>NW_023270447.1:62219018-62872717 GCF_011800145.1 Mirounga leonina
TCCCAGCTGCTGTCCCGACTGCCTCACCTTCTCCCAGCCACCTCCCTGCGCCCTGCACCTGCCCCGAGTTTGAGTGCCAAGGTCCCTGGGCAGGGACCTGTTGTATAGCATGAGTGTGGGGGACAGGCAGGCCTCGTGCTGGGTGCTGGGGTCATGCTCAGCTGGCCGAGAGGCCACACCTTGCCCAAGGCACCCATGCCATCAGACCCCCCAGCCTCAGGCATCAGAAGGCTCTTCTCCTGGAATCACACCAGGAAGCACCCCCTGGCCCCATCAGAGCCTTTCCTGCCCTACTCAGGAGACTAACGAGGCATTTTGATGAGGATCGTATTGTGTGAGCCTCGTGGGCTTCCTTCTAGGTGGAAATAAGAGCATTCTGGTCCAGGTCCAAGAGCGCTGGTGGCCCCGAGGCCTGGCAGGTGGGCTGGCTGCCCCAGGAACTGCCCTAGGAAAGCTTTGGGCCCTAATGTAATGACCCCAGGGGATTCCTGGGGGCAAGGTAGCTGGACTCTGGGTCCTGAGAGCTTTACAGCTCATCTGGAGATGTGGTCGGGAGAGCACGCAGGGCTCCTGGTTTCTGACTCTGAGAACAGGGAAGTGGTGGCGGTCCCTCCCACCTCCCCTCACACCGGTGTCCAGGTGGCTTCCGAGCAGACGGTTTTAGCACTCCTGGGAGGTGGACAGGCTTTGGAGCAGGCAGGTTCAGATCCTAGGTCCATATCGTGCTCATGATGGTGATTTAGTTTGTGTAAAGTGCCCGGCACGGACGGAGCGCTCGGCAGGTGGGAGCCACTGAAGCCGCTAGAGTGTGGTTGTTACCTTCTGTCCCTCGCGTTGTGACTCTGCGGGCCCAGAGGGGCTGTCCTTTGCGGGCAGAGGTTGGGGCCAAGGCTGGCTCTGGAGCGGAGACCCTCCGTGAACCTGTGGCTTCACTTCCCAGCAGGAAGCACAGGGTCTGCTGCCTCCGGAGGGAAGAGAGGGGGCAGCCGTACTGGGCCGAGGGCAGGGCAGGTGCAAGGGGTCCGTGGTGGATCCCCAGGGCGACTACCCGCACCCCCCCCCCGCCGCACTGCCCCCACACGGTTCTCTCTGGTTCGAGTCCTCCTCGCCCAATATCCACGAAGGGCTGGAGGCGGCTAGGAAGCGTGTGCATCTTCTGAGGTGGGAACCAGCCTCTTCTCCTCCTTTTTTTTTTCCTTTACCATGACGCCTGTTGCTCATAGGTACAAATCAAACGAAGAGTATGTATATGTGCGAGGCCGCGGCCGAGGGAAATATGTTTGTGAGGAGTGTGGAATTCGCTGCAAGAAGCCCAGCATGCTGAAGAAACACATCCGCACCCACACTGACGTCCGGCCCTATGTGTGCAAGCACTGTCACTTTGCTTTTAAAACCAAAGGTAAGAGACAGTCAGCTGGAGCACTGCCCCGGCCCACTGTAGGGAGCTCCCCTCCAGGAGCCCTAGCACAGAGCTCAGAGGCCCGGACAGCTCTGCCCGCCCCCAACACTGCCTGGGCTCCCCAGTGGCAGAGCAGCCGGCTCCAGACTGGGCCGTGGCACCCCCTGGCTGTCCCAGCCTGTCCTCTTGGATCCCACACAGCTCCTCGGCCTGTGTGCTCCCGCCCACCGCCGCCTGGTGGCGCTCTTGCACACGGTTCCTGGTTTTCATTTTCCCTCCTCACCCTGTCCTGCTGCATGTCTCCTTAGCCCTTGATCCACTGAGCTGGTGAGCTCCAGCATCCACACTTGTCACCACCACTCTTGCGACTCCATTCCACTCCGAGCCACGTAGCACACTCGCATGGCCACTTCTCATGGCAGAGCTCGCCCCTGCCTCCACCCGCCTCACCACTCAGACCATGTTCCTGCCCGCCCGCCCAGCTCCTCTGCAGCTCTCAGCACAGGCCCGCCCGCCCCCCGCCCGGCTGGCAGCCCTGGCCTGCCCACCCCGGCCACGCCTCGAGGCAGGCTCAGCACAGGCTCTGGCAGTCATCTGAGAAAGGAAGAAGGGTCCCGCTGCAGCTGCCCGGACCCTCGTGTGAACAAGTGAGGCCGAGTCCTCCCCGCGCACTGCGTTGACTGTTCCCGAAGGCTAGGCAGGGAAGACAGGGCTGCTTGCGCATCGCTTCCTGGTAGCTGAGCGGAGGGACAGAGGTGAAGCCCAGGAAGACTTGGGGCTCTCGACCCCCCTGATGGCTTCAGCCTCTTGTGCTTTGCAGATTCTTGGGTCAGGGTTTGGGCATGAGGGTCCTGCCTCCCCGCTTTGAGCACGTGGGGGGCCTCCAAGCCGGCCCCCACTGGAGCCACGTGGCATTTCCGCGGACAGAACCTGAGAGCTGATTCAGCTGTGCCACTTGTTGATCTTTCTTCTGTTGGTCAAGCTGCTTCTAGCCAGAGAGGTCAGGCCAAGCCCTGCAGAGTTCGCCAGCCTTTCTCCCTTCCTCTTCCTCTTGCTGGCCCCCTCCGCTCTCTCTGGACCAGGTCCGGGGCAGCTTACCACATCCCCTGGCTCACGGCCCCTCTCTGCCCGAGCTCCGTCTCTGCTCTCCTAACCCCGTCCACCAACCCGTGCCCTCCTCTGTCCTCTGGCCATCCTTCTCAGTGGACCTCAACCTTTCCCACCTAGGTTTCGGGTGGCATGGAGGCGCCCTCCCTCCCACTTTCTTTCTCTGATCTTCTGCTCTCTTGGCGTCTCATAAGCAATGTTTCAAAGGGTCCCCAGAGAGGACAGATAGTCCTGGAGCCCGGCCCCCCACGTCATGGGTGCATCCAGCCCCAGAGCCCTGCCAGGTCAAAGGCAGCGCAACCCAGCATGCCTTGGCCCTGGATGTGGGCTCTGTCCCCGCTGTGTCCCCTACAGTCCCACTCCCTCTGGCCTTAGGCGGCCAGTGGAACTTTATGGAAGAAGAGAGATGGGAATAGTTGACTGATAATTTAAGTAACGGAGTAAAAAGCCTCTTGTCCAAAACACCCTTGAAGGTGAAGAAAGCAGGTCCCCCCCCCAACCAAGTGACTGTTAACGCTAGAGCTGTAACAAGAACCTAGGACCCCTACCTCAGGGCATCACCCCCATCACCTTCATCTCAGTGAGCAGATCCCTTCTCTGGAAGGAATGGCAAAATCAGGTGACTGATCAGGTGGCCTCCAGAGTGGGTCACAACGGCCGTCCCTGTTTCCAGGCTGTGTCCAGGGGACCACCCTGTTCTGCTCTCAGCGTGAGGAGCCCAGTACTGAGAGTATATCCCAGCCCAGGGCCATAAGAGCACACCTGTGTCCAGCGCCCACAGAACCATCTCGGGGAGCCTTCCCCCTGCCATGTGAGACTAGAAAAACCCGTCTGACTAAGTTCCCAGCCAGAGCAGTCTCTCCAAAGAGGGGTCCCTGTTCAGTTTCCTCCTCTCTTTTGTGGAGAGAAAAGGCCTGGTCCCTGGCAGGAACACCTCTTTTCCAGAGCTCTTTCCATTGGAGGCCCTGCCAAGCCTATCCGCAGTCCCTTCCTGGGTCCCTCTGAGCCGGCACAGAGCCCCGGAAGGGCCAGAGGGCATAACCTGAGCAGAGGGGCTGCAGACCCCCCGCATGCCCTGGCCCGTGGCATCCCGGGTGTGCAGGCTCGCCCACACTGCCCCACAGGCCAGGCCCAGGAGGCTCTGTTCTCAGCCAGTGATCAGGGAGTGTTCTGAGCTCTCTTCAAGTGCTCATAGAGGCTTCTAGAAGACAACACCTTCAGAGCCAAAGCAGTAAGCGAATCTGAAATGGTGGACTCTCAAACTGTGACTGCCGAGAGGGGCCGGTCAGGGCTGGGGTGGCAAGCTGCAGCAGAGGAAGCTTGCTCGTGGCTGTCCCTGCACGTGGGGAGTGAGGGAAGGTGCAGGACGCTGAGGCTCCTGTTCCTCCAGGGCCCATTTGGCCTCCTGGAGCGATGCGCCTTCAGCCATGGCTCGGGAACCTGCGGCGCCTCCTCCCAGGCTCTCGGCTTCCTTCAGGCTGCACACCCTCCCTCCCCTCTCACCCCTGGGCTCCGGCTGGGCCTGGTGCTCCGCAGGCCCCTCCCGCACCACCACCTGGCTGCGCCCAGGCCCAGGGAGCCCTTCCTGTCCGTCTCTGTCTGCCTGTCTGTGTCTCCGTGTCTGTGTCAGACATCGCGGCGGCAGCTCGGGCCCCTGGGCGCGAGCTGAGGTGTCTCGGGGCGGGTGGGGGGGGCATATGGGAAAGGCGGCCAGGATATCCCTGTGGAGGTTGGGGGGGGCTCCCCTTTCCTCTTCTCAGATGGTTCCCGGACGCCAGCGGGGTGGCTGTGCTGCGTACAGGCCCTCGCACTGGTCGCCGCAGGGGACAAAGGTGACAGCTGCGGGGGCAGAAGGAGGGCGGTGGGTCCGAGCAGAAGGAGGCAGAGTCATTGGCTGATGCCCTCGGCAGAGGTCCCGCCTCTTCCAGACACTCATCATTTTCCATCCGCTTGCCTTTCCTCCTTCATTCCAGGACTGGGGGGCCTTTGGCGGGGGTGGGGACGACTGTGAGAAGCTGTGGGCTGTGCCTGGCAAGCCGAGGCTCTGCCCCTTGACAGAGAAGTGATGTCCGAGCCGAAAAAAGGCACCTGCTGCCATGGGGTTCACCTCCCTGAGTTCACAGAAGAAGCCAAGGAAGGGGAGGTCGGGGAGGGCACCGGGAAACACTTGGGGCTGCTCAGCCAGGTCGTCTCCTGTCACCCACACCACACGGCCTGTCCTAGCAGAGTCCCCTCAGACTCCCCGACTCCTCCCTGCAGCCTCCAGGGGCCACCGGCACCTTCTCCTGGAAGCCCCTGAGCCCAGACCGGAGGGTGAAGCCATTCGCCTCTCTGTCCACAGCCAGCATGGCGCCTGGCAGAGTCTCTGGCGCCCAGTACAGGGTGGTGGTCACGCGGGCAGGGGTGGGTTCCCGGCTCGGGCGGGCAGGGGGCTCCACCAGGCAAGCGTCTGCTGTGTGCCAGGCACACCGTGCTGCCCCTCTCCCCGCAGCTGCCCCTCTCCCCGCACTCGCCCATCAGCTCCTCCCAGCACCCCCGAGAGGTAGGTATGACTTCAGAGTTGCGGCAATGGGAGCTCAGAAGGTTAAGAAACTTGCCCAAGAGCACACAGCTAGCAAGCAGCAGAGCCCAAACTCAAACCCGGGGCCAGCAAGCTCCTTGACCAGCCCGGGTCGATTCTGCCAGTGTGCAGCAGGCAAGGCCCCTGGAGCCCCAAAACCTGGTTCTAGACGGGGCTCTGTACGATCGGGGGGCCTGGGCTGGTGGGTTTACTCTGCTGGTCAACAGGAGCCCTCCCGTGGCATCCCAGCAGCTGAGACAGTCCATGATCGTGTCTAACGGCATCACGGGGCCCAGAGTTAGAGCAGAAGCAAGAAACCACCCTCCCCCGACCCTGGACCTGGTGGTGCTTGGGTTCCATGGTCTGTGAGGTTCCTTCCAACACTTTGCTTCTGTGATGAGGAGAGCGTTGCCCATATGTGGTGATTGTGCATCCATTGTGTGCTCAGCACCTGACTGTTGAAAAGAGACCTAAACCTTCCTGACGGAACATGTATAGCAAATAATGTCCTAGCCAGAACGAGCAGTGTGAACAATCCTCTGTGGTCTGGGGACAGTGCGCCAGTCCCAGGACCTCAGGAGACCGCTTATATCTCTGGCCCATGGAAGACCCCAGCTGCCTTCACCAGCCCTTGACATCCTACTCAAGCTTTACTTGCTCATGACAGGGCAGAGGCCCCCAGTGTTAGGTAGGGACCCTTGGGGACCCTCTGGCCCCAGAATACTTCTGGAAATTCTGACTCTGCTTTCCCTTTGGCCAGGAGTAAAAGATCCAGGTTTCTGTCTGATTATAGATGGAAAATCTGAGTGGGGAAGGGTACAGTCACAGACTAGGAGTAAAGGGAAGAAAGGAAAGAAACAAGTCCCCTTCCATCCCTGCTGCCCTTGACCTACGTACCTCAGGGAATCCCAGGTTAAGGTTTCCATCACCTTCTCAGCAAAACCCTACAAATTCCTTAAAATTCTCAGAATGATTACGAAGCACCCTTTGGTTCACCCGTGGACTCTCTCCTATTCTACCCACCCACCCATCCATCTATCCTCCCATCTAGCCATTTCTCCCATCTCCTAGTTTGTCTTCCTATCCATATATCTTTCCACTTCTTCTCTCATCCTGTCTGTTCCTCCTGTTCTCACATCTGTCCTCCCACCAATCCATCCTTCCATCCACCTGCCCAGTCCTTTATCTTCCCGTCTGCCCCTCCTGCATGTAGCCCCTCACCCGTGCAACCCAACCCGCCACTCTCTCATTCACCCCTGCCTCTCCCCTCCTCTCCAGTTCTCCAGCTCCCCACCTGTTTATGAGCCCATTTTCCAGCTCTCCTCCTATTTATTTTTTTCATCTAACCATCTATTCCGCATCTGTCTCTCCATCCAGTGCCCTGTCCATCTGTCCATATTCTTCCTGTTCTTCCTTCACTCCATTTTTCCTCTTATCCACTTACCCATCTATCCGTCCGTCCATCCATCATCCATCCATCCATCCACCCACCAGTCTCTCCATGCATCGTTGAAGTGTCCATTCTTCTCTCTTCCATCCATCTAGTCAAACTTGCCAACTAATAAGCTCAGTGAGACAGGGCACCTGACTCGGGGCACTTAGGATTATCATATGAACCATCATGTGCAAATGTAGCAATCTGCGGGCCACAGTGAGACCATCACAATTTGGAGGTGGCTGCTGAGCCCAAAGGAACATCCTGAGGCATCTGGGGTGCTCTGCCTCTCCTTTCCACGGTGCTCCTGCCCGCAGAGGTTTATGGCAGAACTGCCGCCCCTGCTCATCAGCTGTGGGGCTGGACGGACCACTTAGGGCAGAGTCAGGGATGGAGTGAGCAGAGCCTTTGCCCAGCCCTCCCTGCCTGTGTCTACACAGCACAGTGACCTGGGGGAAACGGAGGCCCAGGACAGGACTTCTCTAAGGAAGGTAGGGCTTGGGCCCCGGCTTTGTGGCTCACAGGTCCCTGTCCAGCAGACTTCCCTACACCTTCTGCTCTTTCTCCGTTTCTAACAGTAACTTTGTCCTGGTTCCTCTTCCTAAACCCTGTGGGTTGCCACTATGTGTAGCCTCAGTCGGAAGGGCATCCTCAGTACCCACCCAGCTCATCAGTTAACGGGCCCTCTGGGAATCCCAGCATCTGAGAAGGCCAAAAATCCTGCTCAATGAGGGTCACTAGCTGCTGGGCCCAGAGTTAAACCCAAAGCGGAAAAACCTATTACACATGAGTTGTCTTTTTAATTTCTTTTTTGTTTGTTTTTTAACCAGCATCTCGCTTCCTCATTACACCCTCTGCCCCCTCCCCGCCCTCCCCCAGCTCCTGGGTACTGTCCTGAATGGTGGCTGTGGGGCTCCTCCCAGCCTGAGCACCTGGGTGCAAGGATGTCCCGGCACCCCCCCCCGGCCCCCCCCAGCCCCTGCAGCCCAAGGGGCCCTGACAGGTCTTCGAAGCCACAGCCTGCCCGCCAGGCACTGTGTCTGTGAGCCCGGGGCCCACGCTGGCCCCCTGCCCCGCGGCTGAGCCTGAGTCCCTTCTCATTTCTTTCCAGGGAATCTGACTAAGCACATGAAGTCGAAGGCCCACAGCAAAAAGTGCCAAGAGACAGGGGTGCTGGAGGAGCAGGAAGCCGAAGAAGGTAACCAACTGCCAACTCCCTCCTCCCTGCCTCTTCCCCCCCTCACCACCTCCCCCTCTTCCTCTGCCTGCCCCTCCACCTGTCCCCATACCCTCCCTTCCCTTCTGTCCTCTCCCTGCTCTCTCTCCCTCTTCCAGGCCCTCCCCTACAGTTTTCCCACCTACTGGGAGAGAAAGGTTAAATTCACAGGGGGGTCACCTCTGCCTCTCCAAACACAGTCCCTGCTGTGCCGTCCTAGTGAGTATATGCTACCATCTACCAAGGAGGTGGCATGCCTGACACCTTGCAGGTGCTCAGTGAATGTGTGTTGAATAAACTAGCGCATGAGTAATCGTAGTTAACATTGCCTGAGCACCCACTCTGTGGCAGGAGCGTTGTAGATACGTGCTGTGAATTATCTCATAAATCCTCCCGGTGATGCCGTAACATACATACTCTTACACACTCCCACACTCGCACCCACACCTCCATACTCTGGGCCTGAGCCTGACACCTGGGTCTTTTCGAACTTGGGACGCTTTCAAGAGAGCCAAAGCCAGGCCTGACAGCCCCTTGCCACCTCCCCATCTCATCCCACATCCCCAGCACCGCACCATGGCCAAAGTCCTCCATCAGCAAGAGGCACATTCGAGCCTACTTCTGAAAAAGCCCAGCAGAGGAGAGGGGGAGTCAAAGGCCCTGGTAAGCCACAGCTTCCGGGGAGGAGGCCAGACGGACTGTGGCAGGTGGACAGTGTCTCCCCCTCCCCACCCCGGGCAAAGGGAGGTCAGGGAGGCCAGGGGCATTCCTCCTGTACCCAGCAACCCTTTGGCCAGATTCCCTAAAATCAGAATCAGGATTTAGAGTGTGACAAAGGGGGGGGGTGTGTATGTGTGTGTATGTGTGTGCATGTGTCTTTGTTTTTCTGATTTCAAGATCTATTTACAGTCTTACAAAAGAGTTAAAGCACGTTTCCTTTTAGGAGGAATCAATCACCTCTACTGAACTGAACACAGTGAACATGGGGCTGTTGCCACCAAAATGAGAATGTGGGGTTACCATGCTTACCAGAATGCACGTTAGGCCATTTACACCTGTTGTCTCACTGAGTCCTCATAACTAGCGGTAGAAACTTGTGTTGCCCCATTTTAGGTTGAGGAAAGTAAAGCTCAGACAGGTAAAGGCGGCTGCTCAAGGTCACACAAAATGCTGGCTGCACACCACCCCAGTGCCTGGTGGGCTGGACCTAGGGGAGCCGGAGCCCGAGTGCAGAGCCCACCCTGGGTGAGAGTCAAGAGGTTGCAACTTGCACCTCACTGAGGGTCCCCTGAGGGACCCAGGGCTGGTCCCTGCCCCTCTCCCAATCTCATTTTCCCAATGAGGCAAAAAAGGATAGCCATACCCACCTTGTTTGAGGATAAAATCAGTGCATTTGTTCTAGAAATATTTACTGAGCACCTGCCCTGTCCCAGGCTCTGTCCGAGCTGCTGGAGATCCCACAGTGAATAGAACTATGTTTTATTCTGGAAGCTTACATTCTCGAAGGGAGCAGGGCAGTGAACAAATGCGGAATAGGGCAGGGTCAATGAGTAGGAAGGAAAAATGTGAGTGAGGGGCTGGGAGATGTGGGGAGGGTTCACTCTGGTAGGTGTGAGCAGAGAACGTGAAGGGAGGGGTGAGGAAGCTGGCAGGGGTGGGGGTGGGGGTCTGGGGAAAGGCTCTCCCTGCAGAGGGAACAGAAGGTCCAGAGCTCCCGAGGACCCAAGTGGGGGGAGATGAACTCAGAGAACAAGGCCATGAAGGTCAAGGGACTGGCTTGGCAGTGCAGCGGAGTAATGTCCCCCAACTTTCAGTGACTCTGTGTGCAGAGGACGGTCGAGAAGGGGTGCGGCTGGAGGCAGTTGTCAGGCCGAGCACACGTTGGCTTGGACTGGGTGGAGGTGGGGAGAAGTGGTAGGGTTCTGGAAACATTCTGCAAGTGGAACCGACAGGTTTTGCTACCACGAAGGGGGACTGGTGGTGGCATGAGAAAAAAGGAGCCAAGGATGAGTCCGAGGTTTATGGCTTAAGAAAGTGGAAGGACGGAGTTGCCACTTCCCATGATGATGAGGAAGGTTCAGGGAGGAGCCTGTCTGCTAGACACCAAGTGGCACTGGGGAGCACAGCCTGGAAACCACCGCCTCCCTGTGGCCAGGTCCCCACCGCAGCCGCTCCCCTGACAGTGAGGAGGTTGGGCACCAGCGCCACCGTGTGGCCAGACCCCCTCGGCGTCCTCGCAGGCTTCATTCTCCATCTCCTCCTTGGTCCCAGGCCTGGAGCTGGCTGGGCTTTGTGGATGGAGCCTTGCTGGTGATCCCAACAGTGGACTGGCAGCGCCATGGGGGGCGCTGGGGATGGGCCCCCCAGGCAAAGGCATCCTATACAGCCCTGCAGGAGCCCAGGTCACAGGGGACCCTTGGCTTCCATCATTCCTGCCTTGGGTACCTAAGGCAGGCCACTCTGGGCCTCCACGTCCTCATCGGTAAAGAGGCTGTTTAGGAGCCCTCCCTGCTGGATATCAAGGGGATACTGGTCTTGACTCTCCCTCACTAGTAAAATTACTCCTCTGACCATCAACCGTGAGATGCTTGCAATGCTGATCATCTGCTTGGGGTATGGGGGTACTTGAGATGCCTGCTAAGTTTTATTGCGTACTTACTATGTGTCAGACCCTCATTATCCTCCCACCAGCTTCATGAGGCGATTTTTATTGCTCTTACCCCCATTTTATAGATGAGGAAACTGAACATAAAGTCAATTATACAACATCACACAGCAAGGAAGGGTAAAGCTGGGATCCAAACCCAGACCATTTCCTGCTTCTCGGTGCATAAACATCATTTTCATACTGGCAATGTAATAATGCAAGGGTTGTAAACCTTAGTCCTGACTCAGCCACTATCCCTTGGCTGATCTTGGGGAGGAAGCCCGTGCCCCCTCTGGGCCTGGATTTCCCCATATGTAAATGAGGGGTGAGGCTAGGCTAACTGCTGGGTCTGAAATAGGTCTGAGGCAGGGCATGAGGCATTGCAACTATGTGTTTTGCATACCCTCCTCCCCCCATCCACATCCCTCCTTCCTTCCCCTCTGCTCCCGGCTGTCAGGAGACCTGCCCTTGGTCCCTTGGCCCGCCCTTCACCTGCCAACCCGTTTCACCCCATGGTTTTTGGCCCACCGTCATCCACTTCAGGCATCTTACCGCTGCATGCTGAGCTATTCGGAAGCACGAACGCTAGGCTTTCCAGCCCCAGGGCCTCTGGGCATGGTGGAGTTTGGAAGCCCGGCTGCAGCCATGGTCCGAGTGAGCTTGTGTGTCCAGCTCTCTTGGTCAGTGGTGGAATGGGTGTGGTGTGTCCAAGTGAAGCGGTGGGGCTGGCGATGCGCCCGGAGAGGGGCCAGCAGGACCCAAACCCTCAGGAGCCTGACAGGTGGGCCAGATGTTAGCAGAGCTCTCCCCCGAGTCCTGGCTGCTGCGCATCTCAGAGATGCCCACACTAGACTGGTGTCATGTTCGAAGTGACCCGGCTGGTTGGGGCTGCCCCACCAGCAGCCAGACCAGGAGGTATTCCAGAGCTCCATTCCCTCCTGGCTGGGGGTGGCAGGAATTCTGCAAGCGCAACAGGTCCTTTGGACAAGAGCAGCGGGGATGGGACCCTGCTCTGCCGTCTGAGGCCAGCTTAGCCACCACCTCCCCTCGTCCCCCCCAGAGGCCAGGACCTGCCCCCTGCCCGACACTACTGGGCCAGCCAGCAGCAGCCTGGCCATGGTGGCAGATGTGTGTTTAGACTGAGGGCGGCTGGAGCTGCTGGGCCGGCCAGCCTGGCTGCTGGGTCCCAGGATGATAGATTTCTTCATGAGCTTATTGTGGGGCCGTAATTATTTGAGCCATTTCTCTGTGCCAGGTGTGTGTTTACTCCTCCTGGCCAACCCGGTGAGGGAGGTGAGACGGTCACATTCATTTGACAAAGGGGGAGATGACAGCACAGCAAGGTGGCTTCACGGGCTCAGCGGGGAGCCAGCACTGACATCCTAGTGAAGAGACAAACTAACAAAAAGGGTTGTCTCCTTTGCTAGGGTTCAGTCCCAGCCCTGGGACTTATCTTACTTGAGCAAGCTACTTAATCTTGCTTACCTTGGTTCCCTCATCTGTAACATGAAGATAAGAACAATGCCAACCTCCCGAGATCATTTGAGAACTAGATGAATTAACACACGTGAAGGTCTTAGAAGGAACCTGGCACAGGGTAGATTACAAGGTAACTGTTGTTCACTGGGATTCTTGACGAAGTGTTCCCATACCTGTGGTGGCCCCCATCCTCTCCACAAGCTCGAGCCATGACCACAACTGTCAGGCCCAGCTTGCAAACAAGGACACAGGCACAGAGGGCAGCGTGTGGGGCTGGCTGTGACGCCGGGGTCTCCTTTGTCCACCCCTCAGGAACCAGTGATGACCCGTTCCAGGACTCAGAAGGGCGAGAGGGCTCAGAGGCCGTGGCGGAGCACCAGTTTTCAGACCTGGAGGACTCGGACTCGGACTCGGACCTGGACGAAGACGAGGATGAGGATGAAGAGGAGAGCCAGGACGAGCCATCGGGACCGGCCTCAGAGGCACCCCCGCCTGGCCCGCCCGCCCCGCTGCCGGCAGACTCCTCCCCCAGTCCGGGCCCTCAGCCCCCAGATGCCACCTCGGGTAGCCAGGCCACGCGGGGCAGCTCGGGGTTGGAAGCCGAGCGCTTGGCAGCTGGCAGCTGCTCCATGTCCAGCCAAAGCGCCCTGTGCCTCCCCCGGCTGGGACCGGCCCCTTCGGGCCCTGTGGAGAAGGACACAGGCTCAGCCCTGAGCTCCAAGGCTGTGTCCCCAAGGAGGTCCCCAAGCAAAGAAGCAGGCAGCCGCCCACAACTGACCCACAAACACTCACTAAGCAAAAGCGACTCGTCTCCCCAGCGACACTCACCGGCCCGAGAGCCACAGGCCTCCGCCCCCAGCCCGCCTGGCCCCCAGCCGGGCCCTCTCCCTTGTGGGTCTCCACGACTCGAGCTATCTCCTCTCACCCCCCGCCCCCTGGGAAGAGAACTGCCCTCTCGAGTGCATCCGCCCCCCGAACGCAAGGGGGCCCCAGACCCGGGCCCCCCCAGACACTCACCCACCAGGAGACGGTCCCCGGGCCAGGCCGACTCACCACCACGGTCAGCGCTGCCAGGGAAGTGGGCCTGGGCTGGGCCGGGCAGCCCCTCAGCAGGCGAACGCAGCCCGGGCTCGGGGCTGGCCCCGCGGGCTCTCCACCCGCCCGCGCCTCTACCTCACAAGCTTTTTGGCAGAAGCCCCGAGACCTGCGCCTCCACGTGGGTGAGTTCCTGCCCCTGAGCAGCTGGGCTGCTCGTCCCTGATCGGGGGGTGGGGAGGGGGGCTCAGTGCACTCCTGCACCCCTCCCTGAGGCATCAGACCCATAGCTACACAGCCCTGCCAGCTCGGTGATTGCTAACAACATAGCAGAGGTTTGTGGGGCGCCTCCTGGGGCAGGCACCACGCCGGGGCCCCCGAAGCCGGCCAGGGTGGCCTCAGAAGCAGCAGAGCGTGGGCGCTGCGGCTGGCCTTGGATGCAGGCGGAAAAGTGCTGGTGCCATTCCCCTCCCAGCCCCCCGACCCCACATCTCCAACAGCCCTGTCACCAGCAGCCTCAGAGACACCACAACCAATGCCATCCCTGCCAAACCATCAGCACCGTCACTGTCCCCGTCCCCAACGCCATCTCTGCCGTCACTACACTAACAAGCCCTGGCCACCGCCGGGTCAGCTCCATCAGCGTTGCCACGTCGGCAGCCCAGTACCATCCTGTCACTGCCACCACCATGCATCACCGTCACTGTCAACTTACCTTTACCTCCCAGTGCCTTTTCTGTCACCATATTGTCATAACCCAACACCACCCTTCACTACCAGCAGCATCGACACCATCAGAGGCTCAAGCTCCTGGAGGAACAGGGCTGCGAATCTTTCCTTGGTCTTTAATTTTGGGGTCACATTACAATTCCTGATGGGGTGGGAGAAGGTAAAGAACCTAGAGTGGGACCTCATATCCAAGGGTAGAGTTGGGTCAAGACCACTCTAGGAACAGGAGAGGCAGCAGAACCAAGATAGAGGGTCAGGCGCGTGGCGGTCAGGCGCGCTGGCCAGAAGCACGAAGACCATGGGGCCGCGTGTGCTCATGGTCACCGCGGGGCTGGGGACAGCCCTCCTCAGAGAGTGCACCAGCACAGGGAATCACCACGGGCAGGGAGTCGGGGCTCAGCTCCCGCCCCAGCTCAGCCAGGACTCCTGTGTGGTCTCAGGAGAGCCCCTGACCCCTCATCTTGAGGCCTTGGGGTCTCCATGTGCCAGCACGCAGCTCTTGCCTTACCCTGTCTTATTTTCTGACCCCAGCAGAAGGCCGCATCCTGGAGTCCCACCTGCTCACCTGGCCCTGCTCATCCTCCCTCCTCCCGACCCTTCTCGGCCCCCCATGACTTCCACGGCCACACCCCAGCCCGGACAGAGGAGAACATCTTCAGCCACCTCCCTCTGCACTCCCAGCACTTGAGCCGTGCCCCGTGCCCCCTGATTCCCATTGGCGGGATCCAGATGGTGCAGGCCCGGCCGGGGGCCCACCCCACCCTGCTGCCGGGGCCCACCGCCGCCTGGGTCAGTGGCTTCTCAGGAGGTGGCAGTGACCTGACAGGGGCCCGGGAGGCCCAGGAGCGAGGCCGCTGGAGTCCCACTGAGAGCTCATCAGCCTCCGTGTCCCCTGTGGCTAAGGTATCCAAATTCACACTCTCATCGGAGCTGGAGGGCAGGGACTACCCCAAGGAGAGGGAGAGGACGAGTGGGGGCCTGGGCAGACCTCCTGACTGGGAGCCCCGAGTGGCTGAGGTGCCCGCAGAGCCCATGCCCACCCACAGCCCCTGCACCCCGCACGAGGCCTCGCCCCGGCTACCCCAAGGCCACAGGCCAGAGTCCTGGAGCCCCCGCTTGGAGTCACCACACACGTTGGCCAACCCCGTGGCCTCCACCGCCTCGCCCCTGGACCGCAGCAGTTCCGTAGGCTGCCTGGCAGAGGCCTCTGCTCGCTTCCCAGCCCGGAGGAGGAACCTCTCTGGGGAACCCAGGACCAGTCAGGGCTCCCCCGAGCCCTCAGGAAGTGGGGGGCCTGGGGCACTTCCACACCAGCCCAAGGACAGGGGCCCCCCAAGCACTTAGCCTCTCTCCGCCTGCTTCAGCATCTGGCTTCCGGTGTTCAGCAACAGACGTTTCCAGCCAGCTTCCTTGAATCATCTCGCTCTCATGGGCTCCCTCTCCCATCTGTCCATCTGTCCAAGCAGCTTCTGCTCAGCCCCCAACTGTTCTATCTTCCCACGTATGCAGTTACCTGTGCCTTTTTCTATACCTTTTGTTGCTTGAAAAGAAACAAACAAAACACACGCACACATAAAAAAAAAAAAACCATGAGGAGTTTGAGGCTGTGAATATTTTGTGCTTTTTTGAGAAAGGGTGTAGGTGGGGCCTCAGCCTGGGCCACTGTGATCTGCAGCCACCCCCCCCAAGGCTGGCAAGAGGTAGCCACTTGCTGAGGGAAAGGGGGATGCACTGAAGGAGAAGAAAAAAGCAAGAAACTTTTAAAAATATATAATTAAATGTAAAACCAAGCACTCCTATGTACAGATGTTTATGGTTCCTATTTATTGCTGCTTCATTCCACCCCATTCCACCCCAGCTAGTGGCCATACTCTCTGCCAGCAGAAAGGCCAGTGGCCCATGGCAGGGGGCCACAGGCAGGGGGACCCCACTCAGCCTCCACAGGTAGGCCCAGAAAACCCCAGTTTTCTTTTTCCTAAGGAAAAGAAAATATTACCTTTCTTAGGATTTCAACACAAATTAGAGGAGCAGATAGGAGGTAGGAGCTTGCTGGTTTCCCCCAGGGCTCCCTGATGCCCAGGTGGCCTGAGTTGTGGACCTATCCTGGCATCCTGACAAATTCCCCCAGTCCCCCACCCTCAACCCCTCCCCTCCACCCCCCACCCCTAGCCCGTAAGCTGCGAAAGGAGCCCTGACTGTTCATCTCCTGGTTCCCAAAGCACCTAACTGAGGCCTTGCTTCAGGGCCCCAGCTACAGGCTGCCTCCCTTGTTCTAGAAACTACCCACAAGGCCGAAGTGACAGGGCCCAACCCCTAGGGGTCAAGATCCAAGGTGCATTGCCTTGCCATTCCTGAGGCTGGGGCTTGGGTTTTGTTGCATGTTTGGTCCCTAGGGTTCAAAGGGCCCTATTTCTTCCATGGCTGGGCTTTTCTAGTGCTCAGAACTGGAAGTTTATAGGGACCCGTTTCTGGACCTCTTTTCAGCAGGATTGGATTCCTCCCCTCATCCCCACCCCACACATTGTCAGGTCTCCACTACCCCCAGGAAATACCCAAAACCATGACTGGTGGGAACTGCCCAGGCCTGTTTGTTGGGCTTAAATCTCTTTAAAAATTACATACACACACACACACACACACACACAGAGGATGGTATTTGGTACTTCTTCCAGCCTCCTCAGATTCTCTTGACCTAGAAGTATTGTCCTAAGTCAACGGAATTCTTCTCCAAAGCAATCAGTACTAGCCAGTGTCTCCTCCCTCATCCTCATGTCCTCCCTCAAGAACCTGCCCTATATTTTCTGGGGCAAAAACCTGCTTCGTAAGAAAAATAATATGACCAGAAATTAAAATCCCGATTTGAAATATAGAACTCATGTTTACCCTGCCCTGGGAGAGGCAGGTTTTCTCCCAGCCTTCCAGAACTTTCCTTTCGTTTCTACCAAGGGGGAGAAAGCACAGGGACCATGGTCCTGGCCCACCCGGGCTAGGTGCTGAAGCCGCCTTACAGAGCCCGGAATTCCCTGACCAGTCCCAGATCCTCAGCCAGGCCATGTGAATCCTGTGCCTGGGGCCTCCTGAGTTGTTGAAGTTGTGTAGACAGGACACCGTTTGAGGCCCTAATTCCCTCCTCTGCCAGTTCAGGGCCTTTCCCTCCCTGGCCTCTGCTGAGTAGACAGGCCAGCCCCAGCTTCCGCTAAGACACAAACCGGACAATAGGGAAGGGCTTCCCTGGGGGTCTGCTCGGCCCCAGGGTGCGGGGGGTGAGGTTAGCCGGCAGCTCTCAGCTGCCTGGCCCAGAGTCTGGGGCTCCCGCCCACCCGGGGAGAAGGCCGGCAAGCCCAGCCTTGACTATATTGGCGTTGTTTTGGCCTCACAGGAAGTGGGAAGGTGTCCGGCCCGGCTTCCCTCACCCTCACCTCTCAGCCCTACCAGCGGACCCTTCTAGCCCTGGGGCCTGGGAGCTGGATAAAGGGCATTGCTTCAGCCCAGGTTTGAAACCTTCCTGGGCAAGATCTTCCAGCCCAGACCTACAAAGTAGCAGACGGGGGTTTCTGCAAGCCGTGCAGAGCCCCTGACCCTGGGCGTGGCCAGGCCTCTCCCTGCAGCCATGCACCCCTGCTCTCCTGGGTGTCATCCCCCTGTTCTGGGACAGCCTGCCAACTGAGGTTTCCTGGACAATGTGGCCACCAGGGGAGAGTCCTCGCAGCCACTCAGGCCCACAGGCACAGGCAGAGGGGACAGGGACCGGGAGTTACCGGACATCCGTTTCTCAATGACAGGGACACATGCACAAACAGAATCTGGCTTAAGGGCTGCTGCCCCACATCGATCCCCAGAGGGATGGAATCAGTGCCACCAGCTTGGGACAGATATCACTGGGCACAGTGCTAACCCCTCCTGCTAGACTCTAGCCCTGCTCCCCCGAGCACAGAGGCCCCAGCACACACACCTGCATAATTTGGAAAAGGACACTCACTCCATGCCCTCCCCAGGGCCCCCTGCCCCACTCCCAACCACTCCCACATTTGCAGTTTGCGTGTGATGCTCCTGTCCCTGTTAAGAGTACCAAGAGCAGTGCTGATTTGTGGCCATAGACACCTGTCGGCGCTCTGTCGACATGCGCCAGCCAGCCATGCCTCAGTCCAGGCTCGCTCTGGTCCTTGGCTGTTGGCACTGTGGCTGGAACCAAACTGCAGAGGTCTCAGAGCCAGCCCTCGCCCTCTGTTGGGAATTCCAAGAAACTTAGCCCCCAGGCCAACCTCCAGGATGCCCTCCACCCTCAGCAAGCTCAGGGCCATTCTGGGTACTAACCCCGTTCCTCTCCGAGGCACTGTTCCCCAGGCCCCCCCCCCCCCCCCCCCCCACCCATGGCTTGCACTCTGGCCCAGCCACAGAGACCCTCCAGGATGCTGACGACAGCAAACTGCCCACTCTCCCTTTTCCATCACCTCCAACTTCCAGACCCAGAAGTCCCTCTGCTTCCCTCTGTGGGAAAAAGTCTGAAAGAATTAGCTTCCGGATCCCTGGAGCCCCTTTCCATTCTCACCCTGCACTTCTGAATAGGAACCAGCAATATATCTGAGCTGAACTGCTCTCCAGTCCTTTCTCCAGAAAAATCCTCCTTAAAGCAAAAGTCCTGCCTCGGAGACAGATCTGCAGCATCGAGCAGGGGGAGAAAGTTCCCGAAGGCCTGTCCCCCAAATTCTGCTTCCGTGTTGTGGCTCCAGTCCGCTTTTCCATTAGAAAACAGCTTCGGCACTTATGATCACTTTACTAAACCTAGTGTTTAAAGAAAAAAAAAAAGAAAGAAGAGAAAAAGAAACGTGTAGGCAAATGTAAGATACATGCGCTCTGTAAGATAAATATTTGCCTTTTTTTTTCTAAAAGGTGTATGTATTCCGTATGTGAACTTGTCTGTAGAGAGTTTCTATGTTCTTAAATGGCAATACATTCCAAAAATTGTCCTGTAGATATGTACAGCAGCCACACTGGGATGGGGTAGTTTTGCCTGTGATTTTATTTAAACTCCAGTTTCTATACTTGCATCTTGCAATGTCGGTATGGTATATATCAGTGCAAAAGAAAAAAAAAAGTCAACAAAAAATCCATACAGGTCTAAAGCACAGAGTCTGATGTACAAAAGGAAAAAAATGCTCAGTATTGATGTGTGTGACCTTTGTTGTAAATTACATCTGTACTGTGAATGAGAGGTTTTTACAAGTATAATAATTGCCTTTATTACAGCTCCGGCTGAGTGTTCAGCCTGAGGATATTTTTAAAAAAAAAAAAAACACACAGCACGTTGGAATAAATTTGAAAATCCCAACATAGCCCTGCTCGCCTGGCTCATGGTTTTTCTGGAGGGTTGTAGAATGTCAGAGTTGGAGGGATGCTTGGTGTCTGGAGTGCTGCTTTACTACAGAGTGATCAGGCCCAGAGGAGGCATGTGAGCAGGCCCCAGACACACAGCCTGGGCCTCGTGTGGCCCCTGGCTTCCAGGCCTGGTGAGAAGCACCGGGTACAGCACCACTGTGGTCTGGGCTCTATGTTTCCTGGGGCTGCCATGGCTAAAAACAACAGAAATCTATTGTCTCTGAGTTCTGGAGACCAGAAGTCCAAAGTCTGGGTGTGGGCAGGGTGGGTTCCTTCTGAAGGCTCTGAAGGAGGGTCCGATCCACGCTTCTCCCAGCTTCTGTGGCTGCAAGTGAGCCTTGGTGGGCCGTGGTTTTTATAGCCTGCCTTCCTCCCGCCCTCTCTGTAGGTTCCCTCCCCCGCCCCTTCTCTTCTGAAGACACTGGTCATGGGATTTGGGGCCTACTCTCATCTCTGGATCTGTAACTGAATACAACTTCCAAATTAAGGTAGCACTCACAGGTTCTGGGGACGGGCATGGGCTTCACTTTGGAAGGCCATCATCCAACTCACTACAGAGTAAGACCTGGAATCAGATCATGACACAGCCCCGTACTGCCTGTGTGACCTTGGGCAAATGACACAACCTCTCTGGGCCTCCATTGCCCAACTGTAACGTGGAACGTGGTTGTGGGGATTCAATGAGATGGTGTATACAGGGTGGCTAATGCAGCCTTGAACAGAGTAAGCCTTCAAAAATCTTCTCTGAAGGGCGCCTGGGTGGCTCAGTTGGTTAAGCGACTGCCTTCGGCTCAGGTCATGATCCTGGAGTCCTGGGATCGAGTCCCGCATTGGGCTCCCTGCTCAGCGGGGAGCCTGCTTCTCCCTCTCACCCTCCCCCCTCTCATGCTCTCTTTCTCTATCTCATTCTCTCTCAAATAAATAAATAAAATCTTTAAAAAAAAAAAATCTTCTCTGAGGAGGCGTGGCATGAGGGGCTGGGGATACCAGGGAGAAAAGGCAGGCATGGATCCCCACCTCTCCCTTTCCATAATGATTTGCTGAGCACCAGTGAGGGGCCGATGGTTGGATACAACAGTAGGCAAAACAGGCCTGCCCTCGAAGAGCTTACATTCTAACACATCATTGCATGTACATTACCTCCTAAAGACGCCATTAATGACCCAGTTGCAGTTGCCATAATTGCTGTGGCGGGAGAGAATAAAAGCTCTCGTCTAGACTGGGTCTGAGTCGTCCTGGAGACCTTTCTTGGAAAACACCTTAGGGTCAGAGAAGGAAGGGGAAGCCATGAGAAGGAGCAGCCCGGAAGTTCAGCACTGAGAACCTAAGAGGCTCTGTTTCAGCAATGAGGGGACCGCTGCTGACTTCGGGGAAGTCTGGCCTAGCACGGTGCCTGGTGCTTAGCGGGCCCTTCACAGGTACCGCTGGGCGTCGAATAAAGGGTGGGAAGTGGGGCAGCAGATCCGGGACACCTTCCCAGGGGAGAGTGGGGCAGTAGTGGGAGGGGGCATATGGGGCCCAGGGAAGAAAGATTCACAAGCGCTGCGGGGGGCGGCGGGGGAGTTGCTGATGGGAGGGAGATGGTGAAAATCAAGTACACACACACACACACACACACACACCCTCCGTTGTGACCCACGGGAAGAGGTGCAGGGAAGTCAGTGCCTGCTGGGTGAGAGGAAGTTGAGAGCATCCCTGCGGAGGGACTTCTCTGTGAAACCGAGTGGGGAGGGGAGCAGGAGAAAGCTGGCCAGGGGAACCAGGCACTGAGGCCCCGGCTGCTCCCCGGGTGTGGTTTCTCCCACGGTGCTCAGCAGCCGGGGTGCAGGCAACCAGGTCGGTGCGTCAGGGTCGGGGTTCTGCCCAGCCGGGGGACAGAGGGACAGTGGGGTGCGGGACATGAGACTATGGGCAAACGAAGAGGTGAGTTATGCCAACCAAATTCACGGGCTGGGAAGCACATGTGTGGCTGATACAGAGAGAGGCCAGTGGTCAAGTGACAGGGGATTTGGATGAAAACAGAAACAGCTCATTCGCTCATTATTTCAGAGGCGAGCCAGGTGTGGCAGAGGGTGGCTGGCCTCCGGCGAGGCTGCTGGGGCGCAGGGAGCCAGGAGGCCACCGCAGAGGGACAGGCCAGGGGACGAGTGGCCGGGGCGTGGAGGGCACCTCTGGTGACTGCAGGGCCTGGGGGGAGATGGTGGCTCTGAGCCAGGGAGTAGGTAGCAGTCGGGAGAGGAGCTGCCTGCCACAGAGACAAACACCCCCGAAACTCCGGGGCTGACTCGGCAGAAGCATATTTTTCCCCTTGGCCACACTTTCGATGTGGGTCAGCAGGGCAGTTCTACGGCTCCCAGTCGCTTAGAGACCCAGACTGATGGAGGCTGCATCTCCGTGCTCCCCTGACCTCAGAGGCAGAAGAGAGTGCTGTGCTCCCTCGCTCTGACAAATAAATCCTTCCAGCTGGAAGCCCACCTCCCTCCACTCACATTTCAGCGGCCAAGGCAAGTCACGTGGCCAGGCCTAAGGGACGAGACCCAGAGCCCCTGGAAGTGGCCCTCACGATAATCACACAAAGCTAGGATGTCCCGACGTCAGAAGTGCCCCCAGGAGACCAGCAGATGTCAGGGGTGGCAGGGGGCAGGGCAGGGCCGATGACGTCGGCCTCAAAGGTGCTGGATTTTTCCAGGCGGTTAAAAAAGACCAAGGTCTGGAAGGGGCCCCAGAGAGTGAAGATGGCCTTTGGCATTAGAATCGTGGGGTGTGCAAGGATGACGAGCCACCAATGGAGCGGCCGTGGGACAGCAAGTCCTTGTGGACCCTGGGTCTCAGTCCAGGCTAGTGGGAAATGTCCCAAACAGCCCCACGGAAAGAAGAGCATTCGTGGATGCCACGCCCTGTGCCTAGCATTTTACAAGCCTGATTTGCAGTCCTTATGACAACCCAGGAAGATGAGTTACCACCCCTGTCCTTAGAGGAGAAAGGACCGCCACCAGCTGCAAGTGCACAGCTAGTCAGAGGTAGTGGGAAGACTGACCTGACTCCGGGGTAGCTCCTCATGGAAGCCCATCGTGACCTGAACTCTGGCCCCGGGGGGGAGCCCTGGGTCTCAGACAGCTCACCTCCTCTGCCCAGGAAGCAGTGGGGCAAGGCAGGCCCAGGCTGGGGCTGCTTCCCAGCAGCTGCCTGGTTTCTCAGCAATGCCATCTGGTAGCCACATGGCTTCCCCGTGACAGAGGCCGAAGGCCCAAGGATCAACCGGCAGGTGCCAAGGTTTGGCTTCCCATACTCGAGAGCCTGAAAACTGTGTGTGAATTCTCTGCAGGACTCGCCACCTGCCCTCGCCCACCTGCCACAGGGCCCAAGGCCTCCCAGTCATTTACACACATCCAGGCCTCCCACAGCTGCTCCCTAGGGGTCATGAAGCACTTTCCCTTTTGAAGTAAGGCAGGACAGGGCACACGCCCCCATTTTTCATGTGAAGACTCGAGCCCCAAATCACACCCTAGCAAATGGCAGGGCCACTGACCTAGTGAGACCCTGACCCAGAGCCTCAGGAGGACATAAGCTGCTGTCTGTGGCCACAGAGGCCTTAGCCAAGCTTGCCTGGCTCCCCATCCGGGGTTGGGCTGACCCTGCCCTCATCCTAAGGCCTGGACCCTCTCTGGGCTTGGGACCTGGACACTCCTGGGGCCAGGCCACTGCAGGCAGGACAGCTTTAGAAGGCAGGCCAGCCTGAGATGGGCATGAGTGGAGAGAAATGGGTAGAAGAAAGGGTCAGGGGAGGACAGAGGGCAGCTGAGAAAGAGCAGACTGGGGCTGACTGCAGGGGCTCATCACAGGACAGGGGGGCTTGTAGCCCTATCCTGTTTATAGAGGAGGAAGCCTGAGGCTCAGACAGATGCGGCTGCCTCCCATGGTCATAGTGGTAAGTGGAAGAGCTGGGACGTAAAACCAGGCCCTTATATTTGGGAAGTGGTTGGCTTCCTATGGAAGGAGAATCTGCCTCTTTGCTACTGAGCAGCCCTTGAATCTGCGTTGGGTTTGGGGTCCCTAGCATACATTTCCCCTGGTCCCATCAAAGGCTCCGCCACTTTAGGGAGACCCAGCTGCCCACTGCCCCCTTTTATAGATGAGAAAACGGATGTCCAGAGCCGAGAAGGGCTTGGCCCGAGGCCAGCGCTAGGATTCCTGAACCCTCAGCACAGCCACCTGCACACCCTGCCCACCCCTCCCCTACCCCAGGCCCAAGTTCACCTGCCTGGCTCTCCTGCCCAGCTCTGCCTTTTTAGGAAAGGAAAAGAGCAGCCCCGGCGGCAGGCAGGCTAGTGGGCAGGTGGCCATGCTAATCCCCCAGCTCCCGGCGGCTCTGGTTACCGTGGTTTGGGGCCCCGGCAGCCCCGGCTGGGAGTGCCGGCTCAGCCAATGGGTGCCGCCAGCTGAGCTACCCTGCCAGAGCCATACAAGGCCTTGCTGCGGCCCGGTCTCAAGCCAGCATAGGGCAGCCCCAGCGCCGGCACCCGCCCCGCCCGTGAGCCTGCCAGCCCAGCACGTCCTCGGACTCTGCCTAATCCAGCCTGGGAGTAGGCAGGGCTGTGGTGCACGTGCATCAGGCCCAGGGCTCCCCGGGGTCAGGAAGGTGGCACCACCAGGGCAGAGGCCAGAGTGGGGGCAGGAGCCTAGCTAGCAGTAGGGAGCCCAGCTGGGGTCAGGAGGATGGAGCCCTGGCACGGTCCGGGCTGAGCCATCTCTCGACAAGATGCCCTTCTCTTCCCATCATTCTTCTGGCCTGACTGGCCACCTGTCCTGCCCTCTCTGGGAAGGGTTTCAGCAAAGTTAGTATCTGGTTCTTCCTGGGATCTTCCCAGGGTCCAAGCCCTAACTTACCTAATCCGTCCTGAGTGTATATGCACCTCTCAGAATTAGGGGTGTCCGTGAGTGTGGCCATGTTGTGAGAGTCATATACCTATATGTCCCCTTGTGGACCTTGTGGGGCTCCCGCTCACTGCTGTGGGCCTGGGCCTGGGAGGGTGGAAGCAAATAGGGAAAGACAGCCCCTCCCCCGCAAGCTCATCCCATCTGCCAGCTCATCGTGTCTTTAACTTCATGCTCACGAGGTCCCTGGGAAATAGGAAGGTTTGCCCCATTTGACAAGCAAGGAAACTGAGTCACAGGTTATTTGCCCAAGGTCAGGGTGCCAGGTTTCAACCCTAGAGCAGTCTGACTTTAGACCACCATACATGCAGAATTCTTCCTCTGGGGATTTCAGATCTTGGAGGGACGGGGCGGCCACTTGGGCCAAAGTGCATATGCAGGAAGGAAAATGGCTGTCCGAGATAAGGGAATCCTTTGCGCCTGTGTGGGGCGGGGCTTTCCCAGACCCCTGAGGCACCACCATTGCTCAGGCCATGGCTGCCCCTGGGTTCAGAGGCCTGCGTGGAGCTTCCCTGAGAATCAGATTCATCATGGAAGCCACCGGGTTTGAGCATCCTTGTCTGCTCTATGTGGACCAGGCTGAGCTTGGAGCCAAGACTGCGGTACTCTCCAGGGCCAATCAACAGGTGAGGGAAACGTGCTGGCATGGGGGATGGTGGGCCAGGCTGCCACTGAGCTCTGTTTGCTCACCCAAGAGAGGAGGAGATAAATATAGACACAGGATTACTCAGACACAGCCTGGGAAAACCGGCTCCACACCTTGACTTCAGCCCTGGACCAGTCTCACCTTTACCTGCCTGCCCACTCCGTGCCCGCTGCCAGGCCTGCCCTGCCTCCTCCCAGGACTCCCCACCTGGAAACTCTGGGACAGCCCTTCCTTCCTACCAGCTCTCTGGGGGCGGGACAGAAACCGAGGCCCAGAGAGAGCAGGGCGCTTGCCTCAAGTCCCCCAGCAGGTTAGGAGCAGGCAAAGCAGGGCTGCACCTGGCATTAGAGGTCACCTTTTCAGGCCCAGGCACTACATCAGTCCAGACTCAGTTACCCCATCTGTGAGACAGGGGCCTGGCACACCCAGCCCTCCATTGCCTTGGGCTTGCTGCACGTAGGATGGAGCTGGAGACCACCCAGCAGAAAGGGGATGAGGCTGAGGTCTTGTGCACGAGGAGACGCTGGCTCGAGCGGGGTGTGTACGGCTCGGGCGCTCGGACTCTGGAGCCAGACTGCACGGGCTCAAATCCTGGTTGCGCATTTGTCAGCTGCGGGACTTCGGGCAAGTTACTTAACATATTTCCTCATCTCAAAAATGAGAACAATAGTAGTTATTATTACATGTTATAAATATTTCATGTAATATGTATTGTATACATATCATAACAACAGCCCAATAAGGGCACCAGCGTCCGAGAGTGTCAGGGAGGTTTAGATGAGTTACTACACGCAAAACACTTACACCCGGGCTTGGCACAGAGCAACTGCTTGCGAATGTTTATTAGGATTGCCCAGCCTGGCAGGTGGAGGCTATGATGCAGGGACCTGGGAGGGCGGCTCTGAGGCTCCCGCCCGCCAGGGGAACAGCCCGGCCCTGGGCCGTACCTCGCACAGGTCTCTGCAGTGCTGTGGCCTCTGCAGCAGCCCGCACTCACCCCTACCCCCAACCCCCCCTTCCCCGCCCTGCCTGCAGCTTCTAGTCAGGCAGACATGGACTGGAATGCTGGCTGCACCACTTACAGGCTGTGTGATGCTGGGCGAGCGAGGGGCCCTCTCCAAGCCTCAAATCCCACTTTATCTGCCCCCGGATTGGTAGGAGAGTCACCTAGGGGAATGTGGGGGGAACATGCAGCTCGGCCAGGCAGATGGGCTCTCCACACCTTTTTCTTGCTTCCTCCAGCTGCCTCCCGGCTGTGGGCTCAGCCCGAGAGAGGCCGTACCCAGCTACTTGACCCTCAGCCATGCAAGGGCCCTCAGGCATGGGAAACACGCACCACCTCAGACACTGCAGGAGCGCAGGCCCCTGCCCACAGGCCGGTGAGACCCCTGGGGATCCATAAGTTCCCTCCTGCATGCAGCCCCCCTGCACCCCTCATGCACCCGTGAATGTCCGCAAGGGTGTCTGTGCCCCCCCCATGCGTACCTGCACACACACACGTCCATGAACAAATGCGTACCCAGGGCACAGCCGTGCACACACATGCACACCCATGTATGGGCACAGAGAGGCAGGGCCTGCGGGCGTGTCCCCGCACATCCTCACCTGCACGCACGCTCTCACACTCAGGGGTGTCCCAGCTGGGCCCGGCCCTAAGGTGGCCGTCTTCACAGCAGAGGAATGCAGACAGCTGGGGTTACTCCGCCAGCGGACGTGAGGGAGAGGCCCCAGGGAAACCACACGGGCAGGAATCCAGGCAGGCATGCCAGGCTGAGGCGGGGCCCTCGGGTGCCAGGAATTGTGCTGGAGGGGGCGGGTGCAGATACTTGCTTACTCCTGTCTGTCCCATCGCCCAGTGTCTTTGGAGCCTCTGGGACTTAAAGGCGAAGGGGTCTCACAGATCATCGTCCTCCCCCCGAGGTAGGGAGCAGGTTCTCCCTGCCCAGCCCTGCTGTGTGGCAGGGCCCTGTCTCTCTCTGGGCTGCAGTGGCTGGTCTGAGCTGTGAGGGGCCACACCAGGTGGTCTTCCTCATGGGGGAACCAAGAGAACTACAGGAGGAGGAGGAGGGTAGTCATTGACTCAACTCAAGGGACGGACACGATGTGGAACTCTCTAGAACTCCTTAGGTAGGGCTCTTGTTGACCCAACAGCCACCGTGTGCTAAAGCACTTGCACCTTCCAACTCCCCAGATGCTCACAAAACAGGCCCTACTCCCATTTACAGATGTGGAATCCGAGGTGCCGTGACCTACCCGGGTCCCAGAGCTGGCGACTCTGGAGCCCAGCACCCAACCATGGTGTGTATGTGTGGCTTCTGCCACTGGGCACATTTCACACAGCAGGTGAAGAGGTCTGCAGGGGAGGCCTATGCCCGGCAGGCAGCATGAAAAGCACGGTCCCAGAGGCAGGGAGCCCTGGCCCCAGGTGGTACCCTGCCACATCTACCTGCTGCAGGTCACAGCTGTGCTGCCCATGGGTGGGACCACACGGGGGGCGGGAGGAGGCTGAGAGCCACCTGGGAGCGTCGGCCTCTTCTGCCAGCACCCAGCACGGGGGACCAGCTGAGGCTAGGTGGGGGCCATGTTGGTGTACCGAGAGAGCGGGCACTAAGACGGGAACAAGGCCTCTGCATCATCAGCCCCAGGGTAGGAGAGGTTACCCCCTACCTCCCCCATAAATAACATATGGCCTCAGAGGAATGGAAGCCAATGAGTTCCAGAATAGACGGAGCAGGGGGAGGGGCTGGTGAGGACCCCAGTGAGGACCTGCCCAATGGCAGAGTCCCTGAGACCAGAGCTGATGTCTGCAGACCCCTGTGAAAGGTCCCCAAGCCAACTGGGTCCCCCATGTTCCAGTCCAGGTGGGACAAGGGACGACACCAAGCCCTGGTGTCCAGAACCCTATGGAGGAAGGAAGGGGGAAGGAGGGAGTACATAACCAAAACCCAGAGAACCCTAGCTGGACTGGCCACCCTGCCTGCCCCTGGCAGGCTCTACCCACAGGCTTGGCCATTTAGTTCCTGGAGAAGCTGAAATGGGGAAATGACAGTGGAATCAGGGGAGGACCCAGCAGGCGAGTGACATGCCCAAAGCCATCCAGGGTAGGAAGGATTGTAACTCCAGCCACCACTCCTCCTTGAGGAAAGCCTCCGCAGAACCTCGGAGCTGGTCAGGTCAGCAGCACTCAGCAGCCTGGGATCCCCAGCCTGCCCCTCCAGCCCAGGAGGAGTGCCCATACCCTTCAAGAAGAAGGGAGCCCAGTCTCACTGCCCCAGGCTCCCACCTGCTCTGCCAGTACCAGGTGTGGTGGAGGCAGATGACTTCACCTCTCTGAGCCTCAGTCTCCCCAAGCAGCAGCAATGCCCCCCACTCAGGGTTGTTCTGATCATTAGCTGGTGTCACATTTAGAAAGATCCAGGCACAGCCTCACACACAAAAGCTCTCACCGTGGCCATCTGTAGTTTCTAAAGACTTCTCAAGGCCCCTGCACTCCTTTCCAAAGCACTCCTAGGCTTGAGACAATACCCAGCACAGGACTCTAGAGGGGAGCAAGACAGCCAGCGCGACACTGCTTCCCAGACCCAGGCCCTGAGAGGGGGAGTGATTCGGGGAACGAACAGGCAGGGCCTGGAGGACTCACAGCCTGCTTCCTCTCCCAGGACAGCCCTGAAGAGAAGAGACCACGGGCTCCCCGCAGCGTCCCCAGGGCAGCCCTGGGGGCTTGTTGTGGCTCTACGACCTCTCTCGGTGCCACCCCCTGGCCCTCCCAGGGCACAGGCTTTCCTCCTGGGCAACCCTTCCCCACCCCCAGCTGCTGTTTCGCTGTGCCCCACGCAGAGGGCTTGGGCTGCGGGGACCACGTGCAGCCAGAGTCCCAGAGGCGGAAGGGAGGGTCGGCCTCCCCCGGGGTGTCCTAGAGTCCCGCAGGGGAGCCGGAGCCGCGGCGGGGGGCGGCGGGGGCGCACGTGGCGGCGCTGCCCGCGCGCTGATGTCAGGCCCCGCCGCGCCCCGGTCCCAGCACGTTCGGCCGCGGAGCGGGGAACAAAGCGTCCTGCGCATTCCTGCGCGCTGACTCACCGCCGTCACGTAGCGCGCCGCCGCCGCCGCCGCTTTGCCCAAAATTGGTCGGGAGCGAGGGCGGGCCGAGCGCAGCGCGGCGGCTGGGAGCGCGGGGCGGGGAGCGAGCGGCGCTGGGCACCCCCCACGGCCGAGGACTTCCCAAAACAGGCAAGAGAGGGGGCGACGGCGGGGATGTCCGCGGGTCCCCGGGAGGGCCAGGCAGGGGGCCACCGCGTACGGGTGGGAGCGTGAGCAGGGCGCGGGCGGCAGGCCCGGGTGAATCTCAGCCCCAGAGCCCTACTTGTCTTTGAGCCTCGGTTTCCCCATCTGCCAGATGGGGATGCGCAGGGCACGGTCGGAAGCACTTGGTGCGAGCCGTCTCAACGAGTTCTTACACCAACCCCGTGAGAAACGTCTATTATTATCACCATTTTACAAATAGGGAAGTGGAGGCAAGGGCCCTGATTTGCTTGAGGTCCCATACCAGTGAGTGGCAGAGCTAGGATTTGAACCCAGGCTGTAAGCTTCCGGAAGCTACATCTATCCCCCAGGGGCTGAAGTATGCAGCGCAGCGCCTGGCGCACGAGGGGTGTCGTCCCTGCTCCCTGCGCCCTGGTCGTGTTGGGTGTTGCCGCCAGGCCCCTCACTTCGCTAACCTCCCCATTCCCTCGCCTGCCAAGTGGGTGCCTGCGGAAGGGCGCCCTCCAGGGGCTGTCCGGGAAATGACAAGTGAGGATCCGAGTGTGACTGGTGGAAAGAAGGCAAGGCGGATTTCATTCTACAGGTGTTCCTCAGCGGTGCCCGGTGGTCAGCTGGGCCAACAGCAGAGTACAGAGAGGAGCCAAGCTAAGCCCGGGGACACCTGCCAGACAGGGCCACACTGGGGTGGGCCTCCAAAGGGCAGCCAAGAGGCTGGAGAACACTGAGCTGCCTGGCCCCTTGGGAAAGTATTTGAGGCAGTGGGAGGGTCCTTGTCGTGGTCCCTCTGCCAATCCGGTCTCTTTCCCCATTGCAACTTGATTTCAGAGAAGGTGGAGCTCTGTGGAACTGTGGGGTGTCCCGGTCAGAGGCCTGTCCTGAGTTTACAGGAATGAGATGGCCAGCAGGTGGCCTTGCTCTCCCCAGGTTGTGGTATCACCCACCTGGGGTTCATCTGAGAGTCAGGGAAGGCCCTGGAAGGAAATCCCAACCAACCCCAGCCGGCACTGGTTTGGGTCCCACTGCATGGGCCTCCACGGCACAGATGTGAGCTGAGACTCCACTTTGAGCTCAGGCGAAGTTCCGCTCCCGGCCGGACATGCGAAGCCTGTGGGCTGGCGTCCAAGCCCGTCTCCCATCACTGAATCTCTCCCACTGTTCACTGCAGCTCCTAGGACAAGCCATGCCTTTTCAGGCCCACCAGCCTGCATTCATGCTGCTTCCTCTACTACCTGGAATGCTTTCTCCACACTCATAGCCTCGCTCAAATGTCTCTCCTGCTGGAAAGCCCCTCCTGACCCTGCAGATAGAGGCAGGCACTCACTCCTTGGGGTCCTGGGGCTCCGTGTCTCTCCTTCCCTTTCGACCAGCCAAGAGCCAGGCACAGAGCACAGTGGTCCTTAGGCCCAGAGCCTCGATCCCAGGTCCTCCACGTTCCTAGGCCCCTATCCCAGGCAGGTACGGGATCTCAGGTGGGCCAGAGACCCAAAGACCTAGCCCGGGTCTGACGCAGAACCGGCTCAGCATGCTCGCTGTGTGGCAGCAGAAGGCACAGCCCTGGGGCCTGGGGACCCCTCTCTTCTGGCCCTGGCTGTGGGACCTTGGGCAGCTTATGCAGGCCCTGCCCTGCCTGCTTCCTAGGCCTATTTGGAAGATCGTTTGAAGGAAAGCAGAGAGAAAGCTTGGCACGTGGGCACAGCTCCCCACACAGCTGTCATTATCCCCAGGTCATTATGACGGACCTGCGTTGTGCCCGAGGCTTGGGTGCTGAGGCTGGGCGGCAGGCGGCCAGATGAACTCAGCAGCAGCCCCAGCCCCTGGCTGACTCAGGCTAAGGCACTGGGAGAAGCGGCTGCTTTATGGTCAGCCTGAGCCAGCCCAGCCCGGCCCTCCCCTCCCCACCCCAGGATTCACCCAAATCCGAGGCCATTCTGGGCCTCTTATCTGGGGAGATAAAGGCCCCCTCCCCCTGGATGATAGATCTATTCAGCTGGCTTCCGTGTGACCTTGGCACCCTCACCCTCTCTGAGCCAGCCTTGGAGAGTACCGGTGGGGGGCAGGCAGTGGCTTCACAAAGCTCCCAGATGTGCCTTCCAGGCAGGCATCCTTGGGGGCGGGGTGGGGGGAGCTCCCTCACTATTTCTGGGCCCCTGAGGAATAGATCCTGCTTTCTTGTTCCTCAGTGTCTGGCCTAAGGTGGTGGTAGGAGATTCCAGCAACCCTGTGACATCATCCTTCTGAGAGCCTGGGGTTATTATTTTTTATGTGACACTAAGGGGAACTGAGGTGCAGAGATCAAAAAGCCTTTACCCCAAGCCACACAGCCAACAGCCAGGATGGTGGCGTGTGGGTCTGCCAGCCTAGTCAGAGCCCATTTGCTAGCCCTCCGTTTTCTGTGGGCTCCTGGCTGGCGCTGGCTGCCTCCGTCCCTCTCCAGCCCCCAGGACGCCAGCTGTGTGCCAGGGCTTGGACAAGAATCTGCTTCTAAGATCTTCACATGACTCCATAGGACAGAAGAGGTAGTCAGAGCTCAAGAGCTGGAATTGTTTGACCCAAGTCACACAGCAGAAGAGGTAGAGCAAGATTCTGTGCCCTATACCCCTGTTCTGTGCCCTACACCACTTCCCCGATCGGTCAGGGTTTCAGGGCTCTGCCAACACCAGGCCTCAGGGAGCCTGCAGGGAGACCCTCTGGTCTCACAGACACCCCCTGGCTATGGATGGCCAAAGAGGGTATGTGCCCATCCTGCTAGGGTGGGCTCACCAGGCCTGCCTGGGCCCGAGGCTCCTTGCCAGGCTCACATGAAACCGTGAGGCCATTGGCCATCCCAGCTCCCTGTCCCATCTCGCTGCTGTTACTCAGCCCTGCCATACCCAGACCTCCTCCTTCAGGGGACCCCAGCAATGGCCTAGCCTGGCCTGGGCTGCCCCAACTGCCTGCCTGCCCGCTCAGGGCCTCCCACCCTGAGTCACCGCTCACCTCACCACCCAGCACACTGCTCATTGCATAAACAGCCTACTCCTCTCCCCCAAGGTCCCAGAGTTCCCACTGCTAAAGGTGCAACAGCCAGGCTGAGGGATGGGGGACTTTTCCTACTGCCCTTAGACTCAGGCCCCGAGGTTGACCCCAGGACCAGCTTCTGGGGACTCTCTTCACCTCTGGAATTGAGGTGAAGAGCTCAGATCAAGGCCTCAGACTGACCTGGGTTCAAATCTCAGCTCCTTCCTTGTTAGAATGGCTGACCTTGGTTAAGATACCTCAGTTTCCCCATCTGGAAAGGGAGGGTGCTACTAATAAGCTGCATCCCATGCGGATTCTGTATGGCATCACAGATACCAGGTCAGGGCTTAAGCATGCGGGCCATGAGGCAGGCACATCTCCATTTAAATGGCTGTATGGCCTTGTGCAAGCCACTTCTTCACTGCCTTCAGCCTCAGGCTCCTCACCTGTAACATGGAAATCTTAAAAAGAATACCCCCTGCTGTGGCAATTAGCCATGCCAACATATGTAAAGGGTCTGCATTGTCTGACACCTGGAACCAGATGTGGGTACATGTTTACATGCCTATGATTCATTCTTAAAGTGCCAGCTACTTAATAAGCCCAGGAGGGTTTCAGTGAAGGGTGGGGAGATGGAGATGGTCCTTGATGCCTCTCCAGGGAAGGACTCCCCAGATACTGAAGCTTCCAGACTGCCCTTTTCAGGCCGGGCACCATACTTCCTAGGTGGGTCCAGAAGGCTCTCTGAAGAGGTCTTTCTGGGCCACAGCTGACCCCATTCTCTGTAGCCTCTGGGGTACCCACAGAGCACCTCATTTCATGGAGGATGCTCAGACCGAAGGAGGGGCTTGCCTGCAGCCCCCCAGCTGAAAGCTGAACCCAAGCCTGCCACTCCATGCCCCCCTTCCCAGCCGCCTCCCTGGACCCAGGACACCCTCACCTGCCAGTGCCACAGACACACACAGCAGTCTGGGGGCGGGGCGTGGATCACAGAGCTCATCTGCCCCCTGGAAGCTCTCAGGAGCCCTGCTGGGAACCCAGTTTCCCGAACTCCTTGGGCAATGGAGTCCCACCTGCTACCGGTATTTTCCTTGGAACATACTACAGGAAACCCTGGGCCGGGCTGCATTAACCCATGAGGCTTTTGTCTTTATCTCATCCCATGATGCTCAGAATCCTTGCTTATCCCCTCAAGCTGTGGACCCCCAAGTGGGGACCCAGCGAGCCTAGGCTGAGGCCAATGGAGGAAGAGTGGACCCAGGAGAGAACATTCCCAACTTCCCCATTTCCAATTCAACAAGTCCTTACGGAGTATCTGGTCAGGATAAGGGGACAAAGGCTAGGGAAGTCGCATAGGAGGAGAAGGGCAGAGGGAAGAGAAATGTCACTGACCCTGGGGTCTGACAGACCTGAACTTGAACCCCTGACCGTTACAGGTCAAGCTCTCCAAGCTCTCGGAGTCTGAAGCCTCGTCTGAAAATGGAGGCACTGACACAGCTCAGAGGGTTATGTTGTCAGAATTAAGTGAGAACGAGAACGTGACTCTGCTCTGTAATTAGGTGTGATCAGTAATGGCTACCACGGACAGAGCCCTTTCTCACTTAACCCTTCCCACAGCCACAATACTATGATGACGCCCATTTATAGATTAGGAGACTGGGGCTCAAAGAAAGGGGAAGGGCACAGGTCATGAGAGGTGGGCCTCTGCTACAAACCTGGCTCAGCCTGACACCTGAGGCAGAGCCCTTAGCCACAGCCTGCCCTCAGACACCCAGGCCAAGCCAGAGACTTAGAGCCTAGCAAGGCTGTAAATGAGAACCACATGGGTGTTCAGAGGATGGTTCGATCTCATATCTTAGATGGAATCGGGAAGTCTTCCTGGAGGAGGTAGCATTTTGGTGGGCTTTAAGGATGGCCAGAATAAATCGGGTAAGACTGGAAGGAGGCTGGGAGGCCCCAGGTTGCACAGAGGCAAGGAGGCAAGAAAGTCTGTGGTGTATCCAGGGAATGACAAGCCCTGTGGTGTGGGCCAGGCCAACTTTGGGCATCCAGGTCAGCACTGGAGGGATGAAGAAGGAAAGCTTGCTCAGAGTCAAACCCCTATCAGGTTGGACCCCAGGGTGGGCGTCTGGACTTGGCGAGTTGCTTCACCCTGATTCCAGGCTGGGTCCTGGCTGAAGGCTTCCTGCTGAAGCCTGGTTTTCATAGGAAGGCAGCATTTCCCAAATCTGCTCATACTTCTTGTCTGGTGTGGCATTATATCGTGTGCCAAAGCAAATGGGAGTGACTGGAGCCAACCGGGGGTGGGAGGGTGGGGCAAGTGCTCTTGGAGGGACTATATGACCCAGGGTAGTACAGGGGCCACTCATGGGGGATCTGGCCCGTGGCATGCAGATAGCACAATTTCTAGGAACACCCCTGACCCCAGTACACACACACACACACACACACACACACACCATTCCTTTCCAGGAGCATGTCTACACTGATAAGCCCACATGCACTTTACAGGCCAGGTTGAAAAAGGGAGGATGGGGCCTGACTGACAGAGCCCTCCTGGGCCAGGCAACAGGCCACATCTACCATTGGCTCTGCCACAAAGCCTCCCAGGAGCTGTGAGGTGGGATTTTTCTTCTTGGATGCCTTTGATGGATGTGGCCTCTGACACTCGGGAAGGTTAAACTGTGGGGTGCCCTGGGTCACATGGCCAATGAACAAGAGAACCGGCCTCAGATTGCCCAGCCCCTGCCCTGCACTACCTATATCCTGGCATGGTGCTGAGCACTTGTCCATAGGGGACTGGGGGTGGATGGAGGGCAGGAGGGGGGTTCACGCCTGAGTCACAGAGCTTTGAAGCTGACAGCCAGATCTGCCAAGCCACAGAGGTTCCAGGGGTGGGCTGGCCCCTGACTCACTCCCACACCCCGAGCCAGCCCCAGGCAGAGGCTTCAGCTCCTGACCACCCTCTTGCCTGTGCCTTTCCTGGGTCATTCATGGCTCAGGATTCCCAGGAGCTGGGCAGGAAGGCCAAGGCCTTTAGGCAAGGAGGTATCCCAGGCACACCTCTGCTCAGGAATTTCAGCCTGGAATCACAGTGGGAACCTGAGCTTTGCCTGCCTGCTGGGCACCGAGCTAACCCTGATGATCTAGGCACAAGGCACTTATTTTTGGCTGACATTCAATTCTAGAATCAAGTACTGTACTTTTGGTGGCCTGACCCCCTGGTGGCTCACCCCTTCCCGGAGGGGAAATGCATCCTCCTGGTGGGGCACTGGGTGCGCCTTGGAAAACCTGGCTTCTAGGCAACAGCGTGGGTGTGACTCTGAAAACCCTCCAGCTGCATGTCCTGGCCATTGGTGGCGGTGAGATGGGGGAGAAGGTCGGGGCTCCTGCCCCTCCAGATGTGGGGGCCTAGGTCTCAGAGAGAAAAGAGTCCAGGCATTCTGGGTTTCCAGATCCAGGCCTGGCAGGACAACCTCTGGCAGATTGTTCCTCTCCCTGGACCTTGGCTTCCTCGCGTAGGTATAGGCCAAGGGTCCTTCCGTCTTTGGATGCTTGTCTGATTTTTTTTTCTTAAATATTATCTCAAGTCTTCATCATTAGAACGTTTTAAAGATGGTACCAGGTAGGAAAAGGGACCTAGATCTCCCTCCTCAGAAAGTTGTTTATGCAAAAACAGGCTTTGTCTGGTGGGACAAAGCCATCTTATTCCATTTCACTGTAGTGCTGGGCATAAACCAACAGTGCCCAGGCCTGTGGTAAGCCCCGGGGTGGGGATTTCAGAGAAGACCTTGCCTCAGTGAGCTCATCGGCTCAGTGAGGAGACACACCACTCCCCAGGAACTAACCAGATATTTCCAGGACAAGTGTAATGTGCTATTCAAAGCTTTTCAAGGTTTGACCCTTCTAATTTTTCTAACCACATCTGTTACAAAAGAGGTGGATGAATGGGAGACTAGTTGTGTAGATGTATGGATAGAAGGATAAATGAAAGGTTAGTGGATGGATGGATGGATGGATGAGTGGATGGATGGATGGATAGATGGATGGATGGATAGATGGATGGATGGATGGATGGATAGGTGGATAAATAGATGGGTAAGTGGATGGATGGATGGATGGATGGATGGATGGATGGATGGATGGACGAGCAGAGAGACAGATGGATAGACGGTTGGATGAAAGGAACATTGGATATACATGATATAGGTTGTTGAGGGAAAGTTCCAACCTTGCTTCTTATTCATTGTGTGACCCTAAGTAAGTCACTTCCTCATCTATAAAATGAGATCTTATCTGGAAAAACCTCATCTGTAAAATGTGGATTATGAGCCAAGCCTACCTCCCAGGTCTATTGTGGGCATCCTGTGAAATAAGAACGGACTGTCTATGTCTACCTAACAGCTGTGACAAGGCCTCAGAGACTGACCTTGTCGGCATGGGCTCTGTGCTGTGCTTTTATTATGGGGTGAGGGCCCCCTTGGACACAGGTGGGAGGCTACTTCCACCTTGGGGGTCCCCACTCTCCCAGTCAGCCTAGGGTTCTCTGCCTTACGAGGGAGGATGACTCCTGGAGGAAAGTTGCTGCAGGCGAGCCCCCAGTGGGCTGGAGAGCCAGGAAAGCACATTGAGGGCTCACCAAGTTCAGGGTTAGGGCTTTGACATTAAGCAAATCCACTTCGTAAACTTGGCTCTGCCACTTGCTAGCTGTCTGATGTTGGGCAAGTCGTGAGCCTCCGTTTCCTCATTTATAAAGTAGGGACTAATTACAGTACCCACCTCTTAGGTGTATTGTGTCCGTTGATGGAGATAACGTATGTGAATTAGTTAGCACAATGCTTGAAATATATTAAATGCTCAGTAAGTGTGTGTTTACCCCACACCCCTGAAAGGCTATGGGGGGAATTGGGCCCTTAACACTTTGGAGGGGACTCAAAAACTTGCAGCACAGAGATTTTCATCCTGGATGCTGAGTCCCTGAGTTGGTTTCCTTATTTCGGAAAGTCCAGCAGGACCCACATGGCCTCTTGACGAGGGTGCCTTGACTGAACAGTATCCACTTTCGGCTGAAATTCCAGCAGTTCCATGGGCCTCGCTGACCCTGGCCTGATTACCCCTAGATTAATAACAAACAGGGCCCATGAATTATTCCTTTACAAGTACAGTTTATATGGGAGATATAAATCTCTCCGAATGGGCTGAGGCAGAGGGAGGGGGAGACCTGGCAAGGGTTGGCCTCCCAGGGAAGCCGTGGAAACCAGGGGAGCTGGTCCTGCAGGGCCGAGACTGCCCTTGCAGAGACCCAGCGTGGGGACGGTGGTGTGGGTGGTGGCAGGCCCTGCTGGCTCAGGGTGAGCTCTGGCTGATGGCAGGAGGCCCAGACCACCCACCAGAAAGAGGGCCTGAGGCTGAGTGGCCCCAGGCCTGAAAGGGGGCAGCCCTGACCTGCAGACTTGGGGACAAATGATGATAGGAATGTCTGAGCCTCCTCAGTCCCTCAATGCCCAACCCAGGCTGGCTCCAGGGCCAACCCCCCCCCCCAAGCCCTCATCCCCTGCAGACTCCAGACACCACCCCCTGGCCAGCCCCATCTTCTAGCTACTCGCTCGGCTAAGCCGCCTGCACGGTATGTGCTTGCAGCCGAGACGCTGTGTCCCTTCCAGTGGGGCTGCAAACAGAACTTCCTGAAACCTAGTGAGGCCAGGGTGGCAGCAACAGAGAAGCAACTGGTTTTCCAGAAGGGAGAGAGCAGAGGATCGCAAGAGGGGAGCGAGAGGTTGCAGGGCTGTCTGGGGAGCTCTAAACGCGGGTCAGGTTGGTTCGGAATGCCATAGGCTTTCAGAGCCGAGAGCACCCCTCTCAGTCAATGGGAAAGCAGAAAAGCTTTTCAGGGAAGCCAGGGAAGGGGCAGGACTTGTCCAAGACCACACAGTCTGAATAGCAGAGCTGGGACAACACTTGTTGGTCCTGCAACCACACCAGGCACCTGCCCCAGCCCCCATCACCAGACATTTAATCCTCACTCCTGTGCATCCTCAGTCCCACACAGTGGCTTCAGCTGCTGGACAGCCTAAGAGATTTACTCTTAGTGCAGAGGGTAGAGGGGGAGTTTTTGGGGTGCGTGGAAAGATGGCCTAGCCCCGTCCCAGTGCCCTGGCCTTCCTGCCAGTGGGTCCTTCCTGGCAGCCCTTCCCATACAGACCCAGAGGCTCCACTTGGACCCCTGGCAGCTTCACGGGTGCACTGGGAAGAGTGGGGCTGGATTAGTAGCCAAGAGAACATGTCTGGCCCCATCACTGTCTTGAGCAAGTTGCTTCTCCTCTTAGGCCTCCGTTATCCCATCCAGCAAGTGGAAGTGGAGACTGGAGAGAATTTCTAGGGGTCAGTTTCTGGCACAGTGTCTCACCCAGAAATATGCCTCAACTTCTCTCTTCTGCCAGCCTGCCCTCCCCACAAATCTCTCCTTGGACTGGGCCCGGGGCCAAGCATAAGTGGAGCAAATTATTTTGTGTGCAAAACGATGCCCTCCAGATCCTGACAGGGGGCCCCTCGATGAATCCCTGTGCCTTAACCTGCAGCCTTTAGCAGCCCAGGCAGGTAACAGGGCCAGGTGGGGATGGGGCAGTGCCACAGAGCAGATGGCCAGGGCCGTTGATGGGAGCCAGAGGGGTAGGGTTGGGGGCCATGCAGCCAGGCCAGCCAGCGGGGACAGGGGGTGACCGTCAGGGCCAGGCTAGAGAGCTTTGGGGCTGGGGCTGGGGCTGGCTATTTTTAACTCAGCTTAATTTTCTCTACCTGGAAACCAACTCTTGCCGGTGGGGTAGCCCTGTTCCGGGAAGGCTTTCCCCACCTAGGACCTGGGCTCGCTCAGGTTCCAGGGCCAGGCCTCTCCATTTCACAGGGGCCCTGTTTGCTGAACGCAGGGAAGGAGGAGAACTGTAGCCGGGTGCAGCTCCCCACACTGACCCTGCGAGGCCCGGGCAGCGGCCCCTGCCCTGTCGTCATCCTTTCACACCAGAGAGGGATCCTGTCTCCTGGTCTGTTTAATTCTTCTATTATGTTTCCCAGACTCGGAGCCTCTGGTTCCCTATTGTCCTGAGCAGCACTTTGCATTTGTGTAAAGATTAGACGTGGTAGAACCTTCGCTCTCCTTCCAAATGGTCTTTCTCTTTTACTTTCTCAAATCCAAGTTCTTTCTCTCGCGCTGGGCTCTGCTTCCTTGTCCTCCCTCTCTCCCTACCTGTCTTTATCTGCCTCCCTGTTTGTTTTCCTTCCCACCCGGACCCCCTCCTGCTCCCCGCTCACCTGCTTGTTCTTCTTTCTTCTCTTCATGGTTCAGTAGTTTGAATTCTCTGTCTGCCCCTTCCCCCACCCTGACCCTGTTTAATTCCGTATTTATATTCTCTGGGAGGCTAATAGAAATGACTAGGAGTATGGCTCACCTCATTCCAGAAATACTCTTCTAAATTCTTAGAGAGGTACCTTGGCGGGGGACGGCAGTGAGCACTGCGTGGGGAGTCTCTGGTTTTTGCTGGAGGGACCGAGATCCGAGTCGCAGTGCCAGCTCTGCATCCACCAGCTGCGTGACCTTGGCCAAGCCAGGCCCCTCTCTGAGTCTCCCGGGCAGTAGTGGAGCTGATCCCTAGATCCTAACAGCTGCCTCCCAGGGCCACGATAGAGGGGAGCTGAAAATGCTCTGAGCACACAGTAGGTGCTCAGAAAGGTTTGCTCCTGCTTCCACTGCAGCCTGACCCAGCCTGGGGGGAGGAAGATCACGCTGACGGTTCTCTCTCTCCTCAAGTTCTGGCCCTCTCTCTGTACTGGGATGGCACGCACACAGCCAGACGCACATGTATGCTCTGGTCACGCCCTAGGACGAAGCAAGCTTGCCTGTTTCTCTGTGGTCATCTGTTTCCCCCTCCATAAATGTCAGATGACAAGATCGCTGCTGAACACAGCAACGAAAAATTGAGCAGCCTGGGTTCCTGGGGACCTGATTTCCACAGTTGAAAGCCAGGCATGTATTCATGCCTTCTCTCCTCCCTCGGAGAGCACTCACTCAGAGGGCTCCCACTGTGTGCCAGGCCGACTCCGGCCTTGCCTTCTCTGGAGCTCCGGACCTCGAGATTGCTGGGGAGATAAGCCCAGCGTCATGAGTCAGGCAGGCAGGAGAGCGAGGCTCTGGGAGTTCCGAGAAACGAGAGGGCTTTTCCTGGTGTACCTGGAGACAGGGTCCCTGAAAGCCGTCACGGGAGGTGGACTCTGAGCCAGGCCTGGGCAGGAACAGAGGGCGACTGCTGGTCCCACAAGCTGCTTAGCTCAGCACTGGTGCATCCCCACTCTGTCTCCAGCAAGGCCCAGCTTCTGAGCTAGCAGAGAGGCAGGAGTGGAATGCTAGCCCCCAGGGTGCACCCCCGCCCCCAACTTGCCTTTTTTGAAGAGAGTAGCCACGGAGTGAGCCAAGTGCCCTGTCATGTCCAAGGTGGGAGATCTTTCAAGGGGTACTTTGTGTGTGTGCCCACAGGGGCAATAAGTTCTGGAAGGGACCAGAATGCCTGTCCCCAGGCCCTGGGGGACGGATGAGGAAGGAGGGGAGGGGGCACTTCCTGGGTGAGGTAAGGATGAGGCAGCTCCAGGCTGGTCAGAGGTCAGGGGTGAACTGTGTCCTTCACTGAGGGAAGCCAGCCCAGAGAGGGCTCTGATTTGCCCAAGGCCACACAGCCTTGAGCACCCCTTTTCCCCTCCCACACAACAGAGGGGGCATCCTCAGCCTGGTTGGCAGTGGGCAGGCGGGATGGCAAGGTCTCCTCCAAGGAGGAGGAGGGTTTTGCCCGTGGATCTCCCCCTTCCAACTCTCAGCTCTGGGCAAGACCCATGGAGAGCCCCACAGAGAGTGAAGAAGGGGGTCGGGGCACACTGGGGATGACCCGAGGCAGCCCAGCAGAACCAGGAGGGGTCCCTGGCGACTGCAGGGAAGCTGCAGTACTCCAGGAGGTGCTCCAGGCACAGAGGGACGAGCGGGGGGCCTCCGCTCCCGCCTCCACCCTCCCCTGTCCCCCCCACCGCGGAGGAGGCTGGGGCAAGCGGCGCACCCGGGCGGAGGCGGTGTCATCGCTCTCCTGTGCAGCGGGGCAGGGCTGCATGGGCAGGGGCGGGGCCCTGACTGGTGTTATAAGAAGCAGCCAGGGCACTGAGGCAATGAGCTATCGGCTCGGCTTGGCAGCAGGACGCTGGCAACAGGCGAGCTCCCTCCCCTGGTCCAGCCCGTGTGCTCCGCCGCCGCTATGGTCGCTGTGCCCACGGCCTGGTGCTCCGTCGCGCTGGCCCTGCTCCTGGCTCTGCAGGAAGGTGAGCCGCCGCCCCAGCCTCACCTGCCACGGCAGCCGCCCCCGGCTGGGTCTGCTCGAGGGTGTCTCCCTCCCCCTGGGGGTACTCGCCAGCCAGCTGGGGGCCCTCAGGGTGGGAGCCCCGCAGCCGTGGCAGCTCCAGGGAGCTCTGCAGGGACAGCGGTGCTGCAGGCACTGGGCAGCGCCGGCCCTTCCCACCGGGGCTGCTGGGGCTTCCCCGGGCGGGCCTGCAGCTCCTGAGCAATGAGAATGCCAACTTCCTCGATTATGCAAGAGGTGGAGCCCGGCAGGTCCCCCAGCCCAGCTGTGCCAGGCACCCTGACCCAGCTCTCCACCTCTCTCTCCTTGTGCACGCAGGCAAGGGCCAGGTGACTGCTGCGGCCCCGGAGCATCCGGCGCCCTCACCCCGGGCCCGAGGCCCCCACCTGCGGCCTCGACGTTGCTCCTGCAGCTCCTGGCTCGACAAGGAATGCGTCTACTTCTGCCACCTGGACATCATCTGGGTGAACACTCCCGGGTGAGCGACTGCAGGGATCCAGGCGGGGCTGCTGGCAGCGGGGCAGGGGATGGGGAATGTCTCGCAGAGTACAGCGCTCCCTGGGCCTCCAGACAGGATTGCTGCGCTAACATGAAGAGTTACTGGTTATTGTTCCAACTCCCACGTGGGGGCTGCCTAAGCGATGGAGCGCTAGCTCAGGAGAATTCTCCAGGTCCCCCTGGAGAGGGAAGGAAATGGCATCTCACAGAAGTAAACATACAGGCTCACAGCTAAGCTATTGGCCCCATTTTCCAGATCGGGGCACTGAGGCTCAGAGAGGTCGGGTGCCTGCCCCAGGATTACACAGGAAGGAGTAAGTGGTAGGTGGAGGCTCCATCCTAGGCCCATGGCTGCCAAAGCTCATGAGCAGTCTGCCATGCTGCCACTGCACGGTCTTCCAAGAATAAGACGATTAACGACAGCACCCGTGCCTTGACGGGGCCAGGCTCTGGGCCAAGCCCTGCTCGTACGTTACCAGCTCTCGAATCCCCCATCCTCCCCATGAGGCAGGCGCTGCTGCTGTCCCCAGGGACAGGATGAGAAACCTGGCCTGTGCCATCCCGCAGCGCTGGGGTGGGAGCCCCGTGCTGTCTGTTTCTGTCTGCACCCGCACTGCCTCCGGGCCACTGCATACTTCGAGTTGAAGTTTCTCTGTGTGTTTGTGGGTTTTTTTTTCCCTTCCCCAAATTGCAAAAGGCAAGAGAAGCCCTGCACGTAAGCGTGTGTGGAGCTAATCCGCATCCAAACACTCGCTCAGGGCGGGAACCCTGCCAGTCCCTGCGTGCTGGGTCTACCTGGAGTCAGTATAACTTCAACCACATTGTCTAAAATTAGCTCTGGCACCCGAAGGTGCTGGTCCAACCGGCCACAGGGCCCTTGCCCTGCCCCCAGCCTGCCTTGGCCAGACTTTGCATCTGAAATCGATCCCCCCTGATCTCACTCACACACACACACACACACACACACACACACACACACACACGAGCACTTGCGCACACCAGTTTTAAGTCAGAGCTCTAAGACACATTTATCGCCCCTCCAGTCAAGGGGTGACCAGGTGAGGGCAGCTTAGCTGTGAGCCTGTATGTTTACTTCTGTGAGATGCCATTTCCTCCCCTCTCCAGGGGGACCAGCCTGGCCCTCTCCATCGGCTCAAGTTCCTGGCTCAGAGAGAGGGGAGGGGCTGGGAGGACGCCCCACTTCCCGACTTAGGGAGGGAGCACTGTTTCAGCTCCTCCTCTCCGTGCTGGGAGGCTTACTGAGCGGGACCAGGGCTGCAGGAGCAAGCAGAGGCCCAGAAAGGGGACGGACCTTGTCCAGGACCACCTGGCAACCAGGGAGGGGCCTGTGCTGGGGCTTCTTGAGGCCAGGGGCTGGTAACATTTTGCTTGCACCCTGGTGGCATGGGGGGCCATCCCAGTGTGTGCTGTGGGCAGTCTCTGCTCTCCAGTGGTTGGAGTTTATCTAATCCTCTCTCCCTCTCCTTCTCCCCTCCTGTCTCTCCACCCTACACCACTACCTTGCTGGCTGCCTGCCCACAGACAGACAGCTCCTTACGGCCTGGGAAACCCGCCAAGACGCCGGCGCCGCTCCCTGCCAAAACGCTGTGAATGCTCCAGTGGTGGGGACCCCACCTGTGCCACCTTCTGCCATCGAAGGCCCTGGTACGTGGGCACCCAGTACCTGGAAGACCAGCCGAGCAGAGTGGCTAATGGTGAAGGAGCAGGGTCCTGGGAGCCTATAGGCTGCCCGGGGCTCGTGGGCAGTATCCCTTTCTGTGGCAAACCAGTCACCCCAAGTCCCTCCCACTGCCCAGCTCTGGGGGCTTCTGAGAGCATCCCAGCCTCACTCCTGGGCAGGAGGGACTCTCCCCAAGTGACAGCAGAAGCAGCTCAGACAGAGAGGGGACAGGACTTGTCCTCTCAGGCTGCACAGCTAGTCAGAAGGAGAGCTGGGCCTTCAGCCTCAGTCTGTCTGCCCAAGGGCACTGGGCTTTGGCTTCTGAGCTGTGATGCGGAGGGCTTTGGAGCTTTCTGGGTGGAGAAGTAACATCTAGGCTTGGGAGGCTGGGGCACTGTCCCAAGGTTGTCACAGAGTTGCTGGGGGCTGGAGGGCAGGGGGTGGGGAGCTCTGCCAAGTCTCTTAACTCTCTGGGCCTCAGTTTTCCCACCTGTAAAAGGGGTGGGAGACTTTGTTCCTTCGCTCATCCACTTGGAGCATTTGGGGAAAGTAGAAACTGGCTTCACAGTCCCAAACCTGCCTTTCCTATGATGATATATGAGAAACTCCTCTGAGACTCAAGCTGTGGCTCCACCCCTGCCTCAGTTTCCCCTGCAAAGGACTGTGCTCAGCTGCAGGTGGCTGGATTCTGGGAAGGCCAGGCACCCAGCTGCCTCTTTCTGAGGCTAAGAACGCATTCCCGGCAGCTCGGTTTTCCTCAGCCCCTACCCCGCCTGGGAAAGGAAGGATGCCAGGTGCACAGGGGTGGAAATGGATCTGCTTGGGGGGGGGGGGGCACTGGGCCCACAGCCAGGTGTTCTCAGGGCCCTGGACAACCCCTCACTCGGGTCCTAATACTGTTCATTCAGGGCCGAAGCTGTGGTAGTTCCAGGCAGCGGGTCCCCCACCGACGTGTTCCAAGCTGGCCGGACATGGATGTCCACAGGGGAGCTCCTCCAACAGCTGAGGTAAGGGGTGCCTGCACTGGCCAAGAACCTCCTGTATGCTTTGCACGTTGCCCTCATTCTCCAAAGAAGGCAGGACTGGGTCCTTACTGGGCAGCCAAGGGAACTGAGGCTCAGAGGGGTAAAAGCACTTGCCCAAGGTCCCAACAGTCCGTGGCAGGCATCTGGAAGGCTCCAGAGCTGGAGGTCATAGCTGCTGTGCTCTCTGTCCCCACCAGGCCCGGAGGTTGACTTTCTTAGGTGGGGGCTGAGGGACTGTGACTGTGGAAGGCCCTCAGGTGTTCATTCAGGTGGTGACGCGTCTCCTACGTGCTGGGTCCAGAGTGGTCAACGATCTAGCCTGTCCCCTCCTCCCTGTCCCAGACCGGATCCCCTTCCTGGCAGCCTCAGCATGGCTCAGCTTGAGGCTTGGCACTCGGGATGTGCCCATGAATGTCTGTCCAACCAAACTAACTTGAGAATAGAGCCCCCACATCTGGCCGTGCAGCCGAGTGGCTAAAGGGGCAGCTTCTGAGCCAGGACTGGCCGATTTGAACCCCAGCTCTGCCACAAACAAGCCTTTGTGACCATGGGCTTATCGCTTCACTTCTCTGTGCTTCAGGTTCCCATTTTGAACCAGGGACGCCGGTGCAAGCCATGTCTAGGGGTCGTTGTGAGGTTGGATGCGTTGATGTAGATGGAGGTCCTCAGGCAGGGCCTGGCACCCACTGGGAGCTCTGGAGGGGCGTTAACCATTCAGACCTCTGTCCCTGAGGCTCCTTGGAGCTAGCCAGTGCTGAGGCCCAGCGTGGCCCCCCTGGGGGCTCCCATTTTTGTGGAGAGGCTGAAACGTAGGAGGCAGGGCAGGATGGGGAAGGGATAGGGAAGACCCAGCAGATACTTAGGAACTGTCCGAGGATGCAAAAAATCAAGATTCAGACTTTGCAAGTGCACGGCACCTCGTAGTGGGCAAAGAGCTTGCTCTTCCAACCCATACTCATCCTCACACCAGCGAGGCCTGTGTTTATTTTACAGACTAAGGAAGGGGCTTGGAGAGGTTGCCACACTTGCCTCAGTTCCCATAGCTGGGAACTGCAGCCAACCTCCCAGCTCTAGGCTAGAACCCTTGGAGCCAGGACAAGACCACTTGGATGACGCCGGAGTCCCTGCCAGGGTCTCATCCCAGTTCGAAGGGCAGCTAGGACCCATATTTGTCTGGGTTGAGCCACCTTGAGCTGGACATTGAAGAATGGGAATTTTGGTCTATGGAATTTGGGTGAGGGGAGGTGGAGAGCCTAGAAGGAACAGCAGGAGCAAAGGTGTGGAAGTGAGAAGGCAAGTCACAGGAGGTACACTGTTCTTGGCCCTCTGGTTGTTCCAGCAGCCTTTGACATTGAACATCAGCTTCCTCAAAGTCCCTGTGGGCCGAGGAGCTTCTAGGCCTGGTCTGGCCTGTCCCTGATGTGCAGACTTTGTTTCCAGAGTGAGCTGTGGCTGCCCTCTGACCTCGGGGCAGCTGTGATTCAGGGGGCCAGGTCCTATCGCTGCTGCCTGTCCTGGGGAACTCTTGGGCAGCCCATATCTCCCAAGATGCTAAATGGACCTTTCTCAATTCCAGTAACATTTCTGCCGCCAAGATCCGGTTTGCTAGGCGACACCAGGATTCAGTGAGGGAGCTGAGACCCACACACCCCAGGCGGAGGAAGAGATAGTGCTGGTTGCCAAGGAACGCTGGGAAGGAGCCTGTGTGGAGCCGCGAGGAGAGGGGCAGCCCAGGGCCAGGGACCCCACCTGCTGGGGTGAGGGAGCTTCCCCCAAGGCAGCTCGTGCCCTCCGCCTGCCCAGGAAAGCCTTCAGCCCCTCAGCTGCAGAGCGGCCTCCCCCGCCGGCCCTGGCCCCACCACCCCGCTGGAAGGAACCGCATGAGGAGCGTGCTGACCTGGAGGCCACGTCCTGAGAGGTTTCCTGTCTGTTGGCTACAAACCAGGATCAATGAGCAGTGGTGGACACTCAGACCGAAGCCAGCCCTGGAGGCTAGATGGGGCTGGTGTCCTGGGTGGCCCCCATCCGTCCCCTCGAGCTCTCCCTCCCCAGAGTCCTCCCACCCTCATGTCCTCGGGACACTCCTGGTGAGAACGGCCTGCTCTGCTTCACCTGTCTGTATATAACTTATTTGCTCTCAGAACTTTGAGAATTCCAATTATTTATTTTAATGTATTTTTTTAAACTCAATTATTTACCTGCGAACTTGTGTTTGTAATAAACGATGAAACGGTAATCTGGCATTTTGTCTTGGCTGAAGCAGAGGTGGGAGGCACCTCTCGGGAAGCGGCTGCTCAGAGGTTAGGGGGACACAGAAAGGAGAGAGAAAGGGTCTGGGGCAGGTGGCCGGAGCCCTGGGTTCCACATCCCGTGCCCTTGCTGGGCACCTCTAGCTGCTAACCCAGCCTCTCTAGGCTTTTGCCTATCATGTGCCTGGGCAGCTGTTTGCAGCTTTGACATCCAGCATTCCGGGACCTGTGTTCCCATCGGGCCAGTCACCTATGGCCAGGCCTTTCCCAAGAGCATGTTTGGAAGGAGTCAAGACCCACTTCTGCTCCAGCAGCCGTCGCCGGGAACTGTCGTGAGGCCCAGAGTGAATCTGGCCAGTGAGGGCTGGAGCCAGATGGATCCCAAGACTGTGTGCAGCCCGAGGGGCCAGTGATGGGCGCTGCGATGGACCTACGGCCTGGCCCTAGCTTGTCCCCTGCCTCTGCCCTCGCTAGGGAACAAGAAGTGAGTTTTGACCGAGGAAGCCCAGGGCTCTAGGCCTGGGTTGGCCAGTCCTGCCAAGGCCCAAGAAGCAGCCCACCGGAGTTCCAGGGATGGCCAGCAGTCACGATCACCCCTGCTGGCGGCCGCCTGGACCCACAGCCTCCGTGTCCGCCAAATCCTCCTGCGACAAGCTGTTCCCTTTTCTCCCGGCTGGCCTGTGCTGGGAGAGGCAGGTGGCCAGAATGGCTATTGCAAGATAATTATTTACACACTGCCATGTCCACGAAGCCAGCCCTGACCCCCTCACGGAAGAACAACATGCCACACGTATTGAAACCCTACCGTATACTTGCACTTGACCCGTATTAACTCATTTTCTCCATCTCAACAACCCTATGACATAGGGACTTTTATTACTTCTGTTTTAATGATGAGGAAAAATTGGGGCACAGACAAAGCAATTTACTTGCCCAAGGTCACACAGTAAGTGGTGGCATCAGGACTTGAACCCAGAGTCTATATAGTACATATGGATGTATGGGTGTGTGTATTTAATAAATATTATTGGTTGAATTCATGAATCACCACTGCAGCATGACCTGGGACAAATCTCTTTCTCTTTCTGGGCCTTAGTTTTGTTTTTGTTTTTAATCTACAAAATGGGAAACAATATAGTCTCGAGCTTGTAGGGCAGGTGTGAACACGAAACAGACTGCTGGACTCAGCCCTGGGCCTGATAAGAGGCAGAGGCTGCTTGTCGGGCTACCGGAAGTGATTCTGTAATGAGCAGAAGAGCCCCCTAGCTGGAGGACCTGAGGCGGAGCAGCTGGGGTAAAGAGGAGTGGTCAGAATAAGACTCCTGGACAAAGGGGCTGCTCCCACCGTCTCCAAAGATGAGTAAGACTCAAGTAGGAAGAAATCGGAGAGGGAATTCCAGACAGAGGGAACTGGGAGGGTGAAGGCATGGTAGCAGGAGGGACAGAGGCGGATCCCGTGGAGGACCCCATGTGGCTGGAGCATGGTGAGGAACGGACAACAGGAGATGATGCCAGAGAGACCTCGAGACCCAAGCAAGGAGGCTGGACCTTCTCTGGTGGGCAACAAAAGGTCTTTGAGTCACAGGGGCCCTGGTCAGAGCTGGGCTTTGGAACTATGCCACCTGAGGGCTGCACAGGGCAAGACTGGACAGGGGAGCCAGTTCATCCCTGGCCCTCAGGGGTCCACAGGGCATCCTGGGTAGTGAGGGTTGGAATAAGGGGGCCCAGGGCCAGGGCACGCTTCTCAAATCTCAGCAGAGCCTCATGCTGGAGGAATCTCACTCCCTGGCAGCCCAGCAGCCCATGCAAAATGGCCCTGTCCCTGGGAAACCCCAAATCAATAGCCAGTGGCCAGGCTGGGCAACTGAGTAGGGCAACCCTAGGATAGCAGGTGTGAGGGAGGCCTGGCAGAGGGAGGCCGAGATCCCAGTTGAGGGTGTGTCAGAGGCCCAGGGAAGCAGGCATTCACTGCCCTTGGCACAAGTCCCTGTGGCCCTGGCCAGAGTTCAGAGATCAGAGACCCAAATGATTAAGTCACAGAGACGATTAAAGGGAGGGGAGGAGGCCCAGGAGGCAGGTATAGGCAAGGTGAACGGTGCAGTCTCTTGGATCCTTATTCCTGGGGAGTGGGGCCCTCCAGCTCGGGTCCTGCAGTTTAGGGGGTCCTACTCTGACCTTCCTCGGTCACCTTTGTCTCCACAGGACAAGAAGTTTGCAGGGCCAAGGGGTCATGTGGGCCCCAAGTCTGCTCCTGCTACTAGACCACAGTGCAGCTAGTGGGGGGGGGGGGGCAGAAACAGGGCAGAAGGTGGGATGGTGTGTGGAAGGAGCAGAGGGAAATCTGGGAGGGGCAGCTGCTGAGTCAAAGCAAACCCTGGAAGCAAGATGTCAGCACTTTAGGAAGCTTGTCTGGAGTTCGTAGGACAAAATCTCCCCTTTTCCTGCCTTTTTCTGCCTTTGCCATAAATACTTAACTGGTTTTGTCAAGGCTTTGTGAGTCAAATTTATGTTCCTTTGGGCTGGAACACCAGGCAGGGATAGGCCAGAAGGGGGCACAAGATGACCCAGATTTACTCAGGTTACGTGCACAGATGGAAGCCGAGGCAGAGGGGAGTGTGGTCCCGTGTCCAGGACTAGGCAGCCTGATGCATAGCCAGGCCGCAGACGGGCCTTTCCGTCCTCGGGTGGCTCTCCCCACACAGTTTAGAAAAGTCATCTGCTCATGAATAATCACCTCTCCGGAGACTCTTGTGAGCAAGACAGACACAGCTCCTGGCCTCACAAAAGAAAAGAAAAACACTGTTAAATATTAAGATAAAAATAATAGCTAGCATTTACTGAGCACTCACTAAGCGCTTTATGCACACAAATTCCTTGGTTCTTTACAGCAACTTGCACAGCAGGTTCTATCATTATTATTCCCATTGCAATAGAAGAGGTAGCTGTGCGGTTGAGTAACTTGCTCTAAGTCACACAGCTAGTATGTGGCTGAGCCGGGATTTAAACCCCAGGCTCTAAACTTGTACACCTCACAGCCTCTCTGATAGGACATCCACACGGTGATGGAGTCCCTGGGGTGGGAGAACCCAGGGTGGCTTCCTGAAGGAGGTGACATCAAGGCCAAGCTCAAGGGAGTCAATTACGTGAAGGAGGAGAGTAGACAAGAATGGTCCACACAGGTGGGCCAGCAGAGGCGAAGGCCGGGTGAGGAAGGGAGCCATTCTCAGCCCCTTTCAGGGAGCAAAAGAAGAAGGGGGTCCGGGGAAGGCTGGAGAGGGGGAGGCAGGAATGGGCCGTGCCCTCCTGAGCCCCAGGTCAGGCCAGAGCCCCGGGCATGGGGGGAAGGGGCTCCGAGCAGGGAGACTACAGCAGCTCTCACTGCCCATCACAGCCTCAGACAATGTCTCCCAGGAGAATATTCCCATGCCTGAAATGCCCTCCACTTGTGCTTCATGCCTCTGGCTCAAACCACACTTGCTCCACTCAAGGGTCTCACGGGCTGGCAGGGAAGACAGACGAGCCAAAGTGATGGGACAGGAGGAGGGCTATGTTACGGACTGCCCTTCCAGCTGGGTTGGTGGGGGGCGGGGGGGAGTTTGGAGAATGGGTAGGGTTTGCACACGCTCGGACGAGGGAAAGGGCATCGCTACTAGGGGATAGGCGTGAGGCGTGTCTGGCCAGAGCTCCGAAGGATCTGGAGACAGGCAGCCGGCCCGCTCAGCGGGGGCCAGGCTGGAAATGGCATCCAGTCCCAGGACTTTGAGCTTGAGTGATGGGCACCAGCGAAGGTGGCTAAGCAGGACAGAGCCAGGGCAGGGGCTGGCCTTGGGCAGCTGGCTTGTCGTGGTCCGCTCTCCAGCCACTGCTTCCAGCTCACCAGGGCCCGCCCAGCCCCTCCCAGGGGAGAGCGGAGTGTGGGCCTCGCCTCGGCCTGCCAGGGACCTGAGCCAAGGGCCCTCGGCAGCTCGGAAGGGGGCCGTGTGCAGGCCCGCCCCAGGAGCCCTGGAAGAGGAATGTGGCCTAATTAATTCTCCGCAGCTCAGAGGGCCTCGCCTGGAGGGAGCCGCTGCCAGGACAGGCCCGCCAGGCTGCCACTGGGCCGGCCTGTCCATCACTCAGTGCTGGAGAGACTGAGGGGACAGCACACGGGGAGCTGGGAGACGGGGGCTCAGGGAGCTGGCCCTTCGCCTCCAGGCACACACGTGTCCTCCGACCCCTTCACGGCTAAAACTACGATGATGGCAGTAACCTGTAGGCCCCGAGCGCTCACGGGACGGCAGCCTCTGTGCGAAGCAGGCCGTAGGCTCTCTCATCGTGGCCTCACGAGGACCGATGAGGAGGGGGCTCTTATCTCCATCTTGCTGGTGAGCTACCTGAGCGTCAGAGAGGTAAACTCTCCTGCCCGGGATCAAGCATTCAGGAAGCCTGAGCAGGGAAAGTGGGATTTGGAGTCGGGTAGTCTGGGTCTCCAGAGCACGTTGTCATAAGTGCCGTGCTGGGCCGGCTCAGCCGGGGAAATCGAGGCCCCAGGGAGGTAGGATTCTGTTCCCAAGGACAGCTGGCTAAAAAGGGGTCCCAGGCTAGTAAATGGAGTGAGGACCTGCAGAAGGAAAGGCCATGCCTCTAGCCTCTGCTTCCAGAGGCTTCCCAGGGGCTTCTCCCTCCCCCGCCCGCGAGTGACCCCCAGGGAGGCGGGGCTCACTACTCCAGGCAGGTGGGGCGGGAAGAAGTGATCCTGTCTCCCTAGAGTCTCTAGCCATGCAGTGCCAGGACCCAGAGCCCCTGTGACAGCACCCCCAGCTGGGCCGCGCACCCTGAGACTCCTCCCAGGGAACCTATTCCCCACACAGTGGGGACACGGAGGCCAAGGGCGGCTCAGGGCATCAGGGAGGGCCTAGACCAGGGCCTTATGGCTAGAGAGTGGCAGAGCCAGGACGGGCACCCATACTGGCCTGAAGCAGACCGGAAGGAGGGCAGAGTGGCCACATCGTGTCCCCACCTCCCAGCCCCTGCTTCCTCATCTGCCGTGCAGGGGTGAGAGGGCGGGTGCATGGGCTTGTCCCGGGGCTCCTTAGTAACAGCCCATGCTAACAGCACTCCATGTGTCAGGCACCATCCTAAGTACTGTATTTAATTTTAAAATTGTATTCCTAACTACATAATGTATCATCATAAGGCTGTACCGTAACGTGTCGCCTCATAGGTGTACATTTAAGTTTGTCCAATTTCCCACCAGTAAAATAGTACTGTGTGCTATGTTTGTACATAAATTTTATATTCATTCCTAATTCTTTTTTGCTACATATTTTTTTATTGAGACATAATTCACACACCATAAAATTCCCTCTCTTAAAGAGTACACTTCAGTGGGTTTTAGTATATTCACAAAGTTATACAATCCATCACCACCATCTAGTTCCAGAACATTTTTATCTCCCCCAAAAGAAATAGCCTTGGCAGTCATTCCCCACATCTCGGTTCCCCCCCATCCCCAATTCCTGAAATTACCGATCTACTTTCTGTCCCCATGGATTTTCCTACTCTGGACGACATTTCATATAAATGAAATCACTCGACGTGGCCTTTTGTGTCTTCTTTCACTTAGCATCAGGTTTTCAAGTCCCCTCCACGGCACAGTATGCATCCGTATTTCATTCCTTTCCATGGCAGAATGACATCCCATGCTAGGGATGGATTACGTTTGGTTTATCCATTCATCCTCTGAAGGGCATTGGGGTTGTTTCAACTTTTTGGCCTAAGCACTTTTTAGCCCTCAACAACCCTATGGGGAGGTGCTGTTCTGTCATAATATAGACAAAAAGACTGAGGGTCCTTTCCCAGGTCATTTAGCTAGTGAGCAGCAGCGGTGGGCTTTGACTCAGGAGTCTGAGTCCCTGGGATGATGGCTCTGACCTTCGGGCAGTACTGCCTCCTCAGTCAAGTAAGACAGTGTGGGTTGGTGCCCACAGTAAACTGCACTGGACGGGGCATCCATCAGGCCTTTAGCAAAGGGTGGCATTTCTCAGCAGTGTTTCTGAAGCTGGCAGAGCCAGGGTCTGCCAAGCAAGGCCCCGAGGTAGAACAGGGATGTCAGAACACCCAGTGATAAAAAAAATTGCTATCTTGGCACACAGGTGATTCTTTCAGGAATGGGGACATCTCTTCTCACCCAGGTGGGCCTGCTCCCCCACTGAGCATCATTGACCCACAGCCCAAAGCCCATTTCTCCACCCATCCCCACCTAGGAAGCCATGGTTCCCCTCACAGCCCCAAGGCCCTGCCACTGGGCAGCAGAGGGTGGCCTCTGGGTGGAGTCAAGGTCAGAAGTACAGCCAAGGTCATGAGTGACCTTGGGTGGGTCTCTACCTCCTTGTGCCTTCCATCTATTAAATAATGGGACAAGAAATCTTAATGCTTTCTTTTTTTTTTTTTTAAATTACAAAGTAAGACAATACATACACAAAAGCTTGTGGCTAAAAAAAAAAAAAAAATGTAAAGAATATAAGGAGCATCTAGATTAAAAAGTAAGTCTTCTCCCTGCCTCTCACTCCAAGGTAACCACTCCGAGAATGAGGTATGTAGCCTTTTGCTATGGATTCAGACAGATGTTTTATATCTGACTTTTTAGAAGTGTTTAAAGTAATAAATGGAGACCTAGGTCTCCCCATTCTACAGCCTGCCTTCCTCATTCCGGAGGCATCTTTCCAGACCAACACACATGGATCCACCCCAGTCTTAATGTTAGCAGCTCCACGATGACCCCTGGAACAGTCGGACAGACTGCTGTCTGTTTAACCGTTCACCTGCTGATGCCTTCTGGATGGCCTTCATTTGTCGTGTTCATAAACACGCTGCAGTGAACATCTTGTTTATATGATTTGTCCACGAAGAACAGATTTTTAGACATGAATTAGCTGGGTCAAAGGACAGGCACATTTTAAGTATACTGCCAAGAATGATGTTCCAGTTTGCACCCCTGCACTCGCTGGGTATGAGCACCCTTTCCCTTACATCCCTCCCAGCCCTGGAGGCTCTGATACAGAAAACCTTTCTTTGCAAGGAATCTGATGTCCAAGAGACACACCTCTCGCCACCTGGGGTGGGAAGGGGAAGGGGTCTGGCGGTGTTCTGATGTCCCACCCCTCCCAGCTGGTACAGAGGACCCTTCGGCATCTCCCAGTGCTGGTATCTGGGATTGCATCTGGTTGCAAGCCTGTCCCCCTGTGGTCAGTGTCAGTCCCCAGCCTCTCAGTTGTCCCCCAGGGAGCTTGACGGTGGAGCAGAAGTTGGCCAGTCTTCTCCCTCAGCTGACCCCACCCTCCCCTAATAAATGTGCCTTGGGTGGGGCGCCTGGGTGGCTCAGATGGTTAAGTGTCATGATCTCCAGGTCTGGGATCGAGCCCCATGTCAGGGGGCCCAGCTCAGTGGGGAGTCTGCTGTTTCTCCCTCTGCCACTCCCCCTGCTTGTGCTCTCTCTCTCTCTCCTTTCCCTCCCTCTCTCTCTCTCTCTCTCTCTCTCAAGTGAATAAATAAAATCTTCAAAGATAAATAAATAAATGTGTCCTGGAGACACATTCCAGGGGCAGCATCTTCACTGGAAAGCATGACCCCAGGCACTTGAACCTGCAGGTTTTTGGAAGTGGGGGAGCCTGGGGCATCCATCCGCTCAAACTGTGATCCAAACTGGTCTCTTTGAAAAGACTGGATCCTGCTCTTGCCTCTACTCAGGCCTTGCTATGTAGACCCTTCTGGGCGCCAGGCTCCCAGCTGCCAGGCTGGGGAGATCCCTCCCAGGGAGTAGTGCTGAATCGGGCCCCCTGGCCCTGAGCACTCATTACTGCCAGGGTGGAAGGAGAGCTCCTCCTGGGAGGGGGCAGCCTGGGGACCAGGGCAGGGCAGGGAGGGCTGAGGAGGGGAGCGTGCCCACACCCACTCAGGGCCAAGCGCCTGAGGCTCCCTCCCCGTGACTTTGAAACAGTATATCCAGGGGAGTGGGACCAGGCTGGAGCTCATGCGCACAAGGGAGCACCGACGTGGAAAATGTAGTCTCCGTGTGCACAGCTAGCGATATTTCTGCACGTCTACAGACATTCGGGTTTGTGTCTCATGTGACGGGTATTCGTGCACAATTCACACGTGTGCACATTCCTGTGCGTGCCGACAGGGACAAGTATACGTGACTAGGAGTGCCCCTGCGTGTGTAAGTCCGCCCGATTGTGGCTCACACGTGTGTGCACACCTGTGCCTACATATGTGTATGGGCATGAGGATGCGTGTGTGCCTGCAGGCTGTGCATGCAAGTCGTGTGACAGGTCACGGGTGTGTGGGTGCCCGAGTGACATAAGCACACACAGGTGCGTGTGTTTACGTCCGGGTATGTGTAAGAACAGGTGCATGAAGGGTCGGTAAGTGTGGATGGGGTGTGTGTACTAGTGTGCACATGCGAGTGTGGATCTAGAGGTGTTTCAGTACGTGTGTGGAAACGCTGGACTCCTCCTGGTCTGTGGACCTTGACATCTCTCTGGGAACCTGCCCCCGCCCTTGCCTGGACCTCCCCCCGGCTCACACTGAGGAACAAACAGAAGGACATTGTCACCGTATAAACTCCGAATGTCTTGTATTCTTTACAGGCAGATTATTTTAGTAACTAGTAAGTCATGATAAGCTTTATTGATTTGAAGGACAGACATGGATATATCAGCGATGTAAAATGTATATGGAATTAGAGCAAAAAGCATGGAGGTGGAGGATTTCTCACCCCCAACCTCCAGGGCGCTATTAGCGGTCTGGGCTAGCCGTGCTGCCAAGTGCAGACGGGTCAGGCAGGGAAGGGGAGGGAGGAGCCAGAGCAGAGGCCCCCTGCCTCGTTTCCCAAGGCTGCCCACCCCTGAGCTCCATCCCCACCGCACACCAGGAAGACGATGGTCCCGGGCCCTCGGGCCTCCAGCTCTGGCTCAGGTGAGGGTGGAGGAGTGTATCGGGCAGAGCCCTGGCCAGCCCTGCTCTGACAGGCAACCGGGCAAGACACGGCCCCCTCAGCCTCCATGTCCGCGTCTGTAACTCAAGGATAACTCAAAATATAAGCTCCTATGTCTGCCTGCCTTTCTTTGCTCACCCTCCCTCCTGCCCCTAGAACAATTTCCATGCCTCCACCCCAGTCCCTTGGCTCCTCCCTCTGCTTGCACTACCTCCTTGACTCGGGCCTGACCCACAAACTTCTACCTACCTGTCAAAGCCCCCGCCCCGGTCATCACCTGGCTACATATTTGCATCGTCCCGACTGGACTATGATCTCCCAGGGCAAGGACAGGCTCAGGGCATTCCTAGGTCCCCAGAGCCTACCCCAGCCTCGCATGGCTTAGATATAAGTCACTATTTGACTTTAAAAGTAGAAGATAAAGAGGGAAGGGGAGGGAGAGGACAGGATCTAGAAGCAACAATGTTTAGTACACACAGCAAGTCGTTGGGTGCCCACACACTGGGTGAGTCAGCCTGATCTTTGCCCTGGAGGAGGGAAGAAAAAGCCCCACTTATCAATCTCCACCTGGTGCCGGCACCACTCCCGGCCACTTACAAATCTTATCGCATTGGCTCCCCACCACATACCTGGGGGGTAAGCAGTATTTTTATTCCCATTTTGTAGATGCAACAACTGACCCTCAGAGGCGAGTCAGCAGCAGAGCTGGGACTCAGGCCCTCCTGACCCTGGGCCTTCAGGCTCTCTCCACCCAGATCTCTTCTCTCATCTGCAAGTTCCCTCCCAGCCTGCCCACAGTCCCATGGCACTTAGCAAGTGTCTGTGGGTCCCCGGGGAGCGGCCGAAGGTGCCCTCGGCTCATGCCCTCAGGAGCAGGCCGGATGAAGAACAGGGTTGGTGGACAGATGCTCCAGCTCCCTGGTGCCTTGGGTGGGACAGCTCTAAGACTGGTTCTTCAGCACCTCCCGGAGGTCCCAGTTCCCCCCTGCTGCTCTGTGACTTGTCCAGATTGCCTTCCCTCCCTGTTCTTTCACTTCCCACCTCCTTTAAGGCTTCCGCAAATCACCTTGCAAGTCAACTCTATGCCCTCAAATCCTAGTTCAGGTCTGCTTCTGGGGACCCCAGCCCAGAACAGAGGGGCAGCAGCTGGGGGTCTGTGCGTGGCTGAGCGGCCAGGAGAGCCTTGCTCCAAAGGGACCCCTGTCTCAGGCCAGGAGGCTCGTGTGGGTCCGAAGCAGCTCCGGGGAGGTCCCGGGCCATCCGAGGAGCCCCAGCAGGCGGGAGGCCGGCCCAGCGGCAGTCCAGGGCTCTGTACAGTGTCGGGTCAGGGCGTGGGGCTCCGTGTGCGCTGGGGACAGAGGGTGTGGGTGTGGGCTCAGCCGCTGATGGGAGGCAGGGCTTATCTCAGGGCCCAAGACTGCGCCCAGGCCTTCCACCCTTCTGCAGAAGCACACCGCAAACACCCAAGCCCCGGCAGGCCTTGGAGCAGCCCCCAGGAAGAGCCCCTGGGCCCTCTTCTGGCCCTCTCCCGCTCAGCCCCCTCTGGCCTGGGTCCTTCCGGCAGAGAAGGGAGGCTGCAGGGGGTGAGGCCCCAGGTATGAGTCCCAGCAGCCCGGTGCCCTTCCCCGAAGGGCCTCAGCTTTCCAGTCATCAAATGGTGGGAGTGAGGAAGTGAATGCAGGGATCTTAGCACCCCTTCGGGGGCCCCTGCTCTCCACTTCGTCCGGGCAATCATTTGTTGCAAAACATCAGACCTGGCATATCTTGACCCTCATCCCTACACACTTTCAGAAGAGGGTATTGTAGGGCGCCTGGGTGGCTCAGTTGGTTAAGCGACTGCCTTCGGCTCAGGTCATGATCCTGGAGTCCCGGGATCGAGTCCCGCATCGGGCTCCCTGCTCGGCAGGGAGTCTGCTTCGTCCTCTGACCCTATGCCCTCTCATGTGTTCTTTCTCTCTCATTCTCTCTCTCTCAAATAAATAAATAAAATCTTTTAAAAAAAAAAAAAAAAGAAGAGGGTATTGCTTTACCCAGAGGAATAAAGCGCTAATGGTGGAAACTCAAGCATTGGAAGAGACAGAGCCTGACTTTGGGGGCTGGCCTTCCTTACGCCCCTCAGATCACACCATGTCAGCCCCTAGGCAGGCATGGGGGAAAAGCGTCAGGTCGGAAAAGCACACTTGGGCTCAAATCCTGTGTGACTCAGAGAAGCCCCTTAACCTCTCTGGGCCTCAGCTTCCTTGGCTATGAAATGGGCTGACCACTGCCCCACTGGCCCCCAGGTAAGCATCTTCACTCTCCTTCAATCCTCAAGCTGCTGAGGAAGCAACTCTGGGCAGAAGTTGACAGAAGAGGAAATAGAGGCCCAGAGAAGAGCAGGCAGGCCCTAAGAAGCCCAGCCCCTGCTCCGGTGGGCACTGAGAGGTCTGGGGCCTTACTGCCCCCCTGCCCAGCAGCCCCTAGGCCTGGGCTCTGCCCTGTCCATTCCAGTGTCCCCTGCCTGACCTGGCCCTGACCTCACGCTCACCCGCTGCCCAATTCCTGCACCTGGCTGGTGGAGCAGCTAAGGCTGGGCCTGCAGTATCTGCCCTCCCCTCGGATACCTTTGGCCTCGGGAATGCCGGGAGCTGGGCCAGTAGGTCCAAGGGCTCACAACCTGATCTTACTACCTCGAGAAGCTCTTAGAGCCTCACAGCATCTGGGGTAGGCCAGCATGCCCTAGCCACAGAGGGAAACTGAGGCCCTCTGACTTCAGCCAGGAGGGGGAATCGGAGGCCTCTTTGGTTATCCTAAGTGGGAATCAGGACAGCAGAAGAAATGGAATCAAAATAATTCTCCTAATAGGCGTATACCCTAAAAAAATGTTCCCCGAATTGTTCATGTAGTTGTCCGTATATGATTTGTACACGTTTCCATGTAAATGTTATGCTCTTGAACTTCATATAAGTTAAATACTATGGTAGGTACTCTTCTGTGTTTGGCCTCTTCTGGAGCACGTTTTGACATTCATCAATGTTGTTACAGGCAACAAAATGCCTCCTTTTTCCATGCTCTGTAGTATTCCATTGCATGACTAGATCACGATCTGTTTATCCATTCCGCTGTTAATGGAAGTGGGCTGGTTCCAGTCCGGAAGCCAACACAAATAATGTGGCTTTGAACATTTTTGCACCTCACTTCGGTGAACATCTGTGTGTATTTCTGCTGGGGGAGCAGAGTTTTCGGGGTACTCAGGGGTGGGATTTCTGGGTCATGGGATAGACACATCTTGAGCTTTATCGGACTCTGGCAAGCAGTGTTCCAACATGGTTTACCACTTCACGCTTCCATCCATGGCACGGGACGGCCTCACATTCTCGATAGCACTTCTAGGGCCAAATTTTCTCCTGTTAGCCATTCCTGCAGGTGTGGAACGGTATCACACTGCGGGTTTATTTTGCATTTCCCTGATGCTTAATGCAGTTGAACACGTGCCTTAGTTTGCATCCCCTAGGAGCAGAGCCTGGGACAGGGACGCGAGCAAGTTGTTTCGTTGGCAAATGTATTACTCTCCTAGCGTTGCCCTAACGGGCCACCACTCACCATGTGGCCTAAAGAGCAGACGTTTATTTTCTCCTGGTTCTGGAGGCTGCAAGTCCAAGATCAAGGTGCCCCAAGGTTCGTTCCTGGCAGGGTGGTCTCCCCCTGTCTGATGGCAGCCTCGTGCATGTCCTCACGTGGCCGCGTCCCTGTGTGTGCGTGGAAAGAGGTCTCTTATAACGAGCATATTCTCTACAGACAGATGTATCTCCTCCTCTTCCTAGAAGGATACTAATTCTATCCCTTAAGGCTTTACTCTTATGGCCTCATTTAACCTTCGTTACCTCCCCTACAGGCCCTGTCTCCAAATACAGTCACAGTGGGGGCTGGGGGGCACAATTCAGTCCATACCAGCGGGTGATCCAAGAAGATTCATGCGGGGCTGCAGAAGCCAGAGAGACAAGGAGGAGGCCACTGAAGTGTGGGTCAACAAGCAAGCTGCTGCCTGGGCCATCTGGACTTTAATCCCGCAGGGAGACTCTGGGAAACTGTGTAAACCACACCTCGGAGTTATCCCACTCTGGGAACGAGGGAGCTGGGCCAATAGGTCACTGGCTGAGGGCTATGGCAGCTATGGGAGGACGCCGGCTCCCTTGTAGAGCACAGCCTCCCCCCTGCAGCTCAGAGCTAGAGGTGCCGGCTGCCGGAAGCACATGCTACAGCACGTCTTCACACACTAGGAATGGCCACAGATCGAATTCCCACTTGTGTATAGGGGCTTCTTGAGTGCAGTGGGATTTTGAAGGCTGCATGCTGACTGACAGGCAGGAGAGGGCATTCCAGCACGGGGAATAGCACAGCCAGGGGCCTAGAAGAGGGAACAGTATTGCCCAGCCTGGGGCTGTGAGGGAAGGGGAGGCAGGTGAGACTGGGGTGGGGTCCAGCAGAGACCCTACCACGCAGGTCAGACGGGAAGCACCCAATCTGGGTGATGTTCCTAAGACCACCCCACGTGCTTCCTTCCGCATGCCCCAGTCCTCTGACTCTCCCTGATCCAGCCCCCAGCACAGCAAGCACCCCCAAATCACAAGCATGCCCCACGTAGCCAGGAGACACCACGTCCAGTAGAGAGGCTGCAAGCCAGGCCAGGGACCTGGCCAGAGAGCAAGGACGAAGGAACTAGGCTTTTCCTGGGGCGGCAAAGGCCTAGGCCACTGTGTGAGAATTAGGGGAGCCGAGGGCTGAACAAGGATCTTGAGCTACGGTATAGAGGGTGTCCTAACATGTTGAGAAGGGCCACTCAGTATTTAATCTCATGCCACCTGAACTCAGAGTGGGCCGCTCCATTGGGGTCTTCTCACAGGTCAGAACCGTGTTTGTTTGCACGGTGTGGGGAACCTGCACAAGAGTCAGGGAAAGCCTGGGCCCAGGGGTGCAGGCTTGGATGGCACCCCCCACCCACCACCATTTTAGCCTGAGGGGGACTAGACAGTAGGAGCCTCAGACAGGCCTGAGCAGGGTCCAACCTCTCTGCGTGGCTATCAGTATGGAGTCCAGCCATAGTCAATTCTGTATTCAAATAACGAGCATCTTCTCTACAGACAGAGGTGTAACCCTGGAGAAGGCCAGGCATCGGCCGCACCTGTCTGTCAGGCCAGACTTTCTGTGGCAGACCACGTCTCCTGCCTTAATCCTGCCCTGTCCGTATGGCTCTGGTGGGGCTCTCTCCCCACATGCCCAGGCAGGGCAACTCATGAACCAGGCCCGGCCAAGCAGAGCGCCCACCCCCCAGGCACACCAATTGGCTCAGGGATAAACACATGACCCAAGCCAGGCCAATAGGAGTCTTCCCTGAGACTTTTGCCAGAGCTCTCTGGAAACTCTTCTGAGACTGTGAGCTATAAAGATGAGATTGTAGCAGTTGGTGGACATCTTGCATCACAAAGAGAAAATCTGCCTGGAAAAAAACAAAGGCAGGCAAGCCTCACAGGGAGATGGAGAGATGTTCTTAATGGCATCAATTAAACACCTGGATGCAGCATGTCTAAAGTTCCTCAGACTTGTCATTTGCATGAGACAACACATTCCCTGCTCTGCTTACATTTCATCAGGGTTTCTGTCACTTGGAGTCTAAAGGGGTCTGATTAAAACACCAGGTGAGAAAACAGCCAAGCCCTGTCTGCACATTTATATCCCAGGAATACACAGAGAAATGCAGGGAGGTGTTTTTTTGTTTTTTTTTTTTAAAGGCCCGTTGCAATTAGAATGTTGCAATGAGGCAAAGATCCATGTCCCGCTGCCCTTCTTTGAGAAGTGACAATTGACTAACTAGATAGAGCAAATGCGGCCAGCAGGTTATGTTCAAGAGTTCCGGATGTTACTCACACTGGAAGGGGCGTGTCTTGGCAACCTGCCTTCCATCTGACTTCCCAGAGTGCTCTGGAAGGTGGCAGTGGCTGTGGTGCCCTTTTCTGACCAACGGTCCTGGGGCTGTGTCATTACTCCTTCATCTGCTGAAATGGGAGCTTCAGAGCTACATAGATTTAGGAGAAAGGGAAAAAAATATTGCAATTTGTGCAACTCCAACATAAACGGGCATTGTTGCACATTGCTCAGCTGATTCCTTTGTCAATTCCAATAAATTCAACAAACCACCTAAGTGGCCACCCATAGGGATCTGATTAAATAAATGATAGTATGGAGACTGAAAAAGAAGTAAGGTAGCTCTAAAATGTCCTGTCATAGAAATTTGTCTATCATGTATGAAGTGTTAAAAGCAATTTGCACAAACTCCAATAAAGTATTTTCTTTTAAAAAAAGCAATTTGAAGAATAAGATGTGTAGCATATACACATTAAAAAAAATGGCCATCCCATCATTTGCAGGAGGCTTATAATGTACACACTTAGATGTGGAAAAAAAGGAAAAATAAACTGTTTGCAAGTAAAGGTAACTCATTCTCTTCGGGAGATTCAGTTGAGGCAAACTTCAGTTCCCTATCAGAGCTAACTCCCTTCCAAGGTGGGGTCTACGGGCTGGAAGCTTCAGTATACTCACGGCATCAAGAAAGGACCTCTCTTGGCCTCATGTCACCCTCTGCTGTAGTGTCTCACTCTGATGGTTCTGAACCCCAGTTTCTGTCCTTTTACCTGTGCAGCCAGTGGAACCCAGTCTCTGTTCTGACTTGGGCAAGGACTGGCGGAGGCTCCAGAGAAGTAAGGCTGACCGAGATCCCCAACAGCGAATCCCCTGGGGTCTGGCTGGGACTGGAGGGTCATTGCATCCCTGTCCAGGGTCCTGACTGGCAAGTGACCAGCCAGAGCTCTCAGGGGCCTTCTGTGTCCTCCCTTTATGGGAGCAGTGAGAAATTGGGGCATCCTTTCTACACCACACAGGAGATGAGCACGATGGGGGGCACTGTCATCTGTCATCTTCTCTCTGTCTGAACACCTTGTAGTGGGCTAAATGCTGGTCTCCAAAAAGACATGTCCACATCTTAACCCCCAAAACTTGTGAGTGCAATTTGACCCCCCCACACACACACACACAAAAAGTCTTTGCAGACGTAATTAAGGATCTCAAGATGAGCTCACCCTGGACTATCTACCTGGCCCTAAATCCAATGACACGTGACTTTATAAGAGAAAGCTAGAGGGCGATTTGACACAGAAGAGAAGTCTCAGAAACAGAGGGAAAAAAGCTGTGGAAGGTAGAGGCAGGGATTGCGGTGACCCAGTCACAGGAATGCCAACAGCCACCGGAAGCTGGAAGAAGGAACAGACTGTCTCCGAGAGCCCTGCCACTACCATGATTTCAGACATCTGGCCTCCAAAACTATCAAAGAGTAAGTTTCTGTTGTTTTAAAACCACCAAGTTTATGGTCATTTGTCAAGACAGCCCAAGAAACTAATAGACACCTCCTGTTCCCTGTCTGTTCCATCGTGGGCATGGACCAAACAACCTCCAGGACAGCCTCCAGCAGAGTCCTGGAGCTCGAGAAGTGGGCAGAAGCCCCCCATCTGGAGCTTCTATCTTTTCTACAGCCCCTCACCAGGCTGGGGCTCAGAGAAAGGTGGGGCACTGGGTCTCTCAGGCAGCTCTTCGTCTCACTCTTGCCTCCTCCAGATCTGTTTTTCTAACTCTCCGGTGGCTCTTCTGAGAAGCAGAAACAGTGCCCACCTCCTCTCGAGCTGGGCAGAGATTTCCCTACATCTCTCTATCTGTGCCTTAGAGTCCAACTCCATGGTAGTCCTCCAAGACTGACTCTTGATGTCTGCAGAAAAGATGTAGGAACAGAGAAATGTGCTTTCTCCCTCAGAGTAGATGGTGTTGATTCTCTGCCCATCTTCTATTTCCCTGCCCCTCTTCTTGAAAACACCTGTTTTCATTCTGGAATCCACCTAGCCTTCACATTATCTTCATGCTTCAAGGAAAGACAGCCCCAACTTCGGCTCCAGAGACACTTCTGACGGGTGTCATGGAGTCCCATCCCACTTGCCAGCGTGATGGTCCAGAAACCCAGGCATAGATAACAGTGCAGGGTGCACCCCCAGCCATTGGCACCAGTATGTGACTCTAGCCAAGATGCAAGGGGAGACTCCTGGAGCTTCTGAGAAAGCTGTTTCCTTGCTCTTAAGAAGGATCTAGCAGAAGAGACATGTTCTCCCTTTCTCTAAGTATCGTGGTGATGAATTTGTAGTGTGGCCCTTTCGATTTTTGAGGGAAGTCAGCCCATGGATGAAGCCATCAGATAGAGGAGAGCCCAGCCAAGGGACTGCAGAGAGATGGGTCAGAGTTGCTGGTTTAAGCCAGACCTGAAGCACACCCTATCTCCGGAGTCTGGCTACCTGAGCCAGTACAACGCACTGTTGAAGACATTTGTGTTGGACTTATTGTTATCTGCAGCCCAAAGCATCCTAACCCACAAGTCACTCACCAAAGCCAGTTTTTAATACTGTTGAGATCCTATTTTGGGAGTCAAAAGCTAACTAAGCCTTCTTCTTTGTTCCTTTTTATATTACTATTCTATTTTAATCCTCCCTGAAGCAAATGGATGCCTCTGGCTGAATAAGAGAGTGTCACATAAGGAAGTATGAGAAAAAATACACATTACTGTATTTCAAAGAAATTATCCACATTACACTGACATTGACACAAAAATCAGGGGGAGGAACCCCCAAACTGTTAATAGTGGTCGCCTCTGGGGAAGGGAATTTCGGAGAAGTGGACCTCCCTTTCTAGGTTGGTGTTACTGTAATGTTTGCATTTTAGAGTAAGCATAAATTACATTTGTAATTTAAAATCCTGATGATTTAAATTCATCCAAGGCATCCAGAGTTCCCTTAGGTGCCTGTTATGGCTCACTTGTCAATTAGGCAGGAAGCGTGTCTGGACCTAGCAAAGCCTCGAGAAGCCTGGGCTCGATGACCGGCTGGGCTGTGCTGCTGAAGGGAAGCCAGTCCTTGTCCTCGACAAGTGGCTCGAGTTCCCAGCAGGGACCTGTGGGGACACCCTCACCAGACGCAGCCGCACTCACCAGTGCTGCCTGCTCAAGGTCCTCCCCGAGGACCCCCCAGCCCGGGTTCTGTTTTTGTTGTTTTGTTTTTCCGTTGTCTGTCTCCCCCACTGGAGAGTGAGCTCTCTGAGGGCAGGACGTCTGTGGGGTTCTTGCGTGCCCAGCCCCCAGGGCACCGTGTGTGGCTTCAGTGTACTGAGATCAAGGCCGGGGGCTGAGCACAGTCCTTGTCCCTCCTTCTCCCTCACCAGTCACCTAGCCACACAGTTCCCAAGTCCTACAGAAAGTGACTCTTCCTCTGCTCTGTCACCTTGCCTCTCCCTCTCCCCAGACTCTAAGCCCCACCCCGCCAGGCCTTCCTTGGCATTTTTTGTAAAGATTTTATTTATTTATCTGAGAGAGAGAGAGAGTGCAGGGGTGGGGGCAGAGGGAGAAGCAGACTCCCCGCTGAGCAGGGAGCCCTTCACGGGGCTTGACTCCCAGACCCCGAGATCATGATCTGAGCTGAAGTCAGACACTTAACCGACGGAGCCACCCAGGTACCCCCCTTCCTTGGCATTTCTTAATCTCCAAGGCCAGCTCCAATGTCACCTCTTCAGTGAGGTGGCTCGGGGCCCTCAGCAGTCACACGGACATTCCTTGCTCCCAGCCTCTCGGTCACTTGTTTGTTCACGTGTCTGTGTCCCCCCAGCCACTGTCCCCCAGCCCCACCGCTGCTCCTCAGTGGATGGTCTTCTGAGCTGGGCACGGGCCAGCTTCTCTCGGCGTGTCCGGGGCTCCTACAAAGAGCACGACCGAGGACGACACAGAGCTCAGGAAAGTTTGGTTCTAAAGGAGTGGGTGAAGAAATGAATGGATGAGCTCCCGTTAGTGAATGGGCACGTGAAGGAGCAGGCAGATGCATGAATGAACGAGAGAAGGAGTTACTGAGTGAATGAGTCAGTGACTGTGGGAAGGGGGGAGGAAATGGTGAGTAGCCTGGGAAGGAGAGTGAGCCCAGAAGGTTTCCAGCCTTCTCTAGCAGCCCTGGCATCAGAGTCCCCACCACCCCGGGCCTGTGCTCTGTGCCAACCAGACCTCACGATGCCTCCTCCCAGAGCCAGCTCACGTCAGTGCTGCTTAGCACACGCTCCCTGATGCTGGCCAGACCCTGGCTGGGCCATGAACCAGACAGGGCCCTGCCCTGGGGCTCCTGGGACCGGGGCAGACAGACAGCCTCATAAATAGACCCAATGCCATGCTGGGCAGACATGTGTTCCGGCAGAGTGGTGAGCTCAGGGCTGGCTCTGGAGCCTGGAGGAGGGCAGAGCCTGACGGAGGGATCTGGGACAGCCTCGGGGGAGGGACCTTGGAGCAACACCTGGAAAGACAGGGAGGGTACAGAAAGGGCACTCGGGGCAGGAGGTGACAGCGTCAGCAAAGGGAAAGTGGCTGGAGGACGCAGAGCACTGGGGAAGGGCGGTGGGGGGGAGGGGCTGAGGGTGCGGAGGGTCCCAGAACAGCTCTCTGAAGTAAGTCCTAGGCCAGGCGCCGTGGGCTGTGCGGGGGGACAGGACCTCCGTGGGTGCTGGGGCCCGAGCTGGGGATGGAGACGTAGCAGGATATAAGGCAGGGTTATGATCCAGACGGAGGATGGGTGGGGGGAACATACCAAGGAGTTTCCAGGGTGCTCAGGGCTGGGGCCTGCTACGGGTTTTGCATAATTTAGCTTGTGGTTTCTCTCCATAAAGAAGTAGCCATCATCCTCCCAGCCCTAGGACTCCCTACCAGCATCATGAGGCATTTAGGAATCCCAGACTGGGAAGTTTTGGGGGGAAGTAACACTTACAAGTGGGTGTTTATAAGTCAGGATTGTTTTGCAATGATTCCAATCATGGGGGAGGTTCTGGGCCTCCTGAAGCAAATCAGAGAATTTCAGAATTTGACCTTGACACTGGGTCAGTGGAGACCAGGGAAGCTGCCGAACAGCTTACAATGCACAGGACGGCCTTCCACAACAAAGAATGTTCCAGTCCAAAATGTCAATAATGCCGAGGCTGAGCGAGCCCGCTCTGACAGCTGAGAAGGTTGAGGACACTGGATCAAAAGAGGGTGCCCAATAATGACAGTAGCCCCTCACATGCGCGAGGATCTGAGCTGAGTACCCCCCACCCCACCCCTGTTAGCTCATGTAACCTATTCCACTTTGAGGACTGGGAAACTGAGTACCGAGGAAGTACATGACTTGTCCAAGGGCACACAGCTGGTGGGTGCTGGAGGCAGGGTTCCCCCCCCTCCCCGTCCTCCCCGGATAGCCTGGCCCCAGAGGCCATGCTCCTGGTCATGACTTGTCATGGCCTTCCATGTCGCCCAGTAGTTGGGGCGGAGCTGGGACTGGGGCCAGGACCCCACTCTCTGCTCTGCTCTGTGCCCCCGCCCCACGCCAGGGTCCCGGGCTTCTCTGCTGCAGAAAGAGAGCTTGGCAGCCAGGACCTCGGCTGGTCAGGGAGGCAGTGGGCGGGCAGGAGACAGATCCCAAGGACAGAGGGCTTTTGTCTGCCTGCAGATGGGCAGGCAGGCCTGGGCCGTGCCGTCCGGCCGGCCCAGGGGCCAGTCGGGTGCAAACTCATTAGCCGGCTGCGGAGGCTGCCAAGGAGCCGGGAACAATTACAGGGCCGAGCTCCAGCTGGGAAGAGGGAGCTGCACCAGGAGAGCCGCTGAGCTGTCCTGCCCTCCGCCGTGGGCCCGGCTTCCTGGGAGGCAGTTGCAAGGTTTGCCTTCAGGATGGTGACAGCAGCTCCATCGGAACCCACCATGCGCTGGGCTGGGCGCATTTGGCGCCTCGTCTCCTTTCATCTCTAAACGCCCTTGGGGTGGGAATGATTAACTCTGTTGCATTCACTTATCCGGCCACCCATTCATTCGCCAAGTATTTATTGAGTGCCTACTATGCGCCAGCAAAGCAAAGCATGGAGGTGGAAGATGCAATAGCCAGGGGTCAGCAGGCATCATTTAGGGCACAGGGAGCCATCTGGGACTCCCTCCCTTCCTCCCGTTGCCAATGCCTGCCACCTGTATAAGGCCTCAGGCCACCACTGCTTCTGCCCCTTCTCCAGTACAGCCCTGGCTTGGGCCCCGGAGAGTCTCCCAGAGGAGGGGCTGAGATGGACCCCAACTACACAGACCATGTGACCTTGGTCAGGCAGCCCCTTCCCCTTCCTCAGCTTTGTAAGAAAGCTGATCAGAGCAAGTCGGTGGCATCTTAAAGGCAGGGTTTCTGAGCACTTCCTTCAGGTCAGGCAGCAATCCCTTGAGACAGGTAATATTACAGATTTACAGAGAAGAGATGGGAGGCTGAGAGAGGGGACATCACTTGCCCAAGGCTGTGCGCTTGCAAATGGCCCAGTGGGGATTCACATGCAGGTCCATCTGACTCTGGAGCTCCGCTCATAATAAAAAGCTGCTCACTTGCGTAAGTCTATGCATTTTGACCCAAGCAACAAGCAGTCCTCAGGACTCGACCGGTAGGAAATAATCCAAGAGAACCAAAAGGTGTTCACCGCAGCCATACTTACAAGACGGCGGGTAATTGGAAGCAAACTGAGTGCCCAAGAGCCCTGTCCGCTTTCGAAACCAGGCAGCTCCAGATAAACTGTGGTTAACTGAGCAGCAGCTCCTTGCCAGTACGCGCTATTGTAATCCCCCCCAACCCTGCGATGAGGGGGGCTACTTTCCCCATCCCTAAACAAGGCCTCAAAGTTCAGAGAGGATGAGGGGCTGGCTGAGGACACACAGCCAGTGACAGGTGTAGGCGCTAGGCAGTGCTACCGGCCTGATCACGGAAAGGGTAGCTCTGTGCTACAAGAAAGGAAGCTAAGACTCAGAGAAAGGAAGCCAACCTTCAAGGCCCCACCACTGAGGAGCAGAGCACTGGCACCGGGGTCCATGCTCTGGGAACGCCGTCCCCCACACCGCCACCAACCGACTGGGGGAACCGCAGGTGAGTCATCCAGCCTCAGCCTCCTCGTTTCCCCCTCTGCAAAATGGGGACAAGAGTGTCGGCTGCATCTGGCATTGCAGGAAGGCTTAAGTGAGTGTCTGGCCCAAAGGGGGCCACCACATAAGCGGTGACAACCAAAATGACAAGACCAGTAATCGTAATCGTTACGGTAATTGTTGTACCGAGGAGAAGCATCACACTGGGGAAGGAAGGCTTGCCTGGCAGTTAGAAGAACCGGCTTCGAATCTCACTTCGGACATGGCCCTGTCCTCCCTGGGCCTCAGTCTGGTCACATACAAAGTGGGGGGAGGGCCTTGAAGACATTTCTTGCTCTGATGGGCTCTGAGGCAGGGAATCCTGCGCTCGACTCCCCTGGGTTCTGGCGGCGGGTCCTCCTCCCAAGCTGGTCTGGGCCTGAGGACACTGAGGATGGGCCCCGAAGGAGGACAGAAGGCCTGTGGGCAAGGGTGGCAGAAGGGTTGGACCAGGGGCCCCGCTCCAGGTCCACCAGCACAGCCCTCGGCTTCTGGCCTAGGACTTACTCCAGAGAGCTGTTCTAGGGCGCCCCACACCCTCAGCCCTGGGCTGTCCTTCCCTGTCTGTCCCTCCCTGTCCGCCCTCAGAGGAGATCCTGAACCTCTGAGAAGAGGCAACTGGGGAAGGCAAAGGAAGAAAGGATTGCGTGGCCCATGGCCGAGCGATTTGCATAACAAGGAGGGTCAGGAGCCAGAGAGAGCCAACACCCAGGTGGGGTGAAGGGAGAAGTTGTAGGTGATGGGGGATGAGATGTGGGCCTGCCGCAGACGCAGTGCCCTTCACCAACCCCAGTGGCCTGTTTGGGTCCGGGGACTGGTCCCACGGGCCCCGAGGACGTCTGCCATAGTGGCCCCAGCACAGGAAGGTCACGCCGAAGGGCCAGGGGATGTTTGCCGAATGACAGATCTGCTCCAGCCTTGCCAAAGGCTCTCGGAGTGGAAAGGAACGTGAACATCACCCAGCCGACCCTTTCCTGTCCTACCCGCCCGAGGCGGGGAGTCCCGGGCTAGCTCTGGCTCACACTCTGAATGACGACCGCGGAGCCAGAATTGGAACCCAGCTGTCCTGTGTCTCAAGGCCTTTTTCCAGCTTGATGCTTCAGGCTCTGTCAGCCCGAGGAGTGGCAGGAGATGCTCTCGCCGTGGTTCCAACTTTCCAACCAGCTAGGAGACCTGGGTCGGGGCCTGCGACTCAGCGGCTGGTCTCGCAGGTCAGAGGAGCGTTACATAACAGATGTCAAGTGCTTGGAAAGAAAAGCAATATAAAAGGGGGGTGGGGGTAGGGACTCAGTGATGCTTTGACTCCTGAGTGGGTGAGGGTGGGGGCAGGGGACATAGTGATGCGGCATATGTGGGGTGGGAGAGGAGGTGCCGGGAGGCTGAACCCAGGACAAGTCTCCACCGGTGTCTTCATGGCCCTGGGCCCTAGAGGGTGGGTGGCAGGCGGACACACAGGGTCCCTAAAGGTGAGACTCGACCACAAATGGAGGGGAGGCCAGGTGACCCATCGAGGCACCCCAAGGCAGTGGGATGAGAGACCCAGTGAGGCCAAGCCAGCTGTGGGTTAGGGCTTTTGCAAACTCCCAGCGGCAGCCAAAGGCAGGGGATTAGTTTGTAAACAGACAACAAAATCCTACAGAGACAAACACGCTCAGACATGTTCTAACCCACCTCTCTGATGGGCTCGGAGCAGGAACCGCCTGCTCAGGTTGCCCGCCCCTCTCCGAGGGAGTGAGCGGCTTCCCTTGGTCCTGGAGGGGCCAGCGCCCCCCTCAGGCCACCCTTCTGCTCTTTCCCCATTCAAATTCCACAAATCCCCTAGGGGATTATTACTTTCCTCCTTCCCTGCTGGACTCCAGCTTCATCCCCACCTGTCTAGTGTGGATCCTGCCATCGGTTTTGCAGAGACTCCCTCCCAAACCTTCCGTGGCTCCCCATGTCTACAGGGTCCAGCTCAGACCCTTGACTTGGCCTTCAGCCTCTCCATGATCTGGTCTCTGGCCTCAGTCCCCACTGCCTCCCCTCTGCCCCAGCAATGGCCCTCAGTCTTGGGGTGCTGTCTCCATGTGGCCTGCTTTTCCCAATTCCAGATTTGGCCTATTTGGCCTAGTTTGGCCCTTGCCCATGCACAGCCTTGTGGTCAGAGGAGGGATCCCAGTTAGTGGGCGTGCTTTCCTCTGAAGCGTAAGTGGCCCGAGTTCCTGCCCCCGTTGGAGGGGCCATGGCAGAGGGGAATCCCAACCCTGCCGCTTCCGGGCAGTGTGACCGTGGGCAAGTGAGTTTCGTTTTTCTCATCTATAAAATGGGAATGATGATCCCTCCACAGGACCCAAAGTTCTTGGTAGTGCCAATCACAGAGATGACATGAAATATACTCTGTAGCTATGATTCCCATGATCAGTGCTGTTATTACTTCATGCAGTAAACATAGTAAGCACCAAGCCACCGGCAGATAACAAGATTGTCAAATCCCTTCACATGAAAATATCAGAAGCACCACCAGCCCAACTTACATGTGGGAAATTGAGGCACAGGGCCCCAAAGCCAGTTAATGGCAGAGCTGGATGAGAAGCCAGATGTCCTGTTTTCCAGGCCGGAACCCTTCCGCTCTAAGCTACTGCTGCTAAGAGTCAAGTTCAAACACCGAACTTTAAATATGATCTCAAAGTACACAGAGAGAAAGCCTCAGCCACATGTAAGAATCTTTATTACTTGTTCTCACTTTTTACTTTCCCCGGTTTAATGTTCCTGTGTGCCTTTGGAGAATGCTCCTCCCCCCTTCCCAGGCAAAGCTCACTTCTCCAGCTGCTTTTTCTCCCCCTCACTTCCTTCCCCTCTCCATCCCTGGGGAGGCCTTTCTCTGACCTTCCCTGGCAGAGCCATAGGGCAATTGCTGGCTTGCCTTTTTGCAACTCAGCTAAAAAGCTAATTCCATTTCTCCCAGGGCCCTTCTGGATTTTGTTGTTGCTGTTCTTAGCCTCGGGGGTTCTACTCTGTGAAAGAAACCAGAGCCTTCCCCTCCCTGGGCCCTTAAACCTCCCCAGCTCCTCCCATCCTAAAAACCAACTACCAAGCAGACAAAGCCAACCTTCTTCTTCCCTCTTCTCCTTCAGCCCCAGTCTTTGTAGTGACCTGTTATCTCCAGGTCTTCTCTCCTCGGCTCCACCCCTACTCCCCACCCCGTGGGGCTGTCTCTGCCCCCTTTACCCTCCACCCAGACAGCTTCTGCTCAAATCACCAGTGACTCCATTCCCGAAATCCAACAGGCTCTGTGCGGTCCTCCGCCCAGCTGACCTTCCTGTACCAGTTCCCCAGCTGACCACTCTCTGCTGGGGGCTGTCACCCCGTCTCCCCCGACCACTCTACCAACACCTTCTTAATACCCTGTGTTGGCTCTTCCTCCACCCAAGCATTGCTGTTCTGTCTTGAGCCCTCTCCTCTCTCCAACCTCTCTCCCTTGGCATTCTCATGGGTTGAATTACCGGCTCTCGCCTATGAGTCCTAGGGCTACAACCCACCCAGCCCAGACCTGTTTCCTGAGCTCTGGGCCTGGGCACCCAAATGCCTCCACTGGGTATTGACGGGGCAACTCCAAGCTAGCACGCCTAGAACCATCTCATCATTCCATCTCTCAAACCCACTTCCCCTCCTAAGACCCCATGTCCATAAACAGCCCCATCACCCACCCTGTCGTTCAAGCCGAAGGCCTGGGAGTCCCTGACCCCTTCCTCTCACTCACCCTGTACCCAGTCAGTCACTAAGTCCTTCTGAGTCCACTTCCAAACACCCGTGCACTTCATCCAGACCTGATTCAGTTACTGCCGCCTAAACCCGGGACTCCCTACATGTGCCCCAGCGAGGAATCCTAACTGATCTCCCTAAGCCACACTTACCCACATTCCACTCTCCTTACCGCAGCCAGAGGGATCTCTCTAGAACACACATCTGTCTATGTCATTTGCCTGCTTAATGCTCATCGTCATCTTCCAGCTGTTTTTCAGTGAAACCCCCAAATGTGTGGTGCCTTGTGCCATCCGCCCCCAGCTCGCTGAGCACCAGCCTTCCATCCCTTTTACTTTCCTTCAATTCACCCTGCTTCTCCTTGCCTCCGAGGCTTTGTTCTTGCTGTTTTCTCTGCTTGGAATGCTTCTCCTTCTCCCCTTGACCCATCCCCAAAAGATCAGGCCAAGGGCTGCTTCTCACATTTCCCACCAGCCCACATTTCCCCCGGGGGCCACTGGGGTTCATCAGCCGCCAGGTTGTTTGCACTCACCCATGGGTGCCTGTGGTTGCTTGATTCATGTCTGTCTCGGCTCCTGCCGAGGAGGAAAATTCCATGAAGGCCAGGGGCCATGTCTGTCTCACTCATCCTACAGCCACACTGTGCCTGGCACCTAGCATCCCGGAGCCCCAGCTGCCTGGGCCAGGGACAAACTTGAGTCCGGAATTCAAGGACTCGCCTTTCCAAAGCTCCCTGTGCTTAACCCTCCGCACGTACCTTCCCCACCCAAGCTGGGGAACCTCCTCCCTCCTCTCCTTGCTCCCAGTTTCTCCCCCATGACCCACAATAGCCAGCTCAAGCCCACCATCCCGAGCAACACTTGGTCCCTGACCACACAACCCATCGCCCTCTGGATTGGCAGGTGTCCCTCACTCGCTCCAGGATGAACCCACAAGGCACTTGGGGCTCTTCACAATCCAGCCCCGCCTACGCTGTCCACTCTCCACCATGCACACACCCTACAGCCTGGAGTCAGCCCGAGAGGACTCGGCCTTTCAAGCCACGCTTCCTCGACTTGTGTCCTGCCTGCTCTTAAAAGCTTCAGGACCTTGGACAAGTTGCAAACCTTTGCTAAGCCTCAGTTCCCTCACATGTGAAATGGGACCAGTAATAGGCCCTAACTCATCGAACTTTGGAGGGACTTCACAAGGAAATCTGCAAGAAATCCTTAGCTCAAGTATTAAGCTCGGCACCTACTATGTGCTACCATGAGGCCTCTGGGCTTCTTGCCTCTATTGTGGCCGTGATTGGTCAATGAGCCTGTCCTCCCCACTGGTCCTGTGCTAAGAAGGGAGGCTGGGTCCCTTTCATCTCTGTATCCCTCTTGCTTAGCCCAGTGCCTGGTCCCAAGAAGACTCAATAAATGCTTATTAATGAGTAGATAGACCACACACTTGGCACAAATCATCTTATTATTACTTCACTTTGGTGTGTATAAATTTTATCTCTCCTAACACAATTTGAGCTCCAGGGTATGGGGGAGGGGGAGCGGGGGGGAAGAAGAACTGGGGTGTCTTCATGTCAGAGCATTCAGACCTGGGAGGGATCTTTGAGCTCCTGACATCCCTCTACCCCCCACGGTGCCCAGCCCAGAGAAGAGAGTCAAGGAGGCATTGTTGACAGAGGGGCCTGCCATCTTCCCCCAAGAAGAAGGCATGCTTCCCCCTACGAGATATCACCCTAATTACTCCCTGGTCCCTCCCCTCCACACACACATCTGCTTTCTTAGGCAAGAACCTGCTTGACTTACACAGAGTTCTTTTGGCTGGCGGTTCTGAGCCAGCTTGGCCAGTTTCTTCAGAAAGTATAGCAGGAAGAGAAAAAAAGTTTTCTTAAAGCCACAGAGCACAAAACCAGGACAAGGGATGGGTCAGTTCTCATCAGCAAAAGACCAGCAATAAGCTAGCATTGGCTAGATAATCTCAACACTATCCAAAAAGCAGACCCGGATGGCATAGTAGATGGGTTAAGTGTGTTGACCTCCGCACTCAGAAAGTCTCGGATTTGAATCCAGGCTTTGCCCCTAACCCATGAGTGACCTTGGGCAATTTACTTACCCTTTCTACATTCAGTGTCTTTGTCCATAAAGTGGGGATAATATTAGTACTAGCTCAGGACGGGTGCTCAAAAGCTTGGCTGTTGTTGTTATTACCATACATCGGATGTCATCTTATGTCAGAACTGGAAGGAAGCTCAAAGGTCACTTGGGAGGAGAGGGCCACCCAGGCGGCCTGACTTGGCTAGGTCATACAGGAAATGTTTGTTTTCTCTCTACGCCTGCTCGTGGCTTCTTTCAGAGACCCGAGACGAGTTTGCTCCCTTCCCCCCTGGATTCAGAGAAGGTTACCTACCTTGATTTAAAGAGCTCAGACTTGGGGTTCTTGACGGGGTATGTGCTGCAATGTCCATGCCAATATCACACTTGCTATCAGGAATCCATTTGTTCATGAGTGGGTCCCCTCCAGTCGGGGGTCGCTCTGCCCACCGCTGATGCCATGGCTGCAGGTACATCATAGCCTTCACTTGCCATCCATCAGAGGGGCGGAGGCTGTGGCTCTGCGTGCCATGGACACAGCCCGGACCTTGCAGGGATGAGGACCTCAATGCCAGGCAGGCAAGGCAATGCCTGCTCCCCCTTCCTCAGCTGGGCTCGGCGATCTGGTCTCTCCTTAGCTCGGCCCAGGGGCTCTTCTTGCCCACCTCCCTGCCAGATGGAATGCCTGCTTCTTCCCAGCCCACATGCACCTTCCCTGCTGCCCTTCCCTCTCCCGGATGCTGCAGAAGACCTGGCTGGTCCATCAGGAAAGGTCCAGGTGAGCACTGGGCAGGGGGCAGGGGGCAGTGCCTCTTAGCCATGGCTCAGGGAGTGAGAGGCTTCAGATGTGTTTCCACTGCTGTTGGGAAAACCAGACTGGACTCAGAATCTAACGAAAACACCTGTCCTTCCTGAAGCAGCCACTCTTTTCTTGGTCCAAACCATACACCATTCCCTTCCATCCTGCACTGGCTAGTTCGTGGGGATGAAATGGGAGGCTGCAGCTGTCCCAGAGTATCTGGGAAGGGGCAGTTTCAGTTAGGGTTGGTGGTGAGAGAATCTGCCGGCTAGTTCTCTGTGGAAGTACAAACACAGGGGCCCCCTTGGAACAGGTAAGTGTCACTGGCCAAGGTCGAGGAAGCTCTCCTGGGGTCCAGATCCTGGAGAAGGGTGTGGCAGGACTTACTGGGGCCTAACAAAAGGCTCTCCCACTCCAGATCCCCTTGAAGATCTGGTCTCCAGAGAGACCAAGAATCCTCCACGTTCAGTGTTATGTCTTAAAGCCTGGGCTAACCCATTGCCCAGGAAAGACACCAAGTACCTGTCCCACTCTCCATGAGTAAGGGGAGGGTCTGAAATGATGACCTGGTCACCACAGGGTCTGGGATATTAGTAGGAGGGCTGGTTCTGGTTTCCCATGAGGCTGAGGCTGGAAACCCTGTTTGGCCTGGCATGGTGGTTTGCTTTGGGGCCAAAGGGAGAGCGTGTGGATGTGAGTCTAAGAAAGCTACAACCTTGGCACCAATCTGTGGTGATCACAGAATCACAGGCTCCATCACAAGGAGGACCAGGGTCCATGAGAACTTGTCTTCAACAGCGCCCCCAGGTGGTAGCCACAGGAGCGGTAACACCAAGGGCCTAATGAGAACTAGTCTCCCTCTTCCTGGCATTGGAGGCTGGAGTCCCCTCCTTGGACAGAGGAAACTCAAGGGTTCATTTGGACAGGAGCAAGCAATGGCTTCAATCAGGAGATACCGGATTCCTGCTAAGCTATACAGGCAGGAATTTGAGCAATTAGGCAGAAAATTAAGAGATCTGTGACCAATCTTTCCAAACGGGGGAGGTGGGTGATTCTGGTCACAGCATGGAATTTAGTGTCTTGTAGGTTCCTTCTAACAGCCCTTCGAGGAGGCATAAGTAGGCACATAAATATATGAGGACACGGAGGCTGCAAGACATCCAAAGCATGTACATATTCATGCAGCTGGTAAGTATTGGACCCAGGACTACAATTTTCTCTTTTTAGTGCTGCAGAGAGGAGAGCAGTGTCTTGAGGCCATGTGAGGGTCAGCTCTTCCCAGAGCAACTCTTTTTTATCCTTCAGACCACAGCTGAAATGTCCCCTTTATCAAAGAGGTCTCTGAGCCCCAGGACGTGCAGTGGGGTCCACCTCACCATTTTCTATACACTAGGGCATTGTTTCTTTCTTAGAATATTATCTTGGGGTGCCCGGGTGGCTCAGTCGGTTAAACATCCGCCTTATGCTCAGGTCATGATCTTGGGATCCTAGGATCCAGCCCCACGTCGGATCCAGCTCCCTGAGCAGGTAGCCTGCTTCTCTCTCTCTCTCTGCCCCCCAGCCCCGTTCATGCTCTCTCTCTCTCTCAAACAAATAAATAAAATCTTAAAAAAAAAAAAAAAAGATTATCATAATGATCACAACTTTGTTTTCATTTGTATTTTTAAAATTCCCTATGGTCTGGCTCTGTCAGGAGAACATATGGCCCGTGAGGAACACGCTATGTGCTGTGCTCACCACAGAGGCCCGGGGCTCAGCGCCGTGCTCAGAACATAGTGGGGAACTTGAAAGCATGTCCTCTTCGGAGGAAGTGAAAGGCCCATTCACAGGGAAATGGGAAGATTCAGGGAAGACACAGGCCCTGTCTCAGCATTCTAGAGGGCTGTCCTGGAGCAACAGGGACAGGTGGGGTGGGAGTCACTTAAAAGCAGGACTCTCCATGGTCAGGGGAACTGGGACCCTTGGGAGTGGTGAGCTCCCTGCCCCCTGGAGGTACAAGTGGGCCCTGACCGTCCCTCCCTACCCCTACCCGGGCAGGTACAGAGAGGGCTCCAGCCATAGGAAGAAGAGGCCTGTCAGGCCTGAGTCACGACTGCTCAGGGACTCAAAGCAGGTAAGGGGCCTCCGAGGAGGAGGTGAGATTGCAGGGTTTCCTGGGGGGTTATCAGGAGCAGTGATCTCTCAGCAGAGACATAGGTTTGTCTGCTGAAACTTGCTCACAGCAGCTTCTGGGCTTCCTGGCCAGATAATTGCAAAGAAGATAGACTGGGGCCTGGGCAGCAGCCTACAATCCCTTTCCACACAGGGGCCCGGGACGGGGCACGCGGGAGCAAGCACCAGGGCCCTGAGTCACAGGGAGAACCACCATGCCCAGAACAGCTATGATTCTGGCCTTGGGACTTTCCTGCATGATGGTGGACAAGGCTCTGCCTCTCTCTGGCGGCAGGCTTCCCATCCACAGACTGGGCACCCGCATTGTACCTGGCCAGCAGCAGGGAGAAGGAGCCCCAGACACTGCCTTCCACACACTCCGTACCCAGGGCTCTGACAGATATGCACCAGCTCGGACAGGGAGGGAGGTCAGCAGGGTCCGTCTGCGAGGAAGGTGAGGGGCTCCAAGCTCTGAGCTCTTTCTCCGCCTGGTTTGGGGCAACTCTGACCACCTGGAGGGGACAGGAAGGTGGCGAAAATGGGCCTTAGCCTGAGGCACTGCAGGACCGGCCTGTGACATTTGGGACTCTGATGCCTGCCTGAGTTTCCTGGAGGAAATGTGTGAGCACGTGCATTCATGCTATGCTCCTGTGTGTCTGTGTGTGCGGATACGTGTGGGTCACGTGTTTGCGTGTGCATGCGAATCTCTATGCTCACTGGCATGTGTGTTCTTCCCACTCTGTCTACTGACATCTAGTATATGCTTGTGCACGCGTACATCCTTGTGTGTGTTGGGTGTTTCTAGGGACACGTGGGAGTGCAAGTGATGCCCGAGTTACATTATTCACATCACAGCTATTGATAGAGGGCCTACTTTGTGCCCCATGCTGTCCTCTGGGCTGTGAATAGAGACGAGTAAGAAATTCAAGGTCTCCTTCCTCACGCAATTCATATAGTGTAAGAGACAGATAGCAAATGAGCATCTAGATAAGTGAATAAATAACCTCAGATAACGATCACGGCCATGAAGTTGAAAAAAAGCGGGATTATTACAAAGATAGTGACTTAGGAAGAATTGCTTTATATAAAGGGGTCGGGAAAGGCTGCTTAGACGTGCAGAATATTGGGCCTCAACAGAGACCTCCTCATGCAGACTCTGCATTTTAACAAGATTCTCCAGATGACTGCAGGTGCATTGGAGATTAAGAACCACTAAATTGAAGTGTATTAGCACATATACAACAAGAAGGGGGAAAGGAAATATAGGCAAATGTTACAGATTTCCTTCTGTCACTCTGCATCAGATAATTTCCTCCTTCCTTGGTCAGGACCCAGTAAGGTCACCCCAACAGTCATTACTATGGAGCTAAGATACTGGACAGCCATCTAGGGCAATGGTGGACCTCAGTTAACTTTTAGCTTAAGACAGTTTCCGTCCCTATTACTCCCTGCTGATTTCCTTGCGATAGTCAGAATCAATAACCCCAATCAAAGCGCAACCCCCTTTTCTGCTTGTTTGGCCCAGGGACGTAAGGGGTTTCCCATGGCCAACTGGCATTCTCAGCCTCCACTTGAACGCAAATACTCTTACATCCTCTAGTGGAAGCATTCCCTTTTTTGGGTACTAACACTTTTATATCTCAAGTTTGGAGAGAAGGTCATTAGGAGGAATTATGAGTGGGGCCACCCTCGCTCTGTTCTTTGGTCCCCTGGCCAGGTATTCTAGCATTGGGAGAAATAGCATCACGTATGGGCAGCTGGTTAAGAGTGTATATGGCATCCTATAGCATGACCCACTGACATAGTCTTTTTTAATTCCATTTGGCTCTGGAACTAAATTTTTCTTTAGGTCATTCAGTAATTCTATAGGTCCGTCTGCTTCCGGGCAATGGAGTATCTGGTATGACCAATGGATCCAATTAGCTTCAGTCCATTGGCTTACTCCTCTCTATAAAATGAAGTCCTTGGTCTATGGCAATGTTGTAGGGGATACCATACAGTGGATGAGGTATTCAGAGGGCCTGCAGGTGGTGCTGCTGGTAGAATTATGGCAGGCAGGGAAAGCAAATCCAAATCCAGAATAAATGGCTATTCCAATGAGGGAAAATTGCTGTTCCCTCCCATGGAGGAAGAAGTTCAGTGTTGTCTATCTATCACCACCAAGTGACATCCATGGCTGTTTTGTCACTGAACCCATTGAGCGAGCACTAGGGTGACCAGGGAAAGGGACTAACTGGCACTACAAGGAGGTCATCTGGTCTACCTGTAAGGTCCTCCTTTCCAGGGTCTTCCAGAACTTCTGGTGAGTGTTCTCAGAGGGCTTAAGTATGCTTATGGTGCTGGGTCCATGCTGAGAGTCCAATCACTTACCTCTTTCCCAAGCTCCCCTTCCACTGAGCCTTCAACATTCTCTCCTCCAAGTCCTAGTCCATCTGGCAGAATCATTACCACTTACCATGAATCATTGTAAAATGTAGGCCTTCTGTTCTTCCAGTTCAAGAGATGGACCAAAGCGCTGCCCTGGGAGGATCTCCCTAGTCTGTCCTTCCAGGATACCTCTAAATGGGCTGTAATAGCACAGCATCCCACTTCCACCTGGTGCCAGCAGACCATGCAGAGCCATTTGTGAACAGGTTCAGAAGGTTTTCTCCTCAATAAGCTGCTCTAGGGAATTCCTGTGAGACTAGAAGTGCAGGCTGGGAGAGACAGAGCACGCTGCAAGGTGGAGCCCCCTGCTCATGCGACGTACTCGTGGTTTCAAGACCTGCTTGGGTCCAGACCCATTGATACCATTTCCCCTTGATGAAGGAGCATTGTTAGATGCACTCAATTTAATGGCTAGGTGGAACAGATGACACGGCAGGTTTTTTGGACTAACGATTACATCAGAGTTTATGGTCAGATGTTTAGCCTCAGTGCCAAGGGGCAAGCCAAGAGCTGTTTCTCAAAAGGTGGATAGCTATTTGCCAGGGAAGGCAGAGCCTCACTCCAAAAGTGAAGGGTCTCCTATGAACTGTAATTCTCCTCTCTGGTCTGGCCAAAGACTCCATACAACATCGCAATCAGCCACAGACACTTTATTATTCTTTTTTTTTTCTTTTTTTTTTTTATTCTTATGTTAATCCCCATACATTACATCATTAGTTTTAGATGAAGTGTTCCATGATTCATTGTTTGTGCATAACACCCAGTGCTCCATGCAGAATGTGCCCTCCTCAATACCCACCACCAGGCTAACCCATCCTCCCACCCCCCTCCCCTCTAGAACCCTGTTTGTTTTTCAGAGTCCATCGTCTCTCATGGTTCGTCTACCCCTCCGATTTCCCCCGCTTCATTCTTCCCCTCCCGCTACCTTCTTCTTCTTCTTCTTTTTTTTTTTCTTAACATATACTGCATTATTTGTTTCAGAGGTACAGATCTGAGATTCAACAGTCTTGCACAATTCACAGCGCTTACCAGAGCACATACCCTCCCCAGTGTCTATCACCCAGTCACCCCATCCCTCCCACCCCACCCCCCACTCCAACAACACTCAGTTTGTTTCCTGCGATTAAGAATTCCTCATATCAGTGAGATCATATGATACATGTCTTTCTCTGTTTGACTTATTTCACTCAACATAATACCCTCCAGTTCCATCCACATCGTTGCAAATGGCAAGATCTCATTCCTTTTGATGGCTGCATAATATTCCATTGTATATATATACCACATCTTCTTTATCCAGTCATCTGTCGATGGACATCTCGGCTCTTTCCACAGTTTGGCTATTGTGGACATTGCTGCTATAAACATCGGGGTGCATGTACCCCTTCGGATCCCTACTTTTGTATCTTTGGGGTAAATACCCAGTAGTGCAATTGCTGGATCATATGGTAGCTCTATTTTCAACTTTTTGAGGAACCTCCATACAGTTTTCCAGAGTGGCTGCACCAGCTTGCATTCCCACCAACAGTGTAGGAGGGTTCCCCTTTCTCCACATCCCCGCCAACATTTGTCGTTTCCTGACTTGTTAATTTTAGCCATTCTGACTGGTGTGAGGTGGTATCTCATTGAGGTTTTGATTTGGATTTCCCTGATGCCGAGCGATATTGAGCACTTTTTCATGTGTCTGTTGGCCATTTGGATGTCTTCTTTGGAAAAATGTCTGTTCATGTCTTCGGCCCATTTCTTGATTGGATTATTTGTTCTTTGGGTGTTGAGTTTGATGAGTTCTTTATAGATTTTGGATACTAGCCCTTTATCTGATATGTCATTTGCAAATATCTTCTCCCATTCTGTCGGTTGTCTTTTGGTTTTGTTGACTGTCTCCTTTGCTTTGCAAAAGCTTTTTATCTTGATGAAGTCCCAATAGTTCATTTTTGCCCTTGCTTCCCTTGCCTTTGGTGATGTTTCTAGGAAGAAGTTGCTTCGGCTGAGGTCAAAGAGGTTGCTGCCTGTGTTCTCCTTTAGGATTTTGATGGACTCCTGTTTCACATTGAGGTCTTTCAACCATTTGGAGTCTATTTTTGTGTGTGGTGTAAGGAAATGGTCCAGTTTCATTCTTCTGCATGTGGCTATCCAATTTTCCCAACACCATTTGTTGAAGAGACTGTCTTTGTTCCATTGGATATTCTTTCCTGCTTTGTCGAAGATTAGTTGACCATAGAGTTGAGGGTCCATTTCAGCCACAGACACTTTAATCACCACTTACCGAATGTATCAGAAGGACATGGCTTGAAGTCTTAACCATCTCTGACCCCATTTAAAGCCAGAAGCTTGTTTGATCACTCAGGAAATGGCTTGAAGGAGTATATACAAACGCAGTACGTGTTGCCTCTAAAATTCAAAGTCGCCCACCAAAGGATGTGCCCCTTTCTTAACAATCAGGGATGCAAAGTTTAACCACCTAGTCTTCACTTTGAAGTGGATACTCTGAATTTCCCAGATTACTATTTTTCCAGCAGCTTAGCTGGGTCCCCTTCCCATACCCCAAAACACAATTATACTCCAAGATACTTGCCATTTTATGATCTCTCAGTCCTATCAATACAGTATCACCAATGTACTAGACTCGTGTGCTGCCCTGCAGAATGATGAGATGATCAAGGCCCCCGTGAACTAATGTGTTGATTAGACATAAAGTCGGAGAGTGGACATCGCACTACGGCAAGATGGGAGGTGTACTGTTGTCCCTGATGTGAGAAATCGAAGTACTTCTCCTGTTCCCATAACAAAGATGGAGGAGGGGAAATCTCTGAGGATCAGATTTGCATTCATTTGTTCCAGTCACAAGACCACATTTGGAACACTGTGAAACTGTAATTGGAATCACCACCTGATCAATTACAATAATCCATTTTCATTTTGTAAGACTCCTCCATCTCATGCACTGTCCAAACCAAAAAGACCAAAAAGTTAAATGGAATCACTACCCCTGCATCTTTCAGTGACAGTAGCTTTAATCTTTGTGATTCCACCAAAGAAGTATCATTGCTCTGACTTACTATTTTAATGTGGTTTGGGAATGTACCGTAACTTTCGCTTGGCCTGTCCATGCTCCGTGGTCAGGGAGCCAGTGTAGTAAATCTGTCAATTGTGAGGTTATCTATTCTGACAATGCACTTAGAACACGGGGAAGTAGCCACAGGGAGAGCTGCTGTCTGCCAGGGAGCAGTCTCAAATCAACATTCTATTTATCACCAGATCCCTGTAAACCCGCACTCTAATCAGCAAATCTCAGAGGGAATCTGGGTCTTTAGGAATTAGCATTAGTTCAGGGCTAGTGTCTAATAATTTCCAAAAGATCTAGGATCTTTGCCAGTTCTCTGCTACCGAATATGGCCATAGATCGCTTTGGGGAAAGACGAGGGACGCTGGAAGGAATTATATTATTATTAAATTTATTATTATTGCAGAGCATTTCCTCAAGGGGGCCCACTCTGTTCAACAGACTCTGGTTTTGCATATTGACTAGGTTGGGTTCTGAAAATTTTTTATTATAATGGCTCAAGTCATTTTCCAGTCATGAGATATACATCTTTTTTTATTATATGAATCAATATGGACCATAGTGGGCTCCCCATCTCTTTCAGCCTTAAATGCATGATCAGTAACCATGTTTAAAAAAAAATCCTATAGTTCAGACCATTCTGATTACCATGAGGCTCTGCTCCTTATAATGGTCACCACACCCACCCAACCTCTGACCTTTTAGTGCTACCCCATGGCCTCTGTCCCACCAGGATCCTCTCATTTCCATCAAAATCAAGGGCCCGCTTAACTACAGCAACTTCCACCAGCATTCCTGGCCCACAGAGCAGCCATTGAAGGGTTTTTCAAAGAGGTTGACACTTCCCTCATTAGTGATTCTTTCCCAAGGTCTTAGTGAAAGGCGTCTCTTCCGTGCTCTCTTAGGGGTCAGAGTGTGCGATGGGAGGACACTTCTTTCTTCTGAGTTTTTACATCAAGGAAATTCTTCCAGCTCCTCAAACCAAAGCATTGAATCCAGAGCTCAGACAGGTTCATCAACATCAAGAAATTCCTCCAGCTTTAAAATGATACTCCTTCTGAGAATTCATCCCCACGTGTATTCCCCTAGAATTTTGCCAAGATAAATTAGCAAAGTCTTCTAATTCTGTCAGTGAATAAACTTTCTCCTACAAGGGGTGACTTTATAATTGGTCCCCAAGAACATGCTGGAATCTGATCTAGTCATAAGCCTGGAGGGACAAGGAGAAATGCTGGTTTCCCTTCAAGAGCTAACACTCTTAGGCAAGGAGTCTTTAACGAAGGCAGGACAGCCCCGTCTGCTGGGGGAGCAGGACAGTTTGGCCAACGTGGCCGACTCCGTAGGGCTTGGGGGTCTGCGTCATTGAGTCTGTCATCCACATTCTGCTTCTCGGTTCTCACTCTGTCTGGATTCATTCCTTAAATTGTGTGTAAGAACCCTGCAGAGGTTGAGAACTCAACAAATATGATATTTCAGCAAATATGATACCTCAACAAATATGGATAATTCCACCAGAACAGATCAAGCATCTGGTTTGGGGTTGTTTCAGCCCTGCCTTGGTAAGAGATGAAATTCTTTCTCCCCCGTCGGAGAGAGTTCCTGAGTTTCAGTCCAAGCCTTGCGCTAAGGCTCTAGGGATTTCTGTTCATTATTTTCTTTCTTTAAGCTATCCAGTGCCATTAAAAGCAGACATCCCAACCCACAGTCCTTGAATCCCTCCTGTCCTTCATGCTGCTCCATGGCAGGCCTCTAACATCTTGGCTTCAGTGGGTACTTCATTTTTGATAACCCAAGGGACACTTTAATTAGCTGTTTCAGCACTGGGCACCATGAGCTTCCAGGCCCACCCCTCCCCTCTAGCTGTTAGTTCCCTGCCTTCAGCCCTAACTAGGGCAGTAACCAATCCCAGACTCTCCAGATTCCCCTGGGTGTTGCTGCCTGCACCCCAATTACGGCACTGACACCTGTACTCATCAGGGTTCTGGTTTGCAAACAATAGAACTAAACTCTGGTTGACTCCTGCTGAAAATAACTGTTTCGGACAGGCATCAGGGAGCGCACAGACTCTGTGCGGAAGCCAGGGGATGAGGCAGGAACCGGGGAGACACGGAAGAGCCCCTGCCGCAGGAGCGACAGGCTCCAGAGCTGCTCCGGAGTCACTGCCACCAGCCTCCCTGTTCCACCACAGCAGTCCTCACGGACCCTGTGCCTTCGGTCACTTTGTCATGGAGTCACATCTGTGCACGTATATAAGTGTGTGCAGGTGGGAAGCAAGGGCAGCTGGTGAGTTGCCCTCTTACGGGTTTGGCAGGGCAATGGAACCAGCTCTAAATTAGAAGTGATCTTCCCCAGGCTGGATTCCCAGCTCTACCGCGTGACTTCACCAGCTGTGTGACCTTGAGGGAATCACTGAAATTCTCTGAGTGGCTCTCAGTCTCATCATCTGGAAAAGGGGCACAATATCCATTCTTCTGGCCTCACTGAGGCTCTGTGCTCCCATGGCACCCTTTTTCTCTCAGACGGGACTTCTGCTCAGTGTGTCAAGGGACATTTATTTGTGAATTATATGAATAACGTCTGCCCCTCCGGCAGACCACAAGCTCTGTGACTCAGGACTTTAATCCACCTGCTCAGCGCTGTTTCCCCAATACCCAGAAAAATGCCTGAGATACACCATGGGCCCAACAAATACCTGTTGAATGGAAGAATGAATATGCCAGGGGATTAGGAAGGGCTTTGTAAACTATCAAGGGCTGTGCACATCTAAGTGCTGGTGCTTTGGAGCCAGAGAGACCTCAGCTCCATCCCACTGTCTTAGTGGGCCAGCATCTGGCTAAGGACCTCGGTGTGGGCCTCGGTTTCTGGGTGGGCCTTGGTGAACAGGGTGCCACTGTCTGCTGCGGGGCTGTGGAGAGGCTTGAGTGAGAGATTGGGTGAGAGGCCAGGGCATGGAGCCGGTATGGTGGGCAGCCAGGAGGCAGGCTCTGGTCCCAGCTCTGCCCTCTCCTCTCTGGGCAGGGAGGGCATGGCCGGTGATCATGAGATTCCTCCCAGGACAGACACTGGGGTCTCTCAAATGCCTCTGCTAAGAGTCCTACAAAAATGAGGCTCTAGCGTATGCGCGGGCACAATGACAACAACAGCAGAGCCTGTGTTCGGAGCCTCAGCCTCCTGCCTGATGGCCACAAAGGAAGGGCTAGCCTGCGCAGGAGCTGGGCAGACAGGGGCCCCAGCAGGCTTGTGACCTGGGGGGCCCTTTCCCCTCTCTGGGCCTCAGTCCCCCTCTTGTAAAATTAAGACTGAGACACAGAAAGCATTGTGTGTAGAGGGTACATCCAGTAAATATTAACTATTGCTCTTACTATTATTGTCATGCATATGTTCAGATGAACTGAACTATTTTTTAGTGCAGTAAATATGGCATTCTCCTTTCTCTCTGTCTGTCTCTGCTCTATCTCTTTCTCTCCCCCAACTCTTGTGTGTTCCAGGTCCTCTCATCCTTCTGGATCCAACTCAGGGAAAGCCGCCCAGTGTCCCCTGTGAGCCCCTCCCCACCCCATTACCTGCATATCAGTCTTGGCCCTGGCCAGCTGTGCTGTGACCACCTAGGGGCCTAGGGAGGAGGCATGTTTTCCTTCTTCCTAGAGAGAAGCTGGGGGGTGAGTGGAGAAGTGAGGCAGTCGGGAAAGCATACCTCCACTGGCAGGGAGCTCATTCCCTGTTGGGCCAGCCTCCACAGTTACCAACTTCCCGGTGTCCACTGCTCCCCAAGCCCCTGTCCCCCTTTCCCCTGTCCCAGGAGGCTATGACGTTGCAGAGTTGGCAGTCAGGGGGCATGCTTACCAAAGGCCACTCACAAAAGAAGAAAGAGCTTTCTAATGATGAGTGTGTAATAACAGAACAGCCTAGCAGAGTAGTTAAGAAACTCCTTGACAGGGATCTACACACAGTCTTGGCGAGAGGTTTGTCTTCATAATGCACCTGCACCCTATGGAAGAACCCAGGTGAGCCTTCTTGTCCACTTGAGCTGGGCACTAAAGCCATTTTCTCAGGGAAAAGCTGAGGGAAGGCATTCGAGGCAGAAGGAGTGGCCTCTCCAAAGGCATAGAGACAGGAAACACCCTACAGATTTTTAAAAAGACAAATTGCCTTGACTTTTAAGGCCAGGACACGGGGGCCCCGATATTTATTGAGCACAGACTCTGTGCCCGACACCAGGCTGGAACCTGGGAAGATACCGCAGACAAGATACACACAGTCTCTGCTCTCATAGAATTTGTCATCTGTGGCGGAGACAAATAAACAGCTAACTAAGTGAGGGCAATCATTTCCGATACTGACGTGCGCTGTAAAGAATAAAACCGGGTGTCACAGTGGAGAATGTCTGGGGTGGGGTGGTCAGGGAAAGCCTCTGAGGAAATGGCGTATGAGCTGAAATCCAAAAGAAGCAAAGAACCAATCATTCAAAGAGCAAGGAGAATAGGGTTTCAAGTAGAGGAAAGAGCAAGTGCAAAGGGCCTGAGGCAGGAATGAACTTGGAATTATGCAGAAACCAAAAGGAGGCCCATGTGGTTGAAGTGTAGGAAGGAAGGGGGAGAGCACCCCATACTTGGCTGGTCTTACCTGCCTCCATCTCTCGCCTTTGCTTGGGAGCTGGGCCTCCTGGGCAGGCTGAGTGTTCAAGGCGAGACCTTCAGTCCCTACTCCCCAGACTCCACTGCTTCAGGGATCCTGGTTCTTTCTGGCAGCAAGTTCCAGCTCATCTCAGTCTTAGCTCGGCAAACAGCTTGCTTGCATCCTGCACATGCACCCCAACCTCTCAGCCCATCCCCCCAGCCAAGATCCCAGCACTCACCTAAACCTCAACTCAAGAGCCAGGGTTCTAGCCCTGGCCTGAAGGGGCTCCAGTCACCAAGCCCGACAGCCCTTTAGCCCTGCACCACCTGAGGAGCCAGCTCCGGGGGACAGTGTGTGGGGCCAAGGGTGGCAGGGGGGAGGTACAGGGCAGGAGATGGCAGAGCCAGACACAAGATCGCAGACTAGATAGGCTGCTGGGAACAGGGAGGGGGTCTGGGCACGACGTTCCTGAGCAGTGATGCCATCTCCCCAGCACTGGAGGGCGGCAGACAGGAGCCTTGATTCCCCCAGAGGACTTGTCCTCACTGCTATCTGATGCGAGAGCTGTCTGTTACAGGAAGGCAGGACTGTTAACAGGACAGCTCCAGGGAACAGGAAATTAACCCACCATGCCAGAGGCAGGAGGCGCTGGGTGGGGTGGGTAATTAGGGGCTCTGCGATCAAGGCGCCTTCCAGCTGAGCCAGTGTTCTCGGGGAAGGGACCGAAGATCCTCCTCACTGGGGGCCCCAGACAACTTTGGGAGGAGGAAACAGTCCCTGCTCCCCACCCTTCTTTTTCTTCCTTTTCTTTCCGCTCCTATGGCCCCTGAGCCCCATCCCCCACCCTCTGTCCAGCCACACCTGGATTCACAGGCTCTGCTCATTCCCATCCTTGCCCATGCTGTTCTTCCCACCTGGAATGACTTTCCTACTCCGCACCACCTCACTCAATCCTGCTCTTCCTGGGCCAGCCTTGTGGAAGGTACCGCTCTGACCTCTGGTAACACAGCTTCTTCGTGTTTTGGTAAAGAAACAGAGAGGGCAACAATTTGCCCGGTGTTACACAGCAGAACCAGGACTAGAGAACTTGAGCTTCCTAATTCTCGGACTAAGTTTCTCTCCACCACACTGTGAATGCATTAACAATCACCCTGAGCGTTACGATGTGCAAAACCCAGGACACAGACCAAGGGCCACAGAGGGTTCAAGGATTCACTATTGTATCTCCCAGCATCTAGTTCATTCTGGATTCTGTACTAGGGACCAGGGATGCCGTGGCAAACGGACACAAACACAGCCCTGCCCTCAGGGAGCTTGTGGTCTCCTGGGGCAGAGGACCCTCCACAGGATCACCCAGAGGTATGCTCAATGATAAACCAAGAAAAGGGCCCAAAGAAGAGGCCCCAGGCTGGTGAGAGCTTGAAGCAGAGGCATTGAACCCCACCTGGGGCCTAGGGCAGGCATCTCTGCAGATGCTGTGCCTGGGCTGTGATCCGGATGGCAGGAGGGCAGCAACACGGTGATCATGGGACAGGGAAGAGCATTCCAAAACGGGAATGGCATGTACAAAGGTCGGCAGAGGGAGTCCAGGATAGCTGGAGCTCAGAGGGAGTGGAAAGCGGCCCGAGATCTGGCAGGGAGGTCCAGGGAGGCCCAGACAATGCAGAGCCTCCAGCTAAGACATTTGATCTTTATCCTGAAAGCACCAAGAAGCCACTGCAGGATTTTCAGCAAAGAAACTGTGTGTGTAAATGACACGGACTGCAGCGTGGGGAAGGCGTTGGAAGGGAGCCAGTGAATGTGGGCCTGCCGGGAGGCCCCTGCACCAGTCCGGGTGGCTGTGGCATGGACCAGCACAGTGCCACAGGCCGTCAAGGAAGGAGTGTTGAGAAAGGGGTGTACGAGGATGGAATCTCCTGGGGCAGAGCCGGGGACTGGGGGTTGGGGGGCTGGGGAAGAGGGGCGAAGGAGAGGAAGGAGTCAAGAAAGCCCCCGTCCAGGATTCTGGGGGGCAGGGCAGCCCCTGACGTGGGGGCTCAGCGAAGGGAGGGGAATAGGCCGAGCTCTAGATGCTTATGAGAGACCGCAGCTCGAAGGAGCTGGAGACCCAGAAGTGAGGCGGGTGGTGAGACCCAACCTGGACTACGGGGTGGGTGTAGGCATGAGGCACCTCATGTGAGCTGCCCCTTCTCTGCAGCTCCCTTGAATGGCAGGTGTCACTGCTCTCATTTTCCAGAAGAGGAAACCAAGGCCCAGACTGGAAACCGTGAGAACATGGCAGAACTGGCGTTGGAAGCAGATCTGCCCTCCCTGAGTTCTTCCCACTTCAGACGGTTCGCATCTGATGGGCACTTGGTGGGCCCCACCCCTGCAGGGTTACCCTGCAGGGGAGAATGAGGTCAAGGATGAGCAAGCGTTCCCCAGCCCCCACAGTCACCGCCACTGACCCAGGCCTTCCAAGCACTGCACAAACGTGTCTTGACACCAACTTTGTGCTGAGCCCTCTGCTGGGTCCCCGACACCCAAGAAGAGGTGTTATAGCTCCACGTTGTACAGTGGAGGAAAAGAGGCCCAGAGAGAAGACAATCACAAGGTGGCCGACTGCAGAAAGGACCCAGGAATGTCTGACTCCAGCTCATGCTTTCCAAGACCTGGGGGGTTCACTGAGTGGCTGGTGGAGGCAGCCAAGGAGAGGCCCTGGGCTCAGAGGCCACCAGATCGCCCATCTATCTCCCCATCCCCCCTTCAGTGGGCCCTGGGCCTTGTGTCCAGGCAGTGGAAGGAAGGAGGTTCACAGAAACCTCCGGCCCCATCAGGGCTGTCTACTCAGTTCTGTCGGGTCCAGCCACAGCTGGACCCTCTGTCCCTTTGCTCAGGAGAGACCTGGACCAAGCAGGCACGGCAGCCACATCAGATAGGGAGGAACAGGGAATCCTGTGGTCCCAGCCTGGAGAAGCCAAGCTCAGGAGGCCAGTGCTGTCCGTGAATCCTTGGATTTGTGGGTGCAGCAGGAAGGTCTGGCTGTGCGAAAGCCAAGGCAAGGGAGGGAGGCAGCAGGCCTTGGAGGGTCAAACTGGGGGATTGGGGGTGGGTGCTAGGGGCAGGGACTAAGCGGAAGAGGTCCTGGCCAGCAGGGGGCGCTGGCGCAGAAGAAATCAAGCCAGGTGACCTAGAGGGAGTCTGCCTGCCCTGAGATGGGTCTGGAGGCTACCAAGGCTAAAACAGGACCCTGAAACGGGGAGGGGGGCTGTGGGGGGGCTCTGTGGGGGGGAGGCACCTTCCTGTCAGACCTGATCGTTGAGGCACAACTCGGACACAAGAGACCCAGTCTGGTGTCAGCAATGAGCACACAGGTACAGACTTGAGCTGGAATCCGGGTTGCTACTCCCTGTGTGACCTTGGGTGAGACTTCTCCCCTCGGATCTTCAGATTATCAAAATGAGGATGCTCACGACACTTCCCCGTGGAGTTGTCGGGAGGCATACACGAGAGAAGGCAGGTGGGGCATGCACCTGGCATGTAGTAAATGCTCAGCTAATGGACAAAGTCCTTCATAAGGAACAAAGAACGCATTCAGACATAAGGACCCGTGTGGCAGGTGTCCGCGTGCCCTGCGGCCACTGACCCAGCATCCTTTACCTTTCCACACAGCAGAGGCCAGCGCTGAGCCTTCTGAGCGGGAGGGGGGCTTCCGGCACAGGAAGAGAACGGCTGCAGGGGCAAGGAGCCAGAAGAAGCAGCAGGGATGCGGCTGGGCCCTCGGCCACTTGCCAGCTTTGCTTCATTTGCTCACAAATTTATCAAGCATTTATCAAGCACCTGCCGCATGTCAGGCTCTGCGTCAGGCACACACTTGTCCTGCCCTCCATACTCGGGCAGGGGCCACCTCCCGCTGATCGCAGCCAAGTGGGGCCAGGTGCTGCCTGTCCCGAGGTAACACTGGTTGAGCTCCTCCCGGTGCCAGTTTCGGCGCTCAACCCCGCCCGGCCTCGTTATTGCCACAGGTCAGGTAAACCATGACTCAGCAAGTGGAGGCTCTTGGAGGCTCGAGGTCAGGGCATGGGCCAGTGGCCGAGCCAGGCCAGCCCCCAGGGTCACACTCTCTCCCTTACGAAGGCCTCTGCTCTCAGAGACTCTGGAGCTAATCACTTGGGTTCACATCCGGGATTTGCTACTTGGTACCTGGTGATCCTGGGTCTTTCCTACCCTCATTTATACAATGGACCCCCTAGGCCGGCCATTTTGAGGACCGAGAATGGGGCGTGCTCCCAGGCCAAGGGCACGGACTCTGGCTCACAGGCACAAAGAATCAGTATACAAGGAATACTTCTAATAATTTATTATATGATTTCCCTTTCCTCTGCATAAGGAAATCTCCTCTGCTACCAACTATTAGTACCCAGCCACAGCAAAGGACAGACTCAGAGAGGTTAGGTGACTTGCCCAGGGTCACACAGTAAAAATCAGGTCTATCTGATCTGTGCTCTTTTTTAGAGCACATACTACCTCAGGACAGATGGATTGTTCCTACTCTACAACGGGCCCACCTGAGACCAAAAGAGTCTGGAAGAACAGTTCACAGAGAGCTCCCAGTGGTGAGGGGCCCTTCCAAGTGTCCTGACCCCCTCCACGGGAAGCCTAATATGGTGGGTAATAATCCTGGCTCGGCTACAGACTGGATGGCCTTGGACAAGTCTCTTACACCAAGCCTCAGTCTCCCCCTCTGTAAAATGGGGGTAGGAGTTAACCAAGCCCAGGAATAGGGCGTCCTGTGCCCTTCTTCACTTCTCATCTCCACCTGCTCTATGCCAGAGACCCATCCCCATGCTTCCCTCTACAGGGAACCCCAGGATTAGCCCACACAAATGGGACAAGGAGCTGCCATGCTGCAGAGCGCTCCCACTTCTTGGAAGCATAGTCCCATCTGGGGTTGGGGCTGCAGGAGCCCAGCTGAGATGCCCTCCTGATGCACCGGGTTTTCTCTAAAGATTTCTTGCAGGACCCTGGAACAAACACTCCGGCTGAGGAATCCACAGTCAGGGGCACTAGAGACCCAGGAGCAGGGCCGGGGGAGGCAGAGGCCATGGGCTGGGGGCTGCCCCGGCTTGCTCTGCGCTCCTGCCTGGGTCTCCGGCACTTCTGGCTTCCCCTGGCCGTAGGAGATGGTGCAGGCCCAGCCTGACTTGGAAGGGGCCCCTGGACCGGGGATGCCTGAATTATAAATTCCGTGGTCAGGCCATCAGATTAGCCGCATTTTGTGCACATGAGCACGGACAGCCGCCAGCTAGCACGCCTCGCCCGTGGGCCACCGCCGCCAGCCTGCAAGGAAGATCCTGCAGGGGCTACGTGGTGCCGTGAAAGAAGATTCTGCACATGGGAGACAACAGGAAAGAGTCACACGGAGAGAGAGCCGCCAAGACACCTGACATAAGGCTGCAAGGGCGGTGGAAAAGGGGTCCCGGCAGGACTGGCACCTCCCAGGGCTCCTCAGGGAAGGGCCGCACTGGGGCAGAGACCTCACAGCCCGGCGGGGCCTGGCAGCGGGGACACCCTGGCAGTGGGGACACCCGCGCCGGCCCTGGATCTGGGCGCCTGGCTCCCGACGGCGTCCAGAAGCAGTTTCGGTTGTACGAAATGGGGGTCTCTCTGTATGAATGTGTTTCCACCCCCCACTATAAAATTCATACTCATTAAATACATTTGGAAAAGACAACAACGAGAAAGCACAAAGAAGCAAAATCACACCGCCCCGTCTCACCACAAGCACGTTTAGCATTCTGGTGACTTCCTTGTGTCCCCGGGCACAGGTAAGACCTTCTGAGCGTGTCCCTTTGGCTCTGAGCCCCTCCTCTGCCCAGAGGCAGCTCCTTGGTTCCCAGTCTTCAGGTTCTTCTCCACAAGCTGGGCCGAATCCGTGTGTGCCGAGCTTTTCCCAGAGTCTGAGAGAGCTCCCCAGGATGGGTGTTTGGAAGCAGGGGACTGGCCAGAGAGCAGGAAAGTGTGGGAGGTCTGCATCCAGGGGCCCTTTCTAAAGACTGATTCTTTGTGCCTGTGAGCCAGAGTCCGTGCCCTTGGCCTGGGAGCACGCCCCATTCTCGGTCCTCAAAATGGCCAGAAACTATCCCTGGGGAGACACCCTCTTCAGCTCAAGGCCTAAGGATGAGAGTGTCACCTCAGTGACTCTGGAAAGAGGACCGGTGCTTCTGAGGATGTGGAGGTTCATGTTTGTTTCATCCGCCGAGAAGCAGCCCATTGGCTGGAGGCTTCTCGCGGTGTCACGATGTCTCTGTTACAGACCAGCTGTGTGACTTTGAGCAAGTTACTTAACCTCTCTGAATCTGCTCCCTCACCTGGAGAATGGAGATGATAATGGCACTGTGTGGTTGTAGACATTCAGTGAAATGCTGTCTGTGCTGCCCTTAGCCCAGTGGTGGCTGCGGCACGGTACATGGCCCGCACACTAGAACCATCGGGATGGCTACATCAGCTGCATATCCCACTGGGCCCGAAAGCCTTCCTCTGACTCCTCTGAGTGTTCGTTTCTTCGGGGGTAAATGAGACTGAGACCGATTCCTGCCTCCCCAAGTTGCCGGGGAACCAATGAGCCCACCAAGATGAGAAGCAACACCTTGTAAACCAGGGGGCGTTGTGGTGGTTTACTTTGAATGTGGTTGGTCTCCTCCCACGGGGGAACTCACCACCTTTGGATTAGGCCTCAGGGGCAGCTCTGGGTGATGTAGCCTCTTCCTCCAGGAAGCCAAAGCCTTTCTCTCTCGAGCTGCCTCTCGAGGGCCGGATCTACACAACAACCTGGCTCCAACTTCCATAGAACTCTCCCAATTTCCACGCCCAGGATCTGGGTTCTCAGAGCACTTAGATCCAGTCCAGATTCATCTGTCCCAGCTGTGTGTCCCTGGACACTGGCTTCTCTGAATCACAGGCTCCTTATCAGTAAAGTGGGGGCTCTGATCCTGCCGCATGGAGTTGTTAGGAAGAGTTATGAGCTCGCTGGGCACACAGTAGATGCTCATCATATGTAAATGTCCTCGTCCTTGCAGCCCCCATGGATGGGGGAGAGTCTATCTTTATGAGAGTACAGGATAGAGCCCAAATTCTGGTGGAAACCAAGAACTGGGCCTGGGCCTGGGCTCTGCTGGATCCATTGCCTCAACCCTGCCTACTTCCTTCCATCTTAGAGGCTCCCGGGAAAGGACCAATCACGTCCCAGGACCACACCCAGAGCCACACGCAACCCCAGAGGCCAGGAACAGCGCTCCGGTGATGGGACAGGGACGCTGTCAGTGAGCCTACTGAGTACCAGGCCCCAGTAGAGCTTCCAGGCTGGAAGACGGAGTCCCTGTGCCCACGGGCCTGCATTCCAGGGGGACATGGAAAGAAAGTTCACAAGCTGAAGCGTGCAGTGGGAGGAGGTAGCAGTAAGTGAGAGGAATAAAAGGAGGCCTTGACCGAACAGGGAAGAATGGCTGGGTTCAGCTGGAGAGGAGACCTTTGCATGGATATCTGACAGCTGAGAAGGAGCCAGCAGGGGGCTGGGGGCTCAGGGAACAGGCAGTGCAAAGGTTCAGAGAGGGGAATCGAACATGACGCACACAAGGAACAACAGGTGGGACAGAGCTATGGTGAGCCAGGCAGGTGGGCATGAGCCATATGTTCATCCTCAGCCCAGAGCACGGAGCAGTGAGGGTTTCAATGAATGGATGTTATGCAGAAAGACAGCAGATCTATTCTCTGTGACTCATGGGGACAGAGATGGACCCTCGAAAGGCAGCTCCAGAGAGGCGGCTTCTACCTTATCATTAAGCCAGATTTCTGGACAGGTAGAGCCATCTGAAGATGAAATGGATCCTTCATAAGGGAGTGAGCTTCCCAGGGCTGGAGGCATGCAAGTGGGGGGGTGCAGATTGCTTGAAAGAGCGCTTTGGGTTGCATTGGTGTGTGGACATTCATTCAGTCGGTCACTCCATGGAAGTGGGCAGTCATGGATGCCTCAGGGACCAGCCCTCTGCTGGATGCTGGGATGGCTGAGTCTGCCATGGGCACTGCTCTTGAGAAGGTCACGTCTCATGGGGAAGACAAGATGTTGACTAGAGTGGAGAGGGCTCTGGATCACCCGGGAGGACAGAGAAATTGTGAGGTTAGCAGAGGAAGGAAGGAGGGAGTAAGGGAACATTTGAGGCTCGAGGGGAAGGAGGGCTTCATGGTGGAAGTGATGTGAGGGCTGGGAGGAGGGATTTGGACATTAGGATAGGCACCATGGGTGTGGTCCTGGGACGTGATTGGCAAGGGGAAAGGATATTTGCAGGGGCGGAAGTCAGAGGCCAAGAGGTACGTGTGGTACACTGGGGAGCGAGTGGGGTGGGCAGAGCGTGCAGGAGAGGGGCATGAACAGGTCAGCCCGGGACACGGCCCCAGGAGGGGGACACGGCCCCGGGAGGGGGACACAGCCGGATGTCAGGAGACTTTATGTGGTGGCCCCAGTCCTTGGAGAGGAAGGTGTGGGGGGTGATGGATGGGGGAGTCCGGTCGAAGGGAAGTCATGGGTCTGTGTGGTTAAATGACCCTGGGTAAGTCCACTGAACCTCAGTCTCAGGTGACCTATCTGTCGAATGGGGCCTTAACCCACGGCAAATGAGAGGCTGTCTCTGGAGGGTTTGGAGAATTGTTTCCTGGGGTGTTTGGAGGAGGTATACATGTATGTGGGGGTGTGGAGTGAGGGGTGCATAGGAGGAGGCGGGGGGGCTAAAGGGACAAAGGTAGGTGGAGGCTGGCATCTGCCCACCCACCATCCCAGGGACTGCATCCTGTATACAGTAGGAGCTTCCTAAATGCAGCTCAGAGCAGGCCAGGAGCACTGGACAGAGTCAGAGGTCCTGGGTCTGAGTCCCAGGTCTGCTTCTGAGGACAAATGGAAGAGAAAGGATGCATTGTGAGCACCTACTGCATGCCTGTCCCCATGGGCAAGTGGCGTCCTGTCACCTCCCTGGGCTTGAGCTTCTCACTGGGGAGAGAGGCAGAGCCGCACCCACATTCAGTAAGCACCTACTGTGTGCTTGACCTGCAACCTTCTTTTTTACTTTCCCCAGGTGGGTATGATCATGGCTCTCATTTTACAAATGAGAAATGCTCAGAGAGGGTGGTCACTTACCAAAGGTCACACAGCTGATAAATTCGCTGGTTCCCAAGGGCCCTTCCCCAGGCCACCTCAGTGTATCTGGAATCAGGAGGCACACTGCAGGCGTCCCACCCGTTCTGCCTGGTGTGACCCGGGTGAGGGTAAGAGGCAGTGCTGGCCACAGGTGGACTCAGGGGTCTCAGGGAGGGAAGAGCAGGTGGGGGACCCAGCTGCCTGCCAGTGAGTGCTGGTGCCCCTGCCCAGGGTGAAGGGAGAGCCTGGGGCAAGAGGTCCCGGGGGAGCAGAGCACATTCCGCCGGCCCTCCTGCCCCCTCCCCTCGCCCCAGGAATCTCTGCACTACCGAGCCCTGTCCTGGTGGAGGGTGTGGGGGGGGTGTACCGGGCTGACCGGGGTGGGGGTACCCCGTGCGGATGTGTGAGTCACCACAGGCATGGGTGTGCAGATCCGTGTGCTGTATGTACGTGAGCACTCACGTGTGTGACTGCAAAGCCATATGCAGTGGGAGGGTTTAAGGGGGGGGTGCTCTGTGACAGGTGCAGGCGGTTGCCTCTGAGGAGCAGGGTGGAAGGTAGGGGTGGGCTCAGGAGGAGGGTACTGCCAGGGGCCTGCTGTGCGAGCCTGTGTCTTCCTGAGTCCCGAGGCGCCCACCACCTGACATTCCCCTTGGTCCTGGCTGCAAGGCCCCCACCAGGAGCTAGAGACCGGTGGGGGCAGGGGAGGTTCTTCCGTCACTGCAGCCACCTGCCCAGGTCCCCTCCCAGGGAGCACACAGCATTGGCCTGTTCCTGCCCCACCTCCCCACCCCCATCCCACCAATCTCACCAGAATCGAGGCAAGGCCCCGGGAGCCCCCTCTACCCCACAGCCAGGGGCCACAGGGAGACCCGAGGTAAGGTCCAACCAGGTAGGCCTGGCAGAAGGTGTGGGACACCAGGGACCAGTCTGCTGGGTGGTGCTCTTCATGGGCACCTCCCCCTGGTCTGGCGGCCACTATATTGAAACCTCACAGCAACCTTCCAAGGTGGGTCTCATCACCACCCGCTCTGCAGAAGAGGAACCTGAGGCCCAGAAAAGGGACAAAAGCCACTCTTCCAAGCCTGCGCTGGCAGTGGATCCACGCGGGCGACCCAGGGCGTGGCACGCCGAGGCCCAACCACAGTGTCAGCCACGGGCCAGTGTGCAGGGGCGGCGTACCCACCCCTCCCCAGCTCGCCCTGTGGGTCCGGTGGCCCTGGCTTCACGTCTGTCACCGGGAGCACGACTGCCAGGCGCACATCCTTCTCGGAGGAGAGCTGGCTCCAGCCAGCAAGGGCTTGGCCCTCCTACCACTGTTTCAGAGTCACAGGAATGCTGGGAGCCTGACCCAGCCGTCCCCCAGAGCCGAGAGCCAGGCTGGCCTGGGAGAGGCCTGGGGTGCCCACTGCGAAGTCTCAGCTTTGACCCCTAAAGAGGGCCACCACTGGCCGCTTCCCGACCAGGAGTGCCTGACAGGGGCAGGTGCCAGACCAAGGCAGCCTGCAGCCTGCTGCTTGCAGCTCAGCGCTGAGAGAGAGGCCTGGGCTCACCGATGTTTCCAGAGCTGCCGGGCGCCAGGGTGGGGGCTGGGGGCTGGCACCCATCACAGCCCACAGCCAATTGCTCGGTAATCCGCCCTCCACAGCCTCTCCAAAATAACTTAATTAGCCTGGAAAAGCTGCTGGCAGCCTGCCAGGGAGGGGCCCCGGAGGAGGGGCCCACAGAGCCTCCTGAGGAGCGGCCCCCCACACTGCAGGGAGGGGCCCTTATAAGACAAGAGCACCCCTCCACACACACTCTGAGGAATGTGCCCTCTCCTCATCCTAGGGACGTGCCCTTCCATTGCTCTGCAGGTCCCAGTTATCTAACCCCATTGGACAGATGAGGAAACTGAGGCTCACAGGGGGCGGCCCAGCATCAGGTGGGACCAGCTCTGCAGTACTCATGAGGGATGGACACTTAGAAAGTGGGCTGTTGCCAGCCGGCCGGGGAGGGAGCTCAGCCTTCAGAAAAGCCGGCAAGGGTCTCACAGGGGGAAAAATTGAGGATCCAGCCAGAGGGACTCAGGTCAGTGTCAGCAGGGACCTCAGGCTGCCGGAAATGACCTGAGCCAAATTCTGGAAGGAGAGAGCAGGAGGCACGAGGTCTAGAGGGAGGTGGGCATCCATCCACCCCAGGAGGTTCAGAGCACCGTGCCCGGGGCCACACGCCCTTGCCCCTCAGGGACTTGGCCAGAGCCAAGTCTCTGGTAGGATGGTGTCTAGAATCCCCCTTTCCCCACAGCCCCCAGGGACACCGGGAGCCCAGGCCTGGAGGTGATCAGGGCTGGGGTGACCAGGGTGGGGCTGAAGCCGACACGGACGCAGCCGCTGCCCCCAGAGCCTTTCTGACTGTTCTCCATCAGTGCCCGGCCGGGTGCGGGCCCTCAGCTCCGAGAGGCCACAGGACACCCAGTGAGCAGGAGCTCGGCCCCACGGGGGAGGGGGGGTCCTGAGGCTGAGCTCACCCCATCCCCTGTCTGCTCCTCTGTCCCACCTCAGAGAATCCCCCCATCACCACCTAGTTCCCAAACCAGACTCTCGCTACCCCTCCTGCTCACCACCCATATCCAGTCTCCCAGCAGGTCCTGTCCGAGCCCCTCCCACACCCTTGGAATCCATCCCTCATGCTCCCCATCCCACCAAATCCGGGCCACCAACACCAGGCCACCTCACCTCGGGATTGCTGCCAACTCCTTTTCACCCGTTTCCCTGCTCTGCACACGCCTGCCAACACACACACACACACACGTACACACACACGTACACACACAAAAGCCCCATCAGCTGTCAGGGGCATCTTCCCAGAACTCCAATCTAACCAGCTCCCCCACTTCCAACGCCCTCATAGCCTGGCCTCTGAGACCACCAGGCCCTGCCTGCTTCCCTCACTGAGACCTGAGGAGCAGAGCAATTTAAAACACGAATTCCAGACCAGCTAGACGTGGGTCTGAATCCTGGGCCGGCCATTTGGTGACTGTGGGATCTTGGACATTGCAAGCCACCACTCTGAGCTCTTTCCTCACCTGGGAAATGAGGTTGCTTGCCGCCTTCTTCATGAAGACTAATGAAGTACGGGGTGGGGCCATAGCATGGAGCCCGGCTCCCAGCGGCCACACCACATGGCCCCGACTGGCCTGGCCTCTGGCCTCTCAACACTCACCTTGGAGGCCTCAAGCCTTCCTGCCCCGCAGCTGGTCCTTCTTCTGGGCCTCCAACAACCCCCATAGCGCCCTGCGCCCCTCTACCTCTGTCTGTTCTCTGGCCTGTCTACCTGCGAGCATCTCTGCCTGTGAGCAGGAATAGGGCCTGGGACAGATTCCAGTTCTGTCTGATGAATGAATGAATGAATGAATGAATGAATGAATGAATGAAAGAAAGAAAGAAAGAAAGAAATATGAATCCCTACAGATGGACATGGTCACATGGAGAAGCGCGCACACACACACGCACGCATGCAGGGCACCCTCTTTGCCATCTGTGGCCCAGATGGGCTAAGGGTCAGAAGGCAGCCCCTGGATTGGGCCGTCTTTACCTGGGAGTTTTATCCACACCCCCTGAGCACAGCCCAACTCAGCCTGAGCCTAAGAAGAAAGGTCAGGACCTGTTTTCTGAGGCTCCCGGAGAGGGTGCCTCCTGCCAGGATCACAGGCCTGAGGAGCAGAGCTGTCAGGGGGATCTTCCCAGAACCCCAGTCTAACCAGGTGCCCCACCTGGGCGTAAGACCCTCCGGCCTGCAGGGGGCAGCCCAGGGGCCCGCTGAGGCCGAGCAGGGCGGTGTCACGTGGGGGGCGGAGTTACAGGCTGCCCGCTGGCGAGTGCCTGGGCCCGGCAGTGCGCCCAACGCCCACTCGCACCAGCCGTTAGTTTCCAGGGCCTGCCCACGAGCTAGCGGGCATGCTGGGCCCGGGCTGCCCGGGAGTGTCCTGCCCGGAAGAGGCAGCCTCTGGGAGGGTGGCCTCGGAGGGCGGGGAGGGGAGGGGCAGGGCCCATCCTCCACTCCCCACCCAAGGTGAGGACTCCAGGCTGGAGGCCAGGGCCACCCTCAACTCGCAGTGTGGCCTGGGACAAGTTGCAGCGCTTTCAGGGCCTGGGGTGCCTCTTCTGCACGATCGAGCGGGGCGAGGCGGAGGGGGGAGCTCCCCAGGGCTCCCTACGCGCTGACCACCCGGCACTGGGGATTCTGGTCCCCGGTGAGGGGCGGTGCGTGGAAAGCTGTGGCCACAAGAGGGCGCCCGAGCTTCACCCCGCCGAGAGCCAAGGCTCTGAGGCCTCCAGGTGGGGCTCTGCCCTGGGAGGGGACCTCCCAGCTGGAGCTGCATCTTGGGGCATGGGGTGCAGATACCTGTGTCCACCCCGGGCAAGGCCCTTATCCACGCTTTTCATCTGACGGCAACACTCCCTGGCTCCGTAAATGTTTGCTGAATAGACACATGAATAAATTAATTGAATGAGGTATTAGGATTATTGCTAGGTCTTTTACAGATGAGAAGTTAACTCAAGAGTGGTTCAGTGATTTGCCTCGGTCACACAGCAAGGAGCAGGTCATCTCCCCTAGTTCAGGCTGCTTGGCAGAGTTTTGGAGAAAATGCTAGAATCAACCCCTGGGGGGTGGCCAGCCCTCAAGCCCTCGGAACAGGGACAAACTCTGGTCCTGGCACCTTCTAGGGCCCCCTCTACCACAGAGACCCAGCCCTTCTCCAGGCAGCCACAGCCATGACAATAATCCGGAAGAACAACCTGCGCACTCTACACACCTCTGGAGCATGACTGCCCTCTGACTTACAGATGAAGGAAGAATGTGTGAGAGACGTTCAGAACTCGCCCAAAGCCACACAGCTCTTCGTTCTCATGCCTTGGCCCAGAATCCAGCTCCGCTCTCGGTGCTGTGTCTCTGGGCAGCTTCTGGCCGCCTCCCTCCCCTGTTCTCCCAACACCGTTTCCTACTTGCACGGTGGAGGCACAGGTCACTTCGCAGCAGGCCCGGCCCCAGGGACCCCAGGGACCTCACCGTGGAGACGAGACACGCAAGGGTGCATTGTCAGCGCAGGGCCCGGCCTTGCTCAGGTTAGGGGGGCCCCCTAACCAGAGTGTCAAGGGTGTTCTGGAAAGGCTGTAACTCCTGAGCTGAGTCTTGAAGGAAAAGGCAGAGAAGGAAGGAGGGGTGGGCCAGCCAGGCTGGGGAAGCCCCATGTGCAAAGGCCCCAAAGCAGAGCTGGGTGGTGGGAGAGGCGCAGTGAGTCCAGCCAAGGTGGCCCTGGTGTGTGTGTAGTGCGCTGGGCTATGGGGGCAGCCAGACCCAGGGGCTCCAGGAGCCATGTCAGGAGGCTAGAGCCCTGTGCCTGGTGCCTCAGGACACCTTGAGTACGTGAGCGCCCCCCCCGCAGAGCCTTTGCCCCTAATGGGGGCAGTGAGAGGCCAGCCTAGTGCTCCCCCCATGCTCCTGGCCTCCCCGGGGCACTTCATGGGTTGCTAGAGGCAGGATTCCAGCCAAGAGTGCCACTTCCCTCCACCAGCTGCCCTAGGGTGGGGTGTGGAGGGGACCTGGGGGCCATGGAGGAAGGAGGAATGTGCCCACAGCCTGGGTAGGTGATCCCAAGACCTTCAGACCCAAATTCTCCTTTGCTAAGGCTCACAGCACCCCCTTCAGAGTCTCCACCCACCCCCAACCAGAGTCCTGCCTCCTACCTAGCTGTACCCAGTTCCCCTGATGACCCAGCTAAGCTGCCAGCCTGACTCTCGGTTCTGGGGTCCCTCATCACCAACAACCCATATTTCCTCCTACCCTGTGTTGGCGTCTCTGTCCTCGACCCCACTCACAGAACTCATTTAACCCTGACACAACCCCATTAGGTAGGTACTATTATTATCATCCTTGTTTGGCAGATGAAGGACTGAGGCACAGAGAGGTTAACTGAGTTGCTCAGGGTGGAACAGCCAAGGCTTGAATATCCCACAAGAACCTCACTCTCGCCACGACCAGAACAGGCTCGTGGGCTCTGCCCAGAACGTCTCTCTCCTAGCCAAGCTGCCCTTTGCAACCGGCGGTTAGTGGCGCCTGGACCTTGGGCAATTTTACTTAATGCGCATGCGGTGCTTAGCACAGAGCTCCATGCACAGTAAATGGTCAAAAAAGGCCGGCTGCTGTCATCACCACAGCCCTGTCTGAATCTCAGCGGCCTCATCTGTACGATGGGGGTGTTGGGGGACATCCAGGGCCTGGCCACATGGGGGAGCTCCGTGGCCCTGGCCACTCAGCACGCTGGCCTTCTTGCACTTTAGTGGAAGGGCATGGATTTATAACCCTGCGTGTTTGGCATAAATGCATGATTTTTCAAAAGCCAAATAAAACTCCAAGAAGCTGTAAAAGCCCAGGAGTTTGAAAGATTCCCTGCAGGGTCAATTAGGGTGAATTAGAACCTACAGATGTGAATCTCCCCAACCACATAATGGCAACCTAGGTGGGGGTTGAGGGATGGCGCTCCCATGTGACGGCTCAGTAGAGCCTCCCATCACTGGGGCTGGAGCCAGGGTTCTGCCCCCTCCCCTGGTGGCCAGGATTCCCCCCCAGGGACTCCGTTCTGGGCCACAGGGGCAGGAGGTGGGCATATGCCCTGAGCGGCTGACAGCCCAAGATGGCCTCCACCCAACCTCTGAGACCTGGGGCACCTGCAGGCTGGGTGGGGCCCACCCCCAGCTGCCAGGCTCCGTGCCCCCACCCACAGGCCCCACCCAGCTCTCCCCAAGGCCCCTGACAGCTGGGAATTCCTGCCACATGACCAAGTCAGCCTCTCTGGGGCCGGGAACCTGGCTTGGCAGGCCAGACGCAGTGAGGGTTACAGCTCCGGTGTGGAGCTGGCTGTGACTTGCCATCGCTGGGACTCTGCTTCTCCAGGTGACATGAGGGCTGAGCCACAGCTAGAAGGACGGTTCCAACCCAGAGAATCTCAGGGTCTGGAATCACAGAAGCCAAGGGTTGGAAAGTAGCCCAGGCTATGATGTCCCAGTTCTGGTTTGCAGCCGAACAAAGTCAGGGTCACCTGGGGAGCCTGTGAACATATGGGTATGGGGCGGGGAGCTGGGCATCTGTGGATTTCACCAGTGTCTTAGATCCATGCCCTCAGTGGGCTTCCTGCTCCCTCTGGCTTCTGGGGGTGAGCAGGAGGGGAGGAAGATTCTTCCGGAGACACAATGCCCAGGGGTCCCTGAGCCTCCCAAATCCTTGAAGCTTCACCCCCCACCCAGAGCGGGGTTCCAGCATTCTCTCCCCCATAGAATTCTCCATCCAGGCCCTTCCAGCCCTTCCCTCCCATCCAGGGTGGAAGTCTGTCTATTTTTTGTTTTCTCCTTCTCCTGAAGTTTGCAAAATTTTGCTTTTTCTAAGTGAACAGCCCGACGCACTGCTCCCTGCCTGCACTCTGTGTGACTACCAGCCTGTTAGCTCCAGAATTTCCCTCCGGGCAGAGAGCTCCCAGGCCAGCTGCCACCCCCCCCACCCCTACCCCCGCAGACCTCCACCACCACAGAGATGTCAGGGGCCCCTTTCTGAGGCAGTCTTTTGTGCTCGGCAGGCTGGACCGCAAGAGCCCGGGCAACACCTGGCCCAGAGCAGGGGCTCAGGAAAGCCGGTGGGAGGGAGCCGAGGTGGCTGGAGGTGGCGCCCCCCCCCCCCCCCCCCGCCCCGCCAGCTGCTGCCATGATCAGGCCAGGCTCCTTGGCCGGCAGGACACCCTGACACACGAGCACCAGGTGCAGACACAGCCGCCTGTCCCCGCCATGCCCGGGTCCATGCTCAGACACCTCCCTCCTGCCAGGCTCCCACCGCGTCCCTGGACATAGGCTCCAGCTTTTGCCTCCGGGAATTCTGGACTCACCCATGCGCAGGACTCCAGGAGCTGCCGCTTTCTCTGCAGGGCCTCCAGCCTCACCCACGGTGGCCTCACGTGTCCCCAGAAGCCGCACTCTCTTCTATCCCGGTCCCAACACGGCCTCAACGCACATGGTGGCTGAGCACCGAACGGGGCATGGAAGGTCGGCTCTCCCACAAACTCACATACGCACCTGTGTGGCGTGGGGACCATCACTCTCCCGCTCTGGGCCTCAGTTTTCCCATCTATAAAATGGTGTGGTCAGACGAGGTGGAGTCTATGGGCCCCTCTGGCTCTGATGCTTCTTCCTGCAGCGCACCGCCCACAGTAGGTATGAATAGTTGTTAGTCAAAGAAGTAGCCCCAAAGAATGAGTCGTCCTTGAAGGCGGAATTGGAGGCATCTGCTGCACATCATTTAGAGGCAGAATTCCAAGCGTGGTGGTCAAGCCTGTGCTCAGACTGCCTGGGTTTGCAACGCTCATCTCAACTTTCTCATCCGTGAGATGTAGAGAGGATTAGGGCAGGGAGAGGATAAAGTGAGACAGTGCGTAGAGGCAACTGGAAGAGGGCCAAGCCCACCCCAAGTGCTCAGCAGAGCTCAGCTCCGTTGGTACCCCCAAGTGCCCACCGTCCTGCAGCAAGGACCTGGACTCCATGCCGGGCACCGGCGGGCCTGGACGTGCGGCCGCAGTGTCTACCTGGTGCCACCAGAGGGCACCATGATGCAGCCAAAGCTGCCCAGGTGCGCCCAGGCCCCAGGGCCCGCCCTGCGTGGAGCAAGAGCAAGAGGAAGAGGAAGGCAGCGCCAGCCAGAGGCCTGCAGATGAAGTTCAAGGGCAGAGACCCAACAGCCGACAGCCGCGCAGTCCTCTCTCCACACCACCTCGGCTTGATATTCTGTCCATTTCTATCAGTCTGGGACCAACCACAACCCAGAGAACATCTAGACCTCCCACCAAGGCCCTTAGGCCCATTTAGCAGAGGGGAAAGATGAGGCCGGAGAGAGGGCGAGGCCAGATCCTGATCATGAGGTGAAGTCTGGCCTCCCTGCTCAGCTGGACCTCCCTGCGTATCCCACTAAACATCCCATGGTGTGACCCCCTCAACCAAGGCTGGGAGCCAGCAACCGTGCCCACCTCTGACACTCCTGGGCCAGAGAGACCGCAGGGGAAGAAGCACATCTGATGGAGGGGAGACCTCAAGGAGAGGGGGCTGGCCAGAGAGAGTGCTGAGGTGCACAGAGACAGAGAGACAAGAAACATGAGGGGCAACAAGGTGGGGGGCCTGGAAGGGACAGAGATGTGGGAGAGACATTTGAAAGAGACAGAGACATGGGATAAGACAGAGAGAAAGTGCAGGGGATAGGAAGAGACAGAGAATCCTGAGACCTGGGGAGGGGGGGAAGGGAGGGAGAAGGGGTGAGGGAGAAGGGGAGAGAAAAAGAGGGACAGAAAGAGGGAGGGAGAGGGAGGGAGAGAAGGAGGGAGAGAGGGGAGAGAGAGAGAAGGAGAGAGGGAAGGAGATAGGCACGGAGAGACAGAGGGAGGGAAAAGGAGGGTGAGAGAGAAGAAGAGAGAGAGGGAGGGAGGAAGGAGAGATGGAGGTGAGGCACAGGGCACAGAAGCAGAAGGATGGAGATGGAGGGAGAAGGGAGACAGCTCCCAAAAGACAGAGAGAGTGAGGCAGGAACAATGTGGACACCTGGAGGGAGACAGAGAGATGGGGGCCCGAACACAAAGAAAGAGCCCATCCTCCCCCAAGGCCACCCCACAGCAGCTTTGCCCTCCTGGGGGCTCAGCCAGAGTTTTGCCCGGCCCCTCCGCCCTGCCCCCACCTCAGTGGGGCTTGCCAGCCAGACAGCCCCCTCCTGGGGGTGGTGGTTGAGCAGGGCTCCCTGGGGCGCCTAAGGCAGACAGGCAGGGGCCCTGGGGCCATGCTGCTAGGAGATCTGCCCAGGGTCCCAACCTGTCTCCTGAGCCTCTCCCAGGCAAGTCTTGGCACTCACCTGGGGGCTCACCTGGGGCTGGGGTCCCTCCAGCTCCCACCATCCCCTCGCCCTGACAGGTTTCTACACTGTATCCTGTGGGCCCATGTGGGGTGAGACGTGGGGAAGACAGGGAATTCACACTCGGTGAGCACCTGCTGTAGGCCAGGCCCCTCCATCTCCGGTCCCAGGGTGTGGGGACCCATGTACTTGCAAGAAACATGGAGCTCCCAGGCTGGGGTTCAGATTCAGCCTGGCTTTCACCAGCTGTGTGCCCTTGGGCAAGTCATGTGCCCTCTGAGGCTCAGCACCTCTTCTTTAAACAAAAATATCAGTAGTATCCATTTCCAGGGGTCTTCCAGAGGAAGAAAAGCCTTAGTGGGGTCACAGAGAGGGGATGGGAGGCTGGTTTTAAGCTCTGTCCCTGCAGTAGTTGCAACAGGGAGCATTTCCCCTCAGCTTCCCGGGAGGCCCTGCCCTGGCCCCACTTTGAGCCTGCTGAGCAAGCACCAGCACGTGCTGGGGAAGGGCTGCCCTGACCCCTCCCAGGCACTCAGACAGGCACCTGAGACAGAAAGCTTGGGCACAGGCCAAGCCAGGTCCATGTCCCTGTGTGCTGTCCTGGGGCCTCAGGTGAGAGCCACTTACTTCTCAGGCCCTGTTCTTAGCACCTTAGCAAACCCACTGAACGCCCACAAGGGCCCAGATATGACCATTATCCTCATTTTACAGCTGAAGAAACGGAGGCCCAGAACTGTGCCCTGGCCCCAGCTCCCATACCTGGTGTGGGGACACTGGTGCTGGGAACCCACACGAGGGTCTTCCGGAGCCCAGCTCTTCACCTCCAGCCCCAGTGGCAGTAAAACCAGAGACTCCCCCTGGGGAGGCAGAGGGCAGAGGGCCGGCGCTCCGCCCTGATGCCCTCACCCCAGCTCCGGGCTGGACTTGGGCAGCACGGGTAAGGAAGCTTTGAAGGCCACATGGGAGGGCCAGCCTGAGACCCGGCTGCAGTTTGGGCCTCCCAGCTTTGATTCATCTGTGCCCCCCTTCAGGCTGGATGCTCACCTCCCCACAAATCTCTGGCTGCGGTGCTGGCCGGGCCCCTGGCAGGCTGTGGGGCGCAGCTCCAGGGAGTTCCAGAGCCTGCCACCATGTCATCCCTTCCCAGCCTGCCCTGGAGGCATCTCCCGGGGGGGGGGGGGGAGGGGGCGGAATCTAAGAACCAACCCCACCCCCAGCTAAGGCCTGGCATCACCTGGATACTCTGGGCCTGAGGACCTGTGGCTGTGTGCAGGGCAGCCAGCCCGAAGCCTCTTACCCCAGTCTGCTCATGCCTGGGTCACCTTCTCATGGCCTCGGGCCACAGCAGGACAGCCAGGGACAGTGTGTGGCTGGGGGGCTAGCCCTCTCCCACCCTGGCCCCATGAACCCTGACACCCTTGACCTTTCACTTGCAAATGTGATGAGATGAAAGAGGCCAGGGTGAGGGCTGGCTGGGGGGCCCATTAGCCCTCAGCTGCAGCGCCCCCAGGCCAGTGCTATACATTTGACTATACACCTTGGTGACAGTCCAGCCTTCATGCCAGTCCCCCGTTTTTGCCTCTCCAGAGTCACACTGGCTCGTTTGTCACACAGCAGTCAGAACCCTGTTAGCCTGGCCTCAAGGTTGGGACCACGGGGAGAGCCTGCACTGCCAGCCCCACCTGACCCGGAAGGGGCATCAGGCCGGATGGGGGAGAGGGCCACCTGGGAGGCGAGTCTGGCCAGTTCCCTGTGGGCATGAAGTCTGTCACCCATCCTCCCTGTCCCGGCGGTGGGGGTGGCCCTTGAGGGGCCCCTGGATCCACCTTCCACGACTTGGTCTCCCCGCCCCCATATACAAGCATACACACTAAAATGAGTTCAAATCTTGGCTCGGGCTTCTTCTAGCTATGGGACACTGCAAGTCACAGGGCCGTCCGTGTGACCGAGGCAGGCTGGGAGCAGCATGTGCGGAGCAGTGGTGGCCTAGAGGCCTACGGGCCCCGGGGTCTCAGACTGTGCGCGAGGGCCAGACTGCGGGTGAGCTGGGGAGGGCGTGACCAGGCTGGGGTGGGGGCCTGGGTATCCTGGGTGTGCGTGTGCACTCACGAGTGTCTGTGTGCACGTGCTGCGTGTTGTTCGTGGGAGGGCACACACGTGCCTGCTGCGCACTTATATGTGTGTGTACACGTGCGTGCAGACATGCACGTGCTCATGTGTATACCGCGTGTGCTTCGTGTGCATGTGTGTGCATGGGTACACACACGTGTGCTACGTGCGCTGTGTGTGTGTGCCTGTGCACTAAGGCCGGGGGTGCAGCAGGTGGGACTCCTGGCTCTTCTGAGACCCTCCCCCTGACTCCTTGCCTCCTTCTCCCTCCATCCCGCTTTCAGCCTCTGGCGCTGACAGCCGGGCCCAGAGCAGCGGTGTGCCCGCAGCTCACGAGGACCCTCTAATCCTCTTAGCTCCCACTTAACCCCACCACCCCCTGGCGGAAGTCCCCCTGCCCGGACTCAGCTGGCCTGGGGCGCCGCAGCAGAGGGCTAATGGGCCCCCCAGCCAGCCCTTACCAGGTTCCTTCCTAACAACGAACCCCGAACCCTCACTGGGGGTTGAGAGGGACACTTCTCAGTCGATAAGACCCTTTCTTATCTGTGATCCTTTTGATCCTGACAGTCTCCTGTGAGGTGGGGATTTTCATGCAATTCGACAGGAAGGGCACTAAGGCCTTGGGGAGAGTGAGGGGCCTTCGGGAGGCCCCACAGCAGGTAAGTGGCAGAGTTCACTCAGCTCGGGGGTGCTCCCCCACCTAAGGCACAGGGAAGCACTTCGGGGTGCTTTCCTGGGGAGACTCAGAAATTTAGGGCTCTGACCTCCTGGGGGTCTTCTCCCGACCGGAGATCCGCTCAGCGCTTAGGGCCCCAGAGCCTCACAGCAGGCTACCGTCCTTGTTCTGGCCTCTGTACCCCAGCCGAGCTTCCTGGCAGCAGCTTCCTGGCCGCTCTCCTTCACAGCCCAGCCTGTCCATCCCTCTTGAGCAGGTGCCACAGGTCCTGCTCAAGTCCACCTTGGTGACAGTCCAGCCTTCATGCCAGTCCCCCATTTTTGCCTCTCCAGAGTCACACTGGCTCGTTTGTCATACAGCAGTCAGAACCCTGTTAGCCTGGTCTCAAGGTTGGGACCACAGGGAGGAGCCTGCACCGCCAGCCCCACCTGACCTGACCTGCCCTCTCTGTCCCCATCAGCACCTTTTCCCTCCTCCTCACTGGTGGCACTCAGGTCGCCCCTGAATTCTCATCGTGCCCACAGTTTCTCCTCCTTGCAGACTTTGCACACTCTGGTCCCTATGCCTGGAATGCCCTCTCCCTAAACTCTTTGCCTTCCTGACCTCCTTGTTCTAGACCTAAATGTCACTGCCTTGGAGAATCTTCCCTGACTACCTTATTTAAACTAAGTGTCCCTGCTAATCTTCTCCAAGGCATGTTTCACAATTGGTATGAATAACTCTCTTTATGTGCTTCACACATGTCTCCCCCACTAGACTATAAGCTTCACATACTGGGTCAATGGAACACATATATCCATGTATGTCCAACATGGGTCATAGAGATGCCAGGCCCATAGTGGGTTTTTGGTAAATGTTTGTTGACTGAATAAACAAACAAATAAATAAAATGAAAAGTAGACAGATGAACAAACACAATGTGCCTCCTGTTCACCTGCACGAATGGAGTTGGGTGGTAGGAAGGTGGGGAGAGCCTGCCCAGGACCAGCAGGAGCAGCCCTGCTTTATCACTCCTCCTCCAGGGGAGGTTGAGGAGGGAGGCTCCCCTCCTCCAGCAGCTCTCAGAGAGGTTGGCCAGTCCTTCAGCCCTCCCTCCCCACTCCCTGCTGGTGCTGGGTGCCTGGCATCTGCCTCTTGAGGGCCTCTCTGCCTCCCTCCAGGCCTTCTAGGGGACACTGGGCCTCTGTAGACTTGGCTTCCAGCCTAGGCCCTCACCCAGACTTGCTGTGTGGTCCTGGGCAAGTCCTTGCCTATGTCGGCCTGGACTTCCTCACCCACAGAACAAGGGAGTGGGAAAGGATGTCCTCTTTCTCTGCTAGCCAGCTTCTAAGGAGCTCCCCAGGTGTCATTTCCTGCCACTCACAACACTTTGCAGTTTTTTTTTTTTTTAAGCAAACTCTACCCCAAACATGAGACTTGAACTCACAACCCTGAGATCAAGCGTCACCTGTTTTACTGACTGAGGCAGCCAGGCGCCGCCCCCCTTTGCAGTTACTGAAGAGGGCCGATGTGTGTAAACAATGGGAGGTCATGAAGATGACAGTCTGCTCCTGAAGCCAGGTCACTAAATGATAGTCTTCTGCCCTGACCATTCTTGAATCCCTCTCTCTGGGGAAGTCAGTGGCCATGTTATGCAGACACTGAGACAGCCCAAGGGAGGGCACCGAGGCTTCCCGCCAACAAACAGCACCGACTGGCCAGGTGTGTGAACCACCTCAGAAGCAGACCCAGCGGCAGGCGGGCCTGCATCTGACCGCAGCCCTGGCCCGGTTCTTGGCTGCCCGAGAAAGCCTGGGCCAGAACCTCCCAGTGATGCCAGGCCCAGATTCCTGATCCACTGAAGCTCTGTGAGACACCAAATGTTACTGCGGCAAGGCCCAAAGTTTAGGGTAATTTGTTACACAGAAATAAGTAGTGAGGGGTGCCTGGGTGGCTCAGTCAGTTAAGCATCTGCCTTCGGCTCATTTCACAAACCCAGGGTCCTGGGATCGAGCCCCATGTCAGGCTCCCTGCCCTGTGGAGCAGGGAGCCCACTTCTCCCTCTGCCTCTGCCTCTCTCTCTCTCATGAATAAATAAATAAATAAAATCTTTTTTAAAAAAATAGGTAGCGAACACACCTCCCATCTCCCCCCCCCCTATCCCCCAACCCCCCCCCCGCCCCCTCCGCCGCAGCCTACCCTGATGGTCGACCTCACTGGCCTTCCAGAAGAGCCCTGGGCTGATGTGTCCAATGTCAAGCTCAACTAAATTCAGTGGCGAGCTCATCATATTCCCCTGTGTCTCTATTTCCACTCTTAGCCTTGGCCACCCTGCTTCCTCCAGAGCCAAAGACAAACACGTGGGTGTGCCTTCGCCCCTTCCTTCTCCCCAGCATCCAGTCACTGACAAAACCTGGTCCATTTTCTCTCCTGCGCAGCCCCGGAACCCTCCCCTCTTGGCCACGCCCACACACCCTGTCCCAGCCCAGGCCATGCTCTCTCATCTCTGTTCTGGCAGCACCCCCACCCCGGGCTGCCTTCCCTGCCTCCATCCTTGGGGCTCCTGTCTCCCATCCACCCCCCTACACCGGCTGCTGGAAGGAGACACTTTCTAAAACTGATCTGACCACATTGCTCACCTGCTCTGTAACCTTCCCTGGCTCTGCTGTTGCCTAGAGGGTAAGGTCCAAACTCCCTAGACTGCCATTTAAGGCTTTTATCACTGCCCCCCCCCATCCCAGTTATCTGTCCAGCTTCATCTCTAGTGTTTCCTGGTCTCAAGTGTGATGCTCTAGGGATACCAAACCACCGCAACTCTTGGAACACAAGAGCTTCATGCCTCCAGATCTTTCCTCTCTGACTCTCTTCTCTCTACCTGGATTGCCCGCCCTCCTTCTTTGCCAGGAAAACCCCTCTACCAATCTGTCAAGACCCAGCCATTGTGATCCTCCAGAAGAACCGGTCTCTCTCTTAGCCCCAGTGCATCTTGGTGGATTGCAGTGATCACTTGACATGTCTTGTCCCCACCAGATGACAAACTCAAAAGCAAAAGGGATCTTACAACTCTGTATTCCCAGCACAGTGCCCAGTGCCCAGCGCAGAGCCCATAAAAGTTCTTAAAATGGAAAACCTTTAGAGGGAAATGTCTTTAAGATGTTTGGAGGGAAATATCTCTACAAGGTGTTACAGACTTCCCTGCCTTTTCAAAATGGCATATGGGGCATGACTGAACCTTGTTTGATTGATTGTATGACTTGTGTTGATGCAGATGCAGTTTCCAGAAAGAGCCTTGGAGATCATCAGTAGATGAGCAACCTCAGGTCTAGAGAGATCATGCAACTTGCCCACATCAAGCAGCTTGTGTGATAAACATTAATTCACATCTGGGCTGCAGGATGGCAACCTTCCTGCTTTACTGGATGACTTACAGCCTTGCCTCACCCCTGCAATAAATGGTTCCAAAGTCTGGGTCCTTTGAGTTTTGCATGTTTTTGTAATCTTCCCTTTCCTGCATGTTACTGGGCCAGTGTACCCATTCCCTACTTTCCCCTTCGAATTTGCTACTCCAGATCCCCTGGAGGCAGGAAAATCAGGTAGCCAAGCTCGGTGGAGCCACGTGGAAAGGAAGAGCTAACATCCCTGACTGAGACTCGGAAGCCCCCTCACCCCAGGGAGCATGGCGGAAGCTATGGTGCAGGGGCTTTACGATGCCCTCCTGTCTCTGCCGTGCTCCAGATATGACAGTTCCTGAGAAAAGAGACTAGAGGGGCTGGGGTAGCTCTAGCTGGGTGAAATGTCATTGTAACGGAGAGATCCTGCAGGTGACTCCACCCATGGCCAGGTACCTCCACAGGGGAGGAGAAAGAAGCAGACCCTGGAACCATGGGCTCCACCTAAAGGAAATTCCTCCATCTCACAGAGGTAAAGTGCCTGGGAGGGCTAAAAGGAAGAATACCCTCATGGGGGTCAGGGGTAATTGTAGCTCTGGCTGCTTTATCCTCGGAGCAAATAGACAGGGGACAGGATGGGGAGCAGTGAACAAGAGATGTGGATTCTAGTCCCAGCACCACTACTAATGGGTTACATGTCAAGAGGCAACTCAACAACCTCTCTGGGTGTCATTTCCGGAATCTGTAAAATGGGGATACTCCCTACATCATGGAGCTGTAGTAAGATAAGTGTGTGTGTGTGTGTGTGTGTGTGTGTGTGTGTAAGAGCTTAGTGAATTCTAAAGTGCTGCACAAAGGAACATGATCTTCCTTCATTCATCAAATACTTAGTGATCACCTACTATGTGCCAGGCAATGTTCTAGGAGCTGGGAATAGGGGCAGTGACCATGACACAAAACCCTTGTTCCCATGATGCTGACACTCTGGAGACCCAGAAATGAGTAATAATGTATCAAGTGAGATATCAGCCAGAATGGGCAAGGTCATGCTGCCCCTGGGGGCTTAAAGTCACTAAGAATTATTTCTCACCCCCAGTACATGTTCTTGGAGATTCCTGCAGGGGACTCTGCTCTGTGTCATCCTCATCAGGGACCTAGGCTGAAGGAGGCTTCCAACTTCCACCACAACGGGGTGCATGGCAAAGAGTTCAGTAAGTACAAAGCCCCCAGCCCCAGCCCTGGGAGTGACACATGACGCTTCTGTCCTATTTCACTTCCCACCAGCAGGTCACAGGGCTGCGTTCATCTTCTCTGAGGGCCAGGGAAGTACGGTCCTCCCTCATACCTGGAAGACGGAAGTGGGGAGTTCTTGGTGGAAAGCACTAATGCTCACCACAGATAGCTTCCTGGATAAGTACCATGAGGAAAAAGACAATGTTGCAAGGAGATGGAGTGGGTAGGAGAGAAAGGGAGAGGCCATCAGAGCAGACGTCAGTGAAGCCTGGGAGCAATCCTGTAGGAAGAGCACATGCTCAGGAGGGAGGAGCAAATGCCCTGGGGCAGCAAGGAGACCAGTGGGCTGGAGCAATGAGAAGGGGACCATATGGACACTGTTGGCCATGGCAGGGCTTGGCCTTTCTCAAGTGAGACAGGACATTATCACAGAGTGGCTGTGGGCAAGTGAATAAACCCACAGTCCTAGAGCCAGAATATCTGAGGCCAAGGTCCAACTCTACCCCCTACTGGCCATATGACCTTGGGCAAATCACTTGGCCTCTCAGAGCCTCAGCTAGGGGTAATAAGAGGGCCTATTCCCAGGGTTACTGTGCTGGCCAGGTGCCTAGAACAGCACCCAGCATTCCATAAGCACTATAGAAGCATTGGCCATCATGCCATCATTCTCCACCTCTCCCGGGGAGGTCCCTCCCCTCCACTCTTGCCACTCTCTCCATCATCACCAACCCCCTCCTTAAGACATCACTTCTGGATCATCCCTCTCTTGAGCCCCAGAGCCCACAAGACTGGAGTCCCTCCCCTCCTCTGGGCTTCTGCTTCTGCTAAGTGGGACCAATCCTCCCCACCTGTCTAGACTGCAGGGTGCCTGAACTCACAGGTGAGCACAGCCTCTCCCTGAGCCTGCCCCCTGCAGGTGGGTGCTCCCCCCTGGCTGCCAGGTGGATTCCTAGCTGCCTGCACTCTCCTGCCCCCTTCCCCCCCGGGGCTGGGGGAGACTGTGGGTCCCTCCCCTACAGTCGCCCCCCAACCCAGCTCTGGCAGCCAAGCTCTCTGGCTGGCAGAAGCTGGCACCTCACCCAGGAGGGGAGAGCAGCTGCAGAGATGGTGGGAGAATTCCTCCCGCTGCTGGATTTGTAAAACAATTGATTAAAGACAATGCAATTAATTATTCCTTGATGAAATAGTGGAAATTACCCAAGAAAATGAAGATTTCAGCAGCAGAACATTAAATCCCTCTAATTATGTCATTTCTAAAAGAAGGGGGGAGCGGGATGAAAAGGATGGAAATGGTGGGACAGAGGAAGGGAAAGAAGTGTAAACATAGATGGGTGACCCTGGGGCTCCACACAGGGTGAGCAGGGGAGCATGGGGTGGGGGGACCACCACCCTGGCCTTCACCATACTGTTCAAAGGGAAAGTTGGAGGTAACAGAGCTCTCTGCGGGGAACAGGAAGCAGCCTGGCAGGCTAGACACTGGATGCGTGCCTTGGGTGCATTAGCTCATTGTCCTCACACTGAGTGCCTATGCCTTATTCCCTTTTCAAATATGAGGGGATGAGGCTCAGAGAAGCCCCGGGACTTGCCCAAGGATGCACAACTAGTAATTAACAGAGAGGGGACTTGAGCTCAGGTCTGACTCCAGGACCTGTCCTTTTTCAACCCCACCTGCTAAGTCTCGGCACTAGGCAAGAGGCACAGCCGATGACCTTGGCAGAAGCTGCTCTGACCCCTAGCTCCCTGAGGGTCCCAGTGGCCCACAGAATCTCAGGGCTAGGTGTGGGCGAACGCACAGCTACCTGATAGGGACATCTCTGCTGATCTGAATTGGGCCCATGGGCCTCTGGGAAGGAATCTTTCTAGCCTTCCATCTTCTCTGATCCCTCTGGTTTACAGGCCAGGGAGGGGTGGCAAGCAGGACCTGTCATGGCCCTGGCCCAGCCATCGGGCCCTGGGAGCCCCGGGTGCTCCACTATGCCCAGGACTAGGGAGCCAACAGCCTAGATTCTAACCTGCCTCTGTCAGGGATGGCTGTATGGCCTTCGGCAAGTTCCCTTGCTTTCCCAGACCTCAGTTTCCCTATCTGTAACCGGGGATATAGGAGCAGTGGCTGTATCGGTCCTATATTGAGGATAGGGACCCAGCCCTGCCCCAGGTACAATGGTGGACTCAGCTCTAAGAAGCCAAAATAGGCTCTAGGGTGGGCAGGGAAAGGGGAGAAATGAGTGGGTTCCTGCTCTGGGGGGCTGGGCGGACAGAAACAAGGAGCCGTGCAGGGACAGTGGATGGGAAGAGACAACCACAGGGGATCTTTCCCAGTGTCTGCTTTGTCCCAGCGGGTAGTGGAGGGCCGGGTGGGAGGGAGGCAGAAGGGGGGCCTGGAAGACAGTTAGACCACCCCCACCTCAGAACACCAATCCAGAGACCAGTTTACTGGAATGGCCGGGCTGGTCAGGCCTAAAGCAGAAGTTTGATTCTCTCCCAACACTGCTGAGATTCTTTTTTTTTTTTTTTTTTTAAGATTTTATTTATTTATTTGACAGAGAGAGACACAGCGAGAGAGGGAACACAAGCAGGGGGAGTGGGAGAGGGAGAAGCAGGCCTCCCACCGAGCAAGGAGCCCGAAGCGGGGCTCAATCCCAGGACCCCAGGGTCATGACCTGAGCTGAAGGCAGACACTTAACGACTAAGCCACCCAGGCGCCCCACTGCTGAGATTCTTTTTCAGAGCTCGCTCTGGTAGTTCCATGCTCCTGGACCCTATATGGAGAATAGCCCCTAATTTTTTCTGGATACTCTCAGACACTATACGTCTCATTTTTATGAGTTAAAATTTCCAATCTAATCTAGCATCAAAATTTCAATTTCTCATTCAATCTAATGATTCTTCCTTTTGCTCCCTAGCCCAGGCCTGAACCAGGCTTAGAAACCTAAGCCACGGGGAAGGGAGGCCTGGTCCTCCAGGAAGAGTGGGGCTTACTGGTCCCCTCTGCAGAGATCTCCTGTGGGTCTTTGGAGTCCCCCTCCCTGTCATCCTTCAACCAGGATTTCCCTGACACGAGCAATGGTATCACATGACTGTCCCCAGCTCCTGTTTCTGGGGCTTTACCCGACTCAGACTCCAAGAGATCACTTCCCCTTGGCAGGCAGACCCTTTGTGCAGTGGGCCTTGCTATGGCCACTCAGACCCACAGAAGAAACTGGGCTTGCCGGACCCTCTCCCCCACCACCATAGATGGTTCTAAATCACTCTAAACTCTTTTCAAGCTCGGGTCAGGCCTTGGCCGCTGTGCCTGCCCAAATCCTAGGGGACACATGTCGGCTTTCAAGTGTTGCTCCTGAGGCACCACCTCCTGCCCAACTAAGGTGGGAGTAGGGGGGCTCACCTCACCCCTCCAAAGGCATCCTTGTTGCCCATCTCCCCTGCCTTACCCACATCATTCTCCCTTTCTTGATGCAGGATGGAGGTAGGGACCCAGGGTCCCCGAAGCAGCTTGAGGTCACCAACCTTGCAAGGCCTGAAGAAATGTACCTTTCAATTTAGAACATGGGGTACTTGGCACCAATTACTCTCAGAAGCATTCCAAGTAAGCATGTCCCATTTGGACAACCTGTTATAAAAGCCAGTCCCTGCTGCTCCAGCTAGGTCTGAGTCCTCTGGCCACATCCCCATCCCTGTCACCAATCCCAGGCCCAGCCCCAACCCTCTCCTGGGTCCACTGTAGAGCGCCATCTTTACTACAGCCATCCCACAGTGCCTTGGACAAAGGGACTGTGGCCCCGAGGGGGATGCCTGCAGAGCCAGGTCCCAGACGCAGGCAACAACTCCCAGGCTAGTGTTCCCTCCACCAGCTCAGTGCGAGCCATCGTCTCTCTGATTGATGGAGAGCTGGGGCGGGCAAGAATTCCCCCACCCCCACCCTGAGGCTGCAGCAGGGGTTCCTGCAAGAGCCAGGTTGGGAGCCAGACGGATCCGGGTTTGAACCCCGGGGCCTCCCACTTTCCAGCTGGCCAATTTATGGCAAGTTGCCTCACATTTCTGAACCTGTTTCCCCCTCTGTAAAATGGGCATAATACTATACCCATAGGGTCGCTGGGAAGAGTGGTTGAGATGAGATCCCAGCCAGGTGCTGGCACAAAGCAGATCAGTTCCCTCAGGACCCCTCCCTTGAGGCCAGGACACCGGGGATCTACTCCAAGCCCCGAGACCAATTTTCTGGCTGAACTGGTCTTGAACTTCACATGTGTGCTAAGCAGAGAAAGGAAGGCTGTGGTGCGGAGGGGCAGACAGCAGTGGCCTGAGGGGCTCAGGAGGGCACCCTGCAAGAGAGTCTTTAGAACCTGGGGGTGGTGGAGGTATAGCCCAGATGGGAAGGGCTGTTCCTCCCGCCCATCTGCTCCCAGACCCCTCCTACCAGGGATGGCACTCTAGCCCCTCCCCCAGCTCCCAGCACAGATGGCAGGAAGGAAATGCCAAGGCACAGAGGCAGGGAGGGGCCACCCAGCCCCCGGAGGCTCCAGCCCTTGCCAAGCTTCCCCCAGGAGGAGGAAACAAGGCCCCTCCCTTGCCCATGGCACTGCCCCTCTAAGAGCCACAGCCCACTGATGCCCTGGTGCCTTGCATCCTGTTGTCATGGTAACCAGGACTAGCTGACGTGCCGACAGGCAGACCAGGAGCTGCTGCCACATGAATCACTTGAACTTGATGTGACAGACCCAGGCGGGCAGCCAGCACAAGGGCAGAGGGAGGTGGTGCCCCCGTGGGCAGGGGGAGCTCAGGCTGAGTCCCTCTGGCCATGGCAGGTTTAGGGACCCCAGAAGCCCATGAAACCCTAGAGGTCCCTATTGAAGGTGAGTCCCCTTGGACCAGCCATGAGCCCTCTCCAAGCCCCCATCCCCTCATTTATCAAATTGAGAGAATGGACTGGGTTGTAAAGATCAAATAAAATAATCAGCATGGGCTTGCTTTGTAAATTCAGTCATGACACAAACGTTGGCTATTTGGGAAAGCTCAAAGCCTCCGTCCTCACACAGACTTGGTCTTCAGTCCCCATTCTGCCACTTGCTGCTTCTGGGCCAGCCCCAACTTTCTGTTCTGTAGAATGGGCTAGTACTGCTTCCCTCACTGGGTTCAGCTCTCAGTCATTTCATAAATACTTATCAAACCCATCTATGTCCCAAGCACTATAGTAGGTCCTAGGGACACAAGAGTGAAAGAGGTAGACACATTTCCTGCCCTTTCGGAGCTTACATCCTAGTGGGAGAGGCAGACCCTGAACAAGTACGCAGAGGAACAGGATGCCTCAGGTACCGTGAAGAACACCAACGAGGGATGGGGGCAGAGAGTAACTAGCCGAGGGCTTATTTTAGAAAGGTGATCGGGATGGACTGAGGTGACATCTCAGCTGAGAAAAAGCTGGGCTCTTAAGTGACCATGAGAGCTCCGGGTCCAGGGAGCCAGAGAACCAGGATCCCGAGGCAAGTCTGCAGGACAGGACCACGGTGGCTGCAGCAGGGCAAACAGGTACGTGTGAGCTGGTGATTTTATTCCAAATGCAATGAGCAACGGAAAGCCAGGGGGCTTTATGGAAGCCATGTGATTTGATATCCACACACAAGCTAAGAATGCTTTTGCTGCCATGTGGAGAAGGGCCTTCTGAGGCCAGCTCAGGTAGAAGTCAGTCGCAGAGGTCCAGAGCAGAAAGAAGGATGGCGTGAAGCCGGAAGTAGCAATGGTGATGGAGAGAAGTGGTCAGATTCGGGACAATTTGGGGAGCTAGAACTGTGAGAACTCTTTCATGGTCTAGATATGGGGGGTTAAGGGAAAGGCAAGAAAGAAGGGTAACATCTGTGTCTCTGGTCTGGCGTAGAGGCGAGTGGTGATGCCAATTTTGAAGATTGGGAAAACCGACTCATTTGTGAGTCATCTACAAAGATGAGACTTGAGTCCATGGGACTGAAGTTATTTCTCCAGGGGAGAAATCACACCTGTAACCGAGCAACCCTTCAGGCCAGGCCGCTTCCCCTACCCCTGCCCCAGGGGCCTGGAAGAGGTGTTTGGAGAGGCTGTATGGCAAGAAGCTGAAGTCAGAACTCCGCTTAAGTGACAGAAACGTAACTCTAGCTCCCAAAGGCACAGAGAAGGAGTCAGTAGCTGGAAGAATCCAAGGAATTAACCCACAGGAACGGCCCCAAGCCGTGGATCTGCTCTGCCCTCTGCTTCTGCCCCAGTTCCAGCTCATCTATTCCGACTGCAGACCGGCTTCTTCCCCAAGGCAGGAAACACTGAATCCTCGATGATTTAAAAAGAAGAATCAACTTTTGCTTTTATTTTTTTTTTTCTCTTCCATAGGGCTGGCTGGGCCACCTTTGGCCTAAAATATGAAGAAACATGGTAATGAAGTTCGTGAAGAGGGAAAAGATGACTCCAAAAGCACATATATTTTAAAAAAAAAATCACTATTCTAAAAAGTATTCACACACAAAAGCAATGTAGTTTAAAGCAGGACAAATAAAATATGGAAAGTACATAATAGCATCCTTTCCATTTTTATATCCTATAACTTCTAAGAAGGACTGACTCTCTTTCATCTCCTGTTGAAAAACTTGGAGAGTTTTAACTGGCGAGGCTTGAATCGTGTGCCACACTTGGGTCAATAAGCCACGGCCAGGGGATGGTTCCTGTAAGAACATGGCGGCCACTGCTAGGGGCCCAGGGCTGGCAGGGCCAGGAAGGGCTGTGACTCCCAAGAGAAGGGAAAGGTGCCGAGCAGAAAATGCTCCTAATATCTCTTCCATGATGTGAATGTCTGCTGAATTCCTGACCAGAGGGATGGAAAGGAACCATGAGAACAAAGAAAATTTTGCCGAAGTTTGGAAAACTGAATGGTCATTTGGAGGCCCAGGAAGGGCAGTTGGAGAAAGGCCTGTCTTTCTATGGGAGCAAAGGATAAAAAGCGTCGTCCTGACAGAGAAAAGGATAGGCTTCCGACAGCATTTGTCTGCGTGTGAGGGGCCAGAGGTGCAGTGGCTCCCCAGTGGATGGGGAGCCTAACCGTACTAGCTGGTGAAAATCTGAGAAAGACCTTTATATCCCCCAGAGAGTGGGGTTGCCACGAAAGAGCCTGCAGAGGGGAGCTGACCTGGCAAAGCAGACAAACGTGGAGGGTGGTCAGTTGATTTCTCTCAAGCCACTCACAAAAGCTGTGCGGCCCTCAGTCCATTAGATTTCACCTCTCCAAGCCTCAGTTTGCTCGGATTCAAAACGGTGAATGTGCAAAACAAAATAATGTATAAATGAGAGTATCTCTCTCATGAGGTCCAGTGAAGATTCGATGAGAAAATGCACGTCAGACAGGGGCTCCAGAACCCAGAGCACAGGACAGGCACCCTCCATCCTGTTCCGTATTATTTCCGTGACTGCTACAGAGGAGGTGTGTGGAAGGGGTAGGTCAAGGAGGGCCCTCTACCTGAGTGCCTATCAGAGAATAGTCTCAAATGCAAAAGGCTCTAATTTGTGGTCGATGGCTCCACCCTGGGCCACGGAAATAAAAGCTCTCCTTTCTGATCGCCCCGACAGGCTGGGCACCCCACTAGGGACTTGACTTCCACGAGCTCATTTTTGTCCACGCAGCAGGGATTTGAGATAGTGTATCTGTTGGTGTTTGCTGCATAATAAAGTACCCCCCCATCTATGGCTTAAAACAACCCCTTATTAAGCTCATGATTCTGTGGTTCAGAACTTCAGCGAGGCTCTCCTTCTGACCTTGGCTGGACTCACTCATGTATCTACAGTCAGCTACTCACCAGTTAAATGGCTCTGCTTCTGGGAGTTGCCCGGCTGTCATCTGGGGGACGGGGGTGACTGAGCCATGTGTCTCTCTTCATCCAGCAGGAGAGCCCAAGCTTTTTCACACAGCAGTTGGGCAGGGTTCCAAGAGAACAAGTGAACGCGTGCAGGGCCTCTCAGGCTTGGGCTCAGAACTGGCACTGGCATTCTACCACATTTTCTGGCCGGAGGAAATCTCCAGACCGCCCCAGATTTTAAAGGATTGCGAGAAGCTGCAAAGCTATATGGCCATGGGGCATGCTCAGAGAGGAGTGGAGAGTTGTGGCCACTCTCACAATCCACCAAGAGAGGTACCAGCATAACTGCCATCTTAGACGTGAGAAAATTGAGACTGAAAGGGGCAAAAATGTCTTGTCCAAATTATGCAGCCGGGAAGTGGAAGAGCCGGGATTTGAACTCAGAGGTCTCCGTGCTCGGACTGCATTATGACATTCAAACTCCATTCTCTCGGGGCTGGGGGGCGGTGCATCTAGCAGGGCCCTTATCGGGCACAATCCCAAACAGCCGGATCTAGCAGGCCCCAGAGAGCATGGCTGAGATGAAGGCGAGGCAGGAGCCGATAAAACGTGGGGTCTGGGACAGGTCAGGACCAGGGGACCCAGACGGAGCCTGTGGCCATGACAAGGCTGCCAGATTCGGGACATGGGCTTCGGCCTGCCTCACAAAGCCACAGAACTCAACTGGACAGATCAGAGCTGACCCTCTTCCAGGCAGAAAGCTTGCCTGGGCCTCGGGCTGGCAGGAGCCCATGGTGAGCCGTGGTGGGAGGACTGCCTCTAATTTCTGCTACCAAGCTCCCAGACCATGGGTGGTGATAGCTCTGGCCAAAAGATCAAAGAGGTGCCCCAAGGTGAAAGGAAAGATCTGTCCTCTCAAAGGAACTCTGAGATCACCTCTGTGGGTACCGAGCAGAAGGGGCACCCACCGGGCCCCAGGGTGGGAGCGCCCCACCTCCTCACCTCCGCGGTGACCGGCCCTCCCCCCACGGAGACACCAGAGCCAGGAGCACAGCTGTGCCCAGCCAAGCTGCCGGGTGCCAAGACGGGCCTGGCGGGCTCGCTCTCATCTGTCTCTCTTTAGCAGGAACAAATGGGAATGAGGGAATCAATTAACAAGGCTCCTTAGCCAAACGACTGCTGCTCCCGCCTTCCCAGCCGCTTAACCCTTTGCTTCCAGGGCTGGGAAGGGCTGCCCTGGCTTGCCCACCACGCTGGACCCCTGGAGCGCCCAGTTGGATGCCGTGCCCTTGCCTTGTCTGTGACAAAGGCCAGTGGCAGCTCCCAAGCCGAGGAACCCGAGCCAGAAACGCAGACCCCTCTGTTCCGCCTCGGCAGAATTTGGGGTCCTTCCCAAAGGATACTCAGGGGCTCTGGCCCACAGGGCAAGCCTGGCCCTTCCTTCTCTCTCTGGAGACCTGATGCCCTCCCCTGGATGGAAAAGCTCTGAACAGAAGCCACAGGCCTAACAGTGGCCGTCAGACTTGGGGGGTGGGGGTCACTGCCGAGCCCCACCTGGGGCCCACCCTCGCTGTGTCGAGACAGGATTCACCAGGCCACGTTCAGTGAGTCCTGACAACTCCAACTTCAGAAGCAAACGGTCAGTGCTAGAAATTCTCTCTGGAATTCAGAAAGCAACCATGGGGGCCGCGAAGTCCTAGGTTGTGGAGAGCCCTGGGTTTGAGTCGCAGCTCAACAGCTGACATGGGGCCTGATGACATTTTGAATGATTCATCAATAGGCCACTCTTTCCCCCACCCACTCTCACCAAACGTCTTGACTTGTTCTCCAAGGGTCTTTCCTCCCAACCTCCACAGTTGTGCTTCAGTCCTGAGCCACGACATTCCAACAACTCGGGGGTGGGGGGGTGCACTCGTAGCCTGTTCCACCATTTACGGTGGGTGACGCTGGGTCGCCCCTACACCAGAAGCAAGAAGCAGAGGTGCATACTCTCAGCCTTTTACATTCAAAAGACACTCTTCTAACTTAAGACCAAGAACAACTGGATGCTGCTTTCAGTGGAGAGAGCCACCCCAACCCTACCCCATAGATGAGCTCAAAGACTCCAAAGGCTGGGAAGGGGCTGTCAAAGGGACCCGAGAGGACTGGTCAGCAGGGAGGACCAACTGCGGAGCCCCCCACGGGTGAATGAACTCTGTGCCTGGCCAAGGCCTGAGACATATGTCAGTGAATCCAGCCATTGATTCATTTCACAGACAGTGAAGGCCTTCTGTATGCCAGACAGGGTTTGGGGTACAGTGAACAAGCAACAAGGGCCCTAGCCTTGGGCAGTGTAAGGGTGAGGACCACTCACTCGGTGATGGCTGTCAGCCACTCACCCACAAACTGTCCAGCAGGAGTGAGGCTGTCTGTGCCCCGAGTCTTGCCACAACACTCCCCTGGGCCACCCAATGGGCACAGCCCCCCCACCTGCCTCCTATCCCCAGGACACTTGTTGTGAGCCCTCTGGATGATGGGGGGCACTAGACAAAGCAGAGGGGTGAGGGAGGGATGGAAGAGAGCCTTGGACTGGGTGCAACCAGCTGGAGACTGCCCAGTAAGCTGAGGGCATGCTGAAGGCCCAGGCTGCCCCCCACTCCCCCTGACAGCAGGCCGTGGCCACAATCCCTCCCTTCCCCTCAGTGTGCTTGCAGCTCTCTTCTCTCCCTGCAGAAGGGAGTCCGGGCTGCTGAAAACTCCAGAGCCTCAACCTCGGGGACCCAAGATCAAAACTCTCAAGGAAGGCACGGATTGGCCCAGTTTGAACCATGTGTCTATCATGGACCCGATCAATCCTGCACAGGAGGGTGGGATCCTAAGAGATGGCAGCTCCCATTCCAGAAGCAGGCTTAGCGTGGTGGGGAATGGCTCTCTACAGACAAAACCACAGGTGTCCACCACATTGACCCCGGCAGGTGGAGATGCACTGAGCCTCACTTTTCTGACCTTAAAATGAAGCTAGTGAGTGTGCCAACCTCCCTGGGCTATTCTGAGGGATAAAGGGGATCAGTCAGATGCGGGCTTGGCACACAGCAGGTATTAAAGAAATGGGGGTCAGTGTGACTCAGAGCCTCTCTGGCCTCAGTCACCCCCTCTCTAAATGGGGGGGTGTCCTGGTTATCTCCCCACCCCTGATGCCCCAGGTTCCCACGGCCGGAGCTTCCATGACAGGTGTGAGCAAGTGAAGAGCCCTCTTCTATTCCTCAGGACTGGGGAACTCCTCCTGCTGTTCTTCCCCTCCCCTACTTCTGTCTCCCCGCCCCCTGTGACTGCCCCCAACTCTCCGAGTCGCTGCCTAGTGTCCTGGGGAAGAGCACGTGCAGGGCTGTCCAGGGCCGGACAACCAGAGTTCAGATCCCAGTTTTGTCTGTCACTTATAGGGAGGATGATCGGGGCCAGGCTCCTCAACCCCTGTGCGCCTCAGTTTCCTCATCTAACAGTGGGGTAATGATGGGGTTGGTAACAACAGGCACCCCCTCGTGGGGTCGTTGTGTATATGGCCCAGCACACGGCAGACACCAAGTATTAGCCGTTTGCATTATTAGTGCGGCGGGCTCCTGCCCCGCCCTGTTGCAGAAATAGCATGGATGGGGCAGAGTGGGCTGAGCACTGGGGACTGAGCAGTGCACCAGACTGCCTGACGCCGCCCCTGTCCTCCTCCTCTGGTTCCCTCCCGGGGCAGGCAGACACATCACCAGGCAATCGGAGAGCAGTGTGACCAGGGCCATCCTCTAGGGAAGCCCAGACCCACAAAGAGAAGGCCAAGGGCAGGCCGCTGGGGCAGGTGATCACAGTGCAAGTGGGCCGAGTGAGGGAGATTCAGGTGGGGGTCCAAGCAGAGGGGCCCACAGTACAGGAAACGCAAGCATGAGGGCGGGCCAGGACACTGGGGCAGGTCTTGGTCAGTTCCAGTGGGAGGAACAGTGCCACAGGATGGGCACTGAGTAAGGGCATCCAGGCAGGGTGTGGTGGACCGTGGGGCCTCGGGAACTGCCTCTCACGGCGCCTGGTCTGGGTGGGACTTGGGGTGACTGACCGGAGCCGTGTGTGCGGCTGTGTGGGGGACAGTGTGTTCATGGGTTTGTTCCTGTGTGGGACTGTGTGTCAGGGTGTGAAGCAGTGTGAGTCTGGAAGGGGGGGCAGCTTGAGCTTGGTATGCCTGCGTGAGACAGCTTAGGGTGTGACCCCTGTGGGGCAAGTTGTGCGGAGGTGAGTGGGTGTCCACGGGGGTCCCTAAGCTGGAGGAGTGTGGCTGCTTGGCTGTGACCAGGAGTGTCTGTCCGTCTGGCGTGCACATGTATATACATATATGTGCGTGTTTGGTCTGTGCATGTGTATCGTGTGTGAGTATGCGTCTTTGTGTAGGTGTGAGACACACGTGTCCTGCTGTCTGTGGAGTCCAGAGGCATGAGAGCTGCTCTCCCCGCTTCCAGACCCTGCTGCAGATCTCTCACACACATACACACACACACGCACACACACGCACACACACGCACACACACGCACCCACGCGGGGCTGGGAGGGGTGGCTGCCCGTTGCTGCCACAGCCAGTCAGAACTTGCTAATTTGCATGTTAATGAAGCACAGGGAGCTCTCCAGCTCGAGACTGACAGGAGCCCCTGGCGCCCCCCCCACAACATCCTCCCCTGACAAGCCTGGGAGGGGGGAGAGAGGAGGGCTGAGAACCCGCAGAGGGAAGAAGAGGCGGAGGAGGCTCTGGGCTGCGGCTCCCCACCCCTACCCTGTGCGGGGGGGGGCCCCAGGTCCCACCACATGGCTGCCTGCCCCTCAGCCCCTGGCACTTTCCCTCCTGGCCTCGCTAAGGGAGCAGGGCTGGGGCAGAACCCTGGGGGCAGGCAGAGGAGGCTGCTCAGGGTTCCCTGTGAGTCAGGGCTGGGCTGACTCACTCAGGGCTGCCACGCCCTGCCCCTACGCTGAGCACCCAACAAGCCCCCCACAGCCACCTACCCTGGGGCGGACGCCCTGGGATGGGCATCCAAAAGCAGGTTAGGCCGACACAGTCAGGAGTCCCTCCCTCCTGCTCCCTGTGCCAGCTTCCATGGCAAAAGGGGCCACTGTGAGCTCTTCAGCCTGCACCCCAAGGTAGAGGGCTCCCACAACCACCCACTGCCATTGGCCTGGCCCCAAAGAGAGAGAGGGGGACAGTGTGGGGGACTCTATAGATGTGTAGGGAGACTGAAGGAGAACCGGAGCTTGCCTGGCCCCCGGAAGGGAGGGCTGTGCTGCCAGGGAGGGATGGGTGGGAGAGCGTTCATCAACAGGTCAGTCCTGGGCTATGTGTCTGTCTCACGCTCAGTCCTGTCCCCATCAGTCCAATCTGTCCCCATCTGCATTCTTGCCTGGTCTCTGGATCCTTCACCTTTCCCATTCCCCCCCCAACCCCTCCAGCACCCCCGTCCTCCCTCTCCTTCCTTTCTTAATCAGCCACATCCCACCATCCCACCGGAGGCTGGCTCTCTGGGGAGCCCTCAGCAGCCCGCTCCTAAAAACACCGTCTGGTTTTGTCTCAGAGGTGTGTCCGCTGCCTTGGCAGAGAGACAGTCTGGGCTGGAGGTCCTGGCTCCTGCCTCCTCGGCCTGACTCCTACCAGGTATTTCCTTCTCCCGCATCTCTCTCTGCCCTGGGTCTGTGTGTACGGGCCCACTGCCCCCGTATCTCCCTGGACTGGGGTCTCCCTCTTCCCCCTCCTTCTTTCCCCCAAATGCTCAAATATTCATATTCTCTCCCCCTGCCTAGTGATGCCCACCCCTCACACCTTATCCTGTAGGTCCTTGGGCACCTGCCCCTGGCCCTGCCACATCCCCCCTGTGGCCAGGCCTGGCCCCCAGTTGTGCCCTCACCAGAGCTGGGAGGCAGAGAGGTGAGAGCCCCTCAGGCCCTGGGGCTCTGCAGGTGAGAGAGGAGCCAGGCAGTGGCTGGTGTTAATTGCAGGGAGGATGTCTGGCAGAAATAAGGTGGTTTTTCTGCTTCAGTGACGACTGTTACAATCAAATTGTCCACAGACAATTAGCGGAGTGGGAGAAATAAGAATTAGATTTCTAATTATTTCCCCAGTAAAAGCCGCTCTGGCCCCCATGGGTGAGGGGGAAGGGCTTTTCAGAGGAGCCAACAGGCACGTGTTCATGGGCCAGCTTCCCTGGGCAGGGGGCCCCAAGTAGGAGTTCCCAAGGGGCGGGGAGAAAAGGGCAAAGCTTGTTGAGCCTCGGCGGCCAGAAAGAGCTGGGAATCAGGACGCTTGGGTCCCAGAGCGAGCCTTCATGCTAACTTGCTGTCACTTCCCATTTCTGAATCCGAGTGTGCTCCCCCCAAAATGAGGGGAAAATCATTCCCAGGTGGTAGCGTCACAGCGAGGCGTCAAGGGGGCAAAGTGGCAGCACAGCAGCTCACGGACTCTAGCACAGGGCAGGCTCACACACACGTGCCGGGACGGGCAAACTCGCCCACAGAGCACGTGAGCACGTACAGGAAGCCTCTCCTTCCACGGCCCTCGGCCTCTCTGCATGGCTAGGTTTGGGCCAGTGACAGGGAAGGAGGGGACTCTCAGGGCAAGGGGGACTGAACCCAAACAGAGCTTAGCTCTTAACAGAATGCCTCTCTCGGGTCCGTGTGAGCCTCAGTTTCCACATCTGTCACACGAAGCTAAGGATGGTGCCTCCTGCCCAGGGTTGAGGGGAGGGTTCAGTGTCACAGGTGAGGTGCGCCTCATGCCTGGCACGCGGCTTGTGCTCAGCGAACACGGTTAATGGTGGAAGTACTATGCGACGTGTCCAGCCCAGGCCTGTGAGGCTGAAGGGGGAGGGAAGGGCGCGTTTCTGGAGGGAACCCGTTTAGAAAACTGAAGGAAGGGATGAATAAGTTCTTTTCCACCCCTACTAACCACAGGACTCTGTGCCTTCGTCAGGAGCCCCAGACACCTAGAGCAACCAACGGAAAACCAGGCAGAGGAGGCCCGACTGGGCTAAGTGGGACAGTCCTGGGCTCATGTCCAGGCTGTGCCCTTTCTAGCTGGCACAGCTCTCCTCTCCAAACCTCAGTTTTTCTTCTCTGTAGAGTGGGAAGAATGACAGCAGACTTCCTCACAGAGTTGCTCTGAGGCCACGACAATGCTTTGCACCCAGGACAGGCCGTTGGGGTGGGAGGGGCTGTTGGCGCCGTGGCTCTGAGGGGAATGTCGGGGCCCCACTTGTCCTGCACACAGACTCGGGGTCCGCCTTCAGGTCAGAGGGAAGACCTAGCTCACTGCCGTCCTCCGAGTGCCCAGGCCTAGTGACGGCCAACACACCTGCACACAGGAGATCCCATGCAGGGCCACATGTGGTCATGCTCGCTCTGTTCTGTTTGCACACACATCACACATGCTCGCACACACACCCCCTTCCTGGGGCAGCCAGAATGCTCCCAAGCGAACTGAGGGGACGCTCACGGCCGCACCCACCGCAGGGCTGTGCTGAGGGGGGTAGCAGCTGCCCAGCTGTGGGGTCTGGGTGGAAAAGAGGAGCTGCGTGGAGACTCCTCTGGGAGTCAGGCCGGAGGGGGACTCAGCTGCATCTTGGGCTCCAGGCCACCTTCCTACCTCTGGGGCCAGGAGGCTGGGCTTGGCAGGGCAGTGGTCTACCTGTGTTGATCTCTCCCCTCCCTCACTGCCCTTCGTTCAGCGACAGTGACTGGGACCCTGGGAATGGTGCCTCTGCCCACCTTCCCCCACCCCCATCCCCTCTCTTTCTTGCTCCCCCACGCCCGTCTCTCTGGTTCTGTCTCTCTGGCTCCCTCTGGCTCTGCCTAGGTCCCCGGATCTTTGCCTCTGGTCCTGGGTCCCCAGCCCTGGTGCGGGGCTATGTAAATGTGGTATTTCCCATCTCATCAGCGGGGCTGCCTGCTTGGCTCACATTTAATTTGATCCGTGGCGGCGCCTCTGCGGAGCCACTCATCAAAGCGGGAAGACAATTAGGTGAATGTCAGGGTGGCCTAGGCCCCACAGGGCGACCAAGACCTGGGGCTGGGGCCATGAGGGGTGAGGGGCAGGGGGTTGGCTCTCTCCCTCAGGGCCTGACCATACCACATGTGGGGTCTAACACCTGTTGGGGGGCCAGAGGTCCGGACTGCTTCCCGCCTCCCGTGAAGAGCAGGCTCCCCCTCTGTCCAGGGTCGGCAGCATTGAAGGGCCTAGCTGGTGCCCCTGTGACAGAGGAAGGGCTTGGCAGAAACCCACCCCCCCCGCCCCATCCCCCACCATGAAAACAAAAGCCCTGGCATCTGCGTGGCTAGTCAGGTGGATTTCTAGATTGGGCCCTTGTGGGGTTTGGGAGAGGTTTTGAGCTCTGGGCTGGCTCAGGGGCCCCTGAGAAGAGTGCACACTCTTTCCATAGGCCCTCCCTGCCCTGCCCAGGCCCACCAGTGTCCTCCTGAGGGGCTTCTCCTGAGCCTCAGCTCAGCCTTTTATCCTCCCCTCCCTGGCTCTCTTCTTCTCTTCTGTGTCTTTATTTCTCTGATTACCTTTGTGTGTGTGTCTCTTACCTCTCACTGCTATTTGCAGCCTCCTCCCTCTGCCCCCCACTTCTCCCTTTTCTGTGTCTTACCCCCGCATCCCCACCTCCACCCCACCCTGGGTGTCCCTGGGAGCCTCTTCCTCACAGCAGACCTTCCAGGTGAAGCCCTATCTCCCAGCCCAGCCCTGGATTCCTCCCACTGCCCCCAACTCCTCAGGGACCCCCTGAATCCAACATCTTCCCCCCCTACTGGCTCCTTCCCCTCAGCTGTCAACATATTCAAATCTCTCCCTTCGTAAAAAACAATAATAGTAATAAAATACTTTTTCAGGAACACTCTCCCTTGACAGCCCAACCTTTTCCTCCCACGGCCATCTCTCTCCTTGCCCTCTCGGGAAGCCTCTGGGAGAGTTGTCAACACTTGTTCCTTGACCACCCCAATCTGGCTTCTGTACCCATCGTGCCCTAGAAACAATCCTCGCCAAGGTCACCAGCAACCTTCTTGTCACTAAGTCCCCTGGTCATACCTCATCTGGATGCCAGGGCAACATCAGACACAACAAGCTGCTCCTCTCTTCTTGACTCTCCCTTGCTCCCATGACATCTCCTGGCTTTGCCCCCATCCCTCTGGCTTGTACCTTCTCGGATTCCTCCTCTGTCCTTGCTTCACAAGGCTGCTCTCCAGAGCTCTGGCTGGGGTCCCCTTCTCCTTTTGCCCTTCACGTGACCCCATCTGTGTGCCTACCCCTCTGGTCTTCCATGCCAGCCCAGCCCCTTCTCCTGAACTCAGAACCCAACCATCCCCTGCCTCCTGGCCCCTTCCCTGTGTGTTCCACGGCTATCTCAAACCCAACATGGCCCTAACCAAGCTTTCCCTCTGACCCCACACCAGACTCCTTCTCTGGGGTTCTTTGATTTGATGACTGGCACCTTCACCTCCCAGTTTCCCAAGCCAGAAAACTGGAAGTCAAACCAAGGTCGCTTTCTCCCACCCCACCCACACAGGGGGCAATGGTGGACTCTTGATTCATCAACTCTGCCTCCGAAATATTTCTTTCTAAGACCTTGAAAGGCCACCCTTCTGTTCATCATCCTCCCTAGACAGACCTGCTCAAGCCACCATGTTCTCAAATGTTCCCTAGAGGCATCTTCGGCTAGTCTACCTGCAGGTGTCTGCTCATTCTCTGTGCCCACATGGAATGCCCTCTTTCTCTTCTTTGCCTGTCCCAATCCGTCTTGCCCCTCTTCTCCAAAGCCTAGCTCCAGCCCCCTCCAAGGAAGCCTCTCCCCACTCCCCCGGCTGGCAGGACCTCCTCTTATCCTAAGCTCCTGGGCCCTTCTTGCCTGGTCCGTGCCCGGACACACAGAACCACCTCCACCCGTCTCCCTCCTGCAGACCTGGACTCCTACATTTCCCGGGCTCCTGGTTGTAAGTGGGTCATAGGACGGCTCCTGGCCAATGAGCTGTGGACAGAGGTGAAATGGCCACTTCCTGACCAAAGCATACAAGAGCTGCTGCCTGACCTTCTAGCTGCTGTAGCAACCAAGAAAGCCGCTTTCGAAATGGTGGCTCCTCCAAATCAAAGCAGCACAGAAAGCTGAGTCACCCCATGAAGGACAACAGCCCCGAGAGATGCCAGAAACTGCAGCAGACTTTGTATAAGCAAACAAGAAACTTTTGTTGTGTTCGCCCACTGAGATTTCGGGGCTGTTGGTCACCACAGCATAGCCTCTCCTCTCCTGACTCTCCAGCCCTCTCTGAGCTCCATTTCTCCATCGCTGGTCTGAAGGTAACCATCTGCTCCTCACAGGGTGCTTGTGAGGGTTAGTTATTCAAAGGTCCACCGTCAGCTCCTGAGTGCCGACTGCATGCCATCAGGCTCACTCTGAGTGCCTGACTGGGCAGAGGTCATGACATAAATGTTTCGGTCAACCCCAAATCCATATGTTGACCCCAATGGGTTGGTGTTTGGAGGTGGGGGGTCTTTGGGGCCTTAGGTTTAGATGAGGTCATAAGGCTGGAGCCCCCATGATGCGATTAGTGCCTTTATGGTGTGAAGAAGAAACCAGAGCTCCCTCTCTCCTGCCATGGAAGGAAAGAGTGCAGAGGTGGCCATCTGTGAGCCAGAAGGGCTCTCACCAGGAACCAAATCTGCCAGCACCTTGATCTTAGACTTCTAACCTTCAGATCTGTGAGAAATGAGTGCTGGTTAAGCCACCTAGTTTATGGTATTTTGTCCTAGCAGCCCAAGCAGACTAAGACAGCAGGCCTCCCTATATCACAGAGAAAAGAAGATAGTTATGTTCCGTTGCTCAGGTTGGGTACTGAATAACTGGGACACTGACAAAAATTGTAATTGGAAGTCACCCCCTGGAGTTGAGAACTATAGTAACCTGTCATATTTCCACTCTCAGTTCTGTTTTGAACCCACTGATAAATATGGAGACTGCCTTTGTTGCTACAAGAAGAAGGATGGCAGGGTGTCTAAAAAGGGCAGAGAAGAAAGAGGAACAATGGTTATATCATAATATTAATAGGATCATAATCATATCGGGAAACAGTCACATCATGCTGCTATGTGCTTGGTACTGCTCCAAGCACTTCACTTACATTTATTCATTTATTTGTCACAACAGCCCTATGAGGTAAATATCATCATCCCCATTTTACAGATGAGAAACTGAGGCAGAGATAAGGTAGGTAAGTTACCCAACATCACGTGGCTTATAAACAGCAAAGCCAGAATTTGAATCTGAGCAGTCTGGCTTCAGAATTGCTCTTCACCCCTCCGCTGCCCGTGGGGGCTACGGGGAGGAGGGCAGTGTGGGCCCCCTCCCCAGCCCCACACCTGGCCTGCATTCGAGCTTCCAGGATTAGGGATGAGGGCAGAAGCTGAAGTAGCCGATTTAGTGAGAGTATTTGGGAAGTGATATGCACAAGCACAGCTCTTTGGGGCCCAGATGACAGAGGCACAGAGCTGAGCAGGAACATGGCCTCCTCTACCCTTCACCCTTCCCATCCCCCCACCCTCACCCCACCATCTTGGCTTTGATGCTCCAGCATCCAAAGGGCAGGGGACTTGGAGAACATCCAGAGGCCACCCCTTTGGTCTGGCATGGATATTGCATGACGGAAGGGATGGTGGGGAGGCTTCCCCAAACATGTTTAAGGGTGGCAGACGTGCATAAACTGGTGTTTGGGCAGAACCAGGATGGAATAATAGGTAGGCTCCTTTAATGAAGGACTGGCTTGTGGGCCCCTGTGACACCCCCACCCCTGGAGCCTCCCAGAAATGGTGGAGACTGTGGGGAGGGGTCTGAGGCCTTGCAATGAGCATGTGGGGGCTCAGAGCCTGAATCCTTTGGGCATCACAATAGATGCAAATGTGACCTCACTTGCGCTCAGGAGGCTCTTCAGCTCTGTGACACACCATGCCACAGACAGGAACTCACTGAATTCTTACATCAATACACTTTATAGATGAAAACACCGAGGGGCAGAGAAACTGAGTGTCCAAAGTCGTTCAGCCATCAGGTAGCAGAATGTGGCCGACCCCCGTGCTCAGGCCCTGTCCACATACCCAGCTGCTCCCGGAAGTGCCAGCCTTCGCCGCGGAACCCCCCACGTCCCCAAGGAGACCTCCTCCCGGGAACCAGGTTATACGGGTCTCCCGCAGCATAGCAGAGGTCTGTCTACCAGGGTGAGCCTCTGCCTCACCCGCCCACCCGTGTGCTAGGGACAGAAGGGGGACTTTATGTGCAATCTGCCCGACTCTCCAGAAAGCACTTAGGTTTACGATGTGCATGAAATTGATCGCCAGTTGGCGTAGCCCCCGCGCGCTCAGTGCCAGCCCAGCACTGGCAGGAGGCTGCCCCCCCACCCCCCCCCCGCTTTCAAGGAGCGTCAACGCCGCCTGCCAAGGCCCTTCGTGAGGGTCCTTTTCCACTAACAAGTACAGAGTGGAGGGGGAGCTCTGCCCAAAGGCCTTTCCACAGCTCACACACCCCCACCCCACGATGGTTAAATAGCTCGTGTTTTATGCCAATTCCAGCCTCTTCTGCCTCCCCTCTAACAAGCTGATGCTCTCAAAGGCCCCACTAATTGGTGTTTGCGCCTCACACACCGCGACACTTTGATAGTCACTTAGGACGTGGGTCCATCCATCACCCCCGCAGTCCAGGAGGTTGCTCACCTCACTGCACCAGAGTGCCCAGCCTGGGCTTCTGCTCCCGTGTGCACATGTGAGAGTCCCCACATGCCTTGTTTCCTATGTGGGGGACCTGTCTGCACAGGCACACGTGTGCGTGCAAATGTTCCTTCGAGGATATTTATTGTGTACCCATGTGTTTGCATGCCAGTGCGTGCAAATGTGTGAATACTACCACATGTGCATGTGGGGGTGTGCATTTGTGTGTGTGCACAGCTTCCTGGGCGGGCGTGTCTGTATGCGTATTCCATAGAGCTTGTGTGTATTTATGCGTGCATTCATGTGCTTTGCATGTTTGCGTGTGGACGTCTGTTTGCAGACGTACATGTGAATTTTTTATGTACATGCAAATCCTTGCAAGGCTACTGATAAAGTCTGTATCTGTGCCTGAGTGCACCTGTGGGCGTGTGGGTTTGTACGCCTAAGCCCAGAGGACGGCAGACATGGGCGTCTGCGTGCGGGCAGGAAGGGTGTGGAGATGAGAAGCCCTCTGGGGGGGGTATATATGTGCAGGTGGCATGCGTGCACTCGGGCATTTGTGTAGGGTATGTGGAGGGGAGATGTAACGCCGGAGTGAAGGGCCCACATACAGGCTTGGGTGTGAGGCCCGGCTCTGCCATTTCCAGCTGTACGACTTTGGGATAATCACTTAACCACTCCAACCATCAGTTTTCTCCTCGGTAAAATGGAGGCGATAAAAGCACTTACCTCATATTGTTGATGCGCGGGTCAAATGGGAACATACACTCAAAGGGCTAGCAGGAATGTGCAAGATGCAGGGGCGTGTGCCTATGCGCGGATGGAGAGGTCCTTCCCACCCTCCCAATCCTTCCCTCCTCCCTGGGAACACCCCAGTGAAGACACCCCGCCCCAACATGGAGCTAGCGGTCTAGAAGAGACCCTCTGGGCACTTGAGGGGAGAACTGGTCAGGCCCTGGTCACAGAGTAGCAGCGACAACCCCCGAAATCTTTGTCACATCCAAAGTGAGTTCACACTTTTATTATCTACCTTTGCCAGGTGGGAAACTGCGGTGCCCAAGGAGACAGGAGTGGGTGGCAGAGCGGGAACTCGCTGCCAGGGCTGTGGGAAGCCGGGACGCCCCTTGTATCCCTGAGGGAGAGGGGCAGCTTCACGAGGACCGAGCAATGCACATCTTCATGCAGCCCACGCATAAATACGCAAGCCTGAGGGATTCCTCCCCTGCCCCCAGGGCCTGGGGTGCCTGCCTCAGGAGAGGGTCACCGATGGGGACTCAGGCTCTGTTGGCCCTGACCGGGCTGGTGAACCCCAGGCCAGGCGGGGCGCCCCCACGGGCAGGTCACACGGCCTTCCACCCTACTTGGTTTTGAGCCTGAAGGGCCCGTGGTGTCCCCAGAGGGAAGAGAGCTGGGCTCCTGCCCCGCCCCCACCTAAGACTGCAAGCCGCCTGTGTTACATTTTTTTCTTCCTATTTTGCAGGATATTTTTTATGTTCCTCTTTTAATTGAAAAAAAAATCAAAACTTAAAAAATCATAACCAGCAGCATCACTACCTGGCCTTTAGCACTGCCAGGCCCCGGAGTCATCACCATCTCCAGCATCGCGGTATGATGACTGTGCCCCCCGCCACCAGTCCCACCCTTCACGCTGTGTTGTTGTGACTCCCAGCCCTGAAACTCTGCCAGAGGCCCGGGACCCAGCAGAAGTGTTCTCCCCTCCCCACCATTTACATCCCATTTCTCCTACCCCAGCCCCAGGCCCATGCCAACGCTCCCCCCCATCGTTGACCTTCCATTTTTCCTACCCCCGCCCCCCAGGCTCCTGCCAGGACCCTGTGACCTGAAGCCCGCCCCCCATCTGCACGTCTCCCTGCTCGCTAGAGCCCCTGGCCTAGCCAGTCCTGCAAACTGCCGCCCTCCTGCGGGCCCCTCCTCAGGCCTGGCGCCCCACCCACCCAGCCGGCGGCCTGTCTGCCTTCCTGAGCTCATTAACTGCAGGTCACCGTTCAGCAGGAAAGACAAGGCGTGGGTTCTGCGGGCGTTCATTAGCCGTGAGAGGAACAGTGTGTGTGAAATTAGCAGTCACCTGAGGACCTCGATAATTTCATAATTAGGAGGCCTAATGGCTCCAGCTCTGGATGCCAAATGACTTAACCCTTTGCCTGCTGGGCGCTTAACCCCCAGCCCAAGGCTGCTGGAGGGGCCTGCAGTGCCCCCTCTGCTCCAGTTCCCCTCCCTATGGCCCAATCAGGTTCATCTCTGCCACCCCAGTACCCCGCCCCGGCGCTGGCCCAGAGAGGGTGTAAAAGTAAGGTTTAAAGAGTGAATGAATGAAGGAATGGATGAACGAATGAACGAACAAACAGGTACCTGAATGGGGAAAGAGTTCCAGCCCCCGCTGCAGGTGCTCAGGGGAGGAATGAGCCTCCATCTGCATGAGTAGGTGTGCGTCTGTGTGCAAGCCTGTGTGTGTGCACGTGCGAACACAAGGGCACCACACACACGCACACACACACACGTGGATCTGCGGTGTCTGCTTCTAAGAGACTTGCGTGTGTCTGCATCCACGCTCACATCTGTGATCCTCACTCTGCGGCCTCCCGTCTGGACAGAGGGTACTCTGCGGGGGGACCCCAAGTGCCTCCCTTGATGCCAGCACCCCCGACACCATGTGGATAACGGTGGCTCCAGAATTTCTATAGGTGGCACTTGGCGGGGGAGGGGGGCAACAGGGCCTACAGAGTTTGCCAAGAATCTGCATTAGCCGAGCCAGGGCGCTGCTTTTTAGATGGAATGTTTCTTTGGGAGGCTGGGCGACTGAGCCTCTAGCACAGGGGGAGCTGGTTTTGACAGCCGTCCCCTGCCTTTCCCAGCCTGCTGTCCCTCCTCCCTACCTAGCCCTAGTCCTGAAGAGGTGACAGCTGAGGTGGAGGCGGGGGAGCCCTGGGCTCCAGGCCGGCTTCCCCAGTCTGGGACAATTGGTTCTGAGGCTCCATATCCCTGCCGGCCTCCCCTAATTGTGGAGCAGGTGAGTGGGCTGAAGGGAGAATGAAAAACTGGGAGAAGAGTTGAGGAGAAACAATAAAGGAATAGGAAGGGAGCTGAGGGAAGGGGGAGAAGGGGAGGAGAAAGGATGGGAAGTCCCAAGAAGGTGAGAGAGAGGAGAGAGACAGGAGGTGGGGGGCGGAGAGGCAAGGAGGCCCAGAGCATTATCAGCACTTAAAAAGCAGCGCCTCAGTTCTTTGGCACAAATAATGGCTTTTTATGAATAAATCATGTGTCAGACGCCTCCCAGGGAGTGGGCATAGAGGGGGGCGCGTCTGCTGGGCTCCAAGGCTGGCAGGGAAGGGCCAGTTGCAGACCCCCAGCTGCAGGGGTATTGCCCCCTTTCTCCTGATGGGGTCCAGCAAGACAGACGCTGTCTCTGGCCTGAGCCTGGCAGAACTGTCTTTACTCTGAGGTGGTCTCGCTGCTCCCTGCTCATGAGCCTGGCCCAATCCCAGGGTTGGGAGTGGCCCTTTGCTCCCCCCCCTCCCCGCCCCGCAGAGCAGCCCAGAAGAAGCTCCTGGCGGGGGGAACACCAGCTTGGTGCACCCAGAGAGAGGTATGCGCCAAGACAGCAGACACACCCAGAGAGGAAAGCATGCAGTGCACACAACTCACACCAGCAGTCTCCACAGCCCCGGGCGCACGTGTGGGCACACTCGGAGATGGAGATGCTGTTATTCCCAACACACACACACACACACACACACACACACGCTCACTCAGGCATGCGCACAGACAGGGAGACCCCAACCATCATCCAGCCTGCCCCCCCCGCCAGCGCTCACGCACACGGGCCCACACAGACAGATGCATATGGGGCTACGTGGACACACAAAACCTGCACGCACATACCAGCAGCCCACCCTCCATCAGCTTAGGGTGGGGGCAGCTTTGCAGCCCATATGGAGCCCAGACCCAGCGGGGCTGTCCTGGAGTCTGGTTGTGGGGTGGGGCTGGGGCATCTGTTCCAGGGGATAGTCCATCAGCCTCTATATGCTCCCCACCCAGCGAGGACAGCTACCACACCCCACAGTGAGGTCTTGCCTCCCAGCCCTTAGCCCAGGACCTGTGTAGGTCCTGCTGGCTCTGAGCTCTTTTGCTGCCCTGCTCACAGCCACCTCATCAGAGGCAGTGGGGGCCACGAGAAAGCCTGGGCATTGGCCGTACACACAGTCTGGGCAAGAACCTCGGCTCTGCCCCTTGCTGGAAGTGTGACCTCAGAGAATAATTCCAATCTTGTTCACTCCTCAAAACGGATCTGAGACAGGTGCTACTGACCCAGCTTCCAGACCAGGAAAAGTGAGGCTCCGAAAGGTAAAGGCACTAGGCGTTATTTCCAGAACCACGCTCTTTTCACATACTCGGTGTTTGTGCTTTTCCTCCTCCTCTCCCTTCGGCTGCTCCTTCTCAGCCAGTGGGTTCCTCTTCCTGTGCCAACGTGTTCTTAGGTGTTCACTGGAGCAGGCCTGGGTCGCCCTGCTCTTCCCACTCAGCACCATCCCCTGAGCCACTCCTAACACTCCATGACAACCTCTGTGCTCCTGATTCTTTATCTTCCCTCCCCAGGGTTTCTGACTCCATCATCCAGCTGGACATCTCTAGGCCACCATGCTGCCCAGTGCCAGGGACTGCCATTCACACAGTAGATATACTGCTGAACATCCTTCCAAAATCCCAAGGGTTCCGTGGAGCCTAACTGAAAGGAGCCTGTCTGAGGCTGAGTGTACCATCTTCCCCAGGGCTCCTCCCACCTCGATGCTCTCCTCAGGGAATGGCCCTGCCCGTCCAGGTGCCCAACCAGAAACCAGGCATCACTTGATTCTTCCCTGTCCTTCACCCCTTGTGTCCAATCCAAAACCAGTCCCCGTGATTCTACATCCAAAATATATGGGAATTCATCCTTTCCCCTCCTGCCCCACTGCCCTCCCCAACCCCTCCTGTTTTGAGTCACCACTGACACCTCTGGCCTGGCCACTGACAGGAGAGGTCCCCCTTCTGGCCCATTTGCCTCCCCATCATCAGTAATCTCTCCATCTCTTTGCTTTGGCCACACTAAACTGATTTTGGTTCTGGAACCCACATGATCTCGACTCCGGACCTCTCAATATGCCATTCCCTCCCTGTCTGAATCCGTCCCCTTCCCAGTGCCAACTCACCCTTCAAGGTTCAGCTGAGACATCACCCCCTCCGGATGCCTTCCCTGACTCCTCGAGCCTGGGACGGGTGCGGCATGTCATTCATTCCCACAGCTGCCTGTCTCCTCCGTTCATTAAAGCTCTGATCGATAATCACCTGTTTACTCACCTGGGTCCCCCTTGAGCCTCTAAGTTCCTTGAGGGCGGAGATTGTGCCTCTGATGCTCTCTCTGGCAGCCCCAATGCTTGGTACAAGACCTTGGCACTTAAAGGTGCTCACTAAATCTTCCATGGATGAATTAATGAATGAGTGCAGGGCTGAGCATTTTACACACCTTTTCTCATTTACTCCTCAGCAGAAATCCAGGCAATGGGTGCTACTATCCTACGGTCTAGACCAGGAAAGTAAGACGTTGAAAATTTGCCCGTGGGCACAGAACTAGCAAAAGGCAGGGAATGGATTCCAAGAGAAGTCTGTGTACCTTCAAAGGCCTCCCTTCCTTTATCCCACCCTGCCTTCCCAAGCCATTTTCCCTTTCTGACCCTGTTTTTCATCTGCACAATGGGAACAAAAATCATACCTAATGCAGGACCTGACACTAGCAGGTTCTCAGTGAATATCTGTGCCTTCTCTCCCAACCTCTGAGGCTTATGTATTCAGGACAGAATTCCCCCCAAACCAGAAACTTCCTGCCTGCATATGTTCACAGAAACAGGTGCAGAGTTCCACACCAGGACATCGCCAGTGTCCAGAACTCAGTAGGCGCTTAACCAACGTGTGTTGAGCAGACAGACATCAGGGAATGCTGACATATACTCAGGCACAAAGCCACAAGAGGGGTTCAGGCACAGGGACCCCCCCCACCATCCCTGCCGATATTCCTCCTTTGCCACCACCACCCCTGCTAGCCCAAGGCGCGGGAAATATTTAAAACAATTTTATTCATGAAAATATGCTGTACAATGCACTCTACACGGCCTCGACACGGCACACACGCACACGCACACGCTGACGGCACGGCCACGGTACACTGCCTACGATATGCGCCGGGGACGCCGCGCCCACAGCCCGCCCCGACCGGACACTTATAAATACGGGAGAGGAGGCAGGACTGGAATGGAGAAAGGGGTGTCGGTTTGGGGGTGGATCCGGAGCTGAGGCCTGCTGGAGAGGCTGAGACCATTACTGGAGAGTGGGGGTGGGAAGGGGGATTGACTCCAACCTGAGAGGAGAGGAGAGGAGAAGGTAGGGCCTGCAAGGATAGGAGGGAGGGGCTGAACCATGGGAATGGGGGCTCTAAGCAGGGGTTTGGGGCTGAAGGAAAACAGCTCAGGGTGAACAGCCAACAGGTAGGTGTGAGTGCTTCCGGGAGGGGTTCCTGGCTTGGGGTGGATGAGGCTAAGACCAGTGGGAAGGTGTCAGTTGGGAATCAGATCCGGAGTTTGGGGTGGGTGATCCGTCGCGGCGAGGGCCCCTGCAAATGAAACTTGAAGATTCGGAGACGCCCCCAGCCCTGTGCCACACCTCCTGGTTGGTATCCCCCACCAGCGCAGCCCATCTGGCTCGTCCCCACTCCCACCCAGCCTGAAATTCCTCTCCGCCCAGGCCTCCTGCCCCCGGGGGAGGGAGGAGGAGCGGGTCTCAGGAGTTTGGGCAGGAATGGCAGGTGCCCCAGCCCCTCCCTACCACTTCCCTCGGTGGTCAGCTTCTGAGGGACGTCTCTAGCAGGCCTGGGGCTGCCCCCCGGATCCTCCCGTGGAGCTGGAATCGGGGATGGGGCCCAGGGTATCAGGACGGGAAGACAGAAGCCCCTCGGGGGCGGGGCGGGGCACCCGGGGCGCGGGAGGCGGCCCTCAGCCCGGCACCCAGCTCTGGTTGGGGGGCGGGGCCCCGGCCAGGCCGGGCGGCGGCGGAGGCAGGGCCGAGTCGAAGTTGAAGTCCATTTCGTCGCTGTCCATGAAGTCGTTGAGGATGATGGACTCGACGTCGCACTCGAGGCTCCCGCTGAACATGTCGAGGTCCAGGTCGGCCGGGAAGCGGTCGGGCGCGGTCCCCAGCGGCCCGGCGGCGGCCGCCGCGTACGGCCCCGGCAGCGCGTCCAGCAGGAGGCCACCGGGCGGGGCCCCGAAGGCGGCCGCGTGGCTCGGCGGCGCCAGGCCCGCGGCGCCCGCCTCTCCGGGCAGCGTCATAAGGCTGATGGGGTGGGCTAAGGCACTGCGCGAGGGCACCGGCGGCGCGTACGGGGCCGCGCCCTTGCCGGGGTAGGCGGCGGCCGCGCCCGCCAGCGCCAGCTCCCCGGGCGCGCCCAGCACGGGGCCGGGCCTGGGCGCGGGCGGCGGCGGCAGCAGCGCGGGCAGCGCCCCCGGGCGGAAGGGCGCGGCGGCGGGCGCGAAGCTGGCCTGCTTGTTCTCCTGGATGGTCTGCATGGGCAGGCGGCGCAGCGCGCCCAGCGCCGGCGGCCCGAAGCCCCCGCCCCCGCCCCCGCCGTAGGCGCCGCTCTTGCAGCCGCCAAAGTAGGCGGGCGTCCCGGCCCGGGCCCGCGGCCCGTACGCGTCCTGCGCGCCGTCCAGCAGGGCCTCGGGCAGCCCCGCGCCGCCGCCGTGCAGGCCCAGCGGGCCCCCCAGCTCGGCCAGGCGGGGCAGCTCCCCTGGGCAGCGCGCTCCTAGCGCGGGCGACAGCGCGCTCGCCGGGCTCGGGTACATGAGCGGCGACGACGGTGCCAGGGCCTCCAGGGCCTCGTCGTCCTCCAATTCGGCCGCCTCCCCGAGCAGGGGTCTCCCGCCGCCGCGGAAGTCGGCCCACGCCTCGTAGTCGTCGCTGGCGTGCGAGGCCGGGCTGGTGGCCCACTTGGCTGCGGCAGGCACAGGCCCCGGGGCTGGCGCGCCCGGGGGACTGTCATCGGGGCTTCGCTCAGGTGCCTGCAGCTGCTTCTTCTTGCTCGCCTTGCCCTTGATGCGCAGGAACTTGGCCCCGTTGTCCATGGACACGGCCCGCCGCCGAGGGGTCTTGCCTGTCTTTCCGCCCTCGGGGTTCAGCATCCACCAGGAGCTCTTGCCAGTGCCCTCGTTCTGCACGCGGATGAAACGGGTGTGCAGCGACAGGTTGTGCCGGATGGAGTTCTGTGGCCAGACACAAGGACATGGGTGGGGGAGCGGGAAGCGAGGAGGCCATGAAAAAAGAGGAAGAAGTGATGGAAAGAGGAGGGGGAGAAAACAGAGAAAAAAGTGAGAGAAGAGGAATGAGAAGGGCCAGAGGGGCAATGGGAGGAAACAGAAATGATGAAGGGTGAATGGGGTAAAGAGGGGGAGAACAGGTGTAAGTACCAGGTTGGACAGGAATGCCCACCTTATACCCCAGAACCGCACCACTCTTCCCTCTCCCAGGCACCTCCTCCCCCGACAACGCACACCTCCCAGAGGGTGGGGCTAGAGCTTTGGGCCTGGCCTCTCCCCAGGAGGCAAGGCAAGAAGCCTGAGGGCTACTCTTAAGGAACTGCAGCAGGGCCCCCTCTCCCCAGCTCAGCCAAGCCCCGCCTGGGGCTAGCCAGGCTGCCAGGGCCCCCCAGCAGATTATGTAAGGGCTCATGCCGCTGCGGCTCATTTGTCTGCCCCCTCCCTCCCCAGCCTGGCATGGCGCCAGGAGCCCGAAAACCCAGGGCTCCAGAAATCAATCTCGCGGTGACTGATTAAGCCCTGTTTAGAACTAATTGCTCTTTCGTGTGTGGGGAGAATAAATTACCTGCTTTAATTTCGTGTCTTTAAAATGCAACTGCAGGTAGAGAAGACTGTTAACCCTTTGCTGGGAGGGCCTGGCCAGGGAAAGCAGAAAAGGCTGGGGGTCCCTAAGGTGGGTAGAGACCTGAAACTCCTCTGAAATTTCCCCCAACTCTTGTGGGCTCCTGTGAACTATAGAAGCCTAGATTCCCAGCAAGGCCCTCAAAGCACATCCATCAGCCATGGGGACCTCAGACCCCACCTCTGCTCAGCGCCCACCTTCAGGCCAGCCCAGCTCTCCAGCCTGCCCTCCCTTCCTGACCACCTAAAGCAGAAGAGCTCTGCCCCCCAAAGCCCCATTCTGGTAGAAGCTTCACAAAGTCCCCACAAATCGGGGGGTGGGGGGACTAAATGTAATCCCCATTTACAACAAGACCAAGGCTCAGAGAGGTCAAGTGGCTTGCCCAGGGCTACACAGCCCCTTCTGCTGTCGCTCGGTACCTCCCTGGGCTCCACCTCTGCCACCCCTGCACACTCTTCTAAATTTCTGCTGTGCCAGTCTCTAGCGCTCCCCATGTCACAGCCCACTTTTGCCAAGAAGGCGGGGGCGGGGGGAGCGCCACGGCTCCAACAGCCTGGTTCCCCACAGGCACCTGAAGGAGGGAGACTTACGCTGCCCTGCCCCACCTCTGGGGCCCGCCACCTGGTGGCCTTGACCTCCCGCCTCACGCACTGCTGTGGAAAGAGCATGGGCTCGGCTATCAGAAGGGCTAGGCAGGATGGGCAGGATGCCTGGCTCTCTGGCTCTTTTCAGCCACCCAGCTATGTGACTGTGGCTCTTGACTCGATCTCCGTGAGCCTCAGTTGCCTCAGTGAACGACTTGGACCAAACGGGCACCATTCAGTAACCACCTCAGAAAGCTGTTAGATCACTACCTGAGGTAATGTGTGTGGGTGCGTGTTTGGTGAATGCACCGGGTGCTCATAAACACTGGTTAAAGGCCTCACTCTGGCCAGAAGACCACACTTTGAGATCATTCAACAGACCTGCTCTGTCTCTACCTCCTTAATATCCTGTCCTGAGTATAAGTGTGCTAGGCACCAACAAGTCTGGGAAGCTGGCATTGCCCGGTCTCACTGACGGGGGAACAGAGGCCCAGAGGTATGATGTAATTTGCCCAGGGTCCCACAATGCCAGATAGTACTCCAGATCTAACCCAGTTCATGGACCTACTCCTAACCCATTTGTCCGCCCAGCCCCATAACCACTGACCAGTGAGAGCCCTCCCTCCTGCCTCCTTCCCACCGGTCTCCAGGAGGAGGGCTCCTTCCCGCTGCCCCACTCCCACTCCCAGCTCCAGGTACTGCCCTGACTCTCCGGGCACCCCGCCCCCTCCCTATCGCTGGCACTTTCTGGTCTTGGGAGGTGACAGCTCCGAGACCCCTCCCAGCGTTGCCCTGCCTGGGCTTCTCCTGGGATCCTGTGAAGAGGGGAGCTAGAGCCCCAGGGAGTGGTGCTCCCTCCAGTAGATACCCCCTTCCCACCCCTGCCCTTGCACCTGGCTCCCTAGCCCCTTCAGCACACCTGTATTTGGAGGTCTCGGGGTGGGGGGGCCGTCCTCCCCAGGGGACTGTCTGGCTTCACAGAGGCTCCGCCTCCCAGCTTCTCCCCAGCTGGAGGTCGGTCAGGCAACACCTCTTTATCAGTGTCACTATGTGCCAGCCTGAGTCTGAGTGCTGGGGGGAGGGGGGAGGAGGAAGGACATCGCCAAGTGCCAGCACCCACTCAGTACCTGCTTGTTAAGCCCCAGGTGTTATAAGTACTTGATCTCACGTAGTCTATCAAACTCCATACAACTCGGGGATTGTGATCCCTAGCTCCAGATGAGGAGAGTGAGGCTCAGAGAGGTTCAATAAGCTGCCAGTCCCACAGTGCAGATGGTAGAGCCAGGTATTGATTTCAGGTTACTCACGCCCTGAGTCTAAAGGACATCACATTCCACCACGCCGGAGAGAAATGAGTCAGGGAATTTCCAAAGAATCTCAGGAAGCCAGGACTCTAGTGCTTCTCAAACTTTCCATGTAAACTATCCCTAGAAGCAGGCAGCATGGGAAGACTGGGGGCATGTCGCAAGGTCAAAATTTCCTATTAAGTCTTGTGCTTCATTTTTAGCATTCAGGGGGATTTTTGCATTATACTTCATAATGCATCTAAGTTTTCTGAATATAAAAATGATGTTCTCGATTACCAAGAGCACCTGCTCTGGGCCTATGAAGGTTTGCACTCTTCCCCCACTCTGTTCCCTGTCTGGCCAGGTACCCCAGGGAGCCGGAGCCCCAGCCTGAAACCACTGCTGATCCGACCCAGAGAGAAGAAAGGACTTGCCCAAGGGCACCCAGGACCTGGTAGCAGAGCAGGGGTTCGAGCGCAGGCCTCCTGACCCCTGGCTCAGTGCTCTTCTCACCCCACCAAGCCTCACCTGGGGCAGCCTGTCCGTCTCTCTCCGGGCCCGTTTCCCCGCCTGGGTACTGATGAGATGTGCCAACCGTACTCTGTGACCTTTTCAGTTTGACACTGCAAGTTCTTGAACTCATCCAGTCCACAGGTTTTCAAACTTTTTTAAAAAAGATTTTTATTTATTTATTTGAGAGAGAGACAGACAGACAGAGGGAGAGAGCACGAGCAGGGGGGAGGGGCAGAGGGAGAGGGAAGAGCAGGGAGCCGGATGATGTGGGGCTTGATCCCAGCATGCTGGGATCATGACCTGAGCCAAAGGCAGACGCTTCACTGACTGAGCCACCCAGGTGTCCCAAACTTTTTTTTTTTTTTTTTAAGTAGTGGAACTCTGTTCGCAAATGGAACCTAACGCAAAACGGAGTGTTATACCCTCAAGCCATCAGGGAGCGGGGGCGGGGTACCTGGAGCTGGGCTGGCTCAGCACCCCTGGTACTCTCGTAGAAAACCTGGCCCCGGTGGAGGGATGGTGCAGGCCAGATGGATGGGGCCGTGGAGGTCCAGAGGGCTGCCATACCTTGCCCAGGGTCACCCGGGGAGGGAGCCCAGAGCTGGCTAAGGACAACCTAGGCCTCTGCCTGTGGAGCCAGGCTGGGCACCAGGTGTGCACCAGGGCTGTGGCCCCTGAGGGAAGTCCAGGCCCTGAAGCCCAGTCTGGCTCCTCGGGGCCCAGCCACCTGGTACCAGTCAGAGCTCCCAGCCAAGATCCAGTGGCAAGCGCAGATCGCAACTCCCCGACAAGGCCTCCTGGGAGGCCAGAGGCCACAGAGGAGGTGAGGGAGGCCGAGGAGGGAGCCGCCTCTGCCAGGCAGCAGTAACCAGGGTTCCCTCTTAGAGTCACCTAGCAACCCGCCACCACAGCCACGGCCCCGGCATGCCCAGGCTCCCCAGTGCCCAGAGCTGGGCCCGGCTTCGGGGGCCTCACGCCTCCCACACCTCCACACCGGCCTGGGGCAGGTTATGGGGGGGGGGCGGGGGTCGGACCGCCCTGATTCGGGAGGCAGGCCATCCCAGCGCAGGGGGAAGGCACAGTGAGCTACATCCACGCCCATCCCCCTCTCCCTTGGAACCCGGGCTAGGGAGGCTGGGCAACCCCCCTCCTCGGGGCCTCACCCACCTGGGAGAGGAGGCTGGTGCAGCTGAAAGCGCATGGGCTCTGGTGTTGGATCTGGATTCCAGTTGTGGCTGCAATGCCCCATGAGCAATGCAGCTCTGGGGCAAGATGCTTTGAACCTCTATTTCCTCACACAGCTACCTGCTCCCACCCTTGCCTCCCTACAGCCTTCTACCACCCAGCAGTCAGAGTGGCCCTTTAAGTAGCTTGGATCACATCCAGTCCCGCCCAGAACCCTGAGATGCCCCCCATCTAAGAGTAAAAAACAAAGGCCTTGCCATAATCCACAGGCGCCTCCATGACCCCTCAGACTCCTCTCCTAACACAATCCCACTCGATTCCTCTCTCCTGTTCCTTGAACCTGCTAGGTGCGGTCCTGCCCTGGGGCCTCTGTCTCAGGGGTAAACTGTTCACCCAGATACCCCCATCAATCTCTCATCTCTTTCGAGTCCGCATGCAGATAGAATCTTTTGCCAAAACGAGGCCCATCCTGACCACTCTAACCCTTTGCTCCCCCTTTCTGCCATTTCTTGGCCCCCTTACCTGCTCTCAACTTTTCTAAAGCAAGGATCACTTTCTTAATTAATAGTTTGTATACATACATTAATAAATTAATATGTTAAGTTATATATAAATATATAATTCATTTATATTCTGTATTTATTATTTATTGTCTGGTTTCCCTCACATTAGAATATAAGTTTCATGAGGGATTTTTGTCCATTTTTGACTTTACCCCATGTGTTTGATGCGTACCAGGCATTTAATAAATGTTCATTGAACGAATGAATGAGAGAGAGAGAGTAAAGGGGGGGGGTAATACTGTGTTGCAGGAAGAATTAAAGGAAACGGGGCAGGGTAGCTGGCACATGAGAGGGGCTTCCCCAAATTGGGCTGAGAGAAGGAAACATAGGCAGAATGAGAGACAAGCATGGGAACAAGTCGGGAACAGCCTGATCCACAGAGGGAAGTGCAGAGGAGGGTCAGGGTTTCCGTGAGAAATGGGGGAAGGCCTCAGGGGGTGACCATGCACCTGCCCACCCCAGGCCCCCTCCCCACTCCCTCCCGCTGCCCAGACAGACTTGAGTTATCAAGGGATCGCTGGGGCCGACCGAGGTCTCCGAGAGCCTGTCCCACCTGGGCCGGAAGACACGCCGGGAGCCCCAGTGGGGAGAGAACCACCTCATCCCTGCTGCCGGTGCCTCCCACACAGACAGGGTCTGATCCATTTGGTGGTGGCAGCTCATCTATCCAGCAGGACGCCCTCATTTATTCCCAGGACACCCTTCGCCCACGAGCAGTAATGCATTCATCTGACAGCACAACCCCATTTATCCAGCACCCCAGTCCCATTTATCCAGCAAGTACAACCTCATTTGCTAACAGCGCTCCATTCACCTGACGGGCCCCCTCATCTATCCAGCAGGACACCCTCATTTATCCTCCAAGTCCGAGTCTCTCCTTCTGCCTGTGGTGGGCTGTGTTCTCGGCCGGTGCAACCCGACCGGTCCTGCAGGACGTCACCTCTCCTACAAGTACTCTTCAGCCCCTGACAGGACAACCTCATCTATCTCATAATGCAGCCTCACCTTGCCTCCAAGTACCACCTCATTCCCTGACGGTACAACCTCGTTTATCTTCCACTACAACCTCATTTCTCCTTCTCACACAGCTCCATTCTCTGATAGCTCACCCTCCTCGGAGCCCGAGCCGCCAGAGCACCCGGGGCGGGGGGCGGGGGTGGGGGGGGAGAACGTGGAGACAGGAGTGGTCTCACCATTCCCATCCCCTGCCTACAGAGGGCTGCCTGGCGCTATGACTCTGTCCAATCTCCGCCCACACCAAAAGGGCCCAGGGACTCAGAGTTCTAGGTTGCTCGGCCCAGCCAGTGCCCCGCCATTACCCCACTTCCCATTCTGTCCCCTCCAGCATTCAAAAGGGCCCATAGGATTGATTTCCTCCAGCTCCCCAGTAGGGAAAAGATCCCACCTGATTTGATTTGTAGCTTTTGCTGATTTCTGCGGCCAGTTGTAAGCTGCCAGCATGACATCACTGAGTACGGAACTGGGAAGACGTGCGCAGGACGGGCTCTTCTGAGCCAAGGCAAGCCAGCTCCAGCACACCACTGGCACGTGCTTCAAATACCAAGGCAGGAGAAGGGCACCACCAACCACACGCCAGACCCAGGCTAGGTTCCTTAGATGCAATCCTGAAAGCCATCCTGCAAACAAGTGCCGCTATTTTCCAAAGAGGGGAAAGTGGGCTCAGTAAGGCCACAAAGCTGCGCGGTCATGGAGCTGTTGGGTTCCAAACCAGGGCTCTTCTCACCCCCTCCCCCAATGTGGCAGGGGACACCGTCCCGCCCACCTCAATGCTCATCCCTGCCTTGGTTCTCAAGCCCAAGCTTCCTGGCTTTCATCGGCCAAATCTTGTGTCCCCACCCACCTCAAGTCCTCTGCTACCTCCTGACCTTCCTGACATCTGGGGAATTACAGGACCCTCCCTGTTCAGTCCTAGGACCGGTGCCCATCCGCCCAAGCCCAAAGCCAGGTACAAACACCCCTCCAGGTTCCATCACTGTCCGAGGTTCAGCCCAGCCCCTCTTTCAGGAAGCTGACCTGGCCTACCCAATGGTGATGATGATCCCTGGGCAGAGACCACCTCTGGGGCTGTGTGAGTTCTCTGACCCCCTCCATGGCTCCAACTGGCCCTCTCCCTGCTTCCTTCCCTCCCTTCCTGCATGAAGTAAGGTTGAGGGCAGGGTTGAAATCCCAACTGTGTTCATGTGACCTTGGGCCTCCCCTGTAAAAGAGTATTCCTGGGGAGGGCTGAGACCTGGATGGGACCCTACATGTTAAGAATCTCATCCTCTCCCTGACTCAGAGCCCCCGGAGCTGCCCCTGTCCCACCCTTTACCCGACACCCCACTCTGGAGCCCCAGGCTGGGGCCTGTCTCAGAGCCACAGTCTCTCTGAGGGTCCCTTGCTCTGCCACCTGGGCTCAAGCTGGGATGCTCAGTCCTGGCAGGCTTCCTGGCAGAAGGGGGTGACCTGGAGAGGCCTGAGGCCATGTGCAAATCCTCAATCCCAGGGTCTGTAGTGGAGGAGGGGTAGAAGGGCAGGTGGGGGCACCACGGCCACAGCTGTCAACAGGGGATCGGGCTTGGGGTCAGCCATGGAACAGAAGTGGGCAGCCAGGGGCCAGGAGGAACCAAACGTCCAAAGCAAGGCACGAGGTCAAAAGACAGGCCCTGGCATCCCCCCACCCCCACCCCAGAGAGAGCAGAGCCCACACACCTAGCCTGGTCCAAGCAAACCAGCAGTAGAAGTCAAAGCTCGCCTCTACTCCAGAGCCCATGGCTCCCCATCACCTGTGGGCTTGGGTCCAACTCCAGACCGACACACAAGAACCGTCTCCTAACCGCCATTCGCCATTCCCTTCGGCCCGCTGGGGCTCCAGCCACCCTGGATGTCATACACTGCCAGGCCTTTGCACACTCCGCTCCCTCGGCCCCTCCTTCCCTCTCTGCTTGACCAGGTCGGGCTGCTCCAGCAAGGCGAGCTCTGTGACATTTTTCTACTTCCCCCTGCAAGTCCCAAAGGTGTTGCTCCCACCTCAGTGTTGCTGCAGAAACAGAACCGCAAACCAGAGGATAACTGGTGTGAGCTGGCTCCCCACTTGAACTCCGCGGGGCAACCCGCGGCTCACAGTGAAGTCAACACACGGGACGAGCTCTCGGCAGCGGTGAGCCACTCAGGCCCGGCCGTTCTCTGCCGTTTCTGTTCAGCAAAACCTCAGGCCAGAGCTCCAGGCCTTGCCTCCTCCCTCCTGCTCCCCCCCCCCACCCCCCAGTTCCTGCTGTCTCTGCCACCTCCCTGCTTTTCCTCAGCACTTCCAGGCTCCTCGGGAGAATTCAGTCAAATAAGAAAAGGAACTACCAGGGGCGCCTGGGTGGCTCAGTCGTTGAGCGTCTGCCTTCGGCTCAGGTCATGATCCCAGGGTCCTGGGATCGAGCCCCACATCGGGCTCCCTGCTCGGCAGGAAGCCTGCTTCTCCCTCTCCCACTCCCCCTGCTTGTATTCCCTCTCTCACTGTCTCTCTCTGTGTGTCAAATAAATAAATAAAATCTTTAAAAAAAAAAAGAGGAATGAACTAAGCGTGCCTGGGTGGCTCAGTTGGTTGAGCGACTGCCTTCGGCTCAGGTCATGGTCCCAGGGTCCTGGGATCGAGCCCCGCATCGGGCTCCCTGCTCGGCGGGAAGCCTGCTTCTCCCTCTCCCACTCCCCCGCTTGTGTTCCTGCTCTCGCTATCTCTCTCTCTCTGTCAAATAAATAAATAAAATCTTAAAAAAAAAAAAAAAGAAAAGGAACTACCGTTTACTGAACATTCATTATGTGTTATGCACTGTCCAGCACAACGCTTAAAATCTTACTGTCTTCTTAACCATCCTCTGAGCTGGTTTAGTGTGCCTATTTTCCTGATGAGAAACTGAGGCTCCAAGAGACAAATGGAGCTGCTCAAGGTCACATGGTGTATGTGGTGGTGCGGGAAGGAAGTCACACCCAGGGCCCTTGCTCTGCCTCTCACCCTGAGATGCCTCTAAGGAGGCGCCCAGGCCAGACAGAAGCTCCAGGGTGGGCCTGGGGTAGGAGCTGGGGTGGGGCTGTCCATACTGGCTCATCGAGTCCTCCAAAGGCTCTTTCCTCCCTCATCCAAGATTAACGGGGATCCCTAAATGCAAAGCCCTCCAGGACTCTCCCTATCTCTCCTCAATCTGAGCCCTGTCCTTCCCTCTGCATGAAGCACCTCCCTACACCCCTGCCCCAGGCCCTGGGAGCAGCTGCGGTGACCTCACCCAGCCCTGCCCTGGGCCCAGCTCTGGGGAGGGCCAAGCAGCTGTGCCCCAGCCCTGTAGGCTGGCTCCTGGGGGAAAAAGAGGAAGAGTGGGCACAGCGCCAAGAGAACCATCTGCTCTCCCGGGGGCATGGCCACCCGCACAGATACTGGCCTCACCCCCAGGGACTGCCCTTGGCCCTCTGTCCCTATGCCAAGGGGCTCCAGGAGCCCAAGGCAGCCCACCCAGACCGGGGCACCAGCCCTCATCTGCCATCTGTCTTCTGGATTCTGAGAGGTCCTCGCAGGACATGTTGGAGCATGAATGTCCCCTGAAAAATGAACAAGTGCTCGGGGTAAGCCCTGGGTGTAGAGGCCAGAGGCCAGGGCTGGGTGTGCTGAGCACTGCATGCCCCAGCCCCAGCCTAGCTGCGCTAAGAGCCTAAGATCCCCTGGGGGGAGGGGGGCCTTCATCCCCTCACATCTGCTCAGCTGGCAGGTGCCTCTGGCAGAGGGGCAAGCCCCCTCCCCCACAGCCCCGGCTCAGGTTACAGAGAAGGCAAGGCCAGCAGAGGACAGGGGGAGGGGACAGACGGGGTGGAGGAGGCCAAGCAGCTTCCCAGAGTGTTGGGGGAGGGGAATTCGGGTCTCTAGATGGGACTCAGAGCCAGAGAGGGGAGGGCCATATCCAAGGTCACACAGCCTCCCAGTGGGCAAAGAGAAGCCCACGTCCAGGGGCAGGCAGCCCTGGGTTCAAGGGTGACCTTGAGCAAACCACTGCCTTCATCTGTGAAAATACTGAGCCTAAAACCTGCCTGCTGGCCTCCCAAGGCCACGAGGAAGGCTCTGCAGGCAAGAAAACAGTGGGTTAAGGTAGGGGCAGGTGGAAGCTTGGACATCCTGAAGAGCTGACACCTCAGGGACAGAAAGGGGGGCATTAGAGGAAGGACCACTCTCCCCCAACACACACACACACACACACACATGCATGCACACTCACGCACTCACACAAGCCAGTGTCTCTCAAGGATCAGGGCCCAGATCCCCACCCTACACAGCAGTGGAGAAGGGATTCCTTTCCTTTCCCAGAGCGAAGTACAACAGTAAGGGTGTTTGCTAGGATTTCATGGGGACTTTATATGTATCTCTCCTGTAATTCTCACCACACAGCTTGGGCATAAGTCCTATTATCATCCCATTTTGTAGAAGAGAAAACAAGCTCAGTTGCCTAAGGCCACACAGACAGTGAGGGGCAGAGCTAGGTTCTGGTCCTCCCTGCTGCCCCCAAGACTCCTAACCACACCACAGTCTCACCTCTAAGACCACCCGGGTACCGAAGGGTGCTGCATGGCACCTCAGGCCTGCTCTTAGACCCTTTGGGCCTCTACCCCATCAGACTCATCTTCTCCCCTGGACCCCAGTGCCAGGCCCACACTGGGTGCCCAAGCCAGTCTTTCCCCTGTCCACACCACCCCTGAATGATCATTCTGCCTAGATTATTCCCCAGCTTGGAGTGCCAGGTCCCTGGCCAGATATTCAAGACCATTCCCTTCAGTCCCTGGCTTGCTTCCCCAGCCTCAAGTCCTGCTGTGCTCTGACCAACAGAACCAGACGCCAAGGTCTGACCTCCTTTGTCTGGTTCCCCTCCCCCACCTCCGAATACCCACAGCTCATTATTTGGCCTTCCCTCATGACCCTGAGCAATCTTTATCCCCGAATCAAACACAGGAGTCCTCATCTTATCTCCCCAACTCAACCTGTGGGTCACTCAAGGTCAGGGGGCCAGGTTGGTTCTTCTCAGCAGCACTGCAGGGAGTGGCTAACAGGTGTAAGCCTGGGTTCAAGTGCATGGAGGAAGCTGTCCTCAGCCTTGGGCCTGCAGATGAGGGGAGGAAGGGGGGGTAGCGAACACCACAGCACACGCTGGTCTGGCCTTGCCCTCGGGGAGCTCTGTCTCAGAGAGAGGGAGCCAGGTGCCCCTGGAGCCATCCCCCGCAGACTGGAAGCCTCAGGGCCAAACTCTAAGACAGAGCAGAGAGACAATGATGGGGCTGGAGGCGGGGGAGGGGGGCGCAAGGCGTGGCAGGGGGGCGAGGGGGTGTGTGTGTGTGTGTGTGTGTGTGTGTGTGTGTGTGTGTCAGCTTGGATTGGCCTGGCCTGAACTGGCCTGAACTCTCCCTGGGCTAGGGAGAGTTAGCCCCGGGAGTTTTATTTCTGTCACTTACAGCAGGATACAGTAAAAGCCACTTTCCTTCTCCAGCCTTAGTTCCCTCCTAAAACGGGGAAAATCACAGCAGCGGCTTCACAGGGCAGACGGTGGGGGACAAGAGTTAGAAGAAAGCATGTATATAATGGCACCTGGCAGCTGAACCCTGGGCTAGCGTAGTTCAGTGGCTGATTCGAGGGTCGGAAGAGCAGAGTGATGTGGCTGGAGAGACTGATTGGGACCAGGGGGCCAAGGCCTTGAGCGTCCTGCTAAGTGAGGCCCCTGGCCAGGACCCTGTAGGAATAGCACTGCACTGGACACATAGGGAGTGATCGGAGAAGAGGGGCTGTGACTTTTAGGTCCTTACTGGGCCAGTTCCAGACGCTTGCTGAGTCTTTACGCCACCACGCACCTTCCTGCAGCCAAAGGCCCTCAGTGGCTGAGGGCATCGGCCCCAGCTGCTGGCTCCATCCTCTCCAGCTGTGTTCTATACAACACAACACCTAAGACAGGAGGGTGAAAGTGTTGGGGCTGGGGGATCTGGTGTTGGAGCTGACTTCCTGGCTTTTAATTCTCTGGGAGGCCCAAAAAGAGTGAGGAGGAGGGGAGGGGGCTCCACCTGGGTAGCCTGCTGAGAGAAGAAGCTGGTCTACACTGGGAGCAGAGGGAGGGACAAACAGGAGTCCAGGACGCTACCATCGAAGGCACTGGCTCAGAATCTGGTCCATCACTAGACAGACCTGTTAAAATCAGACCCTCTGAGGGTCTGATATAGAGAATCTGAGATGGGAACTGGAAACCTGTGTTATTTAAAAGCCTCTAGGTGACTCTGATCATCAACCAGGTTGGCCAACAAGGCAGGCGTTAAGGCAGGAATTCTCAGAGAGATGCAGTGGGTTCCAGAATCACCTGGGAGGTGGGCCTGTATTCAATCCACCCAAGCACGCAGCCTATTTTCTGAGGGTTGGCCCAAGGGATCAGTCCAAGAGTCAGGAGCCGCCTTGATGAGCATCTGACAATAGCAGGGGTATGAGGTGTAAAGGTGGCAAAGCAAGGGGATCCTGAGAACACAGGCAGCAGGAAAAGCAGGAGGGAGGGCAGGGCCTGGCCAAGGCCAGCTGAGGGCCCAGGAATCCATACAGAGCCGTTCAAGCTTGGCTGGCTCCCAGAGGGGACTGAGGAGCCCCAGAGGGTTCTGGGGCATGAGGGAGCCTTGGGGCAGGAGGGCTGGGGTGCGTGGGGTTGAGACTGCACAGCACTGGGAGAAACATGGGAGAGATAGGTCTGTGTCTAAATCCAGGCTCAGCCTCATCCCAGCTATGCTTCCCTGGCCAAGTGACTTCACCTTTCTTGGCCTCCATTTCCTCAACTGCAAAATGGGGCTATTAACACATATTTGGCAGGGTCCAGGGAGGATGTAAAAAGACAACGTATGTGAAGTGCCCAAAGGCCTAGCACCCAGACATTAATTTTCTTAATTCTGGTTCCCCTTCCCACAAGAGGCACCCCCCTTAGAGACCAGAAAGATTTCTCTGCAAAGAGGGAGGCCCCAGGGGGAGGGTGTGGGAGGCCCCTCCCCCACACGCCACCTGGCCCCCCTCCCACCTCCACATATGGGTTGGGGGGTGGGGAGAGGCAGCAAACAGCCAAACCCTCCCAAACAGGAGTTGGTTTCTATGGTAACCAGGGTGCCAAGAGGAAGGGGGGGTGCTCCAGATCCAGCTGTCCCCCTGAGCACCCTACCCGGGCCCCAGAGCCTTAGTTAGTGCCCACCCAACACCCTGCACCCCCCATCTGTCTGCTCTGAGGGCCCACTGAGACTGCCACGAGCACTCCCTTCATTGTGTCCAAAGTACATTTGCCACCTGGGTACTGCCAGGGTCAGAGTAGGCATCCCCAAGCAGGAGTCCCAAGTTCAAGTCCATCCACACCTGTAATCACATGCTTGCACCCCTGAGAAGTCCTATCAGTACATTGTGCCCTGGGTCCCAACTAACCCCTCATGGCTCCTAGAACCACAGTGTTGGTCAGTCACAGACCTGAAAGAACCAGGGATCCAGTTAAGGCCCTGTGGACACGGATGAGAACGTCAAGGATCAGAATGGGAAAGAGCTTTGCTCCAGCTCACACACACTGGATCAGGTTCCCTTACGGGGGCTCTGTGGGTGCTCCGTCCACCCCTCAACCGCTCTGGACTCTGCAACTCCAGCTGACCCAAACAGCTGAACTAATACACCAGGAGAGGAGCGATACTCCAGGGGGTTGGACCACCGCCAGGGAGAAGGAAAGAAGTGCTAACAACTTTAAGACCTGTCTAGCAATAGAATGGGCAGCTCCAGAGGCCAGAGCCCTCAGTCACTAGGGGTGTGTGAGAAGGAGACTGAGCTGGGGAAGGAGGCGTGGAAGGTGATATTGGGTTCCACGACTCCCCACCTCCCTTAGAGACGTGAAGTCTGATTTGGAGGTGGAAGGAGTGGGCCCCAATGTGTGACCTGTTTCCCAGGTACCCACCCCCAAGTTAGGAGGCAGGCTCATAGGCTGCAAATAGGGAGGGGCTGCTGGTGAGCCTCCCACAAGGTAAGGGAGACAGTGAGGGGAGGAGGCAGCTCCCCTGGCTAAAGCCAGTACACCCAGATCCCAGAAGCCTATGGCCACACCCAGTTCATGACCACCACCCCCTCACCCCTCACAAGACCCAGACAGAGGGGCTTCCACAGCCCCCAAGACCCTGTATGGGGGCCATCACCAGCTGCCACTTGAAGACAAGACCCTGGATTGCAAGGAACAAGCCCGCGCCCTTTCAAAACCCAAACACAAGCCCTCTCCTCCAGCCCCAATGGCACAGAAAAAGTTTTGAGTTTTGGGGTCAAAAGGGGGTCCAATTTCCCGGCCAGACGCCTTCTAAGGATGTGACCCCAGAGCAAGTCACTTCTCCACCCTGGAAACTGGGATGTTAATACACCCCCTGGAAACATGGTGGCCAGGATGCAAACAGATCTGCACCGGGCTAGGGGGAGCCTCTTTCCAGGCCCTCTCAGCCCTCCCAGTCCCTGGCACAGGCCCCCACCTCCAGTCAGTCCTGAAGCTGGAGTCCTCTGGGTGTGCAGAGAGGGGGGCCCCAACCCACAGAAAGTGGGGGTTGGGGGGGCGCTGAACTTTCGAACCCGCAAACCCCCCGCGCCGTTCATTACCTTAACACGAGTTAAAAATAACCGTCTCATCTCTTTAAATTAGTCTGTCTGCAATTACCGCCTGGCACGGCGCTGCCCGCCATCGTCCCGCTGGAGCGGCGCCAGGTGGCAGGCGGGGCCCTCACCCTGTCTGTCCGTCTGTCTGTCTGCCTGCCTCCCCATCCCTCCTTCTCCCCGCAGCCACCCCAGGGGCCTCCCAGGAGCACCCAGACTCGGGAGCTCCCCAAGTTGCGCAGGGAGGGGGCCAGGCCTGGGGCTGGCTGGCGGGAGCGAGGGGGCCTGCGTGTGTGGGGGGCGGGGGGGGGGGCTCCGGAGCAGGGCGGCGGGGGAGGGGCGCCGGGAGGCCCGGGAAGCCGGAAGGGCCCGCAGCGCGCCAGCGCTCGTGGGTGGGTGTGAGCAGGTGGCCGTGGGAGTCTGCCGGGCGTGCCAGCAACTGTGCCAGGAGCGGCTGGCGCGGGCTCGTGCCCAGGAGGCGGGCAGCTGCCAGCCCCCCGCTCGTGCACGGCGGGGGGTGAGGACACCCCCCAACCGGGGCTCACACCGCCTCCTCCGGCACCCCCACCAGCCCTTGGGGCTGGGGATCCCCGGAGGACAAAGAAGGAGGAGGGAGCCCTGCTGGAGCAAGCTGGAGGGGGGAGAGGAGGGGGAGCCCTCTGCACTCACAGCCACTGCTCAGCCTGGCTGTAACAGGACCCTCCTCTTGGCCTCTGGATCAGTCCCTCCTTCCACCCCACCTAAGACCTACTGGCCAGCATGGGCCAGATGGGGGTAGCACCACCCCTCCTGATCCCATCCCCCAACCACAGGGCTGCTCCAGGCCCTGAGGGAGAAGGGAAGTCCCCATCCACTGTGCTCCTCCCCCATCAAGCCTGGGGACAGGAATGGGAGGTGCCCAGGCCTGGCCTGGGAGCTCCCAGAGGAGCTGGCAGCCAGGAAACACAAAAGCAGGCTGAACAACTCCAGGGGCGCTGAGTGGAAGGAGCACCCAGGACCCAGAGCAGTCTGGAAGGCTTCCTGGAGGAGTCCTGTGCTAGGGAAGGTGGGGCTGGAGCATCGGGAGGAAGTGGGAGGCTCTACCCTGCTGTCTGACATCCACACTTTTAAGACACTGAAGAGGGAGGGGAACCTCCTGTCCGAGCCCTCATCCAGGGCCTGGAGACCCTCTGTCCTGAGAGAAACACTACCAGGCTCTTTGGTGGAGTTTCCAGCACCAAGGCCAGCCTGTCTGCAGGCTTCAGCCTGTTGGGGGTCCTGCACCTGCTGCTGATCTGGCCTCCTGTTCCCATCCGCAGCACCTTTGACTACCTCCCCACATCACAGGTGGGACCACAGGGCAAAAGCCAAGCACATGGGCCCTTCCTGATCTGGCCCACTCTGCCTTTCCCATGCCACCTCCCTGCCATCCCTAGCAGCCGCTGGTTCCAGCCTGGCCCGCCCAATCCTCTCCTCTCCTACAGTTCTACCTCCTTGCCTTTGCATCTGCAGTCAACATCCCTTGAGAGACTTTCTTCCAAATTCTACCCCCCAATGAAGACAGCCCAGATCAAGTGCCACCTTCTCTGTGTGGGTTTGCCTGGGCTCCCAGGGGGTCTAACCTGCCTTCCCTGCACCCCTGCCCCCCACCTCCAGCCCTTCCTGCCTGGGTGTGGAGGCCTGATGCCTTCCCCTTTGGTCCCCCACCCTCCATCTAACACAGGGTTTGGTGTACCCCCGGGATTCAGGTGCAACACTTATGGGGCGGAGAAGGGGGGAGAGGAACAATGGCCCAGCCCTGGCACCTGAGGTGTCCCACAGCCTCTGCTAACACACAGGCTGGCTGGGAGTTGGGGATGGTCCCTCCACCCGCTCCCTGGAGGGACTGAATGGGAATGGGGGCAGGGGCAGGAATGAGAGGAGGAAAAGGATGGGGGGTGGGGTAGAATGAGGACAGCCACTGACCGAATAAGATGGGAAAGGCCAGAGGCCCCTCTGAACAGCCCTCCTCCAGTGCCTGGGTGGTCTCTGCCAGGGCCTGGGTCAGGAGCCCAAGCCTCAGGCTTCCTCTCCCATGCCCCAGCCCAGGGCCAGCCTGCCAGTGCGCCTTCCTCCCTGAGTCAGGTGCAGGGAGAACCAGTGTGTCCCTGGCAGCGTGGTGCCGTGGACACCACTTCCAGTGGGCGGGCAGGAGACCTGGGTCACCGTCCAGCACCTGCCACTCACCAACAACCTGAGGAGTTCCAGCCCCTTCCGGGGCCTCAGGCTCACCGTCCAAGAAATGAAGTCCAGGGACTAAATTATCTCCAAGCACATTCCCAGTCACATTCTAGGATTTAGACCTGCCCCTGTTCAAAAGCTGTCTGTGTCCGCCTCCCACACCCAGTGCCAGCAGGGCACTATTCCGGAGGCTAGGGAGCAGGGAGGGGGCTTTGGCGGGAGACACACCTGGATTGGAGTCCAGTTCTCCCATCTACCGACTGCGTGACCTTGGGCAGTTCACGCCTCCACTCTGCGCCTCAGTGCCCAGCTCTAAACGGTGACAGTGAAACCTACCTCAGGGACTGCTGAGAGCGTTAAGGAGACACCTGGCACAGATGCCTGAAGGTGGCTGACACCTAGCACCTAGCAGCCCCTGGACGCCTTGGTTTGGCCCTGAGACCCTCAGGAACTGCAGGTCTCCCTCGGCTTCCAGTCTCACGTCTCCCCTTGCCGTGTGCCCCCACCATTCCTGATCCCTCAAGCTCAGGTGGGGCTCCACCTCCTGCAGGAAGCCCTCCTGGCTTACTCTGGCCCACAGTACCCTCCCCAGCCTCAGCATCCTCTGCACCAGCCACCCGTTCCTTCACACTCTCACCAGACATGCGCCAGTGGCTCCTCAGTGCCAGGCTCTATGCTGGGCGCCGTGGGCACCGAGATCGCTCTGCCACTGCCACTGTCTTCTAATGGGTGGGTGGGGAGGGGAAACGAAAGAGGACACAAAAGACCGAGCCCTATGACAGTCAGGGAGAGGGCCAGGGAAGAGGGAGCCCTTAGCTAGCTAAAAAGGGTCAGGGAAGGCTTCCTGGAAGAGGCATCTGAACTCTGTGCTCTTGAGGACAAGAAATATATCTACAGGGAGAAGTGAAAGGTGGGACAGTGCATGGGCCCAGGGAGGGAGGTGGGAGCAAATCCCAAGGGCAGTACCCACTTAGGAGGAGTAAGTGTTCTCGTGGGGGCTGAGCCCAAGGAGACTGGAGACTCATGGGTGCTCCTCCAACCTGTGCCTCCACCCCATAGTGGCCAGAGAGAGACAGACATGACGCCAGCATGAAGCCTGACAGGCAAGGGCCCCAGGTCAGAGCACCGTGGCCCCTACAATGCAGCCACTGGGCAACCAGAGCTGCTCCTGTCCACCAGCCTCCCCTCCTCCTCTGGCACACCTCCTTCCTCTGACCCTGTCTGCAGCCACTACCAGGCATGGCTCCCTCCCTCCATCTAGGCATACCTCCCTTGCAGAGACCCCTCACCCATAGGAAGCCTAACAGCTCACAGGCCCTAGGCACAGCCCCCACCCCCCAACCTCCTCCTCCTGCAAAGGCATCGACTATCCCCATTCCCCAACAAGATGGCCAGAGGAGGGTCTGGAGGCCACAATCCAGTCAAGCCCTTGTCCTCTCCCAAGATGGCTACCCCCTTTCCACTGGATGGCACTGAGGCCTCCCAAGGGTGCCCCTGCCCCTCCCTTCACCCCCAAATGCATCTGGGCTCCGAAAGCCAGACAGCCTGGGGTGGGAAGGGACAGATTCCCCAGCCCTCAATATCCTGCCCTCACACCAGCAGAGGTCATCACCAGCCCACCATGCTGATCCAGGCAAGGGGGGACAGCAGCTGCCCCATGGAGAACTCAGATTCCAGGTCACCTGACCAGTTCCCCACCCCAGGCTTGCTGGTGCCCTAGGGTGAACTCTTGGCACCACAGGAAGAACTGTGAGCTCAGGGTCGCACTCCTTACCCTGAGGCCAGCTCCAGGGAGGGTAGTGGGAAAGATCTGGGGAGAAAGCAGGCACTGGCCCCAGGCCATTATTTCAGCTCTTTAAGGAAGGTGCCCCGGTGGAGAAGGTAAAACAAGAGTAACACACAAAGCAAACTCGCGGGGGCTAAGAGGGGGCCCTTTAATATCTGAGGCCTGGGAGTGGGTTCCTCTGCTATGCCGCCATGGACGGGGTGGGGGTGTCCCTCGGGGGTGCCTCAAAGTGGCAGTCCCTTGTCACCTCACCAGACCTCCCACCCTGCATCCAGAGCACGCACACAGCTGCTCCCAGCACGCCCCCGCCTGTCTGCCGGGCCGGCCCCACTCCCCGGGCACACACTCCGTGACCCCTGGGGGTGCCCCAGGGCCTCCCTCCCGACGGCTCCCCGGGAACCCGGACGCACCTAGCAGCCCCTGGAAGCCCTAGCCGGCGACCCCAGCTCCCCTCCCCAGCCGGACGCTCCCACCTTCCAGCCGGCCGAGCTGTTGCTGTCGCCTTTATCCTTGAAGTAGGGCACGTAACGGACCATCCAGTCGTAGATCTGCGAGAGCGTGAGTCGCTTGTCCGGGGCGCTCTCGATGGCTTTGGTGATGAGGTCGGCGTAGGACAGGTTCCCCCACGCGTTCCGCCGGGAGCTCTTCGCTTTCCGCAGCGGTCCGACCTCCGCGCCCAGCGGCGGCGCTGGGGCCATCGCCGGGGCCGTTGCCCGGCGCTCCGGCCCGCAGTCCTCGGCGCCCTCTGCCACCCCTGAACCCAGCGCTCCGTCCTCGTCGCCGGCCAAGTCGGGCTGCGGCAGGGGCCAGGTACACGAGCGCGGCCGGCTCTGCGGCGCGAAGTCCGGGTCCACGTCCACCTGATGCGCTCGCAGCTTCGCAGCCATGGTCCCGCCCGGCTCGGGCGAGGAGGGGAGGGAGACTCCGCGGAGGGTGGGCGGGCGGCTCCGGGATCTGCGCGCCCCGGGGAGGCCCGCGGGAGGGGTCCCTGGCGGCGCCGGCTCAACCGCGGGGCGCCATGGGCCGGGACGCGGAGACAGGGGGCTGAACGCGCTGGGAATCCCGAAGGGAGGGAAAGATGGGGGCAGCGAGGGAGCGGCGGCCCCGGAGCCCAGCGGGCACACACCTCGCCCAGCTCCGCTTCTAGCACCTGCCGCCTGCTTGCGCCTGCAGCCACCACCGCCACCGTCGCTGCCGCCGCTCCCCCGGCGCCGGCCCCGCGCGCGGGCCCCGCTCTCCCGGGAGGAGGCCGGATTGCACCATGCCGGAGCCCGTGCCGGAGCCCGCGCCGCCGCTGCCGCCGCCGCCCCGTGAATGCCGCCGCCGCCGCCGCTCCGGCTCCAGCGCCAGCTCCCGCGCCTGCCGCGCTCAGCGCCGGCTGCACCTCGGGATGGGCGGGGGAAGGGGAGGGGGCGGGCCCGGCGCGGGAGAGGGCGGGGCGTGCCCGCCCGCGGCCACGGAATCCTCCTCCTGCCCGGGTGCCCCGCCCGCGGGCTGGGGGTTGGGGCGCGGAGCTCCCGGCTTGGGGCGACCCCGCCGCAGCCCCCGCACGCAACAGCGCCGCCTACCGAGCAGGGGAGGAGAGGCGGGAGCGACCCCGCCCCCTGCTCGGCGCTGGGGGAGGGGGAGCAGGGGCGGGGCCCGAGCTCTCTCATTGGTCCGCAGCCGAGCTGCCCCGCCCACGAGCTCCGCAGGATCCCTCCCAGAAGCGCGTCAGCGGGTTATTGTTACAACCCGGGGTTTCCCGGGGCAACGGGGAAGGGGCGGAGCTCAGGGCACTTGGCCCCGCCTTCTGCTCCCCGGAGGGGGGGAGTGCCCCGCCCCCTGATTCTAGACCCCGGGTTTCCAATCTTCCCAACCTGATAGGGCGGATGATCGAGCTCTCTTTTGTGCCCTGGACTGGGCTGGGGAAAGGGAAGGGATCAAGAATATCTGAGTTTGGGGCCACACTTGGCCACAGTTGTAGCTTCTCCATCTGCACATGGGTTCTTCATGGGCTCTTAGGGGACCTGTGGACATAGTTTTAGAGCCTCGGTTCTCAAAGTTTAACGTGTAATAGAATCAACCTGGAGAGCTTATTCAAACGTTGCTGGGCCCCAGCCCAGTAAGTCTGGGTTGGGGCTCAAGACTTTGCATTTCTAACAAGTTCCCAGGTGATGCACCTGGACCACACTTGGCAAACCACTGTTTTATAGCCTCTGGGAGGCTCTTGCAGGGGCTGTTGAACAAGCTCTTGCCCTAAAGTTCATCCCATTTGGGGAGAAGCTTCTCATTTATTTAACAGATATTTATTGAGCACCTTGAATGCATGAGGCACTGTCCGGGCCACTCCAACAAGAGTGGCAGACGACAGAGACAGATGAGGTCCCTGCTGCACAGGCTAGTGGAGGAGTCAGATGTTGATCCGATCACCATATGGCCTCAGAAAGGAGAGGCCGCCTGAGAAGCTGGGCTGTCCATGACCTCATCCCACAGAGTCCTGGGCTAGGTCTCCAGCCCCCACTCCACCTGCCAACCTTTGCGCCTCTGCCTGGAACACCCTTTTCCCTCCTCAGGGTCCTCACCAGAGATTCTCCCATTCCTCAAAGCTCAGCGCAATGTCAGTTCGTCCTGACACCTTCTCCAGCCCCAGCTCCCACCACTATCTCCGTTACTTGCTTGCCCCTGGCACTTGCTGTTCTGCCAGCCACACTTTGGGTCCCTTTAGTATATTATTTCTCTTTTGCCAGTCAGGACACAGAAGCCTGGAGTGGGGAGGTAACTGGCCAGGACCAGAACCCCAAGCTCTCCAGCCCGGGTGGTACTGCATCTGGAGAGGTTGGAGGCCAGGCTGGAGACTGCAGCTTTCCTCTTTCTCTGGGTAGTCGGGGGCCAGACCCCACCACAGGGGACAGCCAGCTCTCAAAAATTCCTTCCTTCCAGCTTGGGTCCTGAGGAGTAGGTCCAAGGGTGACGGTGGGGGCAGGGCTGGAGGGGCCCCTCCTCACCCGCCCCCCAGGGTGGAAGGAGGCCCAGCTTGCAAATGCCTGGCATGGCATCTGCCTGAGTCACATCCTAAAGGCAGGGGTGGGCATGGGAACCATTGGCTGCCCTCGTTCTGCATACATACACACACCCTCCAGGTGGTTCTGTTTAGAGTCACAAGGGGCCTGAAATCACTGCTGGACCCCCTCCCACACTTCTCATATGCCCTGCCTGCCTGGGGAGCCCACACTGCGGGCAGCTCCCCAGGTACCCTGGAGGCCACGCAGGCTTCTTGCCAGTCTCCAGCCTTGGCCCAGCCTGCTGTGTGAGCCAGGGGCCTGCTGGGGGCCATACCAGAGCTGGGAGGATCCCTTAGCTGGGGGCCCTGGCGCAGGCTGCCACTGCGGGGCTGGGAAGTCAGATTGGCAGAGAAGCCATGGAGGCTGACTCAGGCTCTGCTCGGGCCCCTGCCCCGCCCAGTGTCCACAGCTGCTGCCGGCACTCTCCTCTGGGACCCACGTCTGGCACACTCAGCCTCCCCCCCACACACACTCAAACTCACACTTACCACAAATACAGACACTCATTCTTTACTCACAACTTGGCCCCTGCTCACACATTCATTATGAGGCAGTATCACATAGTGGTTAAGAGTAGGGGCAAGTTACTTAACTGCTCAAAGCCACTATTTCCTGATCTATAAATGAGTATCATCCCAGCACGGACTTCGTGGGGTATGCAAAGAATTCAATAAGATCATAAATGTCAGCATCGGGCTCAGAGTAAGTGCTCAATAAATGCTAGCTGTTTTTGTGACCATTGCTGGTGCTCCTACACATCTTCCCTTCCTACTTGTCCCAGTTCACACTTCCCCCCTGCTCTCAGCACGCACACACTCGCATCCGCTGGTGCACACTGGCTCACTCACACACACACCTGCGTACGTCCCTTCACTTGTGTCCCCAAACCCTCCTGAGGATTCCCTTGGCCCCAGGCCTCTCACACTCTGCTCCCTTCACCCACGCTTGCTCTCCCATATACCCTTCTTACCACTCCCACATTTGTTCCTGCTCACAAACAAGCCCCCACTTGCTTACCCTTGCGCTCTTCCCCCCTCCACGCCCGGGATCGTTTGCTTCTGCTCACACCTTCCCATGCACTTGAACATGCTCACATTCCAATGCATGCACACTCGCTTGCTCTTACACTTCCAGATACATGTTTTACCCATTCAACTTGTACTTGGATCCCAAAACTTGGGCACAGACACGCAAGCAGCCCTGGTGCGTGCCTCATGACCTCAGTGCTCCCTCCCCTCCCAGTGACCAGTGCACATTACACAGTCCTCCCTACTGTGAACATGGACACGGCCGCAGGGACACTCCCCTCACCCTCAGAGGACTGTCTTCTCCTGAGCTGCTCCCCTCCTCCAGGCTCCGCTCCCCAGCCCTTCCCAGCTCTCAGAATAGCCTCTGCCACAGCGGCCACTGTCACTGCTGAGCTGTCAGGGCCCGCCAGAGCCCGCTTCCCCGGTGCTTGGTGCCGGCTGTCCCGGCTCACTCGGGGCAAGTGAGGACAGGAGGACGGGCTTCTCTGAGGTCTGATGGGCGTAGCTACTCTGCACCCCCCAGAACCTCTGCCAGAGCTCACCTAGAAGGAAGGTGGCTCTCGGGGGAAGTCCACTGCCACTGGCCCAGCATTCTCCGAGCCCCCAAAGGGTATTGCCTGTGTCCCCTCCTTCTCATACCGCCAGGGGAAGGCAGAGAAGGCTGCCTCCCCTTCGTGGCTCAGACAGTCCAAGGTCTGAGGAGGAAGAGGTTTGCTCAAAGCGGCACAGTGATCTGGGAGCAGAGCCAGCCCAGGGCCAGCCATTCCTAGCCCCTCGCGGGGCGCTGAGGAGGACCCTCCCCTAAACCACCCAGTTATTATCAAGAACCAGCCCCTTGCCCCCACCCTCTGGTGCCGAGCAGAGCCTGGTTGACATTTGATGCCACAGTTGTCAGGAAAAGAGAATAGCACAGGAGTGATGTCTGGGGACGCCTCTGGAGGGGAGGGGCTGGTGCCCAGACGAGGCCTCCAGGGGTGGAAATGGGGAGCGTCTGCAGAAGCCAGAGGGGACATCAGGACAGCTGGGAGAGCCTCCAGAGCAGCTCAGGCCTGGCCCAGGGACAGTGTCAGGGAGTGGGTGGGGCTGAGCTGAGGCTGTGTGGTGGAGGGGGACAGTGCAGCGGGGGAGGGCCCTTCTGACGAGACCGGAGCCTCCTTGAGCTGCCTCCACAGTCCCTGCCTGGGGCAGAGGGTGCTGCTGGCTTTGCGCAGGCAGCTTAGACCAGTGACTGCCGGGCGCCCAAGGACCTGGTGTTCTCCTGGGCCAGGGGGCGGTGCCACACTGACAGGGCAGACAATTAGTGCTGATGCGTGCTGCTCTTCCAGGCCAAGCCCGCTCTGCACACCATCCCATTCAATCCTGGGTCTTTATCCCCGGAAGTTGTATGGAGCACTTACTGTCAGCCTTTGCAGAGCACCTGACAAGCACTATCCAGAAGAATCTGGCCCCTTGGGAGCAAGACCTTGGCCCATCTTGTTCACTGCGGTATCCCTAGAAACTAGAGTAGGGGCTGGCACAGAGACTGTCAACACATGTTTGTTGAATGACAGAATGAGCCCATTTCATTCTCCCAACCACCTGAGAGGCAGTGACCATGTTTCCTATTCTCTAGATGAGGAAAGAGGTTCAGAGAAGGGAAGTGAGTGGCCTCCCTCCCTAGGATTCAAACTGGAGTCTAAGTTTGCTCCTTGCATCGCACCTGGAGGCACCTAGAGTCTGACGGGCAAATCCTTTCCCTTCTCTGATGCCTCATGGGGCATCTGGGAAATGGCTCTAGTCACCCACGGAGGGTGATCAGGATCACACGTGTAAGGTGCGGCCCTGAGCAAATGTCAGACAAAATGTATGTTCCCTCCGTCCTTCTCCACCATGCGTTTGCCCTGATACTCTAAGTCGCAACACAACCACGCCTGGGATCCATGAGCCCTATACGTCACCCCTCTCTCCGCACGACAGGAAGGAGGCATATTCGTTTGCTAGGGTTGCTGTAACAAGGCCCCAAAGTGGCTTAAAACAACCGGAGTATTGTCTTAGGGTTCTGGAGGCTGGCAGTCTGAAATCAAGGTGCTGGCAGGGCCGTGCTCTCTGAAGGCTCTAGGGGAAAACTCTTCCTCCCTCTTCTGGTCTCTGGTCATCACCAGCAAGCCTGGTGTTCCTGGTCTTGTAGACACCTCTCTCTAGTCTCTGCCTTCTTCTCCATGCTGTCCTCCCCTGTGTCTTCTCCGGGTCTCCAACAGCATTCTCTCTGTGCCTCTCCTCTTCTTCTAAATCCAGCCGCACTGCATTTAGGGCCCACCCTACTCCACTATGACCTCATCTTAACCAACTACATCTGCAACGCCTTTGTTTCTAAATAAGGTCGCATACTGAGGTTCTAGAAAGAGCATGACTTTTTTGGGGTAGGGGGTGGACATGATTCCACCTAGTACAGAGGTGTAATAGAAAAGCTGTCGGATTTGGAGACAGGCCATGCCAGGTTTGAATTCTGCCTCCTGCACGAAGAAGCTGTTTGACTTGGGACTTCTCTGTGTCTTATTTCTTAGCCTGTAAAGTGAGGACAACAACCCTGACCTCCCAGGGTTGTGGAAAGGAAATGACAAAGTGAGGACTTGACAGCAGAGCTTGGCGGAAGAATACCTAGTGTCTGATTGTGGCCTCACACCCTGCCCGCCCGGCCCTGCCCGGTCCTGTCCTGCCCTGTCCAGCCCATGTGACCTCTTCTCTGGAATGTCCTGACCCCGGCCTGTCATCTCCCTGATCCAGTGACGCTCTCAGAACGCTGGGCTGAATGGTTATGCCACCGGCCCTGCTCTCAGCTAAGTCACTTCTCCATTCCTCAGGGCCTCCATCTTCTGATTAGTCAAATGGATGGGAGGCTTGGAGCAGATGATCTTGAAGGTTCAATCTGAGGCTGACGTTCACAGAGCCCTGAGACCTCCTTGCAAAATACTAAAGTCGTTTGGAATTCCAGAGCCATGACTGTTAGGGGAAGGAGTCCTGGAAAAGGGAGTGAGGTTTCTAAGAGAAGGCTGCCTCTTCCAGCTGCCCCCCTCTCAAGCGCCACCCCCCCCCCCCGCCTGGTCCACCAGGCGCCGGAGGCAGCAGACAATGCCAAGCCACTGAGCCCAAGTCTGTGAGGAGTCCCCAGATGTCCACCCACCCATTGCACCCTGGGGTCGCTACTTCTCCCCTCCCCAGTACTGGGGAAAGAGGCTGCAAGTCCCAGCCCCGTCAAGGACTCGATGTGTGACCCAGAACTAGTCACCAACTTCGGTTTCCCCATGTGCAAAATGGAGGTCGCAGCACCTACCCCCAGAGCAGACAGGAGAAGGAAAGGAGAGAACATGGGGGGAGAAGGAGCTTCACAACCTCCAAAGAATTTCTCAGGGTGTGCTTTCTCTGCAGCCCACAGCTTGGCCTGGCCCTGTGTCCACTGGATGCGTGGCACACACCACCACCTCCTCGGCCTGACTCTTGGTCTCAGGACTCCTACAGCATGAAGGCCTCGGGTAAGAGAGGCAGTAGGCTCCCGGCCAATGAGGGCAGTTGGAGCATCGGGCCCCGCTGAGGCAGCTGTGGAGGGGTGAGGAGGCCCGTGGTGATCAGGGGGCCTCCCATGCACCGGCTGTCCATTACACCCCTCGTTCCATCCACAGATGCACCCTCGGAGCCTCAGGACGAGTCCCATTTTGCAGATGAGGAAACTGAGGCAGGATCTGCTGTGGAAACCTCACAGGGCTATCGTGAGAACGATGACAATAATAAATACAATAGTAATATTCATCGAGTGTTTCCTAAGTGCAGCCATTACGCTCAATGATTCCATGTTCATGATCACATCCCGTGATCCTTAATTGACGCTGAGCGGTTGGCGTTACTTTAGAAGGGGCAGCAGAGCCTCAGAGAAGTAAATGACTTCCCCAGGTCGGTGAGCCAGGATCTAAGCCAGAGCCGTCCAACCCCAAAGCTGGTGCCTTCACCGCTGCAACTGCTTTATCACGCCTGGTGGCTGCCTGCGCAGGCAGGTGAGGCCAAATAAGGGCAGGGGTGGGGTGGGGTGGGGAAGACACAGAGTGCCCCAGCCAAGTGCGGCTGACAGCTTTGTGAAACCTGCTCAGCCCACGCCCTTAAATTCTACTTTTCAATCAGTATAGTTTAAGAGTTGGGTCAGACTAAGTGAGGTCAAGCCAAAAATGCAGTCACGCAAATGATACCATCCCACCTCTCCTAAGCTCTCAGCACCCAAGTGCCAAGAGATGGCCCCTTTTGAGGTGGCCTGGCTCTGTCAAGTGCCCTGGGACCTGGGCCCCGCCTGCTTTGCAGCTGCTTTTCTACTGTTCCTCTGGGGACTGTGCGTGGCCCACAGGGACTGCAGCTCTAGCCGCCGGGCCCAGGCCAGCCACTTGTGCCCCAGCTCCCTCTGCAGCTGCCCTCTGGAGGCCCCCTCACCCAAGAGGGACTCGACACCAGCAAGCACACTCACCCAAGCCTGGCTGCCCTCTGCGTGTTTGCCCTGGGCCTTCATTTGACCTCCTGGGCTCATCTCTCAGTGTGGAGACAGCACAGAAATTGAGCCCGACAGACTTCCTGCTCCAACTTGGGTACTTCCTTTCCCGAAGCCTCAGTATCTTAGCCATAAGACAGCACTGGCAGTCCCTACCTCACGGGACCATTGCGAGGAGGATAATCTTAATGACAAACATAATAACGAGAATGTTCATCGAGGGCTAGCTCCACGCTAGGTGATTCCATGGCTCTCACTGGATCTTTAATCCACCCAGGAGGTTGCCAGTATTGGATTATCATCCCCATTTCCCAGATGCCGATGAGGTCTGGACAAGGTAGCAGAAGTTCCTGGCACGTAGCAGGCACTTGACAAGTGCTGGTTCATTCTTTTGGCTTTTGGGTTTTCAACAGTCTAAATTCATAAAGGAAACCAGCTAAGCTCACGCCAAGCCAAGGTGCACCGCAGTCATTCCCACCCAGACACCCGCAGATGTCCAGCTTGCTCTGTGACTCCAGCTTGGCAAACTGGACGCCCAGGCTGCTTCCTTGTCCAGAGGTATCTCATCCGTAGCTCCTTCCTGGCCGAATGTATAAAGAGGCTGGGCTGCGGTCAGAAGATGGGGGTCCAGGGACAGCCCTGCCCACCTTTCCCCTAACTCCTCCAAGCCTCGGTTTCTTCTCTGTCTGTGTCTCGGAGTGAAGCGGTTATAAAGGAGTGGCCCACGGTAGGTGCTCCAGAGCACCTACTATGTGCCACAGTTCAGTCATGTGACCGGGTCAGAATTAATGATCCCTTCAAAATAGCAGCCCAGTACACAAGGGAGCCATAAGCCCAGCGAATAAATCAGGGGTCAAGTGTGGAGAGGAGGGGACATGACTCCACCGGTGGGCCTGGATGGGCCTTTGGGAGCTGGGACCTCCTGGCCTCTGGGAGTGGAGGTCAGCTTTATGTTCCACTGCAGGAACTACCCTCAGTGTAGGGGGACGGTCATTCTCTTCCCCCATTTTATTATAAAACTCTTACTCCTTTTCTTCACTCAGTGGTCCTATTGTTATTATGTACATAATTTTATAAAAATCAGCATCTACCCCAATCCTTTTCTCAGGAGTAGATGGGGCATGAAGGTGATAAGAGCGAGAAGCACAGACGCAGGAAGCCAGTCCCATGGAAGGTAGACAGACCGGCATGGCCCTGCACACCTGCCCCACTCCTCGCATCCTTCCGAGGCTCAGCTATCCCCTCCCCTGAGAGCGTCCCGCCCCCGCCCCAAACCTGCAGAAACACCCGTCCTTCCTCCTCTGTTCTCCCCCTCACTGGGCTGTGATGACCTGCTCCCACATCTGGTTGCTAGTCTGTGAGGTCCTCTGGCACGGGGTCTCAGTCTTGCTCATTTCTTGGGTCCAGCGCAGGACCTGATGGGTTGGGAGGGGTGGGTGAGGGAGAAGACTAGCCCCTTGAGCTCGGTCTTCCAGTAGTTTCCTGAGCACCTGGTAGATGCCAGGGGAGGTATTCATAAAAGTGTATACATAATGGGCCTCCTGCTGTGACAGGCACGTGCTAGGCACTCTAGAAGGGTCAGCCGCAGTTGTAGTCATAGTCATAGAGGGAAAACACTGGGGGCCATCTGGAGGACATTATATTAGGGCACAACCACAGAGAGGACAATCAAGCAGCTCTTTAAAAATAAATGGGCCTCCAGCACCTGGCGGGCTCAGTCGGAAGAGCGTTCTACTTTTGATCTTGGGGTCATGGGTTTGAGCCCTATGTTGGGTGTAGAGATTACTTAAAAAAAAAATTAAGGGCGCCTGGGTGGCTCAGTTGGTTAAGCAACTGCCTTTGGCTCAGGTCATGATCCTGTAGTCCCAGGATCGAGTCCCGCATCGGGCTCCCTGCTCAGCGGGGGGTCTGCTTCCCCCTCTGCCCTCTTCCCTCTTGTGCTCTCTGTCTCTCTCTCTCTCTCAAATAAATAAATAAAATCTTTAAAAAAAATTTAAAAAAAAATTAAAAATTAAAAAAAAATAAATGATAAAAAATAAATAAATAAACCTCCATGTGCTAACACAGGAAAATAGCCATAATGTAACGTTAAGTGAAAGAAGAAGTGACAGAAAAGTAGTAGGTGCCTACTCCATGCCAGGCTCAGTGTCATGTGGCTCAGTCATTAAGCATCTGCCTTCGGCCCAGGTCATGATCCCAGGGTTCTGGGATCAAGCCCTGCATCAGGCTCCCTGCTCGGTGGGAAACCTGCTTCTCCCTCTCCCACTCCCCCTGCTTGTGTTTCCTCTCTCGCTATGTCTCTCTCTGTCAAATAAATAAATAAAATCTTAAAATAAAAAAAAAGTTCCATGTACACACATGAAGGATTGCCCCACACTATTAAGACTAGTTAGTTCCAATCAAGAGTGATTTGGGGGATTAGAGAGAGCCTTCCCTCTTCCTTTATACAGTTTTGTATTGTTGGATTTTTTTTTCAACAGATTAAGAATAATGAAAGAAGAAAGAAGAGAGTTGCTAGAATATCTGTCCTCGGGTTAATAGTTTAATGAATCAGTACCCCAAAAAGAGTCCAGCTGAAAAGTCCAGTGACTTGGTTCAGTGGGTCCAGCAGCCTGATCACTTTGCCTCCATTGCCCTGGGACAGGCTTGATGAGCACAGAGGGTGGAAAGACACAGAGTCTGATGGGGAGGGCCTTGGGGTAGGTTCCAGGAACCCAGAGAAACCAGTTAGGTGAATTGGCCTCTACTGAGGAGGACTGTGACTGGTGACCCCTCTGGAGACACAGAGGTGGCCCCTGCTGCCTGAGTATCAGCCTCAAGATCAGGAGGCTGGTCCCCTGTCAGAGCTCGGCCCTGTTCTCCCTGTGGAACTTGAGACAGAGTCATGAGGACAGGACCCCATGCTCTCAGATCAAGAAGGGGACTTAGAAATCATCAAGCCCATTAACTGAATCCCTTGGATGGTCTGAGGCACCCAGGTAGGGGTAGAACTGGCCAGAATTCAGGCATCACAATTCCAAGTGGAGATTTTTCAAGTTCCCCTAAGACCTCCCAGGAGGGAGGGGTGCAGTGAGTAGAAAGGACATGGGTCTTAGAGACAGACAGACCTGGTTTTAGACCTTGATGCCCACCCTGTGGCACCCTGGAGCCTCGAATCCTCTGCGAAATGGGGACCACACTGCCTACCCTGAGGGCAATTGTGAGATTGGTGACAAAGTAGAGAAATGGCTAAAGACGTCCCCAAGTGAGAATGGGACTTGACCCATGGTGTTAGATGGGGTGGTGATGTCTTTACGAAGAGGAGGAAGTTAATGGATGGGGACAAGGGTAGCTGGAGATTTAGGCTCTGGCCCTCAGGGCTCATGACCTGACACATGTCAAAGAGGGAAGACTCCACCCAATGCAAGCAAGAAACTCAGTCAGGTCTGGAGTCAGTCCCTGCTGCAAATTCCAGTTTCCAGCTTCCTCACTTCTAATCCTGTGACGTCTTTGGGCCTCAGAGTCTTCATCATTAAAATGAGGATAATCATGGCTCCTACCTGTCAGGCTTGTTATGAGGATTAAATAGAGTAATGCATATAAAGTGCCTAGTACAATGCCTGGCACAATTTGGGGTAATAAGGCAGAAGGGCTTAAGTCCTTCCTACCTTAGGGAAAAGGATCTAGAGTTCCTAATGGACCTTAGGCTATGGCTAGAAGAAGAGGGTCTCCGGAGGAGGAGGAGTGTGGCTTTGGCAACCACTCTGTGGAGTGGGGCAGCATCAGACAGAAGTGGGCAGGATGCCAGCATCCTCACTTCCTAGCTGTGTAACTCGAAACAAAGTTCTGCGCTTCTCTAGCCCCAGTTTCCCTGTCCAGAAAAATGGATTGTTGTGCCTGGTGACCCAAGCTTCTCTCTCTTCGCCTGCTTCTTCCCTAGCACTTGTTCCTGCCCATAGTCTCATGGGGAATGGGGCACTGGGCTTGGAGTCTCAGAGGCTTGTCTTTTGATCCCAGAGCATCACCTGTCACCGGGGTGACTTTGAGCAAAGTACTGCTTTTGATGGAATCCTTGTTTCCGTGTCTGGGATTGGGGAGAACCCCCCTTCCTCTCAAGTTTGGGGGGAGCCACAGTGAGACAATATATGTGAAGGTGCCTCACCCAGGATGTGGAGTAAATATTCACTGTGACCGAATCTTCAGTCTTTTTCTGGGGGGATGCCTACATTTTACAAGTCATTTTAAGGAGAACTGAATCTTACTCTCCTGAAGCAAACGATCACCTTGAAACTACACATCAAAAGAACACATGCATGGAGCCTGGCTCTAGCTGTGTGGACATGGGCAAATCGCTTCATCTGCCTGAGCCTCAGCTGCCTTAGCCCCATAGACTGACAGTACCTGCTTCACGGGCTGTCTTGGGGACGATAATGATGATAAGAATCGTGATTGTAACTATAACAAGGACAACCAACATGGGGAGGGGCAGTACCCCGCCTCACAACCGCCCATCACGGTGGGATGGCTAGGCAGAAGGAGGAAACCCCTCACAGACCACCACCCGCAGACACGCCTGGAAACGCTGCCGTCCCCTGTCCTGTGGCTATTACCCGGGGTGCGGGAGGGGGCAGCCTGGGGGCCGCACAACTGAAGGGGACTTCCTGGTTAACTAACTCCGCACAACAACTGCCTCTTGAGGCAAGGTCAAGTTCAGCAGGAGAGATACCTCCGGACAAGGAAGCAGCCTGGGCGTCCAGTTTGCCAAGCTGGAGTCACAGAGCAAGCTGGACATCTGCGGGTGTCTGGGTGGGAATGACTGCGGTGCACCTTGGCTTGGCGTGAGCTTAGCTGGTTTCCTTTATGAATTTAGACTGTTGAAAAACCAAAAGCCAAAAGAATGAACCAGCACTTGTCAAGTGCCTACTACGTGCCAGGAACTTCTGCTACCTTGTCCAGACCTCATCGGCATCTGGGAAATGGGGATGATAATCCAATACTGGCAACCTCCTGGGTGGATTAAGGATCCAGTGAGAGCCATGGAAGCACCTAGCACGAGTCTGTACTCTATATGCCCGTGAGAAATAGTAGCCTGTTTTATCATAAAGCTGGGAGAGTCGGGAAGGGGTTACTGAGGCAGAGATCACAAGAGGGGGTGGGAGCTTCAGAGGAGGAGGATGGACTCCACTCCATTTGGAGTGCTGAGTTGGAGGTGCCTGTGGGACAGCCGAGGAAGACATACATCCATACACAGCCTGGAGCTCTGGGAAGAGGGCTGCACAGGACATGTGAATCTGGGAGTCCGTGGCGCAGAGACCGTGAAGCCATGGCCTTGGCCACAGCTAAGACCCTGGGGGTGACGTGGAGCAAGATGTGGACAAAGCAGGGCACCAGAGCGGGTGCTGAAGGATGCCAGCGCATTAAGGAGAGCAGAGCGAGGTCAGACTGCAAAGGAATCTGGGGAAAACAGCCAGAGAGCTAAGAAAGAAAGGGGGCTCATGAAAGCCAAGAGAAGAGAGTGTGAAAGAAGGAGGAACTGGGAAACAGTGTAAGTGGCACAGACAGGTCAAGGAAAGGCTTCCAAGCCTGTGCTACAGTATTGCCTTTCTCAGCCGGTGGGACCGAGTCCCTCTGCAGGGAGACCCTGCCCAGTCTCTCTACAGCTCTGGGCCTCAGCTTCCTCCCCCATGAGAAGGGGATGGTATCCAAGCTCTACATCGGGGTCATGTAAGAACTGGATGCCATCTGCAAGGCATCCGTGCACAGAGGATGCTCAATGAGAGTGAGTGCTCTTGGTCCTATTTTAATATAAAAACATCCTTCTGTGATGATGATCCTGAATCAAGAAAAAGATAAATTCACATCAATTATCCTCGTTTGGGGGACACAGGGAAGTGTGCAATATACTTTAGAAAGATTCACAATAGAAGTCACATCTAGGGGCGCCTGGGTGGCTCAGATGATTAAGTGTCTGCCTTCGGCTCAGGTCATGATCCCAGGGTCCTGGGATCGAGTCCCACATCGGGCTCCCTGCTCGGCGGGAAGCCTGCTTCTCCCTCCCCCACTCCCCCTGCTTGTGTTCCCTCTCTCTTTCTCTCTCTCTCTTAAATAAATAAATAAAATCTTAAAAAAAAAAAAAAGCCACATCTATCTTGGGGCATGTGGGTGGCTGAGTTGGTTAAGTGTCTGACTCTTGTATCTTGGCTCAGGTCTTGATCTCACAGTTGTGAGTTCAAGCCCTGCATTGGGCTCCACGCTGGGCATCTTACTTAAAAAAAAAAAAAAAAAAGTCACATCTGTCTTATTTTTGAAGATGGTTGGTCTTGGTGATGAGGTGCTCCAGGCATGGCCGTCAAGACCCCTTCAGCCCCATCATCCCATGTTCTCACCAGAGAGAGTGGTCATCTGTGGATGATCACTCTACTTAGAGGACAGTGGGGAGCCTGCCTGCCAGGCTAAGAAGGCTGACTGGCTAGAAAAATGGAACAAAGCCATGCAGAGCATTGTAGAGTAGACCAGGCAAGGTCCAGTTTGGAAGAGTTAAGCTAAGTCGTTCTTAAAATGACCAGTCAATATTCAGTCACAATTAACATTTACATAAAGTACCCGGCGAGGCCCATTCACATACATTGACTCAGTCATTACTCTCATCAACGTTGTGAGGAAGGGGAGAGTCTCCCCTATCTCAGACATGGAAGTGAAGCTTCTGTCAAATAAAGTGATTTGGTTAAAGTCATACAGGTGACAGAAGATGGCTCTGGAATTGGAAGACAAGTCTGTGGTCAGGAAGGAGAAGTCAGCTGGACTCAAGGATTTGGGGAGGAAGCAGATGGAGGGAAGGAGCCTTGAGTGAGATGATGTCTGGGTTTTACCCCGATACATCCTGGTGGAGCAAAAAACAAACACAGGGAGGGGCCAGGACCTGACCTCAGGCCCCCGCTGTGATGGGACAGCTATGCAGAGATAGGGCAGATACCTGAGCAGATGGAGGCATTTTCCTCCAGCAGACCTTCCCGTGCATACACTGCATACACCTGCATATGTTGCCATTACCACCCTCCGTCTGTTACGTCAGGAAGGAATAACAATAAGGAAGGGGACAGGATTGAGGGCTGCTTGCCTGAAAGAGCCCCACTGGGATCCATGGTGGCCAGCAAGGCAGGAGCCACCAGCTGGGTGAATCCACAAGCCCCTAACATGAGGAAGAGGTCAGATCTCTGAGCCTCTGTTTCCCCACTTGGGAAACAGAGATAAGAAAACCTACATCATGGGGCTTTCCTAAGAAATGCATAAGAGAACATATAAAGAGCACCCCAGAGACTTCCTCATATTTGTCAGATGAGGAATCTGGGGCCTGGAGAAGAGCAGTGACGTATCCACAGTCACCTACAGAGTGAGCAGGTAAGAGAACCCAGCCTGGGTCCCGGACCTCCCAACAGCCAGATGTCCTAACCCTCAAGCACCAGATTACTCTTTCCTCCTGAATCAGAATCATGTGTTAACCACAACACCCAGGCCAATTCCGACCCCACTAATAGAGCCAGAGGCTAGAAGTGCCTGGCCAACACTGTAGCCACCAGTCACATGTGGTTATCGAGTACTTGAAACGTGGCTCGTCCGAAAGAGGATGTGCCATATGTGTAAAAACACACCTGATATTGTATGAAAAAAAAAGTTTAGGATTTCTCATTAATGATTTTTATATTGGTTATATGTTAAAATGATACTATTTCAGATATGTTGGGTTAAATACAATATAGTTTTAAGTTCATGTTGCCTATTTTTTAGTTTTTATGAATAGAAGGCTACTAGAAAATTTAAAAACACACGCAGGGCTGGCATTATATTGCTGTCGGACGGGGCAGGTCTCAAATGTAGGGGGGAGGGCGGGGAGGAGCATATCCAGAGAAAGTGAGGACAGTGGGAAAGGGACTCAGAAGGAGCCCCTAGCATTGCATGACTCCAGGGACATCAGAGCTGCATCCGGCGACCCCATGAGCTGTGTCACGGAAGGGACCCGTGAAGGACCTGGACTGGTTCCACCTGGAGAGAGGCATGGTTGCTGTCTCCAAAGCGCAGAGGACGGCCCCGGGGCCCAGGGAGCAGTCACCTTACAGGCAGCCTGAGGGAGAGCTCCAGGGAAGCCAGCTCCCACTCCAGGGCAGGCCCGCGCTGTCGGCTCCTCTTCGGGGGGGCGCGGAGGGTGGACGGGCCCCACAGATCTGCCTTAGGAGGGGTCGCAGGGAGGGAAGAAGTGTTGTCAGATGATCTGCGGTGGAACAGGCCCTCACACCAGAGCCTCGGGAGCTCCTTTGGTGGGGTGGCTGCCCCAGGGGGAGTCAGGACTGAGAGGTTTCCTCAGGTTCCAACCTAATGATAATAACACTACAAGACCCACTTACTGAGCATCTAGTACGTGCCAGGGGACTGGAGACATTTTATGACTCTTCCTCCCACCCACTATGATGAGGTCGCTACTACTTCCTCCATTGGCTGGGTGGGGAAACTGAGGCTCAAAGAGGAGGAGTGGACAAGGAGCCTTGTCCAAGGCTACCCGGCCAGGACGAGCTGGGATTTGAACCCAGCCTGGCTGAGACGAGCGCCCACCCGCGAGGGGTGGCCTCCTCAGGGAGCCCGAGGGGCAAGGGCCAGCTGGAGCCCTGGGGACTGGCTTGCTCTTCACGGGAAGCCAGGGCCCCACTGGGCTCTCCAATTAGCGGGAGCAGAGAAATCAGAGGCGGCAACAAGCTCTGCTAATGAGCTGCCACATTAAACAATGAGTCACACTTCCATACGGTGCCGCTCCAGCCCTAACCCGGAACAAACAAGCTGTGAGAAACAGTTTACAAAACAGCGAGGTGTGACTGTCTCCCTGCTGCCACCGCCACCGGCGTGCCCACCGCCCACGGGCAGACACAGGCGCGGAGGCCAGCCGGCCCCGGGGGGCTCAGAGCCAGCCCTGGCTTCCAGCTCGGGGGAGCCACCTCCCCCGGGATGACCCCACGATGCCGCCTCCACCACCGTCCTAGCCACCACCTGGGACTCGGGGGCTCTGTCGTCCGGTCACTCTGTGACCCAGGGCGAGTGGCTTAATCTCTCGGACTCTCAGTTCCCTTGTCTGTATCACAGGCATAATAAGACCATCTATCCTATTTTTCAGCAGTGATGACTCAATAGGATGGTCATGTACAGTGCCTGGCATGCAGTAGATCCTAGATCCCTTCCTCTGCGTCCTGCTGTAGAGGATCCAGCTCAGAGCCAGTCTTGCAGGAGCTCCTGCTAATAGTGACTGCTTTCCTTTTCCTGTCCTCTGTCATCCTCACTGGGGCCCCTGACCTACCGCTCTACCGCGGGGTAGGAACTGTCTTACTCATTTCCATACTTCCAGGCCCGGCACGGGGAGGCAACATGGTGAAGGGGGGAGAGCAACAGATTTGGGGGGCAGAGCATGCCTCTGGCCATTATTAGCAGTGGGATCCTGGGCAGTAAGAACCATTTCTTGAACCCCGGCTAGACAGCGTGGCCAAGCGCTTAATGTGCGTGATCTCATTTCATCCGGTGAAGGATATTATTATCCCATCTCACAGATGAGGAACTAGATTCTCAGAGCAGATAAATGGCATGGTGTGACAGCTTTGTGATGCTGTCCCCTCAGCTCAGCTGAACTACATTTCCCAGAATTTCCTTTTCTGCACAGCTCTGGTCGGGATCTCCTAGTCGTTCTGCATCTCTAAATGAACCCTGAATGATACACATGGCAAAGTTTCACAAGAAGTTAGTGATGGAACTGGAATTCAAAATGAGTTTGCCTGCCACTCAGCTCTAGCTTTGTCAACTATTCTACCTTCATAATAATAACTGATACTTACATAGTAACTATATGCCAGTTACATATTAACTCATTTAATTCTCATTAACAACCCCGTCAGGTAGTTTTTATTATTATCATTCCACTCATACAGGTGAGGGAACTGAGGCACAGAGAAGTTAAAGAATTTGTCCAAGGTCACACAACTAATAAATGGGGAATCTGAGAATCAAATCCAGAGGTTTGGCTACACAATCCACCTTTTTTTTTTTTTTTTAAGATTTTAGTTATTTATTTGACAGAGAGAGACACAGCGAGAGAGGGAACACAAGCAGGGGGAGTGGGAGAGGGAGAAGCAGGCTTCCCGCCGAGCAGGGAGCCTGATGCAGGGCTCAATCCCAGGACCCTGGGATCATGACCTGAGCCAAAGGCAGATGCTTAACGACTGAGCCACCCAAGTGCCCCCACAATCCATCTTTTTATCTGTTAGATTATTCTGCCTCCCAATACTACTGTAACTCATTCTTTAAGCCTCAATTTTCCTCATCTGTAAAATGGGGATAATCATTCCTAATATATAAGATTATAGTAATAGTTAAATATAAAAATGCAGTTATAGGGCTTCTGGGAAGAGGAAAATACAGGGAGTCAATGTACCCTCTGTCCTGAGCAACTGAAAACCCACATAAAATACACAAAACAACAGTTTTCAGACACTGAATATCAGGCAGCACAAAATAGCAACCCCTGAGAGAGAAGAAACTAATGAGGTGAGCCCTCTGATTGCTAGCTTCTGCCTGGAGAGTTTCCAGGCTGCAGCACAGGGAGCAGGGTCCCAGCTGCCTCTCTGCATAGAGAAGATGGAACAGGGAGTCTGGGGAGGCCAAAGCAACTAGAGTTCACAGGGCAGAGAACTGCAGAGAAGAGAGCCTTGCAGAGAGACAGCTTCAAAGACCTACAGAGAGTTCCCCTCAAGCTTTCAACTGAATATTGAGCAGCACTTGTATGTGAGGAAACTATCGAGTTTGAGGGAAGAACATCCCAAAGGAGCAGAGGAAACAATTTGCAAAGTACACACAAGACCTAGAATCTGAGTGAAAAACCTCATAAGTCATGGGGCATCAAATTGATGCCTTAGAAGGATACTGCTTCAGTAGTGGGGAAAAAAGGTAAGGGTCCTGCCTAATAAAGTTGAAAAGCAAGTCTCAACAGAATCAAACTCCTTTTCATAACTTGACTGCATCCTAGAACAAAGCTCAAGAATAGTTATAAGAATATTAAAATGGCCAGCACACACAGTAAAATTCACAATGTCTGGATCCAACCAAAAAATAACATGCATGAAAAACAGAAAAATACAACCCTTAATAAGGAGAAAAGTTAATCAATAGAAACAGACCCCAAAATAACACAGAAGATAGAATTAGTATATAAGGCTATTAAAACAATGTAACTATATTCCACATGCTCAAGAAGCTAAAGTAAAGATTGATCACGTTAAGTGGAGAATGTTGGTGGGGGGGAGGCCAAATTTAACTTCTAGAGATGAAAAATACAGTGTCTGAGATGAAAAATACACTGAATGGGATTAACAACGGATTTAATGACACAGAAGAAAGGATCAGTAAATTTGAAGACATAGCAATAAAAAGATCCGAAATGAAATAGAGAGAAAAAAAAATTTTTTTTTTCTAAGATTTTATCTACTTATTTGTCAGAGAGAGAGAGCACAAGCAGAGGGAGAAGCAGGCTTCCCGCCGAGCAGGGAGTCCGATGCGGGACTCGATCCCGGGACTCCAGGATCATGACCTGAGCCAAAGGCAGTTGTTTAACCAACTGAGCCACCCAGGCGCCCCAGAAAAAAAATTTTTTTAACATGGACAGATAATCAGTGAGCTGTGGGACAACTCTAACAGGCCTAATATATATGTAATTAGAGTCCCCAAAAGAGGAGGGGAGCAGAAATATTTGAAGAAATAGTAGTCGGGTGCCTGGGTGGCTCAGATGGTTAAGCATCTGCCTTCGGCTCAGGTCATGATCTCAGGGTCCTGGGATCGAGTCCCGCATCGGGTTCCCTGCTCAGTGCAGAGCTTGCTTCTCCCTCTCCCTCTGCCACTCCCTCTGCTTGTGCTCTTCTGTCTATCTCTGTGTCAAATAAATAAATAAAATCTTTAAAAAAAAAAAAGAAAGAAAAGAAATAGTAGTCAAAAATTTCCAAATTTGACAAACTAAACCAGGGGTTCAAAAATCTCAAAGAACATCAAGCACAAGAAACACAAATAAAACTTCACCAAGGCAAGTTTATTATTATAACTTTATAATAATAAAATTGCTTAAAACCAGTGATAAAGAGAAAATCAGAAAAACAGCCGGAGAAAAAGAGACACATGACACACAAAGAAATAAAGTAAGAATTAGAGCAGGCTTCTCATCAGAAACAATTCAAGTCAGAAGACAGTGGTACAACACCTTTAAAGTATAGAATATAAAAAATAAAACAAAACCCCCCATTTATCTAGAATTCTATACCCACTGAAAATATATTTTAAAACAAAAGTTAAATAAAGACTTCTTCCATGATTAAAAAAAAAAAAAGCTGAAATAATTAATCACTACCAAAACTGCACTATAAGAGAGGCACCTGTGTGAGTCAGTTCGTTAAGCATCTGCCTTTGGCTCAGGTCATGATCCCGGGATCTGGGGATCAAGCCCCACGTTGGGCTCCCTGCTCAGCAGGGAGCCTGCTAGACCCTCTCCCTCTGCCTCTCCCCCTGCTTGTGCTCTCTCTCCCTCTTTCACTCTCTCTCCATCAAATAAATAAGTAAAATCTTAAAAAAAAAAAAAAACCTGCACTATAAGAAATGCTACAGGAAATCCTTGAATCAGAAGGAAAAATTATACCAAACAGAAATCTGATCTACACAAAAGAATGAAGACCTCCGGAAATGATAACTATGTGGAAAAATATCAAATATATTTAAAAATATATTTAAAAGAGAACTTATTGGTTAAAGCAAATAAAAATATAACAAGTGTTCTGGGTTCATAACACATATAGAAGTAAAATGTGTGACAACAATAACATAAAGGCTGGGAGGGGAGAAATGAAAGCATATACTATTGTAAGATTCTCATTCCATACATGAAGTGGTTTAATGTTACTTGAAGATAGATGGGGATAAATTAAAGATGTGTACTATAAACCCCAAAGTAACTGCTAAATATATATATATAGCTAATTAAAACAATAAAGGAGATAAAATGAAATTTAAAAAAAACCCAATCAGAAAAATAGGGAAAAGGGAACAACAAACACATGGAACAAAATAAAAACAAATAGCAAGAAGGTAGATTTAAACCCATTCATATTAATAATCACATTAACTGTAAATGGTCTAAAACTACACTTACAAGGCCAAGATTGTCAGATTGTTTATCCAAAGCAAGATCCAACTACATATTGCTTGCCTACAAGAAACCCACTTTATTTTTTTTAAAGATTTTATTTATTTATTTAATTGGCAGAGAGAGAGAGAGAGAGAGACAGCATGAGAGGGAACACAAGCAGGGGGAGTGGGAGAGGGAGAAGCAGGCTTCCCGCCGAGCAGGGAGCCTGACGTGGGGCTCGATCCCAGGACCCCGGGATCATGACCTGAGCCGAAGGCAGTCGCTTAACCAACTGAGCCACCCAGGTGCCCCAAGAAACCCACTTTAAATATAAATTTAAATACTACCAAAAACTGATAGAATTGCAAAGATAAATGAGAAAATCCACAATTATAGTTGGCAATATTTCAATATCCCTTTCTTTTTTTTTTAAGATTTTATTTATTTATTTGGCAGAGAGAGAGGCAGGGAGAGAGGAAATACAAGCAAGGGGAGCAGCAGAGGGAGAAGCAGGCCTCCCGTGGAGCAGGGAGCCTGATGCGGGGCTCGATCCCAGGACCCTGGGATCATGACCTGAGCTGAAGGCAGACGCTTAACGACTGAGCCACCCAGGCGCCACTCAATATCCCTTTCTTAATAGTCAATAGAACAAGCAGGCAGAAAATCAGCAAGAATATAGTAGACTTAAACACTATCAACTGACTTGGCCTAACCTTGACATTTATAAAACACTTCACTCAATAACAGTGGAGTACACATTATTAATATCCACATAAAACATTTACCAAGACCATAAAACAAGTTTTAATAAATTTAGTATTAAAGCATGTTCTCTGCCAATAATGGAATTAAATTAGAAAATCCCTTAAATATTTGGGAACTCATTAAGATACTTCTAAATATCCCATTGGTTAAAGAAGAAATCATAAAGAACATTAGAAAGTATTCTGAACTGAACGAAAATGAAAATACAATATATCGGAATTTGAGGAGTGACACTTAAAACGTACTTAGGAAAAAAATTTATAGAACTAATCACATAAATTAGAAAAGAAGAAAGGTCTCAAATCAGTGTCATCAGCTTCTATCTTAAGAATTAGAAAAAGAAGAGTAAATTAAGCCCAAGTCAGCAGAAAAGAAGAAATAACAAAGATCAAAGCATAAATCAATGACATAGAAAACAGAAAAATAATAGAGAAAATCAATGCAATCAAAAGTTCTTGTTGCTGTTTTTAGAAGATCAAATGTCTATTGGAAAAACACCAAATGAATAGGATGCAGCAAAAGCACAAGCTTTGGAGCCTGACAGTCCTGATTTCAGTTACATCTTGGGTATTATCTGTTGTGTGATACTGGACTATCCATGCCTGAGTTTCTGTATAAAATAGAGATAATAGTACCTGCCTTGCACTTTCATATACCACTAGTGGGAGTGAAAAATGTTAAGAAGCCAAATGTGTCAATATTTATCAAATTTTAAATGCATTTACCCTTTTGCCCAACAGTTGCAGTCCTAGAACCCTATTATGTCAACAGTTCTTTTGAGATATAATTCTGATACCCCACAATTCACCTGTAAAATTTAACCTGTAAAATACAGTGACTCCAGTTCATTCACAGAGTGGTACAATCTATTTTAAAAGATTTCCATCTCCCCCAAAAGAGATGCTATGAGCAGTCTCTCTCCTCTCCTACCAATTCCCTCAATGAATCTAATTTCTCTCTCCATAGATTTGCCTATTCTGGAAATTTCATATAAATGGAATTCATACAATATGTGACCCTTTGTGACTGGCTTCCTTCATTTAGCACAATGCTTTCAAGTTTCATCTATATTGTAGCATGGATCAATAATTCATTGCTTTTATTACTTAATAATATTCCATTATGTGGACATACCACATATTACCTGTTCATCAGTTGATGGACATGTGGATTGTTTCTATTTTTAGCTATTATGAATAATGCTACTATGAATACGCATGTACAAGTTTTTGTGTGGACATATGTTTTCATTTCTCTTGGGTATGTACCTAGGAATAGAATTTCTGGATCAAATGATAACTCCATGTTTAACATTTTGAATAACTTCCAAACTGTTTTCCAAAGTGGTTGCACCATTTTGCATTCCCATGGACAATGTATTAGAGTTCCAATTTCTCCACATACTCACCAATTATTATGGACTGAATGTTCTTGTGCCTCCCAAATTCATATGTTGAAGTCCTCACTCCCAGTGTGACTATATTTGGAGATGGGGCCTGTGAGGAGGTGAAAGGTTAAATGAAGTCATAAGGGTGGGGTTCGAATCTGATCACTGCCCTCTAAGAAGAGACAGCAGAGCTCTCTCTCCTCTCTCTGCAGGTGCATGAAGAAGAGTCCATTGAGTAAACAGTGACATGGCAGCCATCTACAAGCCAGAAGTCTCACAAGTAACCAAACTGGCCAGGCGTCTGGGTGGCTCAGTTAGTTAGGCGTCTGCCTTCGGCTCAGGTGATGATCTCGGGGTCCCAGGATCGAGTCCCACATCGGGCTCCCTGCTCAGCGAGGAGTCTGCTTCTCCTTCTGCCCCTCCCCCCTGCTCATAATCTCTCTCTCTCAAATAAATAAATAAAATGCTAAAAAAAAAAAAAAAGAAACCAAATGGGCCAACACCTTGATCTTAGACTTTTCAGCCTTCAGAACTATGAGAAATAATTTCTGTTGTTTAAACCAACCAGTCTGTGGTATTTTTGTTATAGTAACCTGAGGAGGCTAAGACACTGACATTCAGGATTGTCTGTCTTTTTGATTATAGCCATCCTGGTGAGTGTGAAGTGGTATCTCATTGTGGTTTGGATTTGCGTTTCCCTAATGGCTAATGATGGTGAGTATCTTTTCATGTGTTTATCAACCATTTGTATATCTTCTTTTTTTTAAATTTTTTTTTATTTTTTCAAAGATTTTATTTATTTACTTGACAGAGAGAGCACAAGTAGGCAGAGCGGCAGGCAGAGGGAGAGGGAGAAGCAGGCTTCCCACTGAGCTGGGAGCCAGACGTGGGGCTCGATCCCAGGACCCCGGGATCATGACCCGAGCCAAAGGCAGCCACTTAACTGACTGAGCCACCCAGGCGCCCCCATTTGTATATCTTCTTTAGAGGAATGTTTATTCAAATACTTTGCCCAGTTTTTTCAACTGGGTTATCATTTTATTATTAAGCCTGCATATACTCATACTCACGTAAAATGATACATGCAAAGCCTATTTGTTGCAACAGATTGGAAATAATCCCAGTGTACGTCATTAGGAACTGTGTAGTTCATTCTCACGTTGAAATATCATGCAGCTGTGAAAATGAAAGAGAAGGATCACAGAGTACTTTATGGAAAGTATACCAGAATATATTGTTAAAGGAAAATAGACAAGGTGTAGAACATCGAGTTCCACAACAGGCAGGAGCTTGCTGCTTAAGATTCTCTTTCTCCCCCTCTGCCCCTCCCCCTTCTCTAAAATAGATAGATAGATGATAGATAGATAGATAGATAGATAGATAGATAGATAGATAGATGATAGATAGATAATAGAGTGATTATCCATGTGCAGGGAGGTGGGTAATGGGCTTGACAGAAGCAGGTATAAAACAGCCTTCTTATTGGAGAACTTCCTAACTGTGTTACCTATCCAAAAGACTAGAAATTGAAATATAAAAATTTAAGATTTCGGTAAAGAATCTGGCCCATAGTAGGTGTTCCCTCTGGGCCTGAGCTTCACTCTGCCCGCTGCAGAATGAAGGCCCTTCATAGTGGGATTAGAGGGGGGCATGACTACACCAAGTTCCAGGCTTACATCATTCTGGATCCCTGAGGAAATGGAAGTATCTTCTCATCCAGCATTCATAGATGAAAAGCTCAAGGAAGCACTCTAGTGGGAGTCATATGATCATCCTGGGGGCAAGAAGCAGGAACCATGATTTAATGCCCCATCTTTCATCTCCACCAACAAGATATGAGAGTCCCAATTCCTCCACATTCTCATTAACTGTTATGGACTGAATGCTTGTGTCCTCCCTCACCCCCATTCATATCTTGAAGCCCTAACCCCCAGTGTGACTGTATTTGGAGATGGGCCTGTGAGGAGGTGAAAGGTTAAAGAGGCCATAAAGAAGGGGATGGAGAGTGGGAGTGTCCTTTCTTCCCTGTGAGGAAGATGTTACTATCAGAAGGACAAGGGATGCTGCACAGATCAAAACAAGAGGCATCTACCTGAGCAGGGATGAGTATGAGAAAACAAGTCTTAGGGGCACTGGGTGGCACAGTCAAATGCCTGACTCTTGATTTCGGCTCAGGTCATGATCTCAGGGTCATTAGATCGAGCCCTGCATTGGGCTCTATACTTAGCGGGAAGTCTGCTTGAGATTGTCTCTCTCCCTTTCTCTCTGCCCCCACCCACTCGCTCTCTAAATCAATCAATCAATCAATCAATCAAAATTTTAAAAAAGAAAAGACAATTCTTAGAGTGTGGTGCATGACATGATATAGGTAGGCACGGTGTGCTGTGGGAAGCCTAGCCAGGAAGACTTCTTGGAGGTGGTGATGCTCTGGCTTAGTTTTAGATGATGAGTAGGAGGTCTTCAGGAGTAGGGGAGGAGAGAATGTGCACAGTGTCCCAGGCAGAGAAAACATGAGCAAATACCAGAGAAGGAAGATAGTATTATTCGGTGAATTGTGTCCCCCATAAAATTTGTGTGTCAGAACACTAAACCCCAATCCCTCAGAAAGTGGCTGTATTTGGAGATAGGGCCTTTAAAGAGGTAATTAAGGTTGAATGATGTCATCTGGGTCGGCCCTCAGCCGACCCGACTGGTTTCCTTGTCAGAAGAAGGAATTTGGACCCACAAAGAGACAGGGATGGGTGCACACACAGAGGAAAGACCATGTATCTGCAGGCCAAGGAGAGAGCCCTCAGAGTAACCAAATCTGCCAACACTTCTTATTGATCTTGGACTTCTAGCCTCCAGAACTTCGAGAAAATAAATTTCCAATGTTTAAACCCCCAGCCTGAGCGGACCAACCGACTGGTGCAGATAGCATGATGTGTTCTGGGATTTCTGGCCAGTCTGCCTTGCTCATCTGCAAGGTAGAAAGCAGGAGTGACGGGTTCTTGTGCAGGGCAGTTATCAACACTGTGTGTAGTTTAGTGGAAATAAAAATAGCTCGTGTTTCCCAAGTATCTCTTCTGCCAGCCATTGTGCTCAGTTCTTTACGGGCATTCACTGGTTAAAATCTCACCACAATCCTCTCAGTGCCATTACTATTCCCTCAGTCAAGAAAACTGAGGCACAGAGAGGTTAAGTGCCTTCCCCCAAGATCACACAGCTGACAAGTGATGGAGCAGGATTGGAACCCAGGTCTGTCTGATTTCCATCCTGGGGAGGAAGTATACTCAGAATCTGGTGGCTGCCGGAAGTGGTGCTCCTGGAGGGGGGTCCGATGAGGTTTTGAGCCTGAGTGCCTGGCACGTGGTGGGCCACACTTCAGAGAGCCAGCAGGGGTGGGCTTTGGCTTGAAGCCAAAACACATGAGGCTTGAAGCCAAAACCCTGGATTCAAATCCCAGCGCTGCTCCTACATGAGGCCTTGGGCAAGTGCCTTTGCCTTTTTGAACCTTGATTTCCTCATGCAGGAATAAGATTGTATTTCTCTGGGGGCGCCTGGGTGGCTCAGTTGGTTGGGCAACTGCCTTCGGCTCGGGTCATGATCCTGGAGTCCCGGGATCGAGTCCCGCATCGGGCTCCCTGCTTGGCGGGGAGTCTGCTTCTCCCTCTGACCCTCCCCCCTCTCATGTGCTCTCTCTCATTCTCTCTGTCTCAAATAAATAAATAAAATCTTTAAAAATAATAATAGGGCGCCTGGGTGGCTCAGATGTTTAAGCGACTGCCTTCGGCACAGGTCATGATCCTGGAGTCCCGGGATCAAGTCCCACGTCGGGCTCCCTGCTCGGCGGGGAGTCTGCTTCTCCCTCTGACCCTCCTCCCTCTCATGCTCTCTGTCTCTCATTCTCTCTCTCGCAAATAAATAAAATCTTTAAAAAAAAAAAAGATTGTATTTCTCTGATAATACTCAATAAATGATAACTAATATTAGCATTTTTGTGAAAATTACAATTGTTACAATCACGGGGAGCGGGTAGGAGGTGATTGTTTTTTTGGATGTGCATTTGACCTGCAAACATACTTGCTGGCGCTTCCTGGAGCTCTTCCCTCCAGGCCCCTCCTTGTGGCAATCTTTCTGTGCTTCAGGGCCCACCTGCTTCCTCCTGGAAGCCCTCCCTACTGCTATTGCTCAGGGTCCTCTGATACTTCTATAACTCATCTCTAAGTAACTGTTCTGCCCCCATGGGGTGGTTGATGCAGGGGTAGGAGAGACTCCATTTACCTCCATGGTTTTCTTCCCTCCCTTCCCCTTCCCTCCCTCCCTTCCTCCTCCTTCCTTCCCTCTTTCCTTGTCACTTTTCCTCTAGAAATCTATGGCATTCTTGCCATCAGTCCCCCACCGCGTTACCACCTGGGTGACAAGAGACCGCAGTCCTCACTTCCAAGCGCATTCACTTACCTAAAACCCAGCACCAAACTGGAATGAGATAAAGCAATGAGCATCAGAAGTGGGCCCTGAGGCCTCAGGTGGGGCACAGGAGCCTCACGCCCTCACATCTAGCAGCCCCATTAGCCGTTGGGCCTCAGCTCAGACAGCTTCAGCCATTGCTCCCTTCGTTTCTGGGGCCTGGCTTCTGACCCATGGGGGTTCTCCTTTCCCCCATGTGACATTTACAGAGTAAAGACGAGGCTGAGCCAATGTACAGATGTTTCTAGGGTCTGCCTCACTCTCTGCTAAAGAACAGGGGCTGGTTAAGCCCCTGCTGAGTGTTGGGCCCTGTGCTAAGCACAGTGGGAGAAAAGACGAGAAAGAGGCGGCCCTCTGTCCCCCGAGGGAGTCAGCCCATCCCTGGGGGCCTGGGGCGGGAGGGGAAGCCGGGCTCGACGGCAGGGAATCGGCCCTTCCCTCCTGCTGCCAGGCTCCATATGGTGAGGGGCGGTGAGGTGGCTCCCCAGCCCGAGGCCTGGTTCAGACATGCCTGGGGTGGCCCTGCTGGGGTGCGGTGAGGGAGCGCTCCCGGCCACCCGCCCGCTCCGCCCTCTCTCACCCTCTCACACGCTGTCACACTTATTAAATGAGATAATCTGAGCGAAGCACTCAGCGTCCTGCCTGGCTAACAGTGGGCGCTTGATAAATGTGAGCATGTCCCCGCACCCCCTCCCCGTGCACTTTCACACGCTGTCTGTCTTGCACACACCTCGCCCCTTGGCCCTGCCCACGGCTCTCTGAGGTGGGCGTGCCATTGCTCTCACATACACCTGTCATCCTGACCTTACACGACACATGGACACGCGCTCACGGGGTGCCCTCACCCCCAGACACACCCTCCCACGCTACCCCACTTTTTCTCGTGCCAAACTCCCCCTGGCAGCCTACTGCCCGTGGGCCAAGAGGCCAGGGGGCAAGGGCAAGTCACCGCGGGGGGAAGCTCCCCGTGACCCAGCGCCACCACAGAGGCCTGACTCTGGAGAAGCCCGGAGGAGGGGGGCCTGAGGGGGGAGAGGAGGCAGGCGATGAGGAGGGCGGGTCTGCTCACAGGCACGGGGAGCCGTTTGGAGGCCAAGAGCAGCCCCGGAGGGAGACACTGAGCGGGGGGACGGAGGAGGTTGCAGAGAGGCCAACAGAGTCTCTATGGGACGGAACGAGGCTGGGAGCGGGGCTTTGGAAGCCCCCCCCCCACAATCCACAAGGCCTCTCCCACCCCAGCACTCTAGCCTGAGTGGCCTCAAGGCTGACAAGGGCGCAGGAGGGCGAGAGGGGTCAAGAATTTGCCCTCCCCCAGCTCCACCTTCAAGTGTCATATGCAAGAAATAGGCGCACACGATGTAGGGTACAAATGTGCAAGCACACAGACACATGTGATCTCAGGGACACGCACACACACACACACCCACTTGTGCCCGGACACGCAGACTCTGCTATCCCCACTCGGGTAGTCCTGGGGTTCTCCTTCCTTTTCTCTCCACTGCCCTTCTTGGCTTCCCTTTCCATCCTGTGCGTCTCTTCAAGACTGATTAGGCCAGGACCCTTCAGTCCTCAATGATCCCTCCGTCCTGGCCTCCTTTCTTCACCAAGGATTCCTGCGTCTCTGCACATGCATGCATGCCCACACATACACCCTCGCGGGGTCATGGGGGAGCTCTGGGGAGCAATCTCAGGCCAGAGTGACTTCCCCTGTCAGTTTGGGCACCTGAAAGTCTGAGGGTGGGCATTTCAGTAGGGTGACCACCCCACCCCCAGGACTTGGCCTCCTGGTTCCTTGCTCAGACCCCCTAGAAACCCTGCTCCCCATGTGTTCCTGCTACTCTTGCTACTTGTTTGCAGTTCCAGAGCACACTGTGCTTTTCCTTGTACCTTTGTGCTTGCCCGTGCAGCTCCCTCTGCCAAGAATGCCCTCTGCACTCCAGCTGTCAGAGGTTCTCAGATTTTGGAATTTCATCAACCAGTTAAAAACTTCAAAAGTTTGGAGAATGACGAAAGGTTGCCAAGTTTTCATTTCATTAGGAAGGATATCTAAAATATAACTATCATCCTCTATCCACGACGGTTTCATAAAAAGAATGCTTTAAGGCCAACCAAGTAGGAAGGACAGAATCTCAGGATAAAGAGTAATCCTTTACATTGAACGCATCTAGCTTCTGTAAACCCCACTGCATCGTCCTTTTCCTCATTTCACCCATGAGCCACTGGAAACTTCATCACAGTGTTTGGAATCACTGAGTCCTCAGCTTACATTGCATCTCCTCCAGGAAGCCTGCCCCAGCCCCTCCCAGCTTCCCCCAGCAGTGGTCTCAGTGCCCATAGGACTCCACAGTCAACGTTGGGTACTGAGGGCCTACTCAGTCAAGCAAGACCAGGTGCTTAACACAGATGATCTCATTTTATCCTCATAACCCTGAAAGGTGAACATTCTACTGATGAGAAACTGTTAAGTGCCTTCCCCCAGTCCTACACCTCCTGCTGGAGGCACTGGCAGAAGGTAGCAGCATGGGGTTGGTGGAAAGAACTGCCAAGCTGGGTCTGGCTGAAAACCGGGCTCTCTGCTTCCGGCTTATATGACTGGGACAAGTCACTTCAATCTGAGTCTCCCGAACAATGATACCTGCTTCACAAAGTTGTCCTGAGACAGCGCCCGGCATGTGGAAGACACCAGACAATGTGAGTTACTCCCTTCCTATGTCTCATGTCTCCCCTCTCCAATCCCCATGACTTTCCCTGTACCTCATTCTCCTGATTGGCCTCCTACCTTTCTTTCCAGGCTCCTGTGTTAAGCCCTACTGCTTTTCTTCCCTCTAAAGGTGAGAGTGCTCCAGGGAATCATCTTTGGCCCTCCCTCTTCTTCGTTCTACTTCCCCTGACTAGATGATTTCATCCAGTCCTATGGCTTTATGTATCATCTCTGCACTGACTCCAAAATGTATATTTCAAGTCCTTGAACTCTCCCCAGAATCCAAACCTACATATTTAACAGCCTATTTGACACCTCCCCGTATAGGCCTCCTGGGTCTCTTAGACTTAATACATATGTAACAGACACTTGACCGTTCTCCTCTTAATCCGTTTCTCCACCAATTTTCCCATCTCATTAAGTCACGGCAGTAGTACCCAGTTGCTCAAGTCAAAATTACATTTGATTCTTCCCTGTCTGTCATCCCTCACCTACAATCATCTATAAATCTCACTGCCTCGATCTCTAAAAGATAGCCCAAACCTTTCATCTCTCTCTAACTCCTTGATTGGTCCTCAGACCAGAGTCTGAGTTCCCATCTTTTCTCATCTGGTCCATACCAATAACCAAAAGTGGATGCAGAGAGACCACACCATCTGGTCTTTTTGCTCCTTTAAAAGACTATGCTTAAAGTATTTCTGTAGATCAGCTAGGGTGAGTCCTTAAACTTGGTTCTTTTTCAAAACTATCTTGGCTATTTAATTCCTTTGAATATTCCCATAAATTTTAGAATGATCTTGTTATTTTAACAGCAACAAAAAACTTTACTGGGCTTTGCTTGAAATTGCTTTGAATCTGAAGATCAGTTTAGGCACAACAGACATCTTAACAATATTGAGTTTTCCAATCCATAAACATAGTCTATCAGTCTATTTACTTAGGTCTTCTTCAACACTGATTTATAGTACTCAGTACAGAGATTTTTGCTTTTTTTTCTAAATATTTTTCCAAGTATTTTGTGCTTTTTATGTTATTATAAATAAGTTTTTAAAATTTCCATTTTCCAATTGCTTACTGTTAATATACAGAAATACAATTAATTTTTGTATATCAGCTTTGTATCCTGCAAATATGTCAAAATCTCTCATTAGTTTGGGGGTTGTTTTAAGGATCCCTTAGGATCTATAAATAAAAGCAGTTTTACTTCTTCCTTTCCAGTCCTTATACCTTTTATTTCCTTTTCTTGCCTTATTGCACTGGCTAGGATTTCCTGTACAATGTTGAATAGAAGAGATGAAAGCAAGTATCTTTGCCTTATTCCTGAAGTGGAGAAAAGCATTCATTTTTTTCACTAGTAAGTTTGGTATTAACTGTAGGTTCATCACAGATGTCCTTTACCCCTCTATTCCTAGTTTGCTGAGAGGTTTTTGTTGTTTTTTTTTTTTTTAATCACAAATGGGTATTGGATTTTGTCAAATATACCTTTACTGCATCTATTGAGATGATGTTATGCTTTTTCTTCTTTATTCTGTTAATGTAATGAATTAAATTGATTGCCTTTTTAATGTTAAACTTTGCATTTCTAGGATAAACCACACTCAGTAATAATATTTTCTCTTTTTTATATGTTGTTGGACTTGATTTGATAATATTTTGTTAAGGAGTTTTACATCTTTGTTTATGAGTTATACTGAACTATAATTTCCTTCTCTTGTAATGTCTTTGTCAGGTTTGGGCATCAGACGTGTGTTAGATTAAAGACGGCCACAAATTCTTTGCTACTTTCCATTGAGAGGTGGAGTCTCAGTCTCTTCTTCTTGAATTTGTGCTGCTTCAATGACTTGCTTGGCCAACAGATGTGTCCTTCCAAAGCTAGGTCATAAGAAGCTTTGCAGCTTCTTCCCAGGTCTCTTGGAATGCTCACACTTAGAGCCCCAATCTGCCATGCAGGAAATGAGGCCACCCTGCTGTGAGGAAACCTACACTAACCAAGAGGCCATGTGGAGAGGGAGAGAAAGATTGCTCAGCTGGCTTCCAAATGTTATAGCCCCCAGACATTTGAGTCACCCCAGCCCTGCTGAGGCCCCAGATATTATAGAGCACAGATAAGCCAATCCCACTGTGGCCTGTCTAAACCGTGAGATATAATAATAATAGATTATTGTCTTAAGCCACTACTTTTAGGGATAGTTGTACAAAAATAAAGAACCAGTAGAAGAATTGGGGTATGTTCCTTTTTCTTCTAGTTTCTGAAAGAGTTTGTGTATAATTAGTATTATTTATTCCTTAAATATTTGATAGAATTTACCAGTGAAACCATCTGGGTGGGAAATTTTTATATTATAAATTCAATTTCTATAGTAGATATAGAGCTATCCAGATTTTCTATTTTTTCTTATAGAGCAATCTATTAAAATGTCAATAAATCATATCACTCCCCTTATGAAAACATCCAATGGCCGCTCCTTGCGCTAAGAATAAAATCCAAAGTCCCCTCTATCATCTATAAGGCTTCTTCTGATCTGGCTCCTGCCTACTTTTCAGATCTTACCTGGAACCACATTCCTGATATTTATAAGGATGATTTCTTTCTTTATTTCAGATTTTATTTATTTATTTTAAGTAACCTCTGCACCCAACATGGGGCTCACACTCACAACCCTGAGATCAAGAGTTACACATTCTACGGACTGAGCCAGCCCGGTGCCCCACAGGGATGATTTCTTAATGTCATTTAGATTTTAGCCCAAGTACCACCTCCTTACGAGGTCTTTTTGACTAACAAGTCAAAATAATCTCCTCAATCACTCAATGTCATATTATCCGCTAAAAAATTTTATAGCATTTATCACTATCTGACAGTATCTTTATTATCAGTTGACTCATTATTTCTAGGTGGTTGCCACACTTTTCTAGAATTCCAGGTCTTTGTGACAGTGACCTTGTTGACCTTATCCATAGTATCCCTAGAGCCTATTTAATGCCCTATGATAGAAGGTGGTAAATACGTATTTACTAACCTGGTGACTTCTTGTCTTGGAGTCCCCAGTCCTGACCTACGTGTGTTTGTTGAGAAAATGCTGGGAAGGAGGGCTTGAAGATTCTTGGCCTCTGCTCTGATTGGTCCCCGAAAACGGCCAGCATCAAGGATAAGAATAGATAGTTTCCAGTGGCCACACCTGACCGTAAGTTTTGTTGCTCCTACAAGGATCTGACTCCAGCCTGGCGCTCTCTTCCATCACCAGCAGCCAGAAGGTAGCTGAGAGTCCATTTAGGAGCAAGGATCCAAATACAGCACCTGGGAGCAAAGACGTGGCTACACTGCATAGTTTTGATTCACAAGTCCCTCAGTCTATGTGTGTCTTTGAAAACAAAAAATCACCTCCTCCCTCTGGCTCTCACCTGACACACTGTGGATGCTCAGTCATTCTTGAATGAAGGTCCATTCCGCGCCTACATTTCTACGATTCTCTCATACCCCCCTACCACTGTTACAGATGAGGAAACTGAGGCACAGAGAGGCTAAGTGACCACCAGTGCCACAGAGTAAGTTGCTGGTGGCGCTGGAGCTCATAGACTTTCCCCTCGATTTATGATCTTACCAACAAGGGCATCAGTTTCAGAGATGAACAGCTGCAAATGATGGGTTCAAATCGGCTGCCCCAGCAGCTCTGCAAAGGGCGTCTCCAATTCAGGTTTATCTTCATTAAGCAAGTAATTCATTACCGGGCGGTAAGCATTCACATCGGAGCAAGAATATTAAAAAAGCAATTCTATTCTTCACAGTGCAGCTTTCTGGGTAAATTATATGCAAATTGCTGTCTAAATCAGGCTGGCAAATCCCATGCAGGTCTTGGCACTCTTCGGCGGGGTTATTTTGGAGGCTGGACTGTCCCCGTCCCCTCATTTCAGTGGGTGGCCTGCACGGAGTTTTGCTTTCAGTCAAGGAAGACTCAAAAATAGGAGCAAGGGCGCCTGGGTGGCTCAGTTGGTTAAGCGACTGCCTTCGGCTCAGGTCATGATCCTGGAGTCCCGGGATCGAGTCCTGCATCGGGCTCCCTGCTCGGCAGGGAGTCTGCTTCATCCTCTGACCCTATCCCCTCTCATGTGTTCTCTCTCTCTCAAATAAATAAATAAAATCTTTAAAAAAAAAAAGATTTAAAAATAGGAGCAATTATTATCTCTTAACTCCCTCGAGCCTCAGTTTTCTCATCTGTAAAATGGTCTCCTATTAGGACGGAATAAGGGAATGGAGAGAACAATCTTTAGCACAATACCTGCCTGGCATGGACATGGGACACATGTGACTTTGGGAAGTGGCAAGACAGCTTCAGGGAGGCCTGTGGGGTTGTATCAATAAGTCCCTGACACCCACAGGCCCAGAGAGAGGGTGGGAGCAGCTCTACGATAGAGTGGGCACTGGTGAGGGGTCAGGAGCTTCCTTCTCATCCTAATACTGCCACCAACTCACTGTATGACCTCAAGTTCACCACTGTCTCCTCTGGTCTATGCTTAATACTCAGCCATAATTAAGCCCTGAATAAGGATCACCCAACAGGTGCACACAATCCCCAGGTCGTACTGACCTCCAGCCTCTAGGACTGAGAAGGTTCATGCTGGAACAGGGCACTTAAAAAGAGAACACATCAATTCTCTCAGTTTACAGGTGAGAAAAAAGCTCAGAGAAGGGTGTGAATGATCCAAGGTCACGTATCAGGTAAGTGATGGAGTCAGGACCAGAATTCCAGGCCAGAGCAGTTCCAATGCCTACTGTTAATACCCATCTGTCAAATGGGCACCTTAAGGCCTATGTTGGAGACTGTAAAATGTAGTTTGCACATTTGGTGTCATCAGCTTTATCTCAGGGTTGGAATATACTCCTGGGATTTGATCTGGGGCAGGTTACTTCCTGTCTGACCTTCGGTTTCTCCATTTGCCAAATGAGGCCGTTGGAGGAGATAGCTCTCTGAACCCCTCCCAAGAGACCTAGTAGGGAGGGTTTTAGGGACACTTTTGCCCTTCCCTCCATCTGAGAGAAGGCCCAGGAGTGCCCAGGGACCTAGAGGCAGAATCATCTGGGCCTGCCCAAGGGGCTCTTGGTGCCAGTTCCCGGCCTACCCTGCCCATGCATTGGAATCCAGCGGATGCTGATGGTTTAGGAAGAACCACAGTGTCCCTTGGGATAGAGCCCCAGCAGCTCAGAGCCCCAGGCCATAGGGCCAAGATTCCTTCAGAGACAGTCTCAAATAGGGCCATACAATTCCACGCAAATGTGGCTACAAGGGGGCCCAGAGCTGTGTTAGGGGCTGTGGCTAGGCCTGGAATGACATTCACTAAACACACAGCTGTCCCCATGGGATGCTCAGACAGGAACAGGTGTCCATACCAGCCCGGCCAGATACGGCTGCACCTGGTAACACCTTCACACAGGGACACCCAACAATACTTGGCCACACTAAGCCCTGGGGAGTGGTCACCTAGGAGGGCCCACCAAGGCATATGGTGGGAGCACAGCCATACTGGAATAGCGGTTACATCCAGACAGGCCCTTCTGGGAGAACACGTGCCTCCTCTCTCAGCCAGCTCTGGTTCCCAGCCCTCGCCTGTGCAGACCCGTGATTCCACACTCGTGGGGCTACTGCACAGTCTTCCCACTAGCCCCAGACAGCAGGCTCTGGGCAGTGCCCGTGAGCACCCGCCTCTGTCCTCCCGGGAGCACCCGCCTCTGTCCGCGCCCAGACGCACACACCGCTGCTGCACTCACATGCATGAGGTCCTGCTGTTCTCACGGCTTCCTCGAGCATCATTGTAGAGCAGCCAGGGCAGCCGGGGTTTTAGGGAACAGCCAAGCCATGGCTCCTGCTTTTTCCCCACCTTGACCTCTCTGAGACACAGCCCAACCAACCTCAGACTGAGCCAGTCAGGCCTTCTGCTGGGATTGGTGGGTTTAGGGCTGGGCATAGACTTCCAGAGCTTTCTCCAGGCTGCAAAAATCCTCCCGGGCTTTGGGAATCTCCTCTCTGGCCAGCTTTTCTTCAACTCATCTATCTGGAAGAAGCTCAAGGCTCCCCTGGAAGCCTTTCATGACCGGGCCAGGCAGTGCGGCCGCCCAGTGCAGACATGGTCGAGCCTTGACCCAGGAGCCCACGTTCATAATCTTGACTCCTTTGCTAACACACACAGTGACCCTAGGCCTGTCTCTTCTCTCTAGGCTTCGGTTTCTCCTTCTGAACCATGAGGGGATGGGGTGGGGGTAGGATGGGGAAGATAGTATTGAACTGAGCTTGAACGTCCCCTCCAGTCCCATATTTCTCCATCTCTGCTTTCCCCAAACCAGGGCTGGTGACTGAGGCATTCTGGACCAGCCTCCAGTCTCCTGACATCCGCTCTAGCGTTCCTCCCCACTCTGGGCTGCCCTCCCCGGGCCCCCAGCCAGGGCAGAGCGAAGCAGTTGCCATCTGAAGGAGAGAGCGGTGTGGGCAGACATTGTGCTTCTGGAGGGCAGAGATTCCAATTTGGATCTGCAGCTTTTTCTCCAGAGTCTGCCATGCAGGTCAATGCGATCCTCTCCTTCCTCCTTCCTAGCCTTGGGCAGCCAACTTCATGTCTCTGAGCTTCTCTGTCGTCCCCTGTAAGGCGAGGATAACCAGTCCCGGTCACAGGTGGTCATGAGGACTCTGCAAGGTGCTCCACATGGAGCGCCTGGCCCAGCCCCTGACCCAGGTGGCTCCCGCCAATGCACTCCACCCCTCCCCTGCCAGCCTCCCTTCTCACTGAGGAGTGGGACTGCCCAGCTAGGGGACGAAAGGGCCAGCCACAGGAGAAGGATGGGGAGAGCAGTCAGAGGAGGGGCCGCGCACGCGAGCATCCTGACCAAGAGCGCCGGGCTGAGGGGAGCAGCTTGCTTCTTAGTCTTGCCCCATGGAGGGCACTGCAAAGCGCTGAGCCCACAGCCGGGCGGGAGGAGGGGGTTGGGGAAACAAGGAGAGAAACACACTCAGTGGCTCCCCCACAGATACAGGGAATCCTAGCCCTGGAGGCCATTAGTTATAAAGTGGCCACCAGGGAAAGGAAGGCCCTTCACTGCAGCCCTGGCAGCCTTGGCCAGGGACATGTCACTCGCTGCCTCCCAGGGCCGCCCGGGCCACGGCCCCAGCACATGCTTAGCTAAGCCTGCCTCCCTGGAGGTTCCCTCCGAGGGTCTCAGCTCTGGCCGCCAAGGCCGCGCAAGTGCATCTGCTCCTTCTGCTTCCTGACAGCTCCGGGACCTGCGGACCAACCCGGTGCCCCACCCCCACCCTTCGCCTTCTAAACCTTCTTTGCAGGCCGGACAGCAGTTCAGCTGTGGCTTCTCCAACATGGATCCGAACCTTCTCACCTGTTCAGACACATCCCTGTGTATGGAGGCACATGCTCACGTATGCACACATGCACATGCACTCACACCGGGCACCCTCCCAGGATCCTGTCCATCCCCGAAGGGCACATCATCCCTCCCCTACCCGGAAGCTGCTCCCCTCCTCTCCCATTGCTGCTGGAGCTGGCCTGGAAGCTGAGGAGCGGGGAAAGGTGGAGGGACCTGAGAGGACTCCTCTCCCACTGGGAGCCCTTCCTCTTCCCCCACCCCCCTGCCTTCTGCCACTTTCCTATGTCAGGGCCATGCTGATGACACCAGAGAATCCATCAAACGCCACCCCCGTGTCAGGTCATGTCACAACATAATTAAAGCATTAGATCTTCGTGATGAAGCCGTTGCCATCAATTCTGAGAGTGACTGATCCAATCTACAGAAAGGGGAAATTTCCTCCGCCCGCCACAGCTGCCCTGCCCTGCCCTCCCCTCCCCAGCAGGGAGCCAGCGGGGCTTGTGCGACCTGGGTCTCCATACTTGAGGCTGAGCCGTAAGGGAGGAGGACCTGGTCGTGGGGTGTGTGCCCCTCCTGCCTCTGGGTGGGTTGGGGACTCCTCCAGGCTCAGTCACTGCACCTGTGATCTTGGGAGAGGTACTCCCAGGCTCTGCATTTCAGGGCCCCCTTTCTGTGAATGGGATATGGGGGCTCGGGGAGAGGGAAGGGAGGAAGGGGACTGATCTCTGAGGACCCCAAGGGTGGAAGAAGCAGGAGCACTGGAGTCAGAAGACTTAGAGGTTCGAATCTTGACTAGCGGTACAGCTGTGGTCCAGTGAGTTCTCTCTTCTCCTGCCCCTCCCCCAGAGGAAGGGAAAGTATTCCTGCCTCCCGGGGTTACAGTGAGGATTAAAGGAGAGGGGGAACATGAGCGCCTCCCAAAGATCTTCCCACCTCTCAGCGCCCCCATCTCTATGCTCTTACGTCCAAGATACCGGTCAAGGGACTGGATTGAGGCCCAGTCTTCTTTGCTCGGGACTGCGAAGCATGGGCACAAAGAATATGGGGCCTGAGGTGATAAAGGGCTGACGGAAAAGATAGAGCAGGGACACAGGCGCAGGCTCCATTGTTTCTCAGATGACGTCACCATCGGGAAGTTCGAACAGGAAGAACAGGAGCCAGGCTCTTGGGAACAAAGGGTCGGGATGACACAAGGGAGAGGGAGAGGTGTGTGCAGGGGTGGAGGCCATCACTCTGCGGTCGGCATGTCAGGAGAGGGGTAGGGAAGAACCAAGCAAGGGGCCAGAGCCTTGCGTAAGGGCAAGGGCAGAAGCAGGGAAACCAGCGTGAGGCCCCTGCAGTGATCCGGGCAAGAGATGAGGGTGGCTCATACCGAGTCTGAGCAGGAGTTGAGGGATGACCCCAAGGTCTTGGGACTGAGCAACTGGAAGAGTTACCATTTGTGGAGTTCCCATGTATCAAGTTTGAGTAGACTATGGGGGCAGAAGGTTGGAGGTGGGAATCGGGAGTTTGTCTGAAGTTTGAGAGGCCTAATAGACATCCAGGTGGAAATGTTGAGCAAGCGGGTGGATACACCTATCTGGAGTTCAGGGCAGAGATTTGGGCTAAAGAAACACACCTGGGGCTTGAGAGTAGTCAGCAGATACATGGTATCTAAAGCCTTGAGCTTGGAGGAGGTCCCTTGGGAAATGAGGTTGGGCAAAAGGAAGGGGTATAAGGATGGAACCTGGAGCTCTGCAGCATTAAGAAGTTGGGGAGATGGGGGAAACCAACAATGGAGACGGAGCAGGGGAGGTCAGGAAGGGAAGAGAAAAGCCAAGCCAGGGTGGTGCCCTAGAAGGTGAATGAAGGAGGAGTCGCAGAAGGAGGATGCGATTGTTGGTGTTAGAGTAATGTCAGCTCCAAGGAGATGAAGACTGAGAACTGGCCAATGGCGATGTGGAGCGAATGTTTGTTGGATGAATAAATGGGGAATAAGCTGAAATTCCATCAGCAGAACTGTGATGTGGGATGGGTTCTGGAATAGGACCTGGCCTCGTGAACTGCAAGTAAGATGCCAGTTAAGCACAGGCAGCACAACTTGGGGCCAAGCATCCAAAGGCCAGGGCAGGCAGGATTGGTCCTGGGAACCAGAAGGAGACCCACTGCAGATAAGTTAGGTGATGGCAGCTATGTGGGCCTGAAGGTCAAGTCCAGACCACAGATTCAGAGACAGAATTCAAATGCCACAAAAAGCGTACTGAGAATGTGTTATGTCAGGCACTATGCAAAGCCAGAGGGGAGAGCCCAAAGGCATAAAATGTGTTCTTCCCTGGAGAGACTCCCCATCTAATGGGAGAGAGACACAAGTGGATGGATACCCAGGTGCATGATAGACAGAGGTAAGTGCCAACCTTTTGTGGCTCCTTTAAGTGCCCAAACAAGCTCCTGGAACCCACATCCTATCAGGGCCCATAAAAAGATCACCTTACTTCTGAAGGGCTCCTCTGGGCCATTTGGGATCTGAGTTTCTGGTTTCTGGCCTCACTTCTTCATTCTCTTGTTGTGGGTATCACCTTATAGATATGACCCTTGGGATCTGCTTAAACTCTGACTCTTCAAGGCAGCCGTCCATACGGGCTCCTAAAGGTGGGCTGCAGACCCCAGTAGAGCTCCTGGCCAGAATCCCAGGCACCTCCAGCTTGTTATTCCTTTGTACAAGGTTACTCTGGGCCACATAGCAAACCCCTCTACTCTAAGCAACTTTATCCAACAGACCCCAGTGTAGCCAGCCCCTTCAGACTCAGTCTCCAGGCCCCAAATCACACCCTAGTCGAATCTGAGAGTCATTTTCCCAACTATGCCCTTGGCTCTACTCTGTGAGGAGCTAGTTCCTAGCTACTAGGCCTGTCCACTCAGTTCTGGGGCCCTCCTGCCCCCACCGCCTAGAGCAGCATGAGCACTCTGCCTAGCCCCGCCCCTCGAGCAGAAGACAGATGGTACTCGTTCTAGCAGGGGAAAACAATGACTGTGGGAGGAAGAATGGGGGAAGGATTGATTCTAGCCCAGGGCTTCTGAGGCTGCATGGTGCAGGCAGGTTGGGTGGATGGGTTTTGGACAAATGTGGGTATCACTGGGGAGAAGGGGAAGGCATCCCAGACGGAGGGGTTAGCATGGGCAAAAGCACAAGGTCTGAGGGAATGGCCCACTTGGGGGGAAAGATAGAGGGAGATGCCCCCCAGGGTGGAGATGGGTGCCCAGGGAGAGGAGGCTGGAAGAGCGGTAGGTTACAGCCACCAGCTGCAGCCTGGTGGAAGTCCTCAGATGTTTCCAAAGCCTGCCATGGGACTGATCAGCTGCCTAGTGAAGATCCTTCTAGCTGCCCATGTCTGGTGACCTAGCACCTTCCATCCAGGAAACACCCAGGTCAGTCTCCAAAGGCCCTGCCAGGTCTCTTGGAATCAGATGGAAGTTGAATCTCTGAATAAGTGCTGGCTTACTACACCAGCATCTGCCCCTGAGCCTAGAGTTAGGGTCTCAGAGGTTTAGGGAAAGAGATTGAAAGCATCAGCTTAAAGACGATCTTGGAAAAGAAATCATGTAGAGGGAGAATTGAAAAGTCAGAACTCCTGGCTTCTCCTGTCTGAAGTGTGGAGTGAGGAAGGGGGTCATTAATGGGGCAGGAGTTAGGGGAAGATGACCCAAGGGACCGTGGGGCACAGAATCGGGATTGGGATGGCCCTTCTGGGCATCTAGTTCACCCCTGTGCAAGGCAGGAGTCCCTCCTCATCACCATTGCCAAATGGCTGTCCAGCCTCCATGTGCACACCTTCACTGATGGAGAGCTCACTCCTTCCTAAAGTAGCCATTCCTCATTGCACAGCTCTGAGTTTTCCTAAGTCTAAATCTTCAAGGTCAAGGTCTATACTCCGAGACTCCACAGAAACAGTTCCATTTCCCCCTTCGTGAGACAGCATTGCAGCGACTGGAAAATGGAGTGCCCGATACCTGCCCCCTGAGGACTTTCTTTCTCGAGAGGTCTCCAGACCAACTCAGGGGTCATCCCTTGGGCTTGCAGTGGAGTCTTGCCTCTCGGGTCAGTCTCTGGAGGGTTGTGCAGAGCCACACCCGTGGCTGGGTGTGGCTGTGCCCACACGTTCTTGTGAATTGTACTGCACGCACCCTGGTGGCTGGGGGTTTGCAGGGATGCGGACTAACTCTGTGTCCGCGTGTAAGGAAAAGCATCGCGTCCCACATGGCTGGGCCGCGGTCATGGGTAAGCACGTGACCAGGTGTGCATGTGTCCGGCTGTGGCTGTGTGGGGGTAGGAGTGCGCCTGACGGTCTGCCAACCAAGGGCCATGTGTCTGTGCCTGTGATCACAAGAGTGAATCTGCACGTGAAGGGCTTGCTTTAGGGCTTTATGTGGACATGACCTGCCAGGCATGTGTGGGTCCTGTGACTCTGGTTAGGCTGTCTCTGAGTGTCTGGTTGTGACTGCAGAACGTGTGTGTGATGGGCTGCGATCTCATGCGTAAGCAAGACTGCATTTGTGACAGATCGTAATTTAGTGTTTGTGTAAGAGACTGGCCTAGGCTGTGAGTGTGTGAGCGGTGGTTCCACGTGTGCCTGTGAACCTGGGCATGAGGATGTGGCTGTGTTTGCACGCTTGGATGCATCAGTGTGGCTGTGTGTCCGTGCTGATGGCTCTGTGTGTGATGCAATGTGTGTTGTGCTTCTATTCTGTGTGTGTGTGTGTGTGTGTGTGACTGACTGTGGCTAGGTAAAAATGAAGGTGCCTGTGTGTGGAGGTGGAAAGGGTGGGGACAATGCAGGATAAAAAGGGGACTTGCTCGAAAAGGTCTCCCCAACCCCATTTTAATCAGAAACGGAACAGCTGTTAGTCTGAATAGACACTGCACAACGGCAGACGTCTTAATCTCTTCTGCATTGTGATTCACTCGGCGAAGCCCTATTACTCAGCTTTTGATAGGAGCTTACTTGTCTCAAGTGTTTTCATTATTGCCCTAATACTATCTATTAACATACTGGAGGGAGCTCGCTGCTGTCTGGAGCTGGCATCACTGGGCTTTTAAAGATTATGGGCCTTGCAAATACATAACATTTTACTGCCTTGCAGACGTAATTCACTGGGAAAAAAAAGGCTCACGTAAATAGATAGGTAAATAGATAACTGAGTAGGGGAGAGAGGGCGCTGGAGGGAGGAGAATCTATGATCCAAACACGGCTGTCATCTCCAGCTCAAATAATTGTCTTTGGGGAGGAAGGGCCAGACAGACATCTGTCTCACTGGGGGCAACTGGAGCCTCAAATCCTTCATCTCTGGTATCCTGCGGTGGGGGTCCTGCCTGGGCCCATGGCAGACAGTAAGACCCTGGGCTTCAGGGAGGAATGCTCCGAGGTGCAGATTGGAGCGAGATGCAGGGAAGCGTGTGGTGGAAAGATCGCAGGATGAGGTGTCAGGAGGCACAGGGTGAAACTCCAGTTGTGCTGCTGATTTGCAGGGTGACCTTTGTTCCCGTCTCTGTGCCTTGTTTCCGAAACTGCAAAAGTGAGAAGTCAGAACTAGATCACCCAAACAGCCAGTTGCAAAGGTCTCCATCCTAGACTCAGCTGGGGCTTGAACAGAAATGGTCAGCATGAACTCATCAACCTGGATTCCTGAGGAAGAATAGCGCCAGCACAATTTCAGAAATGGCAAACAGCAAAACTGTCATCTGGTTCAACCACCACTTCTATTCCACGTTCCTGCCGCGTGAGTACACACCTCCAGGGATAGGAATCCACTACTCGCCTTTTCTTCTTACTAAATGAATATACTTTAAACTCTGGCTTTTTTGTGTGGTTCAGAATGATGTTTGAAACACATACGAATCCTTCCCTTCATCAAATTTCACTGAAATCATAGAAAGACACATAAAAAGGACACATTCATATCTGCCCAAGAAAATGAGAAATTATGGCTCGAGTAGAACAGAAAAATTTGAAGAGTTTCTAGAAGACAAAAAGCAGATAGAATCCAATTTATGGAGAAAACCAGAGTGTTTAAATCAGCACAGAAGAAATTGGCTGAAGAGATGTAAGCTGTTCTCTCCAACAGAACCTTGGGGAGACTCCCAGTATAGGAAGTGGGGGGCCGGCCATGGTGCAAACATCGGATAAAGAACTGTTGAATAAACAAACAGCCAGCAGCAGCTCCTTTCTCTCCCAACGTGTACAGAATGATTGGTTGTGGCTTTGGCCCAGATCTGGAAGCCTGGTGGACTGCCTCCTAAACAAAATGAAAAATCTACCTTAGAAGGTATGATAAACTGACCCATTGGTGTCAGTGAACTAGCCCTCTTGGTATTCACATCCTTGTGGATTTCCCTACACATTGGCTTTGGACTTGCCAGTGCAACCTGCTTTGGCCAATGGGACATTAGAAAACCCACTGCAATTATTGAGGCTTGTCTGCTTAGAACACTCCCCCTTGGAATGGGACCACCATTCTGTAAGGAAGTCCACCCTATTCTGGAGAAAGAGGTTCTAGGGGGATAAAAATCCATGTGGAGAAAGAGCCCACCTGGTGGAGAAACTAGGCGTTTTAGCAGACCGCCAGCACCAAGGCCTCAGACATGAATGTGAAGCCTTCCTGGGCCTTCCAACACAGCCCAGCTGCCACCTGAATGCAGTAACACGAGGAGGTCTAGCCATTGCCATGTGGAGTAAAAGAATGAGCTCGGGAAACCCATACAATCACAAGAAATAGCAAATTGTTGTTTTAAGACATTAAGTTGTGGGCGTTTTGTTAGGGGGCACTAGGTTACTGATACAGGAGGAAATGATTATGTGGGTATTGAGGCCAGTGAAGCAGAACAGAACTAAATGTTTGCAATGGTCATGGTAAGGGGAAAAGAAAGAAAAGACAATGCGGCAGTCCTGCTCAGCAAAGAAATATATTAAAGTACTTCACACACAGAATAGTCTTTCTCACTTTAGCAATCAGGACAGTCCCCAACCTGCCTACGTGTGGTCCCTTCATTCTTTCTAACAGGACTCCTACAGTGAGCAGCCCCTCCTGCTCTCTCATTGACACAGAGCTGCAGACAGCCTCCTTTCCAGGAGAAGGTCCATCCTGAAAGCACGCCTACACAGCCAAGAAGGAAACTCATACCAGTCTCCTGAATATATTAGTCAACCTAATTTTAAATTTATAAATCTGAAATGGTCATCATGGATCACCTTTGAGGCAAACCAAGATTATAAGAACGAGATGAAAACCCAAAATAATTCATCCTATAGGAAATAGAGATAATGTAGGAACAGAGAGGAACTTTAAAAGAATTCTAGATTGCATCCTTAGAGAGAGCCAAAAGAAATTTGTTTTTAGGGGTGCCTGGGTGGCTCAGTCATTAAGCGTCTGCCTTCAGCTCAGATCATGATCCCAGCATCCTGGGATCGAGCCCCACATCGGGCTCCTTGCTCAGAGGGTAACCTGCTTCTTTCTCCCTCTCCTGCTCCCCCTGCTTGTGTTCCCTCTCTCGTTGTCTCTCTCTCTGTCAAATAAATAAATAAAATCTTAAAAAAAAAAAAAGAAATTTGTTTTTATAAAATAAGACTAGGGGCACCTGGGTGGCTCAGTCAGTTAAGCGTCTACTTTTGGCTCAGGTCATGATCCCAGGATCCTGGGATCAAGCCCTGCATCGGGCTCCCTGCTCAGTTCCCTCTCCCCCTCCCTTTCCCCTCCTTCTCCCCCTCCTCTCCCTCCACTCCTGCTCTGTCTCTTGTTTCCTTTCTCTTTCAAATAAATAAATAAATAAAATCTTAAAAAATATATCAAATAAGAGTAGATTTCTGTGGAAAGAAGCAATAAAAGAAGACATTGTCCTTGAAAATTAAAAACATGAAGATAAAATCAAAGAAATCCCCTAGGAAATGGAGTGAAACATGAAGAGATACAAAATATGAGAAAATGCATGACCTAATACTTAAAACATTCTAGACTGAGATAACAGAGATTAGAGGTGATGAAATAATTAAAGATATAATTTAAAAGTATTTTCTAGAGCTACAGAAAGAGCTGAGTCCTCAAACTATTAAAAAAACCCACCAAATAGTAAATAGAAAACACCAAAAAGATACACATCCTGGTGGCATTTCTAAATTAAAAAATGAAAACAAAATTCTCGGTATTTCTGGATTATTTTGAGCCTAAAATTCCATACCAGCCAAACTACCAAGCATGAAAACAAATCCAAGATATTTTCTGATAATAAAGAACAAAGAAAATTTACTATTCATTTACTCCTTCTGAAGAAATAATTATGTACTACAGAAAGACAAAAAAAGGAATTCAAAAAGGAGAATGTCATGGATTTTTAAATGTTTTAAAGAAAAGAAACCAGTAAATGTCTAAGAGTCTAAATAATAAATGAAAATGAATCTATAAGACTTCAATTTTAAAGAAATTATTTATTGTGAAAGTATAGAAATAAAGTAAAATAATAACAGTTGGAACTAAAGTTTCAATAAAATATGAAAGATAGGAAGAAGATAGTGGAAAGAAAAAGTGCTTAAATAAGTTTATTAAAAATTAGAGCACTAGAAAAATAGAAATAGTACATATAACTTGCCCCAAAATAGAAGAAGAAATAAAGAAAACTTGATCAATCAAACAGAAAGTAGGGAGACATCAAAACATACCAAAATCACAATAATTGTGAATGGGTTAAACTCTTTTATTATAAATGACAGAGACTTTCAGAATGGGTGAAAGAAATCTCAAAAACATACACACATAAATGTGTACACACACATATCCACACATAATGCAATTATTTTAAAGAGTTGCATTAAGAGGGGCGGAGCAAGATGGCGGAGGAGTAGGAGACCTGGATTTCGTCTCCTCTCAGGAATTCATCTGGAGAGGGATCAAACCATTCTGAACACCTACAAACTCAACAGGAGATCGAAGAAAAGAAGAGCAACAACTCTCTCATCAGAAAAGCGAGCACTTTCTGGAAGGTAGGACGTGCAGAGAAGTGAATCCGAGGTGATATTCGGGAGGATAGACGGCGGGGGAGGGGCCTCCGTAGGCCGCTTCTGGCAAGTGATAGAGCCGGGGAGCACAAAATCGGAACTTTTAAAAGTCTGCCCCCCTGAGGGACGTCACTCTGGTGGCTAAGCGGGGGGTGGAACCCTCCGGGACAGTGTGGTCTCAGGACCCTCAGGGTCACAGAAAGACCGGGGGTGCCTGAGTGTGGCAGAGCTCCCAGGTAACAGAGCAGGGAAGCCGGCTGCAGAGGCGGAGCCCAGGTGCGGACTCTCAGCTCGGGGTGGCCATAAACCGTGATCCGCGGCACAGTCGGGCCCCTGCTCCTCCAGCAGGGACCCAACAAGTGGCAGATCCGGGGAGACTCACCTTCCTTCCCCAGGAGGAGCCGCGCGGGAGTGCACTGCAGGGATCTGCTGGGTTTGGAGACTCCACCCGGGGTCAGGTGCCTGAGATAGAACCGCGCGGTCACAGGCCGGGTGAGCACGGAGTGCGGCCGGAGACCAGGGAGACAGGAGTGACTGACGGCTTTTCTCTGGGGGCTCACTGAGGAGCGGGACCCCGAATTCTCGGATCCTCCGGGGCAGAGATTGGGAGGCCGCCATTTTCACTCTCCGCCTCCAAAGCTGTACGGGAAGCTCACAGGGAACAAAAGCCCCGGAGAACAAACCCGAGCAGATTGCTTAGCCGGGAGGGGGCAAGGGCGGGGCAATTCTGCCTCCGGCAAAGACGTTTGGAAACCACGGCAACAGGCCCCTCCCCAGAAGATCAGTGAGAACAGCCAGCCAAGACCAAGTTTACCGATCAATGAGAACGGCAGAACTCCAGCGCTAGGGGAATACTGCACATAGAATTCATGGCTTTTTTACCATGATTCTTTAGTCTTTCAAAGTTAATTTTTTTTTTAACGGTCTTTTTTTTTTTGAAAATTTTTTTCCCTTTTTCAACCAACATCTTATCAATCCCTTTTTAAAAAAAAAACATTTTTATTTTTCATTTTTAGAGTCATATTCTATCCCTTCATAGTAGTTACCCGTATTTTTGGCTAATATATATAAGTTGTTTTCTCTTTAAAATTTTGAGATAGTTTCTTCTAACAGATTAAAATATACCCTAAATCTCTAGTATATGGTGTTTTCTATTCCCCTGCCTGATCACATCCTCTCCCTTTTTTTTTCTTTTTTCTTTTTTCAAATCCTCTTCTTTCTTTTTTCAAACAACTTCTTATCAATTCCTTTTATAAAATTTTTTATAATTTCCATCTTTACAGTCATATTCCATCCCTTCATCATATCAACGCTTATTTTTGTACATATATAAGTTTTTCTTTCTTTAAAATTTTGGGAGGCACTTTCTCCTAAAAGACCAAAATACACCCCAAATCTAGTGTGTGGCACTGATCTATATACCAGCCTGATCATATTTGATCACATTCTGGTTTTTTGTTGTTGTTGTTGTTGTTTTGTTTTGTTTGTTTTTGTTTTTATCTTTATCTTTTTCTTTTTTTTTCTTTTTCTTTTTTCTCTCTTTCCCTTTCTTTTCCCACTGCTTCAGGTCTTTTCTGATTTGTTTAGAGTATATTTTCTGGGGATGTTGTTACTCTGCTAGCATTTTGTTCTCTCATTAATCTATCCTCCTCTGCACAAAATGACAAGATGGAAAAAATCACCTCAACAAAAAAGAACAAGAGGTAGTACCAACTGCCAGGGACCTACTCAATACGGACATTAGTATGATGTCAGATCTAGAGTTCAGAATCATCACTTTAAAGATACTAGCTGGGCTTGAAAAAAATATGGAAGTTATTAGAGAAACCCTTTCTGGAGAAGTAAAAGAACTAAAATCCAACCAAGTAGATATCAAAAAGGCTATTAATGAGGTGCAATAAAAAATGGGGGCACTAACTGCTAGAATAAATGAGGCAGAAGAGAGAATCAGTAATATAGAAGATGAAATGATGGAAAATAAAGAAGCTGAGAAAAAGAGAGATAAACAACTACTGGATCACGAGGGCAGAATTTGAGAGATAAGCGATACCATAAGACGAAACAACATTAGAATAATTGGGATCCCAGAAGAAGAAGAAAGAGAGAGAGGGGCAGAAGGTATAATGGAGCAAATTATAGCAGAGAACTTCCCTAATTTGGGGAAGGAAACAGGCATCAAAATCCAGGAAGCACAGAGAACCCCTCTCAAAATCAATAAAAATAGGTCAACACCCCGACATCTAATAGTAAAACTTACGAGTCTCATAGACAAAGAGAAAATCCTGAAAGCAGCTCAGGAGAAGAGATATGTAACCTACAAGGGTAGAAACATTAGATTGGCAACAGACCTATCCACAGAGACCTGGCAGGCCAGAAAGGACTGGCAGGATATATTCAGAGCACTAAATGAGAAAAATATGCAGCCAAGAATACTATATCCAGCTAGGCTGTCATTGAAAATAGAAGGAGAGATAAAAAGCTTCCAGGACAAACAAAAACTAAAGGAATTTGCAAACACAAAACCAGCCCTACAGGAAATCTTGAAAGGGTTCCTCTAAACAAAGAGAGAGCCTAAAAGCAACATAGACCAGAAAGGAACACAGACAATATACGGTAACAGTCACCTTACAGGCAATACAATGCCACTAAATTCCTATCTTTCAATAGTTACCCTGAATGTAAATGGGCTAAATGCCCCAATCAAAAGACACAGGCTATCAGACTGGATTAAAAAACAAGACCCATCGATATGCTGTCTGCAAGAGACTCATTTTAGAACCAAAGACACCCCCAGATTGAAAGTGAGGGGGTGGAAAACCATTTACCATGCTAATGGACACCAAAAGAAAGCTGGGATGGCAATCCTTATATCAGACAAATTAGATTTTAAACCAAAGACTGTAATAAGAGATGAGGAAGGACATTATATCCTACTTAAAGGATCTATCCAACAAGAAGATCTAACAATTGTAAATATCTATGCCCCTAACATGGGAGCAGCCAATTATATAAGGCAATTAATAACAAAAGCAAAGAAACACATCGACAACAATACAATAATAGTGGGGGACTTTAACACCCCTCACTGAAATGGACAGATCGTCTAAGCAAAAGATCAACAAGGAAATAAAGACTTTAAATGACACACTGGACCAAATGGACTTCACAGACATATTCAGAACATTCCACCCCAAAGCAACGGAATACACATTCTTCTCTAGTGCCCATGGAACATTCTCCAGAATAGATCATATCCTAGGTCATAAATCAGGTCTCAACCGGTACCAAAAGATTGGGATCATTCCCTGCCTATTTTCAGACCACAATGCTTTGAAACTAGAACTCAATCACAAGAGGAAAGTCGGAAGGAACTCAAATACATGGAGGCTAAAGAGCATCCTACTGAAGAATGAATGGGTCAACCAGGAAATTAAAGAAGAATTAAAAAAATACATGGAAACCAATGAAAATGAAAACACAACTATTTAAAATCTTTGGGATGCAGCAAAGGCAGTCCTAAGAGGAAAGTATATAGCAATACAAGCCTTCCTCAAGAAACAAGAAAGGTCAAAAAAAAAAAAAAAAAAAAGAAACAAGAAAGGTCTCAAGTACACAACCTAACCCTACACCTAAAGGAGCTGGAGAAAGAACAGCAAATAAAGCCTAAACCCAGCAGGAGAAGAGAAATAATAAAGATCAGAGCAGAAATCAATGAAATAGAAACCAAAAGAACAGTAGAACAGATCAACGAAACTAGGAGCTGGTTCTTTGAAAGAATTAACAAGATTGATAAACCCCTGGCCAGACTTATCAAAAAGAGAAGAGAAATGACCCAAATCAACAAAATCATGAATGAAAGAGGAGAGATCACAACCAACACCAAAGAAATACAAACAATTATAAGAACATATTATGAGCAACTCTATGCCAGCAAATTAGATAACCTGGAAGAAATGGATGCATTCCTAGAGATGTATCAACTACCAAAACTGAACCAGGATGAAATAGAAAACCTGAACAGACCTATAACCACTAAGGAAATTGAAGCAGTCATCAAAAATCTCCCAAAAAACAAAAGCCCAGGGCCAGATGGCTTCCCAGGGGAATTCTACCAAACATTTCAAGAAGAATTAATACCTATTCTTCTGAAACTGTTCCAAAAAATAGAAATGGAAGGAAAACTTCCAAACTCATTTTATGAGGCCAGCATTACCTTGATCCCAAAACCAGACAAAGACCCCATCAAAAAGGAGAATTACAGACCAATATCCCTGATGAACATGGATGCAAAAATTCTCACCAAAATACTAGCCAATGGGATCCAACAGTACATTAAAAGGATTATTCACCATGACCAAGTGGGATTTATCCCTGGGCTGCAAGGTTGGTTCAACATCTGCAAATCAATCAATGTGATACAATACATTAACAAAAGAAAGAACAAGAATCATATGATCCTCTCAATAGATGCAGAAAAAGCTTTTGACAAAGTACAGCATCCTTTCTTGATCAAAACTCTTCAGAGTATAGGGATCGAGGGTACATACCTCAATATCATAAAAGCCATCTATGAAAAACCTACAGCGAATATCATTCTCAATGGGGAAAAACGGAGAGCTTTCCCCCTAAGGTCAGGAACGTGGCAGGGATGTCCACTATCACCACTGCTATTCAACATAGTATTGGAAGTCCTAGCCACAGCAATCAGACAACAAAAAGAAATCAAAGGCATCCAAATTGGCAAAGAAGAAGTCAAACTCTCACTCTTTGCAGATGATAGGATACTTTATGTGGAAAACCCAAAAGACTCCACCCCAAAACTGCTAGAACTCATACAGGAATTCAGTAAAGTGGCAGGATATAAAATCAATGCACAGAAGTCAGTGGCATTCCTATACACCAACAAGTTAGAAGAAAGAGAAATTAAGGAGTCGATCCCATTTACAATTGCACCCAAAACCATAAGATACCTAGGAATAAATCTAACCAAAGAGACAAAGGATCTGTACTCAGAAAACTATAAAATACTCATGAAAGAAATTGAGGAAGACACAAAGAAATGGAAAAACGTTCCATGTTCATGGATTGGAAGAACAAATATTGTGAAGATGTCAATGCTACCTAGAGCAATCTACACATTCAATGCAATCCCCATCAAAATACCATCCAATTTTTTCAAAGAAATGGAACAAATAATCCTAAAATTTGTATGGAACCAGAAAAGACCCCGCATAGCCAGAGGAATGTTGAAACAGAAAAGCAAAGCTGGCGGCATCACAATTCCGGACTTCCAGCTCTATTACAAAGCTGTCATCATCAAGACAGCATGGTACTGGCACAAAAACAGACACATAGATCAATGGAACAGAATAGAGAGCCCAGAAATGGACCCTCAACTCTATGGTCAACTCATCTTTGACAAAGCAGGAAAGAATGTCCAATGGAACAAAGACAGTCTCTTCAACAAATGGTGTTGGGAAAATTGGATAGCCACATGCAGAAGAATGAAACTGGACCATTTCCTTACACCACACACAAAAATAGACTCCAAATGGTTGAAAGACCTCAATGTGAAACAGGAGTCCATCAAAATCCTAAAGGAGAACACAGGCAGCAACCTCTTTGACCTCAGCCGAAGCAACTTCTTCCTAGAAACATCGCCAAAGGCAAGGGAAGCAAGGGCAAAAATGAACTATTGGGACTTCATCAAGATAAAAAGCTTTTGCAAAGCAAAGGAGACAGTCAACAAAACCAAAAGACAACCGACAGAATGGGAGAAGATATTTGCAAATGACATATCAGATAAAGGGCTAGTATCCAAAATCTATAAAGAACTTATCAAACTCAACACCCAAAGAACAAAGAATCCAATCAAGAAATGGGCAGAAGACATGAACAGACATTTTTCCAAAGAAGACATCCAAATGGCCAACAGACACATGAAAAAGTGTTCAATATTGCTCGGCATCAGGGAAATCCAAATCAAAACCTCAATGAGATACCACCTCACACCAGTCAGAATGGCTAAAATTAACAAGTCAGGAAACGACAAATGTTGGCGGGGATGCGGAGAAAGGGGAACCCTCCTACACTGTTGGTGGGAATGCAAGCTGGTGCAGCCACTCTGGAAAACTGTATGGAGGTTCCTCAAAAAGTTGAAAATAGAGCTACCATATGATCCAGCAATTGCACTACTGGGTATTTACCCCAAAGATACAAAAGTAGGGATCCGAAGGGATACGTGCACCCCGATGTTTATAGCAGCAATGTCCACAATAGCCAAACTGTGGAAAGAGCCAAGATGTCCATCGACAGATGAATGGATAAAGAAGATGTGGTGTACATATACAATGGAATATTATGCAGCCATCAAAAGGAATGAGATCTTGCCATTTGCAACAACGTGGATGGAACTGGAGGGTATTATGTTGAGTGAAATAAGTCAAACAGAGAAAGATATGTATCATATGATCTCACTGATATGAGGAATTCTTAATTGTAGGAAACAAACTGAGGGTTGCTGGAGTGGGGGGTGGGGTGGGAGGGATGGGGTGACTGGGTGATAGACACTGGGGAGGGTATGTGCTCTGGTAAGCGCTGTGAATTGTGCAAGACTGTTGAATCTCAGATCTGTACCTCTGAAACAAATAATGCAATATATGTTAAGAAAAAAAAAAAAGAAGAAGAAGGTAGCGGGAGGGGAAGAATGAAGTGGGGGAAATCGGAGGGGTAGAAGAACCATGAGAGACGATGGACTCTGAAAAACAAAAAGGGTTCTGGAGGGGAGAGGGGTAGGAGGATGGGTTAGCCTGGTGGTGGGTATTGAGGAGGGCACATTCTGCATGGAGCACTGGGTGTTATGCACAAACAATGAATCATGGAACACTTCATCTAAAACTAATGATGTAATGTATGGGGATTAACATAAGAATTAAATAAATAAATAAATAAATAAATAAATAAATAAATAAATAAAGAGTTGCATTAAAACAATATAATACAAAAAAGATTAAAAATAGAAGAATGGAAAATGAATATAAACTAACAAAATAAAATGAAAGCATAAAATATTAGTATCAGATTTAATAGAATTCAAAATAAAAGCACCTATAAAAGGTACAACATACCAAGAAGATATGACAATCAAATAAATTTTGTACTAAACAACTGAGTATCAAAATATAGAAAGAAATAGTTAAAACTACAAAGAGAAATTGTCAAACTTGTAATGATACTCGATTTTTACATGCCTCTTCAAAAGCTGATAGATCTGGTGAACAAAAAGAAGTAAAGCTATAGGACAATATGAGTAATATAATTTAAAAGTTTGATTTGAGATTTATATAAGAAAATTTACCTGATAATACACATTTACATGTTCTTTTTTAATATCTGGGGTACAAACAAAAACTGACCATCCATTAAAGTTGGCTAGAAGAAAAATCTTAATTCCAAAAAATGGAAAGCATATAGGCTACATTTTCTGACTACAATGTTAAAAAAAAAACTAGAATCAAAGACAAAACAGTAGCAAAACAATGTAACAAAAACTCAGCAACTTGGAAACTTTAAAACATGATTCTGTATAGACAAACTCCAAAATTGAAATGATTATTTATAAATTAATGACACTGAGCGCACCATATAATGAAATCAATTGTTAAGGCCAATGCAGTATTTATGGAAAAATGTATAGCCTCAAACACATTTATTAGAAAACAGGAAAGAGAGTTGAGTGTAAGCAATTGGGAAAAAGAAAATTAGAGGTGGGGCTTCTATAAAAGTAAGGAATTAATAGAGATAAAAGCAGAAATTAATGAAATGAGAAACAAATGTAGACTTGGTAAATAAAACCAAATGTTGCTTCTTTCATTTATTGATTCCCTTAATGGCTCAAGAAGAGGTTTAAAAAAAGCTAATTAATATACGTAGAAAAAATTAGATCATCAAAGATATACTTCTAAAAACAGCATCAGGCCCAGGGTGGATTTAACAGTGAGTTATAGCAAACCTTCAAGAACAAGTACCTTGTGCTATTTAAATAGTTATAAAGCTGAAAACAAAGATGGAAAACTTCCCAATCCATTCTGTTGGGCTAGCTCTGGAGTAGGCATCTGCTGTTTTTGCTCCATAGTGTTCATTCATCCTTCTAGTAACCACACCCTGATTATCCTCGGAGGGAGCCCTCTCCACGCTCCTCTGTGTCTGTGTACTTCCAGGGAAGGTGACACCATCCCCAGTTCCAGGGCTGGGCCTACAAACCTCGGTCAGCTTTGCTGTCTCCCAGCCACTGTGAATGGCTGGGGGATGGGCATGTGATCGGGTCAAGAAGGCTGAAACGGAGGAGACCCGTTTCAGTGACTTCTGGGCTCTAGATCCTGGAGCAGCTGTTTGCCTGCAGTGTGGAGCCTGAGATGAAAGCAGACACAAGGGAAAAGCAGAACCAGGAGATGGAGAGAAAATGAGCATCGATTACGGTATTTGAGCCCCAAACGTAGCCATGCCTCCAGGTATGCCCTCCCCACCGTACCCTTCAGCTCTCTGAACCACTCTTTAAATCAGCGAAGGTTGAATTTGCTGTCATTTTCAACTGAAGCCACTAATCCCAGCCTACCAAAGCTGAACGAAGACAACATATACAGGAAAGTGGCCCAATTGCAATTACTTAGATGCAAAACTCATAAATAAAATGGTAGCAAATTTAATCTAGCTATATAAGACCAATCAATCATGAGCAAATAGGTTTTATCCCAAGAATCAAGCCTAGATTCTATCATTACAAACTAATCTTTATTTTTAAATTCACTATTGTGATACGTTAAAGAAAGAAAACCAAATGACCATCTTTAATAAGATGATAAGAATTTGTAATACACTTCCGTAACCGATAAAGGGTCCTGCAGTGGCCAGTTTTATGTGTCTACTTGGTGAGGCTATAGTCCCCAGTTAAGCAGTCAAACACTAATCTAGGCATTGCTGTGACCGTACTTTGTAGTATGATTAAAGTCCATAATCAGGTGACTTTAGTTAAGGGAGATTATCCTAGATAATCTGGGTGTGCCCTGATTCAATGAGATGAAAGGCTTTAAGGGCGGAACTGAGATTTTGCAGAAGAAATTCCACCTGTGGGCCACAGCTTCGGCTCCTGTCTGAGAGTTCCAGCCTTCCTGACAGCCTGCCCTGTGGATTTGGGACCTGCCTAGCCAGGCCCCACAGTTGCAAAAAAACCTGTTCATATCTATTTCCTAGCCGTTCTGTTTCTCTGGTAGAGCCCTGACTGATAACAGGTTTCTAATTGCAGCAAACATCACACACACCTGTGGATCATAGGAAGCATTTCCTCTCAGGCAAGGACAAGATGCCCACTGTTGCAACATTTTAAAAGGATGACAGGGGAGGGTCTTACCAGGAAGGTGCAGTAGACAGAAGAATGCCCCTTCCCCCTAAAGATACCCACACCCTAATCCCAGAACCTGTGAACGTGTTAGGTTACAGGGCAAAAGGGACTTAGCTGGAATGATGAAGTTCACGGACTTGAGGGAGGAGATGCTTCTGCGTTATCCATGTGGCAGTGATGTAATCACAAGGGTCCTTTATTGGGGAAAAAAAAGAAGCAGGAGATTCAGAATCAGAGAAGGAGAGGTGAGTGATGCAGCCATGAGCCAGAAAACCTGGGTGGCCTCTGGAAACCGGAAAAGACAAGAAAACGGATTCTCCCCTAGAACCTCCAGAAGGGATACAGCCCTGCCAACCCATTTTGGAATTCTGATCTGCATAATAGTAGGATAATATACCTGTTGTTGTTTTAAGCCACTAAATTTGTGGTCATTTGTTACAGTCACAATAGGAAACACATACAGAAGGTAATATTCAAACAGTAACCTGAGCTTGGAAGAGAGGGTGTAAAACAAACATGTACCTGGGAGAATTGAGTTTTAGATAGAGGGAAAAGCCAGAGCAAAGGCCCTGCGGTAGGAAAGCTACAGTAAGAGTAAAAAGCCAGGGTGTGTTGAGCAGTAGGACGCAGAGGGAAGGGACCAAAAGATGGGGTCAGGGAAGAGTGGTGGGTACCAGAAGTGATTGTAAGGATTTGTTTTTTTTTAAGCCAAATAAGACATAAAGCCTTCTGAGCACCTAGAGCAGAGGGGTCCACAATTCAACTTATACTTTATAAGGACCATTCCGTCTGCTGTGGGTGACCACCAGCTTTATCATAAAGAACTCTGCACTTGCCTGGGCCCCTTCCAAAACTTCAGCAATGCATTCATGTGATCATACCCTTTATAAAACTTTGCAAAAGTAAGATATTATAACCACAATTGGTTAGGACCACCTGATCTCTTTCTTGATTTTTCTACCATATCAGCTCTCAGTGCTAGAATGACTAGAGGCGTTTTGGGGGTCCAGCCAGGGAAAATTGAGCTGGAATACCTTTAGTGTGAGTTCAGTGGGATATGTTTGTGTGGTTCACGGTTCTTTCTATGTTTTTAGAAGTTATTGACAGCTGTCCTGGAGCAAGAATGGCTCTTAGGAATCCGCCTACCACCCACTGTGTGGTTGCCCAGGACTGTGATGAGAGAGCTTTAACTGAGTGCTGTCAGCTCACAGAATTTTTAAAAATTAGTCACTTCACAAGAAAATTTGAAAGGCCCAGAAATCTTACAGTTCACATATAAAAGAAACTTGACAGAGCTTCCCCAAACTTGACAGTTCTAAAAATTTACCCTAACAAGTTGTATAAATGGAGGAAGATTTTTTAAACTATTAATTTAAAAAATTAATCAACTACAGTAAAGAAGACTTTTGTATTATTTCTGTGAAATGATTTTGTCATATGAAAAGGTCTAACAAAGAATATGAAGCCAAAAAAATACAGGGGAAGAAGTAATGTAGAGGTATGCCATTAATTGATAAAAAAAGATTGTGTTGTTTTTCTGATTGGTGTCCTATGTTTGTGGTATGTATCGGCCTGTTAAAAATTTATAATTTACTGTGATTTATTTTTTTCATCTAAATATTTAATTTCATTCCTAATTTAGTATTTCTCATCTTTTAATTTTTTCCTAAGGACCCCTTAAGTTGCATATGCTTTGAGCCCCACAAGACCTGGATCTGTCTTGGGGGTGAATGGACAATGGGGGTGGGAGTGAGCTAGTCCTTAGCATCTTTGCCTCAGACCCACTTCTCACTGTCCCCCTGCTCTGCTCTCTCCAGGTGGGGGAGTGGCCCTGCAGGCTGTTTCCAGGGATCCTGTTGTCAGCTGCCTTCAGGCAGGACCCAGCCAATGAGAAGGCCCAGTGGGAGATGAGAGGCCTGGAAGGAGGGACAAGCCAGCCCTTCGTCCTTCATTTGGAGGCACTAACCTCTGCTCTGTGCTCCTAGCTCCTGCCAAACAGGCCTCCCTCGCTCACGGCTTCTTTCAAAGTAACTCTGGCCCCTGGGTGTGGGTAACACCACCTTTTCCTGTAGCCCCTCAAGTCTCCAGGTGGCCACAGCTGCTTGCTCTTGGTAATCTTGGGGCTGCCTCCCAGTCCTATCTCAGCTCTCTGTCACCTGTGTAACCAGTTTCTAGTATTACCTTCCCTCATGGAATGGTTTCTGTTATCCTGGGCGGGTTCTGCCTGAAAGAAGGAGGTAAGGACAGAAACAGGGAGGCCTGTTCGGGGGCGAATGGAATCACCCAGTTGAGGAATGAAGGTGACTGGTTCCAGAGTCATAGCTTTGGAGGTAATGAAAAGTGATAGAGACGAGTGATTTGCTTATAGACAGGTTGGGGGAAGTGAGAGGAGAAAAGTCAAGGATTACTGAGAGGTATGGGGCCCTGGAAGAACAGGCCATCCCTTCCTGAGGAGGTGAGGTTGAGGGGATGGGAGGAGGCGAGGAGGCTGGGGGACATCTTAAGTTTGAGATGCCCATTCAACATCCAAGTGAATAGATCGAGTTGGCAGTTGACTGTATGGGGCCTCTCAAGAAAGAGATGCAGCATGCAGATACATTTGGGAGTCATGAATGTATAGGTAGAAAAAGCTGAGAAACTCGTCAATATACCAGTGGAGTGAGTGTAGGTAAAGAAGGGCCTCGAACTAACCCCCTGGAGCACCCCATTGTTTACCGGGAAATGAGGGGCTGGCAAAGGAGTCTGAGATGAGTGTGCAGAGAGGTCGGAGAACTGGAAGAGGGTGTCCTGGGAGTCACGTGAAGAATGTGTGCCCCCTCCTCCCTCTCATGCTCTCTGTCTCTCATTCTCTCTGTCTCAAATAAATAAATAAAAAATCTTAAAAAAAAAAAAAAAGAATGTGTGCCCAAGAGGAGGGTGGTACGTGTCGAATTTGGCCGACAGGTCAAGTGCAATGAGGTCTGAGATGAACCGTTGTATCTTGCAATATGGATATCACTGGTGACGCTAACAAGAGCAATTTCAGGAAGATGTTGAGGACAGAAAAACTTGGAGATCATAAATTTTTTTTTTTTTAGTTTTGTTGTGAAGAAGAGAAATAGTATAACAGCTGGAAATGAGAGTAAAGTCAAGAGAGGAATACCAATATATATTTATATGTATTTATCTACACATACATACATACACACACATGCACACATATATAACTTTCCATTGAAGTATGACATACATAGAAAGGAGTGCACAGATCATGAGCTTAAATTCAGTAGGTTTTCCCAAGTTCATTTATCCATGTAACTTCTACCTAGATCAGGAAAGGGAACACGGCCAGCACCCCAGAAGGTCCCTCATGCCCAGTCATTACCTGTTTCTTCCTCCTCAGGGTAGCCACTCTTCTAAACCATAAATTAATTCTGCTGTTTTTGAAGCTTACGTGGTAGAATCATATAGTATGACTTCTTTGACTCAACATTGCTTGTGAGATGCTGACTGTAGCGACAGCCCATTCATTTTCATTGACCTATATGTAGTATGCCCTTTATGACTATACCACAAATTCTGTATCCATTCTATTCTTATGGATGGACATTTAGATTGTTTACTGTTTTTGCTATTATACTTAATGTTACCGTGAATAGGCTTGAGCATGTCTTTTGGTGCACAAGCATATGCATTTATGTTTGGTATATACTGTAGGTGTGGAATTGCTGGATAATAGGGTAAGCCCGTATTCAGCTTTAGTAGACATTATCAAGTAGTTTTCCAAAGTGGTTATACCAATCTGCACTCCCAACAGCAAGGCAATCAGGTGTTCTCTATTCTTGTCAGTACCTGGTACTGTCATAGGTCTTTTTAATTTGAGCCATTCTGATGCATGTGTCACGGTGCCCCACCCAGCTTTTAATTTCCATTCTCTTGATGACTGATAAGGTTGAGCACCTTTTCATATTTTCTTTTATGAAGTGGCTGTTCAAGTCTTTTGAGGAGGGATGAGAAGGTGTTAAATGAGACAGTAGGAGAGCAAATGGCTTAGGATACTTGCCTTCACCAGCAACACCAAGAGTCCACTTGAGCTTAGTGGCCATGAAGTTAAAATGAAATTGGTCACCATGTCACATTTTTATCCAGACCCAGGAGCATATGGAGAATGGGGCCTAGTCAGCTGCCCTGGTGAGTGAGGGACAAGGACGTTGAGGGAGTTATGGAGATGAACCATGGGCTCTGGACTGGGCAGGGGGCAGAGTAAGGACAGTGAGAATATAGAAGGGTCAACAGATTTAGGTCCTGGTGGGCTGAAGAATTGTTGGAGCAGAAGAACAAAAGGAATGAACTAGAAGGGTTAGAAGTGGTGCTCAGAGAGGTGAATTGCTTAAACTGGGTTATGGGGATGTCAGATTGCTATTTGTCTTGGTTAGATCTGTGGCATGAGCATGGCCATGAGTGGATGAGAAACTAGATCTTAATAGAAATCAAGGAACTGAGAGACCAAGGTATAGGGAAAATGACCTATCTGAATGTTGACATCACCAAGAATTATGATGGGATTATCATCAGAGAGAAGCTATTCTAATTCACCAGTATTAGCAAAAATAAACAAACAAACAAACAAACATACATACAGAGCAAAGGGCCCAATTAAAATGGAGAAACAGACCTGTTTGTACATGGGAATTTACTATTTAGGTCAGATGATAATTTCAAATTGGTGCCGAAAGGATAGGTCATGCCATAAATAGTGTTGGGACAACTGTCTATCCACTGGGAAAATAATATTTTACCCCTGCCTCACACCATCTATAAGAGTAACTTCTAAATGGATTAAAAGACCTAAACATTCTAAACTATACAACTAATAGAAGAAAATAAAGGAAAATATTCTTATAATATTGGGATAGAGGTTCTCCTAAGAAAGATCTAAGATCCCAAGCAATGATAATAGTTAATATTTATTGTGTGGTGCCCTGTGATGGTTACCATTCTAAGACCTTTTAATGTGTGTTAATCTATTTAATCCTCACAACAACCCTGTGCACTAGGTACTCTCAGCTTCGTTTTACATATTAAAACTGAGGCACAGAAAGGTTAGGTAACTTGCCTAAGTCACACAGCTAAGATAACTCCAGAACAGAATATAAATAATTGACACATAAAACTTCTATATGACAAAAAAAGTAAATAAAATTTAAAGAAAAAGGACAACTGGGAGCAAATATATTACTAACTGTTTAACTTTCTCTTTTAAACAGCTTTATCGAGGTATGATTGACATACAATAAACTGCACATATTTAAAGTGTACAATTTGATGAGTTTTGACATAAGTATACACCTGTGAAACCATCACCACAATCAAGGATGAACATATCCATCACCCCCAAAAGTTATTTATAACTTTCAAACTGATTATTTCCATATCATACATACACAAGGAGTTCCTACAAATCAATTAAGACAAAAACATAGGACCCCATAAAAATGGGCAAAGGCTAAAACCAGAAATTCACAGTGCAAAACATAATAGAAATAGCTAATAATCACATGAAAATATGCACAGCCTCAGTAATAATGCAGGAAATGCAAATTTAAATGATGAGATAGCATTTTAGCCTGAGTGGTGAAAATTGGCAAGGTTGATGCTATCCAGAATTGGTGAGGGTGTGGACACATGGGCTCTCTCAGAGTGTGGTGACAGTATGAATTTGCATACATCTTTTTGGAATAGGGTAGATATTCTCTACATCTAAAACACATATAACTTCTTTCCCAACAGCTCAAATTTCTAGAAATCCATCCCTCAGCAATACTCACACATATGTGCCTATGTATAATGCAGCATTTTAAATAAGGAAACATTGAAACATGAAGGGAGGGGGGATCCCTAAATGGCCATTAATGATTAAATAATGTTTAAAAAGGTGTAATTATGCTATGGAATATTACATAGCTATTAAAAAGAATGAGTGAGATTTCTGTGTACCAACAGGGAAAGGCAAAACCTTATTTTTACTTTTAAAATCTGTGTGTGTAAGACTTTTACCTTGTACTCTATGTATTTTAAAATCATTTCAATTCTTAACAAGTAGTTTAAAAATACATAAAAATGAAAAAGTGACGCATGCCTGTTAAAAAAAAAAAAACCAAATTCGTGCAGCAGTATGGAACTACAGAAGAGGATGTGGACCTCACCCCATGTTTATTAATTCATGAAGCCAGCCAAGTGCTAATTATGCAGAGATGAACAAAACATCGTCCCTGTCCTCATGGAGCTTAGTTTCTACTGAAGAAGGAAGAACGAGTAAAAGGGGATAGCGAATTTAGATGCGAAAGGGGAAAAAGGTCCCTTTGGGAAGTGAGAGTTAGCTGGAAGCCTGGAAGATGAGTAAGCGCTCTTCAGGCGATGAGTAGGCAGAAAAGTGACCACGAAAAGGCGCAGGGGTAGCGGGATGTGACGTGCGTAGGGACTGGGACGTGAGCGGGGCATGCGGGAGAAAGAGGAGTCTGTGCATTTTTAAACTGTTAGCCTCAGGACTACGTGATTTGTGTTCAAGAAAATCCACTCTTTTCAGGGACACAGTTTGACAGATTTTGGCAAACATGCCCAGTCGTGTAACCACCACCACGATCAAGTCATCGAACACCTCCATCATCCCACAAAGTTCCCGTGTGCCCTGTTGGACTCGACCCCTTTCCCTTCCTGCCAGCCCCTGGCAAGCACTGATCTGCTTTCTGTCACTATAACTTTGCCTTTTCCACATTATCATAATGGAATAATACAGTGCATAGCCTTTCACGCAGCATAATGCTGTTGAGATTCATCCATGAAGTTGTGTGTATCAGCCATTCATTCAGTTTTATTACTGAGTGTATGGATGTGACACAATTAGTTTATTCAATCACTAATTGAGGAACATTTGGGTTTGGGGGGTTTTGGTGTGTGTGTGGTGTATTTGGTTTTGTTTTTGTTTTTCCTGGCTGTTATGAATAAAGCTTCTGGGAACATTCATGTACAGGTCTGCATGGAGGTATCTTTTCATTTCTCTAGGGTAAATACCTGAGAGTGGAATTGCTGGATCCATAGCAATGTCTAAACTTCACAAGAAACTGCCAGACCCTTTTCCAAAGTGTCTGTATCATTTTGCATTCCCACCAGCAATGTGTGTCAATTCTAGCTGTTCTCACTCTTGCCAGAATTTGACAGTATCAGTTTTTTTTTAAAATGATTATTACTTTAGCCATTCCACTAGGTGTGTAGTAATATTTCATTGTGGCTTTTGGTGCCTTTTCCTAATGATTAACATTGTTGACCATATTTTCATATGCTTATTTGACACCCATATCTCTTCTTTGGCGATGTGAGCCTCAGAACTTTTCATTGACATGACATTCTTTGTGAAAGTCCAAAATATTAACTAATACATAAATATTAAATATTAAAACTGGGGGCCTTCAGCCGCTTCTCTGCTGCCTCCTGTGTCCCGAGCCCTGACCTTTGAGAGGGCACCTCAGAGCAGTATTCTAATCCAGACTAGGATCTTGCTAGCTTGTCTCCAAAGACAGCTCCCAAACAAGCCATGCCTTCCAGTAGCCAGGCCCCTTGTGCATTCCCCTTCCACTGAGCCGGCGCTGTAATCAACAAAATGTAACAAAAGTGATGCCTCCTGACATCTCTGGCTAGATCAGAAGAAGCCATAAAGCTCCCACCTCGGTCCTTTAGAGTGCTCACTCTGGGAGAAGCCATGTAAAATGTAAATGGCTAAATATGCCAAAACCTGTATGCTATGAGAAAGCCCAAGGTAGCCATGGAGAGAGACTGCATGGAGAGAGAGATGACTGGCCAGCCCACGGCTATTTCAGCCATTCCAGTCCAGGCACCAGACACAGGAGTAAAGAAGCCATTTTAGATGTCCCATCTAGTCAAGCCTTTGGGTGACTCCAGCTGCAACTGCCCTCCGACTACAACCCTACTGGAGTCCATGAGTTAGGACTACCTATCCAAGTCAACCCTCAGAACCATGGATGATAATAATAAATTGCTACCTTTTTGTTGTTGTTGTTGTTAGGGAGAAAGAGATGGGGAGAGGCAGAGGGAGAGAGTGAATCTTAAGCAGGTTCCACACCCAGTGCAGAGCCTGATGCAGGGCTCAATCTCACAACCCTGAGATCATGACCTGAGCCAAAATCAAGAGTCAGTCGCTTTAATTGACTGAGCCACCCGGGCACCCCAATAAATTGCTATTTTAAGTCACTAAGTATTGGAGTGGTTTGTTACACAGCAATAGCTAACTGGAACACAAACGATGCCCAGGTTTGGGGTCTGGAGAAGGTGGTGGGGTTCATCCCCAAGTTGGGGAATAAGAGAGAGGGTTGCTGGTTATTGTCACGTTCCTTCCTTTTTCTTCTACATTCTCATTCCCTGGATGTCATCTTATATCCTTATGCTGTCAGTGCCAGAAACGTGGGTGGCTACAAGAAAACGGAGACTGAGCAAGAAACAGGAACTGGGAAAATCGGAGCAGATGCCAGGCCCAGGAATGAGCCCAACTCCAGTGAAATACTAAGAACAGTGATTCCTTACAGTCCTTTACAGTTTCTAAAGCACCCTAAAATGTGTTATTTTTTTGACCCTCATGCCAGCTAGGTGAGGGGGGAACTATTACTCCCATTTAACTGGGAGAAGAAACAGAAGCTCAGAAAGGTTAAGCGTGGTAGAGAGTACAGTCCTGGTGCATCCATGCTGGGAGTTTTTGTTGGGATGAGAAAGAGAACTAAGATGAATTCAGAACTGGCTTGCAATGAGGAATGGGGGCAAGAAATCATTTAGCATAAGAAGTTGGTAAAGGCAAAGTCCAGGCTTTAGTCAGAGCCATTGCTCCCAACACTCACCACTCCAACCTGTCTTATTTCCATAATATCATTGCCAATTCACAAGAGATGGTTGCATGGCTGGAACCTTGAGCCTGGATGAATAGCACAGGGTCCTGATTGGCCTCGTTATTCATCCTGGCACACTGGTGTCCTCCTTGTCCTTGAGCCCATGGAGGACATGCCATTTCTGTGCTTAGAAACTATCAGGGGCTTCCAGTAGACCAGGCTCTTCATCAATCCCTTACCCATTGTCCTGGCCCAAAGCTTAGGTCCACATCTGTTCCTAGTTGTAGGGATTCATTTATTCATTTATTCAAAAAATATTTATCAAATGCCTACTATGTGCCAAGCCCTGGGTTAGGGAGGAGAGCGTAGTGTACAATAAGATAAATACCTTCCTTGACTGAAAGGAGCCTGGAATCTAACAGGGTAAATAGACAAGTTCCCTAAGGGCACCAAAGAGATTTGTAGAGAGCTATGGGAATATAGTGAAGAGCAGTGACCTAACCAAAGAGTGAGGTGAAGAAGTAGGTGAATCAAATGGGAAAAGTTGAGGGAGAGCAGCAGATGCAAAGGCCCTGAGGCAAAAAGGAGCACTGTATATGAAAGGAAAGGAACTCCAAATGGGGCTTAAAAAGCAGACTAGATCATGTAGGGTTTTGTAGGCTTTGTGAGGGATTCTGGTTTTGAAGTGGGCATGGGACATGTTGGAGCAGAGACAGTGATAATGCATTTGTGGTTAGGAGCTTGACCTCTTTGCTGATTCCACTTGAACACAGGTCTCATCTCCAATAAGTGGTTCCTAGATTTCGTCTCCCAGTGTGGAGCTCCTGATTCAACAACTTCTTGCAGATCTGCCTTGCACCCATCTCTCTGGCACTGGTGGAGGCCTGGTGGAACAGAGATAATTTGTTGTCTCTCTGACATCCACCCCCCAGTTCCTAACAGAAGTCTGGTTGTGTTCAGGGGTCCTCCTTCCTATAAGGGGCCTGTGCTTCGGAGCAGCAGCCCCAGCCCCAGGGAGCACCTTGCCTGGCACAAGTCAGTATTGGCAATCCTCCTCCCCTGCCAGTGATCCATTTAAGCACAGGCACATAAGGAGGAGCCCAATCAGGGTCTCCTGGGAAAGGTTTCTCACTCAAAGACACCCGGAGGAGAGGGTCCTTTCTTCCACTGGACATTGCGGAGTCAGGATAGGGTGGCTGAATCTGGGGCAGCCCTTTTGTGACCATGAGGAGAGCCAGTCTGAAGACAAAATCAACACACTCAGGGTAGCTGCAAAAGACAGAAAGAACCTGGGTGCTTGATGACATCACTGAGCCACCACATGGGAGCTTTTCCTCCTTCTCTGGAAGGAGTTCCTGTTATGTGAGAGGATGCATCTTTTTCATCATTGACAGCTACTGAGTTTGAGATCTTCTGTTACTTTTGGTCCCAGGCACCCTCTGCTCACAGCCTGTGCCTCTGAGGCTGACCTCTGTCTATATACACCCGTGTGGACCCCAGGCTTTGCAAGTCCCTGTTGCAACACTCCTTTTACCTGTCAGGACACCCACCTTGTTGATGATCCAGTTATAGCACCATATGCCTCTTTCCCTCTAGCCCCCAGCAGTCCTCTTTTAGACTTCTTACCATGTCTTGGGCCTTGGATCCCTCAAATATAACTTGTACCTTTTGCATCCACGTCCTTATAACTGAGAATAAACACAAACTTCCCAAGTCCTGGGTGTTCTCTAGCTGAGGCTGCCCTTTGGTCCCCTGGCATATTCATTCAGTAAGCCATCAGACAGAAGCTGCTCCACACATAGAGCTTGGCTAAGGCTGTAACAGGAAACTGAGTCAAGGTCAGAGTTTGGGAAGATCAGGAAACAATGAGGAGGGGGAATGCAAGCTGGTGGTTTAGGACCAAAAGCTCTGGAGGCAAGTCATGGAGGAAGTGAGTGTGTAGAGGCCTATCTGGATTATACACTGCTCTGGGGTGTGGCAGCTCAGCCAGGCTGAAGGAGCTGGGCAGGGCTGGACACCCCCTGTAAGTACCTAACATCCCTGTCCCCCTCTTTTCAGTCCTTACCCAGGCTCTCATGTCGATTTCAAAGTTCCCCTTCAATAAACTACCTGGACTCTCTCTAGTTACAGTGGCTCAGATGTTGACTCCAAGTCAACTCAGCATACAGACCACCCACTCCTGCGCAAGGTGCTGGAAATGCTGTGATGAGTACACCACAGCCCCTGCTTTCTAGGGGCTCATTGTTGTTTGCTATCCCCGCCCCGAATATTGCAGAATCTGTCCCTATCCTCCATCCCTAATGCCAGAACATTTATCCTCTTCTCTCTGCAATCTCTTTTCCTTCTGATTCCACTGAATATTCACCTCTGCCAGGAAGTTTTCCCTGACTGTCACTGTTGGGCACAATTTATGCCATTCCAACACCCTTGGAAATTTCCTATTGAACTCTGTCCAGCTGGGATTAACACAGCATGTATCCTTTCAGCCTTCAGAGGTGTGTGTGTGTGTGTGTGTGTGTTTGCCTCATTCTGGCCAAATGCCACATCCCCCAATGCATTGTCATCTGAATGTATTTGGAAGGCAGCCTGAGCAAAGGCCCTCCTGTCCTTCACTCACCCCTAAGTCCCAGTCTGCTTTTCTAGATGTGTCCCCTTGATGTTCTGCCAAGACCTCAGACTCATCACACCCCAAACTGTCCTTCCCAACCTGATTTCCCCCCAATTCCCTATTCTTAGTTGTAGCCACATCAGCTACCCAGACACCCCAACTCAAGCACCCCCAACCCATTCCCCAACAGACACACACACAAAATTCATTGACTCCCCAGGTCCACAAGATCTTCACCCCCTGAACAGCTCACTTGGTCACATAACATGAAACTCACACTCCTACAAAGCTCACGCATGGTCAATTGCACAAAAAATAAAATCAGAAGCACACAGAGAGCTATGCAGAAACTCAGCCTCCTGAGTTGTCACAGCGAGTCATGCATAATGATAAATACATGTACACACTCACACAGACACGGTCCTAGGCGACAAGCTTTTCACCAGGAACATTCTGGGGAAATGAAACATGGTAAAGTCCAATCATCTTGAACCCAGACCCAGGCCCTGAACCCATAAATCCTACTGGGGGAGGAGGGCAGGCGTTGCCTTTCCCCTGTTCCTGACAGCCTGTGATTTGTGCTTGCTCCGTGGACCCTGGTGCCATAATTCACCCTCGATGCCCACAAGATGACCGTCCAGCCTGGCGTTTTGCCTGCCTTAAGCTCTAGGCTGCCTGTGCCTGTCCTCCTGGCCCCAGAGCCAAGCTGTGTCAATAAAGCTGGGGATGAGAGTGGGGGATGGAGGTCACATAAGGCTCTGTCTCCCAGGAGAGAGGACCACAAGAGGTGTCTATCACCCCAACATCTTTCAGGATCCCCTACTGATCCAGGAACTCCAGGACAAATTCCTCTCTGTGCCCAGACCCAGACCACAGTCAGAATCCAAGCTGCTTTCAACAAATTGGCAAAGACGATGCCTGGCTATGAGCACCAATGGTAAGAACCCAGGCTTCTTGCTGCATAAGCAACCAGGAAGCTCCTGCTCCCATCACCCTGTCTTTCCTTTCCCCCACCTGCAAACACACACACAGACTTGCCTGGCTCTGGGGCTGCCTGCCAGAGGACCGGCCACTCCCGAGCCATCCCTGGGGCTGATGCTCACTGCAAGGGCAATGGCAGTGTGGATGAAGAAGATGGGATGAATTACTTCTATGTTAATGTGGTAGTGTGGAGGATCTGGGTGAGTGGCCGGAGTGGATGATGGCGGGGAGGTGATAGGTGGGCAGTCTGACAAAGATTCAAAGTTACATGGCAATCTACTATTAAGTACAAGACAAGAAGGTCAGATTTTCTTCTTAACTGCAGAGAGCTGGGAACGAGGCTGCACATGTAGAGCCTTCTGGAAAGGACTCTGATAACAATGAGGGTCTGTCTCAATCCCTATCACGTCTTGCCTCTGCCCATTAAGAGCGAGCGGGACCACAGTGAAAAGAGATGCCACAGGGATCTGCTGCTGGCGGACTGGGGAATCCTGTCCGAACTGCTCTTTTGACCTATTGGCATCCCTTTCTGTCTTGGAATCTTGTTTATTTACCCTTTTTACCCTCTCTGGTCCTCACTGGGGGAAATACCGAATAATCAAATGTTGTTGAGATAATTGACCAACGTTTGAAAAACAATACAGCTGGAGTCTTTACACAAAAATAAATTCAAAAGGGTAAAAACATAAAGTGTAAAAAGGTGAAACCACACAAATACTAAAGCAAAGTGTAAATATTTGTATTGTTTAAAGGAAAAGTGGCTTTTCTAAGCATGACATGAAATACAAGAGTTCTAAAGGAAAGGCTTGGCAGACTTGACCACATAAAAATCAAGTATTTATGAAAGACAAAAAAATAAATAAGATTGAAAGTCAGGATGAAGTAGGAAAACATTAGGAATATTATCTCAAATATGTAAAAGAGGTCCTGCAAACTATAAATAAATAACTAAATATTCCAGTAGAGAAATGGACAAAGAACATGATCAGACAAGTCAGAAGTGAAATGTGATTGCCCATTAAGAACTGAGTATATGTTCCAGTTCAATAGTGATCAAAGAAATGCAAATAAAAAAGAGGTATCAGTTGTGACCTATCAGGTGGGAAAAAGTTTTTTTTAAAAAACTGACAAGGGTGTCTGTCATTGGCAACAGTGCAAGGAAAGGGACTGGAAGACTCACTATCGTTAAGATGTCAATTCTAGGGGGTGCCTGGGTGGCTCAGTCATTAAGCGTCTGCCTTCAGCTCAGGTTATGATCCCAGGGTCCTGGGATCGAGCCCCACATCGGGCTCCATGCTCCGCAGGAAGCCTGCTTCTCCCTCTCCCACTCCCCCTGTTTGTGTTCCCTCTCTCACTGTGTCTCTCTCTGTCAAGTAAATAAATAAAATCTTAAAAAAAAAAAATGTCAATTCTACACAAAGCAATCTACAGAGTCAGTGCAATCCCCACCAAAATCATAATGACATTTTTTTTTTTTTTGCAGAAATAGAAAAAGCCATCCTAAAAGGCATGTGGAATCTCAAGGGACCCTGAATAGTCAAAACTAAGTTGAAAAACAACAAAGCTAGAGGACTTACACTTCCTAATTTCAAAACTGATTACAAAGCTACAGTAATCAAAACAGTGTGGTGGTGGCATAAAGACAGACATACGGACCGATGGAATAGACAAGAAAGCCCAGATATAAACCCTCATGGATACGGTCAAATGATTCTTTTTTTTTTTTTAAGATTTTATTTATTTATTTGACAGAGAGAGACAGTGAGGGAGGGAACACAAGCAGGCAGAGTGGGAGATGGAGAAGCAGGCTCTCCGCTGAGCAGGGAGCCCAATGTGGGGCTCAATCACAGCACCCTGGGACCATGACCTGAGCCGAAGGCAGACACTTAACGACTGAGTCACCCAGGCGCCCCTAGTCAAATAATTCTTGACAAGGGTGTCAAGATCGCTCAAAGGGGAAAAGACAGTCTTTTCAATAAATGGTGCTGGGAAAACTGGACATCTACATGCAAAAGAAGGAAATTGGGCCCTTACTTAACACTATGTACTCAATAGTTAACTCAAAATGGGTCAAAGACCTCAATGTAATACTTAAAACTCTAAAACTCGTAGAAGAAAACACAGGGCAAAAACTTAGTGACATTGGATCTGGCAGTGATTTTTTTGTGTAGAACACCAAAGGCACAGGTGAGAAAAGAAAGAAATAGATAATTGGGACTTCATGAAAATTTAAACATTTTGTGCATCAAAAGACACTATAAACAGAGTAAAAAAGCAACCCACAAAATAGGACAAAATATTTACAAGTTTTATATCTGATAAGGGTTAATGTCTGGAATATATAAAGAACTGCTACAACTCAACAATAACAACAACAAAACAACCAGATTAAAAAATGGGCAAAGGACTTGAATAGACATGTCTCCAAAGAATATATAATATGGCCAATAAGCACATGAAAAGATGTTCATCACTCATCATCAGGGAAATGCAAATCAAAACCACAATGAGATACCACCTCACACCCTGTAGAATGGCTACTATCAGAAAACCAGAAAATAACAAGTGTTGGCAAGGATGTGGAGAAATTGGAACCCTGGTGCACCATTGAGGAAATATAAAATGGTGCGGTCACTGCAGAAAACAGTGAAGCGTTTCCTCAAAAAAATTAAAAATAGATACACATAGATAAACTCAAAATGGACGAAAGACCTCAATGTGAGACAGGAATCCATCAAAATCCTAGAGGAGAACACAGGCAGTAACCTCTTCAACATTGGCCACAGCAACTTCTTTTAAGATACATCTCCAATGACTAGTGAAACAAAAGCAAAAATGAACCTTTGGGACTTCATCAAGATAAAAAGCTTCTGCACAGCAAAGGAAACAGTCAACAAAACAAAGAGGCAACCCACAGAATGGGAGAAGATATTTGCAAATGACACTACAGATAAAGGGCTGGTATCCAAGATCTATAAAGAACTTCTCAAACTCAACACCCAAAATACAAATAATCAAGTCAAAAAATGGACAGAAGACATGAACAGACACTTCTCTGAAGAAGACATACAAATGGCTAACAGACACATGAAAAATGTTCATCATGATTAGCCATCAGGGAAATTCAAATCAAAACCACATTGAGATACCACCTTACACCAGTTAGAATGGCAAAAATGGACAGGGAAAGAAACAACAAATGTCAGAGAGGTTGTGGGGAAAGGGGAACCCTCTTACACTGTTGGTGGGAATGCAAGTTGGTACAGCCACTTTGGAAAACAGTGTGGAGGTGCCTCAAAAACTTAAAAATAGAGCTACCCTATGACCCAGCAATTGCACTCCTGGGTATTTACCCCAAAGACACAGATGTAGTGAAAAGAAGGGCCATATGCACCCCAATGTTCATAGTAGCAATGTCCGCAATAGCCAAACTGTGGAAAGAGCCGAGATGCCCTTCAACAGATGAATGGATATTCCTCAATGGAATATTACTCAGCCATCAGAAAGGATGAATACCCAACTTTTACATCAACATGGATGGGACTGGAGGAGATTATGCTAAGTGAAATAAGTCAAGCAGAGAAAGTCAATTATCATATGGTTTCACTTATTTGTGGAACATAAGGAATAGCATGGAGGACATTAGGAGAAGGAAGGGGAAAATGAAGGGAGGAAATCGGGGGGAGAAATGAACCATGAGAGACTATGGACTCTGAGAAACAAACTGAGGGTTTTAGAGGGGAGGGGGGTGGGGGGATGGGTTAGCCTGGTGATGGGTATTAAGGAGGGCACGTACTGCATGGAGCACTGGGTGTTATACGAAAACAATGAATCGTGGAACACTACATCAAAAACTAATGATGGGGGCGCCTGGGTGGCTCAGTAGTTAAGCGTCTGCCTTCGGCTCAGGTCATGATCCCAGGGTCCTGGGATCGAGCCCCGCATCGGGCTCCCGGCTCAGCGGGGAGCCTGCTTCTCCCTCTCCCACTCCCCCTGCTTGTGTTCCTTCTCTCGCGTGTCTCTCTCTGTCAAATAAATAAATAAAATCTTTAAAAAATAAAAAAAATTAAAAAAATAAAAAAATTAAAAAAAACTAATGATGTATTATATGGTGACTAACATAACATAATAAAATAAATAAATAAATAATACCAAAAAAAATTAAAAATAGAATTACCATAGGATCCAGCAATTCCACTTTGTGGTACATATCCAAAAGAATTGAAAGTAAGGGTCTCAAAAAAAAATTCGTACACCCATGTTCACAGTAGCATTATTCACAACAGCTCAAATTGAAAGCAACCCTGATGGATAAATGGATATACAAAATGTGATATATACGTATGATGAAATATTATTCAGCTTTAAAAAGGGAGGAAATTCTGGCACAGGCTATGACATGGATGAACCTTAAGGGCATGATGCTAAGTGCAATAAGCTAGTGAGAAAAAGACAAATACAGGATTCCGCTTAGATGAGGTACTTGGAGTCGTCAAAATCATAGAGGCAGGAATTAGAACGGTGGTTGCTGGGAGCGGGAAATGGGAGCTAGTGTTTAATGGATCTAGAGGTCCAGTTTTATAAGATGAAAAGCATTCTGGTGTTGAATGATGAGGATGGTTGCGCAAGAATGTACTAAAAGCCACAGACACTTAAAAATGGTTAATATGATCAATTTTGTGTTATATGTATTTTACCACAATAAAAAAGAATTGAGGGAGAAAAGCTAAAAAAAGAAGGAAAGAAAGAAAGAAAGAAAGAAAGAAAGAAAGAAAGAAAGAAAGAAAGAAAGAAAGGAAGGAAGGAAGGAAGGAAGGAAAAAGGAAGGAAGGAAGGAAGGAAGGAAGAAAAAAGAAAGAAAGAAAAAGAAAGAAAGGAAGGAAGGAAGGAAGGAAGGAAGGAAGAAAAAAAGAAAGAAAGGAAGGAAGGAAAGAAGGAAGGAAGAAAAAGGAAAGAAAAAGAAAGAAAAGAAAGAAAGAAAGAAAAAGAAAGAAAGGAAGGAAGGAAGAAAGGAAGGAAGGAAGGAAGGAAGGAAGGAAGGAAGGAAGGAAGGAAGGAAGGAAGGAAGGAAGGAAGAAAAGAAAAGAAACGAAACGAAACCAAACCTGATCAGGGTGTTTATCGTTGGCAATGGTGTAAGGAAAGGGGCTCCTTCCCACACTGCTGCAGGGAGAGAGAGCCCCGGGGTCAGTGTTTCCAGAGGCCAGTGGGCCAGTGCCCCCATAGCGGTTGCTAAGAGATACAGTTCTTACTGCAAGCCAAGCAGTGTTCTAAGGGCTCAGCATATCGTAATCCAAACAGTAATCCTACAAAATAAATCCTATTATTATCCCCATTTTACAGATAAGGAAACTAAAACCCAGAGAGGTTAAGTAATTTGCCCACAGTTCCTTTGCTAGGAAATGACAGAACTGGTATCAAATCCCAGGCATCTGGCTCTGCTTTGCCACATTATACCAAAATGTTAATCGTGCACACCCTTTGTCCTAGAAATTCCACTCCTGGGAATCAATCTTAAGGAGTTAATTAGGCAAGTGCACAGAGATACATACATACAGGAATGTGGCTCTCCGTGTCAAAGATATCAGAGGAAAACTGGGAACGGTATCAATGTCCATCAGTAGGAGATCCATTGACTGAATTATCTTGCGTCCATGAAACAGAATGGCACGCAACCATTAAAAAAGTGTGAGTATATTTATATTCACTGATACGGAAAGATCTCAACAACATATTGTTGAGTGGAAAAGCAGGCTGCAAAACAGCATGCATAGTATGATCCCATTTAGGTAAAATTATATATATATCACTCAAGATCTGAGAGGATGCTCACCAAACACTAAAGGTTATTATCTTGAGATGGTGGGGATTTCAGGGAATCTTTATGTTCTCCTTTCTTCCTTTCTTGTGTTGTTTGGATTTTGTACAGTGAGCATATATTATCTTTGTAAACAGAAAAGGCAATTTAAGAAAAATGAGCCTCCCGGAATTGGCGTCTCCTTGTTTGTACCCCTCCACGCTTCGTTCAGCCACCCTACAGTGAGTCCCTACTACGTGTGAGGCCTCGGGCTGGGAGGAAAAAGAGAGAAATGGACACTTGGAACGTCTCAGGGGCAGAGACAAGACCACAGCGGGAAACACAGGGAGAGAGATGCATACACTTTCCTTGACTGAGACAGAAACCGGTCCGGAAGCAGAAAGGCACCAAGAAGACGAACCAGTGAGGACGAAAGACGAGAAGGTGCAGACGCAGGTACTTGGTATGGGCGCCATGTCTCGCTCCCAGGTTGGCTAATGCTGTCCTGTTAATGAAGTGAGTGATTAATAGCCAAGGGGATAGAGAGCTGGTATATGAGATTAATCCCAGTTAATGAATCCATTGTTAACAGCATTAAAGAGCAACGGGGGATGGGGAGGCAGCCTCCTCTCAGCACACCCAGGCCCGGCTGCCCCCCCAGACGGCAGAGAGGAAGGCCCGGGCCTGATGGCAAGTAGCGGGGAGAAGAACCCAGACCGCACACCCACTGCAAGGCTGGTAACTTTTCACAGGTTCCTCGCGCCAACGGGGCCCACTCGGCCTGAGGCGGGCAGTGGCAGCATCCACACGGTCCCGGGCCCTGGAAACGACAGCTTGCCCCGTCCTCGCTGCTGTCTGAGCCCTCGTCAGCCTGACTCCAGGCCAGGCCACGCTCCCTTTCAGGGGAGGTGAGTGCCAAGGTCTGGGGAGGGGGGGGGGGGAGGGGGAGGAGAAGCAGCCGCTGCTCATGGAGGTGGGAGAAGATGAAGCTCTCCAAGAGTCAGGGCAGGAAGGGCCCCTCGTGGGGGCAGAGAAAAGGTGGACGGCAGAAGCTGCTGGAGGACAGTGGAGTCCAGGGGTGAGGTGGCCTCTAAGTGCCCTGCCTCTCTCCTGAGGGACCCAGGTCTCAGGACTGCCCTGAGGCAAAGCATCAAGATGGTGACACCCGGCTCTCCAGGCTGCCCCTCCCCTGCTTCCAGCTGACACCTGGAGCCATGTGGATGAATGGAGCCCCAGGATTTCCCAGGGTGTAGAGATAACACTTCCTGAGCCCCAGCTTGTCTAGGCCCCATGCTCGAAGCTGAGAACCAGCTCATCGGCTTGGCCCTCACCATAGCCCTGAGGAGTGGGTGTTCTTGTTCCCACTTCACGGATAAGGACATAAGGCTCAGGGACGGACACGGTCTTGCCCAAGATCACAGAGCAAGTTAGTGGCAGAGCCTGGATTGGAAACCAGTTCTACCTGACTCCAAAATCTATGCTCTCTTGGCAACCCTTCCTTCCCCTAGACCCGTAGTCCTCAAAGGGAGGTCTCCACGCCGGCAGCTGCAGGGCCCGCATCCCCTGGCGACCCCGGGGCCCCACCCCAGACCTGCGGGAGTGGGCCCGGCGTGTTGTGCTGGCAAGCAGGAATGACTCCGGGGGTGTGGCTGAGCCTCTAAGTCCCCTGCTTTTCGAGCCCTGCAAATGCTGAAGCACCCAGGGACCCTTCTCTCTACACACTCTCTCTCTCTCTGGGTGATCTCATCCTATCCCCTGGCTTTAAACATTTATATGCTGACAACTTCCCAATTTATATCTTCAGTCCTGACATCCCCCCTTGAACTGCTATCACATAGATCCAGCTACCTACCTGACATCTCCATTTAGATGTCTCCAGGATCTCAAAATTAAAATGAATCCGGATTGTCCCCAAACCTGCCCCCCCCCCCCCCCCCCCTTCTCAGAAAATGGCACCAACCCTGACCCAGTTGCTCAGGCCCAACATCTTAGAGTTGTCCTTCACTCCTCTCTTTATCTCGTGGCTCACATCTAAGCCAACAGAAAACCCTGTTGGTTCGATTTTTAAAATATATTTTAAACCTGACTCCGTTTACCACCTCTGCATCTGCCACTATGGTCCAAACTGTCTTTCACTTCTCACCAGGACTCACAGGGTCACATCCCAGTTGACCCCTGTCCTCACACTCACGCCCCTACAGTCTTATCTACTCTCAGTGGCCAGAGCAATCCTTTTAAGACATAAATCTGAGATTATGTTACTTTCCTGGTCAAACCCCTCCAGGTCTCAACACATGTAGAATTAAATCCATAGTCCTTGCTTGATCTCCAAAGTCTTATACAATCTATACCCTTACATCCTTCAATCCCCTCCAACCTCATCCACTCTCTCACCACACCTGCCCCTCACACCACAGCCACACCTGCTTCTTACCCACCTTGATTTCTGCGAGCATGCCCCCCACCTTAGGGCCTTTGCACCTGCTATCATCTCTGCTCAGGTGTTCTTATAATTGCTTCATTCAGTTCTCTTCTTAAAGTCAGAGCCACCTGCCTACCACCTCCTAATGTTTACTCAGCTTTGTTTTCTGCACAGCACTCATTATCACCTGACATTATGTCTTAGATTTGTTTGTTTTAATGTCCATCTCCCCTCCCAAGCCGTAAGCTCCACGAGGACAGGGACTTTCCATTCACTCAGCAACAATGAGTGAACAGTGTCTGGATGGGAGTCGCTCAATGAGTGTTTGCTGAGTGAGTGAATTTCTCTGAACTTCTGTTTCCCACCTATAACAATAGGCATCCTCACCTATGAAGTGCCTGTGAAGATTGAATAAATATGTGAAATACCTAGCTCATGATTGACCTAATGTGGGTTCTCAATAAAGATTTTTGTCATTTTTGGATCTTACCTTCCTTCCCATGCTCAAGAACTCCTGCTGGCGGGGCGCCTGTGTGGCTCAGTCACTGAGCTCGGGCTCAGGTCGTGGTCCCAGGATCCTGGGATCGAGCCCCGCATCAGGCTCCCTGCTCAGCGTGGAGTCTGCTTCCCCCTCTCCCGCTCCCCCTGCTTGTGTTCCCTGGCTAGCTGTCTCTCTCTCTCTGTCAAATAAATAAATAAAATCTTTAAAAAAAAAAAAAATAGAGTTCCTGCTAGCTCCATATTTCCTGCCACCTCGAGTGTGAGCCTTGACCAGATCGGGCTCGTCAAGGGTTGACCGCGGCTTGCCAAGTTCCTACAACCCAATCCGCCTTCTCTCTGTGCCCTGGAAGAAACTGACAATACATTCACATCTCTCTGATACTTTACACTTTGCCCCACACCGAGGTCAGTCTTCACATGCATCCGGTGAAGTTCCCAGCACTACACCCAGTTACAGATGAGGACGCTGATGGTGTGAGTGATTTGCCCGGGATGGTGGGTAGCTCCAGGACGTGGCCAAGAGGAGACTCACGCCTGGTCATAAAAGGCCAACTCTCCTACTCTTCTCCTACTTCAGGATTCCTCTCCCGTGGCACACACCCTCACCTCCGACCTTGCCCTTGTGCCTGGACTGCCTTCATCTCAGCTCCAAATCCAGGGTCAGCTCTTGCTCTGAGATCCAGACTGCCTTCCTCCTCCTCCTCCTCCTGGAAGCCTTCCTGACTTTCTCTCTGTCCTCCAAGCTTCTCATTCTGTACTCTCTTGCCCTGTTCCTTGAGTGTCTCTGAGAGCGTTTTTCTCTCTTCAACCATAACAATAGTGACACCTAATTTTTATTTTTTTTATTTATTTCTTTTTAAAGATTTTATTTATTTATTTGAGAGAGAGAGAGTGAGAGAGAGAAAGAGCACAAGAGGGGGGAGCGGGAGAGGGAGAAGCAGACTCCCTGCTGAGCAGGTAGCCCGATGCGGGACTCAATCCCGGGACTCCAGGATCATGACCTGAGCCGAAAGCAGTCGCTTAACCAACTGAGCCACCCAGGCGCCCGTGACACCTAATTTTTAAATTACACTTGTGGTCAAGGCAAACAGATCAGAGAGGTGTAGAGGGGAAAAGTCCAAGTTCCCTTTCATGCCCCCTGTCCCGTCCCATTCCTCCCCAGGGTAACCACTGCCAGCAGTCTGGCCTGACCGCTCGCCGCCCCCGCCAGGCATTTACACACCTATACTCGCCCACGTGTTACACACCTATACTCCCCCACGTGCCAATAGATGGGATCATACTGCACCTCTTCTCCAACTTGATTTTTTGACTTAGCAATATGTCTTAGTGATTGTGCCTTGTCGGCAGAGACTCCCTTCTGAAGAGCTGCAAGGCTATGAATGGGCCATGATTTATTTAACCACTTCTCTCTGGATGGACACTGGGGTTGTTTCCAGCTTTGCACTATCAGAGAGCGCCGTGCCCCAGCAGCCCCGTGTGTATGGCCCAGAGCACACGCGCATTTCTGCGGGAGGGAGAACCCAGGGTGGGCTTGCAGGGCAGAGGCTGCCCCCTTCAAAGAGTCTGCGCCACCCTACCCAGCACAGCGGCCCACACCGGACCCCGCGCTCTGAATTCACAAAGCCCCTCCACAAGCCCTATTCTATTTCTCCTCACAAGAGCCCTGCGAGGGAGTGACATTAGAACCATTTCACAGGCAAAGACTGGAATTCGGCCCATCCTGTCACTCCGCAGAGCCCGCGCTCAGCTCTGTCCTGTGCAGACAAGACAGGTCCCCAGACCCCAGGAGCGGTGATGGGGCGTACACTCCAGGAGTCCCAGTGGGCTTGTGGGTGCCAGAGGAGCAAGGGGGTCTGGGTATAGAGGTGAGGTGCTTGGTGGGGGCTCCACAGCCTGAGGAGGGGCTTTCTTCCCACTCCTTCCACGGCTCAGAGGAGCCTGGGCTCAGGCTGAGAAGCAGGGCTGCTAGGTTGCCATGGAAACGGAGGATTCCTCTCTCCCTCACAGCAGGAATCGCGGTGATTGGGGGTGGGGGGGGGTGGGAGGAGAATGTTTCCCTGGCAGCACCGCGGGTTGGGGCTAGGAGGCCGGTCACTCCTCCCCTCCTCCCTCCCTTTCCCCTCCCCACCCACTGTTGAGGCCAGCAGCCAGCAGGGGGGCGGTCCATGGGGGTGCTGGCCTAGACCAAGAAGGGGGATTGTCAGTTGGTGGCCGTGGGGTGAGGTGGGGAGTCAGGGGATCCCAAAGGAAGCTACAGATGGTCCCTGCTTTTAGACACCGCACCTATGAGGGCTCCCGTCCAGGTGCTCTTACAGGACAGAGCTGAGGCTCCTTCATACCCAGAGAGTCACATAGTCGACCCCACTCACCAGCCCAGCTCACACTGACCCGAAGGCACATGTGCACATGAACTCCTTACACACATACACACACACACACACGCACACCACTCACATGCAGAGTCACGCACTGACATGCTCATACGTTGGCGGGTTCGCATGCACACTCATTCATACACAGTCACACCCACACATGCAAAGCACATGCACCTGCTACCTGATGCACGCTGTGGTCACATATTCAAGCACACATGCAAACACGCATCCTCTCTCTGTCTCTGTGACTGATTGTCAGTCTTGGAAGCGCCTTCCCTTCTTCGTCACATCTCCCTCTCACTCCCCCTCTGCTCTGTCTCTCCCCCTCTCCCCCAACACTCAGCCTGTCCTTGGCAGGAGCCCTGCCCTCTGGGCTCAGCCCTGGAAGGAGACGCTGTCATTTCCAAGGGAGCAGATTCTTAGACACAGACAGCTCTCAGCCTTGAAAAAGCAGGAACGGCTGGGGGGAGGGGGTGTGCAGTGCCAAGTTTAATACCCCACCCACCTCCCTCTCTTTCCAGATGATATTCCTGCCATATCCTGGCTGGATTTAAGAGCAGCAAAAGTTGCCCCCTTCCCTAAACAAAACAAACAAAAACCTCCTGCAAGCTTACTTCAGTAAGTTAAATTGTGAATATCCAGATAACCATGGTTAATAAGAATAGGCAGCTACGTGACTATTGAGGGTTTGAGTACCAAGTACTATGCTAAGTTCGTGGTCCCACTTATTCCTCGTATCAACTTCTCAGGCAGGGAATAATATTTCCATTTCACAGAGAAGGAAACTAAAACTTAGAGAGCTTGTATAACTTCCAAGTGATGGAGCTAGGTCGGCCAGACTCCAAGCATTCCCCTCCGAGGGACGGCTGCCCTAGCTCTCCGTGCACTGAGCCCCTGCGCTCTGCAAGGGCGCTTGGCCAGGAGATCCAGGCTCTCAGCTGGGTGACTAGCGCAGGAGAGCAGACACCTGCTGGCTGGAACTGAATATAAGACACCCTTCTCCTTAGGGTCCTTTGGTCATTCTCTGCCTTCCACTAGGGAGCTTGCCAAGTTGTCTCTGGGTCTCTAACCACTGCACTGTGTCTAGACTCTTTTCAGCCTCTCCTCTTCAAGTCCCTAGCTTGCTCATCTTTCCAAGCTCCCAACGGCAAATCAATTCTTTTGCAGAGAATTCTTCTCTGGCTTACTCCATTTTCCCTCTGGCTTACTCCAGCCAGACCCACGGAGCTATTAGGTAGGAATACAATGGCTCATCAAGGTGTTACGCTAAACACAACTTAGTTAATTCCTAAGAGGAATTCTGCTCTCAGTTGTTATTTTTTTCTCCCTGCTACACTGTGATTATGTCCTTCTAGCTTTTTTAAGGTAAAATGTTGTTTTAAGTGTACTTAATGGACAAGAGTTTAAGTTGCCAAATTCTATGAGTTCCCCAATTTTTTTTAAATAAAGAGGGGTCTGGGAACTACCGATTGCCTACTGATCCAACCCAACCCCTTATTTTTCAGAATGGAAAAATGAATCCAAGAGAAAACGCTTGACTTGTGAAAAAGTTATTTGGGAGCTGCCAGATCAAAAGATCTGGTTCAAAGCCAGCCCAGCCACCGTGTGAGCACAAATGGGCAAGTCAATAGACCTAAGTGAGCCTCAGTTTCCTCATCTGTACAATGGACTGATCCAAGAATCCAATAAGACACTACATAGTTCCTCACGTTGAAACTCTAACATGCTGTCAAGCGTTAGCCATCACATAAGCCTTCGGCTGCAAAACGAGCCAGAATGTGGGCTTCCCGATTATTCCTCCTCTGTTATTCCTCCCTGTCATTAGTAGGATGCTCAAGTGGGACAAGGGCGAGCTGCGGGTGCAGAGACCTTGGTCAAACCCCAGCTCCCTCATTCACTAGCTGTGCAATGGTTCATCATCTGCAAACAAGGCGTTATAATACTTGATCTGTGGGTGCCGGGATTAGCTGAGTGAATATACAGGAAGGGGCATCTGCAGTGCCTTCCTCACATGTGGCTGCCTGACAGTGAGTGGTGTCTTCTCCCCTCCCCCTCAGATTCTCCTCCAGCTGTCACTCTCTGAATTTCTTCAGTGGTGACCGATCTCTTGCTTCCTTTGAAGGAAGATTTGATTTTGGAAAGATCCCAAGGTCACTGAGAGGCTTGTCTGGTCAGGGAGGCAGATAGCTAGTAATCAAGCCCAGGAAGGAACACCCTTTGGATGTGCAGATGGGTTTCAGCTCTACAAGGGGGAGGAAGAGCTTCTCCTCCAGAGCCTCCGGAAGGTGGCCAGTCTTGCTGGGACCTGCAGGCCCACTTTGCAGGGCCTCTCCTGGAGGCCATCAAAGGAAGGAGGTCTGCGCCTTCCAGGGAGGTCATCGTGTATTGGCAGCTCAGAGGGGGTGGCTCTGGCCTCCGCGACTGTCTCTCATCCTTGCCAGGCAGATGTCAGATCCAGAATGACACATCATCTAGTCCACTCCCCGTGTTTTTAAATGAGAGGACTGAAGCCCTCCCCTCCCCTACCTGCTCCCTGATGGGCAGAAGCAAAGCTTCAAGTGCAACTCAGAATGTCCGAGGTAGAAACTGACCTTGACGATGTCTTTCTTTCCCATTGCACTTTACAGATGAGGACACAGAGGCAGGGAGAAAAGAGCCATGAGCTGAAGGCACATGTTCCCCAGGCAGTGACAAAACTGCTGGTACTCCCGAGTCCCCAGCCCCTCAGCCCTGCTCTTCTACACCCAGAGACCCGCTGTTTATACAAGGAGCAAATGACTGTTATCCCAGCCTTTCCAGAGAACATGCACAGAGGCGGAGGGAGGAGGGCCAGGCCAGGAAGAAATACTGGGAGGCAGGATGGCCACCCAAGGGGATGGCACTTCATGCTTTCATCAAGTGTTCTGTATTTAATCAGCAGAGGGACCAGCAGGCAGCAGTTCTGTCCCTGAGTCGCAGGGTGACCAGGCAAGCTCCCTCCTCTCCAGCCTTCAGCTTCCGCATCCAGAAAAGAGAATAGATGCTGCCCTGCATACACCTTGGCCCTTCACGCCATGACCCCACAGCAGGGTCTGATGGATGGCCAGAGTGAAACTGAGTGCCCTGTTTCACTAACTCTCATGGCGCCCATTGGAGGAGCAGCGGGGATCACCGGCTGCAGAATTGGACCTCGAACACCCACTTTATTGGTTTCCAGGAGCATCTTTACCCCACAGTGTCCCTCAAATCTTCTGACCCCCGTTGGCCGCAGCAGCTAGGTTCAGCCTGGGAAAACTGCGCCACCTAGGGGCAGTTAGCCTCCACTGCAGCTTGGTGGGAAGGAAGATTGGATCTAGGGGTTCCTTCCTCTACCAGAGCGGGCTCCTGATCCTTATCTGTCTCCACTGTCCTCACTACAGCCTTGAGAAGGGCAGGCCAGGGATTTGGAAGATGAGGAAACTGAGAAGGTCAAGCAGCAATGATGTGGCAGGATCCAAACCAGAGCTCAGGCCTCCAGATTCTAGCAAACCACTGTTTGTTGCAACAAGGATTTGGGGTGGAATGGGACAGACTGGGGGTCAAGTCCTGACTCTATCAAGGGCTCAGCTGGGCAATCCAGATCCCCCATCTGAGAGAAGTCTCTGAACTACCTGAAAAGCGGGGTTGACTTTTTTTTACTGGGTTCTTGGGAGGATTAGCAACCATGTATGAGAAAACCCAGACATATGACTGGCATCAGCAAGTTGGTCCAAGGCACCCTGTCTCCTGCACCCAGAACTTGCCCCTGGCCTCCCGACCCAGAGTAAGAGCCAAAGTCCTTACAGTAGCCTTAAGCGCGCTTGGGAGCTGCCTCCCCTCACCTCCCTCACCATCCCTGCCCTTCTCCACCTCCCCAGCCTCACTTCCCCACCCCACCCCCAGTGCCCTACCCTGGCCTCCTCGCTGGCCCTAAACATCTGGGTATGGTGTTTGCTGTTCCTCTGTTTGGAATAACATTGGCATAACCTGCTCCCTCACCGCCTTTGGGTTTTTACTCAAATGTCAGCTATCAGAGGGGCCTTCCTTCCCTAAAATTTCAACACGCCCCCCGCACCTACCTGCAGGATTTTGGTTTCTCCCCTTTCACATTTGTTACCATCTAACACATTATCTATACGTAACTCACTTCTCCTGTTTATTGTCTCTCTCCTGTTTCATGTGTTCACTGCTGAGTTCTTGGCATATCGTCAGGGCTCAATAAATATTTGTTAAATGTGTGGGTGACTATTCAAATAATAATTTTTAAAAGAAAGAAAAAACTCAGAACACCACCCCTCCATGCCTCTTGGAAACTCAGAAAAATAATGAACATGTATAAGACTTTTGTGTCTATACAGCTGTTTCCTATAAAGTTTTGAGCATGACCCCCAGGACACTGTGAGGAGCCAGGGACGCGGTAGCCGTGCCCACTCGGAAGATCAGGAAACAGAGGCCTCGCAGGCCGGAGGGCTTGTGTCTGGGTCACACGGCTGGTGCAGGGCAGAGCCAGGAGAACCCAGTCTCCAGGCTCAGATACTGCAGAGCGTTCAGATTCCCACGTTCCAGCAGCTTCCATGGAGCGGGGAACCTGGAAGTGCTTACACTGAAGCACTTGGTTGAAGGATTGTTCTTAGCTTAAGCACAGCACTTAAGTGGCCACCCAGCCAGCTTTCAGAGGGCTATCCCAAGGGACAAGCAGAGCCTTTCTTAACAGCCGTGAAAGCTTATTGGGCACCAACTCTATGGCGGCGCCTTGAGACCAGCCCGGGGCGGAGAAAGCCAGACTGCTCAGAGCAGTGTGGCTAGCTCTCTCGAGCAGAAGCTGCTTCTGGCTTCTGGCACGGAAGTCCAGGGGAGCTGATGGATTTGGAGAGAAGCAGTCAGGGGTCCAGGAGGGAAGTGCTGGAGCGGGGCACAGGGATCCTGGGCAGGAATCCCAACTCCACTGGGAGTTTACTGTACAAGCCGGGCCTTGCCGCCATGGGGCCCAGTTTCCTGGAAGCCTCTCGGGTGTTCTGTGCCACAAGGCACCCACACTCACCGCAGTGCACACTGTACTGATGGGTCAGCCTCCCTCCCTCTCTGAGCCGGCAGTTAGCAACCAGGGGGAGTGTGTCTCCTGGGCGGGCATTTGGCAATGTCTGGAGACATCTTTGGTTGTCACAAATGGGTGGGATGTGACCGGCAATGAGCAGGCAGAGGCCAGGGATGCTGCTACACATCCTACAGGACACAGCTTCCCTCGAGAATTATCTGACCCCAAGCGTCAAGAGAGCCAAGGTAGAGGAAACTTGCTCTAGACTGTGAGCTCCCAGAAGGGTAAGAAGTGTCCGATTCTTCTCTGCACACCCCATGCCCAGCATGGCATGGGAAAGACCACCCGCATTTGCTGACTGCTGAGGGTTAGACAAGAAAACTCTGGGTCCCTGTGACTCTACCCTGCAGGCCCTGCCCGCCTTCTCCTTGGCAGGGCTGATAGAGCTGGGGTTGGAGGTCAGGAGGAGTCCTTAGGAGAAGGGGGCTCGAATCAGCCAGTTCACAGGTTCATAGTTCCCCGGACTCTGCCCAAGTCTTCCCTGTTCTAGAACCAGCACCAGGCTTTCATGTCAGTTTCCCAGCTGGAAAGGACACTTCCTGGAGAATCTCTGCTTACCATGGCCCCAGGCAAGCTATGAGCATCTAGGTTGCCCCAGAAGCAGGATCTGGCCCAAATCAGGAACAAACCAGCCCCAACATGATGGCTGGAGGTGATGTGTGGGCTAGGGAAGCAGCCCCTTGAGAACAAGGCCATGTCAACAGTGATCAAGGGCACATCCCTGGTGCTCACCATTCTATGATGTCTGGCACCTGGTAAAACAAATGTGTATTTCTGTTGCTTCTGAAGGAGCCCCTACAGGGTGTGGCCCTTGTCCTGGCCTTGTATGCAATCCCATTTAATCCCCTAAACAGCCCTGCCAGGAGGGGCTACATCCTACATTGACAAAGGAGCTGAGGTTCACCGGTGAAGCCACATGCCCAGGGTCCCATAGCTCAGAGGGGGCATCTCCAGGATTGGAGTTCAAGTCAATCTCTTACCAAGGCCCACCACCTTTCCACCGAATCACCCTACATCCCCTAATCCAGGGGTCACAAGCTCCTTTGAGATGCAGTTCTAGGAGAAAGCCCTTCCAGCCCTGTTACTCTGTGGACAAAAACAAGGAGCGAGCAAGGATTCTCTCTTCCGACCCCTGCACCCAGTCCTAGCCAGTATGGAGGAGTCCCTGGAGCTGGGAAAGACTTCAGCAAGCACCTATCACCATTCCTGGCACAGCCTCCGGAATGAGGTCCGGGAACCTACCCTTCTCATCAGTAACCTCGGACCCCTATTCCAGAACCTCTGGGATGCGCATAACAAGGCATTCAAGGCTGGGCACCTCCATCTGACCTTTCCTATCCCATCACCTACCAGTCTCTTTAAACGCCCAGTGTCCCACTTCCCAGGGCCATGTGCTCTTGCTAGAACATGCTGACACCCTCATGCCTCCGTATCTTTGCACGTGCCACTCTCTCTACCTGGGAATGCCCTTCCCTTTCCTGTCAGCCAAGCAAATTCTTCTCCATCAGGGCTGGTTTATCCATTAGGCCTAGCGGGCATCGTGCCTCAGGCCTGAAACACTTTTAGCAACCAGTGAAAATGTTTTCGTTTCTTTTAAAATCAAAAGGAAAAAAAATAAACTTTCAGGTCAATGAAAATGTTATAATATGTAATGTTAATAATTAGCCTTTATAATAGTACGGTCATAAAATATCCTTTTTATGTATATTTTCTGTTTGTTAAATATACTTTTAAATTCTCTGTGTGTATATCATTTGTACATCATTTAGTTTTAGGAATCTATATTTGCATGCGTGTGTGCGTGTGTGCGTGTGTGTGTGTGTGTGTGTGTGTGTGTAGGAAGAGGCCCATAGAGGCAAAGGTGTCCGGGACCTCAAAAATCATAATGTAGCCCTGTCCTTGACTTTCAAACCCAGCTATTGAGTCACTTCCTCTACGAAGTTATACCATGAGCACACCCCCAACAGAACTGTCTCTTCTCTGAGTCACCTCTATCCATTTTCCTGCTTAGCATATGATATTATCATCATTTGCTAACCTGTGTTTCCATTAGATGGTGAGCTTCCTAAGGGAAGGGCCGAGCACGTAGCAGGGACTCTACAAATGTTACCAAATTCAGCTGAAGCTCCCCTGATACCAGCCAGGAACAAAGACCTCCCTTCCTTGGGTCACTGACAATGTCCACAGCAAAGCTGTCTCTCTAATCGTGTATTCCCTCGGGGAGAGCTGTTACCCGCAGGACCCTGCCCTAGCAGCGAGAGTCAGTCCGCTGTAAAGAAAGCCATGGTGGTCCTACCCTCATAGGGCTTACATCTGACAGCCCCTCCTGCCAGTCTCTACCCTTTAAAGTCTGCCAGCATCTCCCATCCTGCCCCACAAAGCTCCCCCAGCGCAGAGGGGCAAGGAGAGAAAACACTGTTACCGAAGCCCTCCTTCTCCCACCTGCCCCAGCCCCTCCGGCCCCACCGCCTTTCCCAGGGGGCTGCATTCCTCCTACGGGGCCCTCCCCGAAGCTCCTGTGTGCTCATTAATTTCACGCTCTGTCTCCTGCGTGACTGACCTACTTTCCGCCCTTTCCCCACGTGGCTGCCCAGTGGCGCCGGGCTCTCCACACCTGGGGCTGGGTTTCCCTCAGCCTCGCCCCCTCCCTGCTGCGGGGTGTCCCCTCGCGAGTCCCCCACCCTCCTTACCCCCGCCGGGGAGCGGAACCTTCCGGTGGCCCCACGCCAGGGAAGGCAGGCAACCCTGGATTCAAATCTTAGCTCTGTCCCTCCCAGGGTCAGGGTCCTGAGCCAGTCGTGGTCCCATCTAGCCTGGTGTCCTCCACTATGTGCGAATCTACCCCGCAGGGTGGTTGTGACAAGACAGCAGCTGCAAATGGACGGGGCTCACAGCACAGATTCAAAACTAGCCTTTGTCCCAGCCCCATCCACAGACCCCTGCCCCAGCTGGAAGTCCACCCTTCCTAAGGGCCCCTGGTACATCCCCCTAAGCTCTCGGAGGCGCCCCCGCCCTTCCTGGCCAAGCCCCTTTATCCACCCCTGGCCTCCTTGGAGGCGGCTGAGCTGGCTGTGCTCCCTGGCCGCCTCCCCCTCCCTACCCCCCCACCCCTGCACAATCCCCTCCCCACCATGGGTATTTCTTCATACCCGCCCCACTCAGGAGAGGATTTGAGGCGGGGCTTTTAATTGGTAATCCTCATTTGGCATTCATCACAGAGACTTACATCTGGGCTTTTCTGGGAGAGCCCCAATGTCAAATAGCCTGCCTTCCCATTCCCATGACCGCATGGGAGAATAATAAGAATAATAGCTAACATTCACCGTGGGCTACTCGGAGACAGGCCGGGCTCTCGGGACTCTACACGGATCAGCTTCTTTACTCCTCTCGATGATTCTATGAAGGAGGTACCCCCGTCTTGCAGTTAAGGAATCTGAGGCACAGAGAGGGGAAGAAACTTGCCCAAGGTGGCGGAGCTGGGATTAGAAGCGAGGCAGGCTGGCCCCAGAGCCCAGCCCCAAGCCATTACCAAAGCAGCCAGACCACAGACGGTGGCTTGCACTCAGAACGGGCTTTAAAAACCCCTCGGTCAAAAAGAAGATGCCCGGACACGATATGTAACTTCCCCTACTGCACATGGGACTGACGGTCCTCTCTCAGGCTCTCTTCTCTCAGGCAGAGTCCAGGCTTCTAGAACTCTGTGGACTTCTAGGACATTGGGCTGGACCCAGGGGGCTCTGGGTTCCATGCCCACGTCTGGAAGGCCAGGGCCTATGGCAGCTCCAGGAGGCCCGACTGCCCAGATGCCCTGAGTGAAGGGTGTGTGCTGAGTACAGGGCGGTGAGGGGAGGGGGCACGGGGGTCATCGAATCCACTTGGAGGCCATGAGGACGACTGAGGACAGTGTGTCAGGGGAGAGGGGCAGTCCCTGGCTTCGGAAGCGCAGCGCAGAGATGCCGATGTCAGGCAGGACAGCCCACTCTGCTGCAAACTCCTTTTAGAAACGCGAGAGGGGAGTAGACAGTGCGTGCTCTCCACCTGCCCGCCCGGCAGCAGGGGCCTGAGCTCCAGGAAAGGTGCCTGGACAAGGGTCTGCCCTCCCGGTGGAGAGGAGACGCCCTACCACACAGCTTGCGTGGAAGGCTACAGAAGTGACTTTTCATCCAGCAGACTTCATTTAGTTTTAATAATGCCTATTTGTTTCTGATTAGAAAGATAAAAATGTGCTTATTGCCCACATTAAGAAGAAAATGGAAAAGTCATCTATAACCCCCAATCCAGAAGTAAGAAGTGTTAACACTTTGGTGCCTTTTCTCTAAGCCATTTTTTCATACTTGGGTATTTTTACATCATGGGGATTCTAACAGTATATCGTGCCTGTTGTCCCATTCTGAAAACTCCCCAAACTGTGATTTTTAATGACTTTTCAATGCTTGACCTTATGGGACATCTCACAATGTATTTCACTATTCACTTCTTGTTGGTTAGCTAGGTTATTTTCTACGTACCCCGTTTCAAAACCGCAATGGCTGTTGGAGCAAGAAAGCTATGCTTTCCAGTCGTAGAGGACTGAAAGCATCAGTGAATGAATAAGGTCGGTCCAGATGTTTAAGACTCTGAATAGCCAGAGAGGAGAGTTCAGCCCTGACCTTGTGGTTGCCAAGGGGGCGGAGGGTCTGGAGCTGGACATCAGAAGGCTATTTGGCCTCTTCTAAGGCAGGTGCTACAACCCAACCTTGGCCTTCCTGCGGGCTGGTAAAGGGGCACTCCCGCCTGGCCGAAGGGACAAAGCACTGCAGGAACCCTGGGGAACTTGCCAACCAAGCTTTCCTGGTGGTGCAGGGCTGAAAGAGGCACTCGCTCTACTTTTCACAACATTCAAAGGCAGAACTGTCAAAAGCTGGCCCCCAAATGCTCATATTATGTGGGAGAAAGTCTTGGGGAGAAAATGAGGAAGGAGGGGAATTATGCAATTGAAAACATGTACGAATCCAGACAGAATAATGAAGCACAGACACAAGATTTTGCACTCAATGGAAATTGCATTTAGCCATGTTTTGTGGTTGGAGAAAAAGAGAGAGACTGACTCAGAGAGACAGATGGAGACACACAGGGCGAGGAGAAAGAGAGGGGAAAAAAAGAAAAGAGAGATGCAAAGAGAGAGTCCCAGCAGCCTGCTGGAGGGCCGCAGAGGGGAGGAGAGGGAGCTGCAGGGTCCAGGGCACGCGCTTTGTCTTCTCCCTCAGCCAGTCCTCACCTGGGCCCGAAGGAAATCAGGAGACAGCCCCCTCCAATCTGGGGGCTTGGTATTTTTTTTCCTATATTTTTCTGTATATTTTCTGTTAAGTCCAAGTTCTTAAAAAACTGCCCCCCTCCCCACCCCAGTGGAATACTACTTAACAATAAAAAGGAAGCCCCTGTTGATACAGACAACAACCCGGATGGAGCTCAAGCGCATTATGCTGAGTGAAAAAAGTCCATCTTAAAAGGTTATATATGGAGGGGCGCCTGGGTGGCTCAGTTGGTTAAGCGACTGCCTTCGGCTCAGGTCATGATCCTGGAGTCCCGGGATCGGGTCCTGCATCGGGCTCCCTGCTCGGCAGGGAGTCTGCTTCTCCCTCTGATCCTCCTCCCTCTCATGCTCTCTGTCTCTCATTCTCTCTGTCTCAAATAAATAAATAAAATCTTAAAAAAAAAAAAAGTTTATATATGGAATGATTCCATTTATATGACATTCTAGACATGAAAAAATTAACGAAATGGGAGAAGATTAGTGATTGCCAGGGCTTAGGGAGAGTGGGAGGCAAGGCAGCGTGAAGGAGCTCTGTGGTGATGGGGTGTTCTATATCTTGGTTATGATGGCGGTGACACAAATCTATACATATGATGAAATGACACAGAACTATACACACCCGTTGTCCCAATGAGGATTTCCTGGGTTTGATATGCTACTACTGGGGGAGACTGGATGAAGGGTCACATGCCCTCTGTACACTATGTTGGCAACTTCCTATGTATCTATAATTATTTTAAAATAAAAAGTTACCATCCAAAAGTTAGTGAAGAACAGATCACATATAATACTTATAATCAGAAAAGGCATCTCAAAATGTTAAGGTGAAAGCTAAAATTTGTGACCATACGTCATCACCTAAGGGTTATAATCCACATAGAAATTCTTGCTTAAGCCCAAATCCTCCCTAAGAAAGGAAGGCTGAACAGAGCCCAAGTGGAGGATTTGGAGAGAACATGGTTGAGAGAGCAGGGCACTCTGCCTCTTCCTCGCTGTGTGACCTTGGGCAAGTCACTTGACCTGTCTTGGCCCAGATTCTTCATCTGTAAAATGGGTTCCTAGAAAGATGAACGAGACAGCACCATACAGATGAAGAACACAGCACCGAAGAAATATGAATTCTCTTCCTTCCTCAAGGCAGCCACCATCAATGACAAGCGCAGTGACCTGCAGGGACCCTGCCTTCACCTGCTGGGGCCAGGAAGGGAGGTGAGCAGTGAAAGGGCCCTTCGGAGACTCCACTATACGCCGCCAATCATGCTCTAAAATTTCGTCTATGCTGCCAATCATTCTATAAGCCCTACCAAAGTTGGGAGGGAAAAAAAATACCCATTTTTTCCTGAGAAGGTCTTTCTGGGATTACATTTATCTCTTTGAGTAAATTTTAAGGGCATCACAAATGGGGGAGTCATGAAAGAAAAATGCTATGGCTTTAAAACACAGACAAAACCAGTAATTCCTTTAGTATTTTTAAATTGTAAAAGATGAAGATAAATCCTACTGCTATGGTAACTGTGAAACATGAAAGATAATGCAGGTTTTGAACACAGTCGCCCTGGCAGGTGGGATCACCTTTTCAGAATGGGTCACACAGGTGGCTGAGCATGCGTGGGGTAGACCGAGGGGCTGAGTTCTGGGGAGCAGAGGGGAAGCCCCCCATGGCCTGGACTCTGAGATCTGCTGGTGGAGACTCTGAGAACCACCGCAGCTGAGTCCAACCCCGTCATTCACAGGCGAGACACCAAAAGGGTGACCTATGTGCCCAATTCTCAGGGTGGCAGCGTAGGATGTGTTTCTGGAAACGATCCGTATGGGGAGCGGGGCTGGCTTCAGAACAGTAAGACCATCTTAGTGACACTTTTCACTGTACAGATTCTTTTGTGGAGCCGTTTCCTTTGCTTCTCCCAGAACCCTCCCTCTTGCTTCAAGACTCCCTCCATCCAGGGCCCCGCCCGGCGCCCGGTGGAAGGCCAGCCGTCCACCGCTTGAGTTCCTCCAGTGACAGCAGCCCACGCCTTGTTGGACAGCTCCTGTCGTCAGAAAGCTCTCCCCGCCAGCCAGGTGTGATATCTCTGACCCCGCCAATCGACCCCACACACAGCCTGTCATCCAGCCATTTGAATTCCATTCCTGTACATTTTAAAGATGAAAACATCTTTATGAGTCCCTTGTTGAAATTCAAATATGGCCATGAAGACCTAAAGCCCCGCGTCAGTGAAGACCTTTGAGGTGGAGTGTTGGCAGGGAGCCCTGTGATGGAATGACTTGGGCGAGTCAGGGAGCAATGAACCGGGCGGCTGGGAGGCCAGGAAGTCCAAAGATGCTTTATTCAGGGGGGCTCTTTGGGTCCTCCAGAGCCTGTGTCTCCTTGGAGAAGAAAACAGAAGCTTCCAGAAGGGCAGAATGCTTCCTTTCCCGTATCTGCATGCCTGGCTGCTGGAAACAGTCCTATCACAGGCAGAGGCTCTCCACTCTAGGGAGATCCAAATGATCCAGAGACTTCTGGCCAAGATGGTACTGTAAGTTCACGTTCTGAATCCCACCTCCATGCACTAAAATCATAGCAATGATTAAAAAAAAAAAAGATAAATTCAAAACAGGAAAAGCCATGCTCAAATCCAGGATAAACATTTTTGTGGCCCAGAAATGCAAGAGACACACAAAAGGTTAGGTAACAAGGAAGCTAGAGATGTGGGTGCAGAAGCAAGGGGAGCAGCCAGGAATTTGACTCTCTCGGGGGGTGGGTAAGGGGCTCAAGGAGCCCCGGGTGAGGCCAGGGCCAGGCCCCACTCAGGTTGGACGTGTGACGCCCCCACCAGCATCACAGGATGAGAGCCTCCAGCCATCAGCCTGAAACCTGGTTCTGGATGAGGCCCCAGGAAGCCCGGGTATCTTTTCTGTAGCTTTCATGTTTTCTCTTTATCCTTGATATGTTGTAGTTTCACTACAGTGTATCTGGATGTGAATTTACTTCTCTTTGCTCTGTTCAGCTCTGAGTATGCCCTGTGAATTTGAGCTCTCATGCCTGTCTTTAATTCTGGAAAATTCTCAGCCCTTATTTCTTTAATCCTGCTTCTTCTGCACTCCCTATGCTCTCCTGGAACTCGTATATGGCATTCTGTCAACCTACACTCCATGTTTCGTAACTGCTTGGGGCATAAAACGCTAGTTGTTCCCCAGTACCCATTTCCCCCTTTTCCTTAGAAATACAATCTCTGGGGCGCCTGGGTGGCTCAGTTGGTTAAGCGACTGCCTTCGGCTCAGGTCATGATCCTGGAGTCCCTGGATCGAGTCCCTGGATCGAGTCCCGCATCAGGCTCCCTGCTCGGCAGGGAGCCTGCTTCTCCTCTGACCCTCCCCCCTCTCATGTGCTCTCTCTCTCTCATTCTGTCTCAAATAAATAAATAAAATCTTTAAAAAAAAATAAAATAAATAAAAAAAAAGAAATACAATCTCTGACTTTTAATTAGGCACATGGCCACTTGGAATAGACCATACGTCCCTGTCTTCCTTCTACCTACACATGGATAAATAACTGAGTTCTGCACAATGGATATAAGCATGAGTCTTGTGGAACTTCCTTGGAATGTCTTTAAAGCAAAGGAATGTGCTACTCTCTGACCTGTCTTTCTTCATCCTATCTGGAAAATGCGCGGATAGCTGGAGTGGGTAGAGCCATCTTAGACCACAAAATAGAATTGAGGTAGAAGAAGCCGGAGTCTCAATGACTTTATGAAGTTGCCCTGAACTTTCTAACAATGGACCACTACTCCTTTGAGAGAGAAATGGACTTGTACCTTGTGTAAGCCATGGTTATTTTCCTATCTTAGTTTGGGTTTCCCAAAAACAGATCCTGAGACAAGGATTTGGATGCAAATAGTTTATCTGGGAAATGATGCCAGGAAGCACTGTGAAGAAGTGGGGAAATGAGACAGGGAAGAGATAAAGGATTTGATCACGGGCAGGATCCTATTGGTGGTGACTGAGGCTCTATCCTACTGTGGGGCCTGTGGGAGACTGCGTGAAGCAGGCTGCATAATTGTCCCGTGAAGGGGCAAAGAAGGTGAAGCATTTATCCATGAACTAAGGTCCCCTCTTGCCTCAGGGTCTTTCCTGGGCCTAACTCCCCCAGGACTCTGCCTGCCCTTTGTGCAAACTGAGCATGCTCCTGTAGCCAGAGAAGGCCCCGAGGGAGAAAGGCGGGAAGCTGTTGTCTTGTACAGAGCTGTCTTCAGGTGAGTGCTGGGATCAGCCCAGGGAATGTGGGCAGCCATCAACCCAATCTGCAACCTCTCTGTTGCCTTAGAGCCCCTCTGACTTCTCCCCTGCCCTTTATCTCTTGTTGCATCCTGGGTGAAATCCCTGCTTCTCTCTTCCAAATAATGAATCCTATCTTCTACTGTGTCCAATCCAGATTGATTCTGTCTCCTCGGTTTATTTCGATGATTGTATTTTTCATCCCCAGAGTTTAGAAATGGTTTTCACTTCTGCCTGTTTTAAATTTATAATTTATTTTTCTCTTTTTATGGGTGGATGTTATTTGAAGAGCTTCAACTTGATTTTGAAGTCGTTTTTAGATAATTCTATTATTTTGCTTTTGTCTGGAGTGGAGTCATCCTGCCAGTTACTGATTTTGTTGGCATTACCAGCTTTAGCTTTCCTCATGTGTTTTGGAATTTTAGTTTGTAGGGTTTTTGTAAGTGGGATTAATTTTTCTCTACATTCTCACCCTGTCTTGTGGTTTGATGGTTTCTCCCAGGGCCTCTGGAGCCTCATTCAGCACCACATTTCATGCTGATGACTCAAGGCTCCCCCCTCCGTGTTGCTGGTGGGGTTTCACACGTCCAGTCACTGAACCTGAGTGGGGTTTGGCCCCGGCCTCAAGGAGGGCTCCTTCCATGTAGAAGAAAGACAGTTACTCATTTATTGATCCAATAAATATTTATTGAGTGCATTCTTTGAGTCTGGTCTGTTCTAGGAGTGGGAATACCATAATGACCTAGACAAAAAGTATAAAAAGGTCTATCATTTATTATCAGTTAGGGACTGGGGCCCTTAGAGAAACATAAAGCAGAGTAAGGGAGTAAAAGTGTTGGAGGGCGGGGGTTCATATATATTAGGTAAGTTGTTCAGGGAAGGCCTCTCAGTAACATTTGAGCAGAGAACCAGATGAAGTCCTGCAAGTCATGCACAGATCTGGGGGAAGAGCATTCCAAACAGAAAGAAGAACAAGTGCAAAGGCCCTGAGGTAGAAGCGTGCTTGCTACATTCAAGAAATAACGAGAAATCCAGGGACCCAGCAGAGTGAATAGAGTAGAGGGATAAGAAGTTCCTCTGGAGAAGGAGTCTGGGGCCAGTTCCTGCGTATGGGGCCTCGGTGCAGCAGCGTGCTAGAGCCAAACTCAGACTGGCTCTGGAGCACTTACTGCTCAGTGATGTCATGTTGGAAGCTTGAGATTGGCCTTGGAGGGAGAATGTACACTACAATTAGCAAATGTTACAAAATCAGGGCTCCTCACTGCCCCAAGAGCCCGTTGTTAAGCATTTACCAGCACACCACTGCTTGTAGGGTTGGTGAGAAATTTGTTCTAATTGGAGTAAGAAGCCATTGGAGGGTTTTGAACTGGGGAATGATGTGATGTGGTTTCATTTTAACAAAATCACTTGGAGAAGGGGCCGTCGGGGTGTAAGAATGGAAGCAGGGAAGTGGATTAGGAAGCTATTGCAGCAGACCAGGTGAAGGGATGGGGAAGGATCATAGGAGAGGAGGCAGTTTAAATTCTGCCTTCTATTTCCTGGTATTCCCTCCCTTACCATCCTGTTGAGCCTCTTTCAATAGAGTGATTCCTCTGGCTGGTAGCAACGTATTTTCCTAGAAAGAGGGTAGGTTTTGCAAGCAGCGGGCCTGGATTCAAATCCTGGATCCACTTCTCAATTGTATCCCTTGGGGAAATTTTTTAATTTCTCTGAGTCACAGTGCCTTATGCATAACACTGAGATACTACCTGACAGAGTGGCTGCTAAAGAGGGTGAAATTCCTATTTATCCTTCTTTCCCTCACCCTCAGCCCAGCACCCAGTGTCCCTCCCTCCACAGGCCCAAGTCCTAGAAACAGCAAGAATGAAAACGCTGGTCACCGGGTTCCCTGCAGCCTACTGGGTTCTCCCAGTTCCCAGGTGGGCCACCAGTGCCACCTAGTGTCCAATCTGGTTCCTGCAGGCCAGGCTTTTCTGTAGGATCTTTTCAGCAGGGATCAGCTCAAGGTTAAAGACTCATGCCAGACAGAGCCAACAGCCCGTTAATTGTCCTAACATTCATTGTCTGACCTGACCAGCAAGCCTGCTCTCTTCTGTCCCCCACTCCCTCCTGGGAGTATTGCCTCCATATCCAGATTGTGAAGGGCAAGACCTATGTCTTCAGCATTCATGCCTATTTCTTGAGCAATTACTTTGTGCCAAGCACTCTGCTTCAATCCTTAAGGGAATTATATCTTTATTCTTTATCTGGAGAGATTGAGGCTGAAATGTAAATTGACTCCCTTGAGGTCCCTGGGTAAGCAACTGAGGTCAGATTTGATTCCAGGGCTTTTCTCTGCAAGCCCAAGGTTTTGTTTTGTTGTTGTTGTTTTCCACAAAAGCATCCAGCGCAAGTTGGGCAACCAGAAGATGCTCAGGGGTCATTTTAATTATCAGGCTCTTTTAAAGTAGTGAAGCAAAGAGAACACCAAACAGGAATCAGGAGACCCACACTCAGGTTCAAAGTTTGCCATAAAAAGCGTGCTGAGTAACCTTGGGCAAGAATGCCCCGTGTGATCCTCAGCATCCCCGTGATTAAAGAAATGAATCGGACTAGATGATCCAGAAGCCTCCCTCAATCCTGATATTCAACACCGCTCTTGGTTCAGGTTAACATTCTGGGCACTGAGGCCACTGCCTGCGTGAGACCCAGCTCCACCACTCGGTAGCTGTGAGGTCTTGGGTGAGTCACGTATCCCAGCCTCCATGTCCCTCTCCGTGGGGTGAGGACGATGAGGCTGCTCGCTCCCTGCCTCACGGATTGCCAACTTATCTATTAGACCTTCTCAGACAGTGCTTGGTATAGGGTAGGTGGTAAATTCCTATGCTTTTAACAAAATATTGATTCTACTTGCTATTTAATTCTTTTTGTTAAGCCATTGAACCAGATCACATACAAGTCTTGTGCTTCACAGACAAGCTTTTCCATTGTTTGACTCCTGCAAGCTCCAGCACACGGTCATGGGTGTCACTGCAGATAAAGCAACACTAAAGGTCATACCTCTGACATACGGTTTCCTCGCAAGATCACTTGGATTACCACTTAAATAAGTCCTGGGGCAAAATGAGGCCCTAAAACCATTAAAGTACACTAAATCTCATCCTTCCAGATAGCTTGGAAATCTGGAGGTCTGACTCCTGAACGAGGCTTCTCTGGGCTTCAGTTTCAGTTTCCTCAAGAGGAAACTGGGGGTGGACTAGCTCAACATAGATGAAGTCCCCTCTTACGGGCCAGTTGCTGTAAGAGGTTTTCACATAGCTAAATCAGAACAAAGGGACAAAGAACCTTGATCTTCTCCGGCTGGGTCATCGTGTGACAGGACCCAGGGCTGGGCAAGGGAATGGTGTGTCCACTCTATCCTATTTGGGGGAATCTCCTTCTGAACAGGCATGTGGGGAGGCTGGTGACAGGACAAATCCCTTCCCGTCTCAGAACCACGGGCCTCTAGAGCAGCACTGACCAATACAACTTTCTGACATGCAGAAGTATTCAGTATCTGCGCTGTCCAGTATGGTGGCCCCTAGCCACCAGTGCCTTCTGAGTACTTGAAATGTGGAACTGAATTTTACATTTGATTGAATTTTAATGAATTTAAATTTAAATAGTGCCCTATGGCTAGTGGCTACCCTATTGAATAGAGCAGCTCTACAGCCGTAAGGCCTGTGGGCATCTTCCTGGAGAGAGGAGGAGGTCATTGAGGCACAAGGAGACTAAGGGATTTGCCCAAAGGCATCCAGTGACTCCAAGGCAGAACTGAACCAAACCTAAGTTTTTTCTTATTCTAGGGCCATTTTTTCCTGCCTCACCCCTGCATACTTGGAGACTTCAGCCAGGCTTTTCAAAGGCTCCATGCCTTCCTACAGGTTAAGTAGCTACCCATGACCACGATGCTCTTCTGCCCCACATCCTCTCTCTGAACGGTAAACTCCTACCCATTCTTCAAGAACCAATTCAAACATGGCGACCTTCTCTCCACTTTCTGGCAGTTCCTGCTCCTTCCCCATCTTCCTGCAGCATTTTGTCTACTTAGCTTCCAGAGCACTCATGATGTAATTAGCTATTTATTTGTCTCCCCACTTGACTAGAATTCCCGAGAGGCACAGGCAGTGTTTTATTCTTCTCCCTGTCTCCAGAATCCAGCACAGGAGACTGGTCAACGAACATGTGTGGGATCAACTACTGAATGTACTACAATCGGCAGCCTCCAAATAAGAACAGACATTTCCCAGAAGATGAGGAGGTGAAACGAGGGATCAGGATGCCTGGGTTCTGTTTGTGACTCATGCTCAGTTGCTAGGTGAGCCTGGGTAAATCATGCCCCCTCCCTGGGCCTGAGGGGGTTGGACTGGGTCATCTCTAGGGCAGGAGCCAGCCCCCTCTCAGGGTCTGAATCTGAGGGACTCTGGGCTCAGTAACTTGAGCAGAGCTGGAGGGGGTTGTGGGAAGCAGTGGTCAGAGGTGGCCGCAGACGATAGCAGGAGCTGCTGGGAATGAGGCCTGAGGTCAGTGAGGCTGAGGGGCTGTCAAGCAGACACCACCACATCAGCAGCTGCTGCTGGGCCACTGGGCTGGGAGAGGACGACGGAGCCCTAGACAGGGCGGAGGGAAGACTGGGACAGCAGCAGAGCTTGGAACCGTCCAAACCGGAAAGAGGAGAAAGACAGAACAAAACAAAATACTTATTGCAGAAAATCCATGTCTGGTCAGTCTCCCCTCCCTGCCTCCTTCCCTTCCTTCTTTCCTTCACATCACGCATTCGCTCAATATTTCTTCACAGATTTCGGGAGCTCGGAGCTCTCAGATCATTAGACAAAGAAGCTGAGGCCCCAGATCGGGAGATGACTTACTCCAGGTCACATGGGGAACTACTGGCAAGTCTGGGACAAACAGCGCAGGTGCCTGCCTTCTCAGCTGTACCAAACCACCGTGGGACTGACAGCGAGTTGTGCGCCTCCCTGGCCTGCCCAGGACTCCTTGTGTGCTGTCACCTCCTTCACGGGGGACCTGGAGTGCCCGTCAGCCCTGCCAGGAACAGCAATCTCTTCCACGGAGGACAAGGGGACTAGGGTGGTCCTCGGCCTCCTCCGGGCCTCACTCCTTGCGGAGTGGCTTGATTGGATGAGCCTTGGACTTGGAACCAGATGGTTCTGAATTCAAGTTCCTAGAGACTTTTTTTTTTTTTTCCTGGATGAATTCAGAAAGCCACTCATCTCTCAGAATCAGCTTCTTCATCTATAAAATGGAGATAATTATCCGTCACAGGATTACGTGTTGAGGTTTAAATGAGATGGTGTGTGCGATCAGGCCTCAAAGACTGATTCAGTAAATGTTCTGTGAATAAATACGAGAAGGCAAAGAAAGAGCAGCCCTGTCAGTGGCCTCTGGCCTGGCACTTACAGCGAGGCCGTGGCGTTCTCCTGCTGGACACCAGTAAGTTCACAGAACACCAACACCAGACAAGGTCACCGTAATCATGACACGGCAAGGCAAAAACATACCCCTCCATAATCACATCTGAATACAGACAAAAACAAGAGTACTGTGCAAAATCGTAAAAATGACCCACATCCCCCTCTCTCGGGAACATGGGAGATGGTGGTGGTTTCTTGACCAATTATAGACTTAGTTCTCCCCCATTCTTCCCTGTCTTAGATAAAAAGATACCTAATCGCAGGATTGCCTCTGCCTTCTGACAACACCTAATGCAGAGCAAACTCCTGCTTACAACCAGGCCCTCCTAGCACCCCTTCACCGACCCCAAGCTGCCTCACGGAGCGCCATGTCCCTCATTCAGCAAGTAGCAAAACCCAAGCTTGCTTCACTACAGGTGTGTTCCTAGTGGCCTTCTGCTACGGGGTATTAACAAAGATATAAATGATGGGAGTGCAGCCCCCGTGGTAGAATAGTGGAGGGATACACACATACACACACACACACACACACACACCATGTATGTATATATAGATGCATATACATTATATATATGAATTTTCTGTCTGAAGGATCTTTCCCTCAAATCATACAGTACAGATGACTTACTATTCTGCTTATCGATGAAATTGGCCATTTGGTCTAACCAGCCTCTGGTAAAATTTGGAAAATAACCGTCATAGACAAGGGAAGAAACTGAGACAAGGAGAGAGATTTTTATGGAAATCTTACCACGTGCCAGACTTTATCTTATTCAGTCCCATAGCCATTCTGTGGGGTTGGGTACAGTGTTATTTCCTGCAGTTTACAGATAGGGAAACTGAGGCTTGCAGAAGCTTGGTTAGTGTTTGGCTGGGACTTAAAGCCCGTGCTCCTTACACCCAGCCTGTGAGCTCCTCTACCCTCCCAGGGCCCACTCTGCCGCCCTGTCCCTGTGTGCCCTGGCAAACCAGGACCCCTAAATCCGGCTTCTCTAAACCCACAGGCCTAGGTAAGCCCTAACAATTAGTCACGAGTACAGCATAATCCATCAGAGATCAGAAGCCCTTCATGCATTCTCATTTTATAAGTGGGGAAACTGAGGCCCAGGGAAGTAAGTCCCCTCCCCTACCTGGGCTTCCTTCCAACAATTGGCAGAGCTGATTCCTACCAACTTGCAAGGGGCAATGCCATGTAGCTCCTCCCAACTCGGTGTTCAGTGACATCCCTTTGGGAGCTTGTTATCAGCCGCGGTATGAGTATTTACACCATGGATATTGGCGAATGCTATAAATCCGAGTTTTTGTTTGTTTTTATTCCTTCAGAAGAGAGCCGGTTAAAACATTTACTAGCACACCACTGGCGTCCTCCCACCTGTAAGGAAAAGGAACTGTAAACAGTAGTGGGGATGTGTTTGGGAACAGCTCCAACCAGAGTCCAGGCCAACTGAACCTCCACCTGGCGTGGCTGTGATTTTATCACTCATATCCATATGCTTTGTGATTTATTTGTGTCAGAATAATCCGAGGGTCTTGATGAAAATGTCTGAATCAGATGCTCTGGAGGTAGGGCTCTGGAATCTGCATTTAAATAGGTCTCCTCAGGTGACTTTTTTGGCTCCTGAGTTTGGGTATCACAGCCCTACATCCTCACTGCCTTACCACATGATGCCGCAGACACAGACAGCAGAGTTTAGGCCCACAAAAATATGCAATTCAGCCTCCATTCTTTTTATGATTACTATTATTTATTCGTTGGAGAGAGAGCACAAGCAGGGGCAGAGGGAGAGGGAGAAGCAAGCTCCCCGCAGCAAGGAGCCCAATGCGGGACTCATCCCAGGACCCTGAGATCATGACCTGAGCCAAAGGCAGATGCTTAACTGACTGAGCCACCCAGCCGCCCCAGCCTCCATTCTTGAATGCTTGCCATGTGCTAGCTGAGGGTGGATGAAGACAGGCCTGGGTCTGCTTCCGGCTTCTTTCCCCTGTCTCTGAGGTGATGTAGAGAGCTCACCGGAATCAGGCAGAATTCCACTCATGTCACCTCCCAGAAAGTTTCACATAAGTTTGCCTGCTGGGAAGTTCCAGTAGAATCTAGAAAATGTATAGCTAATTTTCAATTATCCACACAATTTGAAGCAGAATTGGGTTAGAGTTCTGGGTATGGTCTCCACTAGATGTGGGATCTAAAGCAAGTCCCTTAACCTCTCTGAGGTTCAGCTGCCTCCTCTGTAAAACTAGCATCTTCCCTAGAGTTTATGAGACTCAAATGAAATGACACTGGGAAGGCAGACTCGTTTATACAGTGCTAGGCACACATTTATCTCCTTAGTTCCCTCACCTTTGCAGGTGGGCCCTCCTTAGCTCTAGCACCATGGGACTGTCTCCCTCACCAGGCTGTGAGCACCTCAGAGAGGGACCTGAGCTTACCCACCTGCGGGTGTCCCGCACATAATAAGTATTTCCTAAAGGTCTGGTTTAAATATGAATGTATGACCTACATGTAGATATAGACAGATAAAGCCACCCATGCATAGACACACATAGACACTGGTATGGGATTATTCGCAGAGAGGTGACATGGAATTGTAAATGGAGCATAGGGCTTGGGGTCAGGAGTTTTAAGTATTAGGGTGGGAAACTGTATCCACTGCTGAACAATAAATTATCACAAACGTAGAGGCTTAAAACAACACGTCTTGGGCGCCTGGGTGGCTCAGTTGGTTAAGCGACTGCCTTCGGCTCAGGTCATGATCCTGGAGTCCCAGGATCGAGTCCCACATCGGGCTCCCTGCTCGGCAGGGAGTCTGCTTCTCCCTCTGCCCCTCCCCCCTCTCATGTGCTCTCTCTCATTCTCTCTCTGAAATAAATAAATAAAATCTTTAAAAAAAAAAAAAACACGTCTTGATGAGCTCACAGATTCAGGAATCCAGTGTAGCTTAGTTGAGCCGTCCGCCTAGAGTCTCACAAATCTGCAGCCGAGGAGTCAGCCAGGGCTGCAGTATCATCAGAGGCCCAATTAGGGAAGGGTCTGTCTCCTCACTCAGGTCATTAACAGGCTTCAGTTCCTTGCAGCTGTACAACTGAGACCTTCACTTTCCTGTCGGCTGTCGGTCAGAGGCTGCCCTCAGCAACTAGAGTCGCCTGCAGTTCCTTGCCACGGGCGCCTCCCAACGTCGGCATCCCATAAGATGGCAGCCTGCTTCTTCAGGGCCAACCAGGAAATTGAGACACTTAGAGAGAGACACCAGCAAGATGGGTTCTGCAATTTTAAGTCATGTAACCATGTAACCACTTATGTCATAATGTGTACCCCATCCATTCCATCACCTTTGTTATATTCTATGTTAGCAGCAAGTCCCAGACCCTGCCCACACTCTCGTGGAAGGACTTACGGTCTCTCCACCACAGGAACTCAGATGAACCTCATGAAGGATCTTCCTTGTAAAGCTGGCAGACAGATTTGGGGCATGTTAGAGGTCTGAGAGACCTTCTAACCATTTCACTCTCCACAGGAGAAAACAGAAGCCCAGAGAGATGGAATCACCAATCAGTATACAGCATAATCAGACTGGAATCTAGACCCCCTGCCTTCCAATTTCCATTCTACTCTATTGCTTCTCTCCCTGCTTTTTGTCAGGACTTTGAGGCCAATAGACAAAAATTTAGGTGACACTTTGAAGACGTAACTCAGTGGACATTGGAATGTCTTGGAATAGCTACAGAATAAATCCAGATTCTTCGTATACGACATTCAGGGCCCTTTGACTACCTGGCCCAACCAAGCTTTCTTGTCTCAACTTTTACCAGCTCCCCCTGTATGTTCCTTCACAGAAAACTATGTGCAGCTTTTCCACCAGGAATGCCTTTCTCTTTCTATGCCTAGAAAACAAAGAAACAAAAAAAATCCACAAATAAATAAACCTACTTATCTTTTGAGTCCCAGTTCAGATGCCACCATCTCTGTGAAACCCTCCTTAATTCTTGTAGGCAGAACTAATCACTCCCTCCAATCACTCTCTCAGGATTTCGTTCAGTCTCCTGTATACCCCTTTTCATATGTATGATAGTTGTTTTTGAGTTCCGCTTCTCCTGTGAAACTCAGACCTTAGATTAGGGTTATTAGAAAGATGTGAAACCAATTTGGTTTAAACCAGTCCATCCTGTCTGCTGGCTTTGTCAAGAGACCCCCACAGCCTCTCCTGCTGAGCTGAAACACCACCAAGGTTAATGAGAGTATTTATTTCAAAGTAGATGTCTCCAGAAGCTCACTGCAAGTCAAGGAAAGGCTAGTTAGATCCCCACCCAATCACATTCTCCTCGACCGTTCCCTTAGCCCTTTGCTCTGATCAGTAAATCTCTACTGATTGATTGAACAGAATTGGACTGTCATTCAACAACCATAATTGATGTCTACCAAAGGCCAGGCCTATTCTAAGAGTTCAGGTTACAGAGATGCATAAGACTTAAGAAAAGGGCATGAAAAATCTAAAGCATGTGGGCTTTAGAACCAAAAAAGTTTGATTCAAAGCCAGACCCAACTACTTATCAGTTCTATGACCTTAAACAAGTCACTTAACTTCTCTGACCTCAGATTCCTCAGCTAAATAGGGGATAACGATGTCTGCTTCCTAAGCGCTGCTGTGTGCGTTACATGAGAGGATATATGTGCCTGGCCCAGGGCAGATGCCGTGCCCTTGACCCATCCACGAAGAATCACGAGTCACGCGGCAATACTTCTCATCCTCTGTGATGGATGCTGCCACAGACAGGAAGTCCCGGGTGAATGGAGGGACTCATTCGTATAGAAAAGGAGGAAGGGAAAGGCTTCAAACAGGATGAGCAGGAATGGCCAGGAGGACATTCCAGGCAGAGGGACCAGAAAGCACAAAAGCAGGCTGTCCTCACACCTTGTCTTCTATTTCATCTGCTTCCAGCCCAGGTGGCATCTAGGCCCTGAAGTTAACAGAGAGATAAGATAGCATCTTCCTTCCGTGACAGATGACTGACATTTTTATTTCTTTGCCATACCAAAGAAAGCGCCTTCTCTCTCAACCAGAAATATGAAATAATCCAATTTGCAGCTAAGTTAATGCTGAGAATTGAAATGCACTGGATTCTAAAGTTCTGATTCTAAGAAGAATGTCAAATGAGTCTCATTCCCAGTACATGTGATACATTTTAAAATGTTTTACCAAGTGTGAGGCTATCAAAATTGAGACATATTATGACCTGTGGGTGATAGAGTTGCTGTGGGAGCTCTTTGAACCTTCTAAGATTTTACATCCATGATTGCATGATCTAAATATCTTCAACCCCCCGAATCCTAGAATGTTAGCTATGGAGGACCCCGCAGAAGTTCAACCTCCGCATCTTCCTGATGGAGAAACTGAGGCCAAGATGTGGGGAATGAACTGCCTAAGACCATAATTTCTGACCCTGGGATGTAGGCCTGTCAACGTCGAGTCCAGGGCTCTTTCTGCTGTATGACAGTTACCTACTCCTGAGGGACTGTTAAAAGTTTAGGGTGGGTTTTCTCAAATTGTATACTTCCATACAATTTGAAAAGGATTCATTTCCTTTGCATCCAATCGGCCGTGGTTTGTTTGTTTGTTTGTTTTAAGATTTTATTTATTTATTTCACAGAGACAGCGAAAGAGGGAACACAGGCAGGGGGAGTGGGAGAGGGAGAAGCAGACTCCCCGCTGAGCAGGGAGCCTAACACTGGGCTTGATCCCAGGACCCTGGGATCATGACCTGAGCCGAAGGCAGACGTTTAAACGACTGAGCCACCCAGGCACCCCCAATCAGCCATTTTTAACAAGGTCAATACTAATAGGTTTTATCAAACCTCAGGCTCTTGACCATGCCCTTAGTATTTAGGCCCTGAAGGTGATAGAACCTTAAAGTAGAAAGGGATTTTGGAGGTCTAGCTTGTTCAACTCCCTTTCCACCAGAGAAATAGCCTTCTTGAGCATATTCAGTAATGCATTCATTTCTCCCAAGGGTATTCAGCCCACTGTGTGGCCAGGACTCCACGTTTCAGCAAGCAGAACTCTGTTTCTCTGTCTACTCTGTCCATTAAGAGAAAAGGAAGAAGGGAAAGGATGCTTACTTATTGAGCACCATTCGGGTACCAGGCACATGTGAGGGGCTTGGGTATATCACCTCAATTGGTTCTTAAAATATCTCTCTAAAGTAGATGTGATCATTCCAATATATGACCGAAAAAAAAAAAAAAAAGACTCAGAGAGTTTCAATAATGTGCTCAAGTTCATCCACAGTAAGTGGAAGATTCAAGCCCATGTTAACTCTTTGGAATGTCCTGCCTCCCCTGCCTTCTGTCTCTCTTCCGTAAAGCCTTTCGGCACGCCGCACTACAGCATCCTTTCAAAATAAAAAATCCCCCGCTTAAATGCCTTTGATGGCTCTTCAATACCCACTTGAGGTAAATAGTCCAAGCTCTTTACCTTAATATCCAAGGCCCTTGACAATCTGGCTCCTGCCGGACTTTGCAGGCTCGCTCCCCTCTACTCCGCCAGCGCATCTGAGGTTTTCCAGGAGGATGCCTTTCTATCTGCACTTGCTGCCTGAATGCCCTTCCCTTCTCTGCCTAAAGCTCCGCAGAGGATGTCACCCCCTTGATGGGGCCTTCCAGGCTCTCTGCAGAATTCATTCTTCTCTGCCCTCCTCCAGCACATCGTACACACCCCCTTTTGCACTGTTTCGGTCCTGCGTAGTCTAAGACCCTCTGGGGCAGGGATTGTATTTTACTTCGCTTTGCATTCTCAGTTCTTGACACATAATAGTAAATGCTATAAATATTTATGGACTAGAATGGAGGCTTAATCCTTTTCTGGATGTGAATCCTTCCATTACCTGAAGATCTCTCTGAGATCCGCCTATGCCATTCTTTTCCTAGTTATTTTTTCTCTAGACCAGAGAGTCCCAGCTCCTCCAGCTGTTTCTTGTAAAGTCCAATTTCCAGAATCTTGGGGGTTCCTGGGGGGCTTGGTTGGTTAAGCGTCTGCCTTCGGCTCAGGTCATGATCCTGGGATTGAGCCCAGGGAGTCAGCAGGGAGTCTGCTTCTCCTCTCACTCTGCCCCTCCCACCCCTGCTCCTGCTCACTTTCTCTCTCTCTCTTTCAAATAAATAAAATCTTTAAAAAAAAAGTCTGATTTCCAGATTTTTATCATCTTGGTCATTTGCTTCTGGGTGACAATTTGTCAATATCCCTCTTTTAAAATATGATGCCTAGGACGAAACTTAGGAGATCGGATGAAGTCTGGCTACACCAGAACAGAGTTAAGAGGATTCCACCGTTTGATTTAGAGGTAACATTTCTTTTAACCATGTCTGTGTGCCAGGCATTTCTGCCTACTTTATCTTCTTTCACTCCTGCAATAATCCGGCAAGGTAGGAGCTGTTTTTTCTGCCTGATAGATGAGGATACTAGCCATCTGGTAAGGTACTTTGAGAACAAGTTAACTTAAAGTCACACACCCAGAGCACAAAGCGAGCTTGCGGCCAACTGATACCTTGAGCTCATTTTGACGTCAACCGCTCTCAAGTTATTTTTTTTTCTTGTTACCAGCTAGTAACAGGCTTAAGAGTAACTGAGGACAAAAAGAATCTGTGCCTTTAGAAGGGTGTGGAGCCACAGCTTAGAGAAAAGGTAGGTTGGGTTAATGACCAACTTCCTAACAATAACAGCCTTTATCTAGGACCTCAGACAGAGGCTGGAATTTCTCAGCCACGTAGCTTCCTAGAACTATTTTTATTTGGTATTTTACAGAAGGGAAAAGAGCAGAAATGTCTTAATCAGTGAGATTTGGGTTCAGCACTTCTCTGCAAAGCCCTCAGACCATCAGAATTTGAGCAGCCAGTCCAGGCGGGGCCCTGTGAGTTACAGAGTAGGCAAGAAGGAGGCTGCTGCTCTGGTCTATGGCCTGGGCCTGCGAGGACCCCACTGCACACATCATTCCATAAATATCTACCGAGCATCACCGTGTTTCACGTATGGTGTGAAGTGCTGAGCACATAATGAAGATTCTAGAGTCAGTTCCAGCCTTCTGGAGCATATCACCAGCTGGAAGACAGGTGCAGAAGCAAATGATATGTACGTGACCTAGGAAGTGTAATGATGAAAGGATGTGCCCAGGCTACTAAGGGAGCAAGAGAAAGGATATTTAACCCATCCTGGGCGAGGGTGAAGACAAGGGATCAGGGGAAACTTTAGCTTCACGGTTGAGCAGGAGTTAACCTGGTGAGGGTAGGAGGAAGAGACAGAAAAAAGAAGAAATTCCAGGTATGAGCAGAGGCTCAAAGGCATAAAGTTCCCATAGAGTATAGAAAAAATTACAGGCAGTTTGGTGCTTAATTACACTTCAAGAGGCTGGGGAGGTAGACAGGATTATCAAGTGTGTGTTGTGTGCGAGGCACTGTGATAAAACACTCACATACAAGGGGCGCCTGGGTGGCTCAGCCGTTCAGCATCTGCCTTCGGCTCAGGTCATGATCCCAGGGTCCTGGCATCCCACATCAGGCTCCCTGCTCCGCGGGAAGCCTGCTTCTCCCTCTCCCACTCCCCCTGCTTGTGTTCCCTCTCTCGCTGTCTCTCTTTCTCTGTCAAAAAATAAAAATCTTTAAAAAAAAAAAAAAACACTCACATACAAAACACCTTATTTCAGATCATCAACTCACTCTGTGACCTTGAATGAGTGACTGCACTTCTCTGGGCCTCGTGAGTAAAATGAGGATGAGATGAATTCCAAGGCCCCATCTAATCTCAACTCTGGCATAACCGAGGGGAAGGCATTCTCATCTATGGTCTGTCTACCATGTTTACAGAAATGCTAGTCAGAATGATGGAGCATCATGGCCCTGTTTCCCCAAAAAGAAGAAATTCCAGGTGTGAGCACAGGCTCATAGGCAGAGTATTCAAGAGGAAGCGAATTCTGTTAGACTTGAAAATGTTTACCAAGCATCTACTGTGTGCACGATTCAGAAAAGACACAGATTAAAATTGCTATGTAGCAGGGCGGGTGATGATAAATGCCATCGGCAAGGGTCAGATGGCGAGCTGTGGGGAGCTCAGGGTTGGGAGAGATCTGAGCCAGCTTGGAAGGCTGGAGCAAGGATTCCTGGGGGAGAAGGCGTTTGTGATGGGCACAGGGTGCACAGAAGGTCAAGGAAGAGGCTGAGCAGAGGCATTCCTGGCAAAGGAAGCAGCAAGAGCCTGGCAAACCAATCAAAAACTGTACTTCTGCTCCCCCCACCTGCAGCCCCACTTCCCCCTGCACGTCCTCTGCTCATCCCACCCTGCCCACTCTCAGGATTCTTAGCTGACAGTTGAGGCTCTCCAGAACTAAGCCTAGTTCTCTCTGTCCAGCTCATGCTGCTCCTATGTGGACCCTCTGCTCCAGGACACAAAGCTATTCACCATTTCTTAAATGCTCCCTCAGTTTTCTGTTCCTATCTCACTCTATCTTCTCCAGACAATGCCCCCTTCCCCTAATACTCCCTCTCCCCCCCTCTAACTTTCCTACCCATCATTCAAGGTCAACCTAAAATACCACCTTCTCTATAAAACCCTCCCTGACTCTCTTCCAAACATGGCAACATTCTGACTGCATTTCCCTCCTGGCACTTGGTACTTCCTGCCTTGCATAGGAATACCTTTCCTCATGAGACTAACTCCATGAGCAGAATGCCATGCTATATGGGTATCTCTCCCAAGGGTTTCACACAGGGGCACTCAGTAACAGAGCAGGTGATCAGCTCCCCAGTAAACACATGGGCCGTAAGCAAAGTGGTCAGAGGGAGAGGGTAAACAAACCTGCCCTTTGACCATCATGGAAGGAGAAGGGGAGTTCTGTCGTCATGGGCTATCCAACATCATTGCCCTAAACTCAGGGGAGGTATGGAGCTCACCTCTAGCTCCTGCAGCGCACTCTGTTATCCCATCCTCATAATTGCTTCTAGGAGGTTCAGGGCTCCTGGTGAATCCAATCAGAAAATTTCCAACTATTCTTCTGATGACAAACTTAGTATACAGATGAAATCTGTTTAAAGTGCCCATTTGATGATCTTACGCAGCCTTAAAACAGAAAAATGAGTCACAAAAGGCCAACAGCCAGAAGAAGGTGGGAAAGGGCAAACATCCACATCAGGATGGAGGTGAAGCATGTGATGGGCTTCAGGGCCACCACCCCACACCACCCCCACTTGTTGTAAGCTCCATAAGCCAACTTTTCCTTTTCCTTCACCAATTCTCCCTTGGGGTCCCTGTCCACCCAAAAGTGAAAATGAAATGTTGGACTATAAAAGTACACTACTGTTTCCTTGATGGTCAGTCCCGAAATAATCATTCTTTCTTGCTGTCCCTTATGGAGGGACATACCATGTCATTCCTTAATGTATTATATAAAACAGCAGGCCTGGGGTTTGCTAGCATTCCTTCTTAAACTTTTTTTTTTTTCCTATTTTCTTCCCTCTCTGTTGCCTCTGCACTTCTGGGCTTCCGCCCCTCTGCAATCCTTTCCAAGGGTCTGCTCCCAGCCCAAATCCACGCTCCATCCGCTTCTTGGTTTTAAAACTCCTTCTGTCTCCTTTTTAGAAATTCAAACATTAAGCAATGACATCTATGACACACTGTGCCCGGGGATACTAAGTGGAATAAATGGGCAGTGCTCCCCTCAAAGAAGAGACAGACTCAGCTAAGATGCTACAATGTGATGCATGTCATACAGAGACATTTACCAAGTGACAGCACAGAGGAGGGAGCAAGGAATTCTTCCTGAGAAGTGTCAGAGACGTTTTGACCTGGGGAGAAAAGAGAAGCAGGAATCCAAAAGACAATATATACCCTTGTCTATTTTCTTAGCAAGCCTGGAGGAACAGCTCCTTCAGAAGAAGCCTTGTCTGAGAGAGTGGAGCTACAGGTGTGAACAAGGTTCCTGATCCCAAGAAACTTACAGCCTAGAAAAGGAGTTTAAAAATGTACCCTAATAATGGCAAGACAACACTTATCGAGCCATGGAGTTACAGAACAAACCAGCAGGGGAGTTCATAGAGACTTCTCCCTGGGTGTAGTAGGCAGAATTCTAAGAAGGTCCCCAAGATATCTGGCCCCTGGTCTATGCATCCTGCATAATCCCTGAGAGAGTGTATATGATGAATCTTACTCTCGAGATTAGGTTTATGTAACATGGCACAGTTGCCCTCGAGTAGGGAGGTTACCTGGCTTGACCTAACCTAATTACAAGTTTTGTAAAAGCTCAGAGTTTTCTCTGACAGTTGAAGAAGGAGAAATCAGAGAGATTCAAAGAGTGAGGAGGATTTGATGTGAGATTCTCTGTCGATGAGATGGAAGGGGGGCCATGAGGCAAGGACCTAAAAGTCACCCCCAATTGACAGCCAGCAAGGCAACGGGGATCTCAGTCCTAGAACCATAGAGAAATGAATTCTGTCAAGAAGCTGAAGGAGCTGGGAGCAGACATTTTCCTCATCAAGCCTCCAGATAAGAAGATAGCTGGCCAGCACTTTGACTTCAGCCATATGATACCCCGAGTGGAGAACCCAGCCATGCCTCGCCAGACTTCAGACCCACAGAACTAATCAATGGTGGTGCTAAATTTGTAGTAATTTGTGGTAATTTGTTACGAAGCAATAAGCACTTACAACACTGTCCTCTTGTTGGCTGTTTACATACCAATTTCCCCAACTGTGTGCTCCTTGGATTCAGGCCATATCTAATTATCCTCGTAACCTTAGGCTACTCATAAGACAGGTACTCCCTCAAATTCCATCAAATGAATGTTTAAAGGAGACTCAGGGATGCAGATGAGGACCTGGATGCAGATCAGGATCTGAATACACTCTGCCCATTCCCTCCTCCCAGAGGCAGGGAGACTGACGTGGAGCCCAATGCTCAGACAAGAGGAGGAGGCCCCTTTCAGTCCAGCGCTCCAAGGCCAATATAGTCCACAGACAAAGCAAGTTGCCCGGCCTTAGCTGTCCCAGCTACAGCCCCAAACTTGGCTTAGGTGGACTAGCTTTCAAGGAGCACTGCTCACAGAAGCATCATTAATCAAGAGTCCCTGTGTGACCTGAGAGTTACCATGTTCTAAATAATACCCACATCCATCTCAGTAGGGCTCTTGGGATTTATAGTTCACAGAAGATCTTAGCTATAGGTGAAAGCTGAATATATTTTCAACCAGTCAAAGTAAAAGTAAACAAGTCCTTGAATCTCAGCTATTCATTTCTTGTGAAACATTGTTGTTTTTAATATGAAATAAAAAAAAAAACCACACAACACAATGAACACTTGTGTACCCTCCACCTTGCTTGCAAATAGTTAAAATTCCCTGTGTGTCTCCCTGATGGCATTCTCACCCCCAGCCCCCTAGAGATAACCACTCCCCTGAACTTATTGTTTCCATGTTGGTCTTTATGTTTTCCTACGTGTGTATGTGTGTCCCTCAACAAAGCTGATAATGCTTTGCTTATTCTTAAACTTTACATAAGTGGCAACATGCTGCTTATCCTTTTTGGTTCAGTGCTACTTCTAAGATATTTTCATGTTATTACATGTGGCTCTAGATCAGGGTTTGGCAAATCTTTCTATAAATGGCCAGACAGTCAATACTTTAGGCTCTGTAGGTCACAAGGCCCATTGTAACACAAAAGCAGCCATACATAACCTGACTGGGTTCCAAAAGACCTTTATTTTCATATAAGTTTCATCTGTCATGAAATATTCTTCTTTTGATTTTTTTCAACCATTTAAAATGTAAAAGCCATTCTTAGCTTCTGAGCCATACACAAACAGGAGTGGGCTAGATTTGGCCCAAGGACCCAGGATTTGTCAATCTTGCTTTAGATCATTCATTCTTACTGCTATAGAATATTCTGTTCATTTTACATCCTTTAAACACATTCCCAAATATTTACAGGCTCAAGAAATTTAGGAGGCACCGTTTTAGATCAGACACTGGTCCTGCTCTTAAGAAATTTACTGTGTACATAGGCAAGATAAAACATGTTAACCAATAATAAGGTAGAAAGTGATAAAGACCCTAATAGGCGTTTGAATGGCCTGCCATGAGAGCTAACAGGAGTGGAGGCAGGAGAGCTCGTTTCATTTTGGCCCAGTGTTTGAGAAAATGGGCTATAGAGCCGGGATGCCTGGGTTCCTATTCTGACTCCACCATTTACTGACCGTGTGACCTTGGACAAGTTACTTTATCTTCTTGTGCCTTGGTTTCCTCATCTGTAAAATGCAGATCACAGTCATGCTTACTGCATAGGTTTGTTATGAAAATGCAATTGTCACAAGAATTAATTTAGTACATGCAAAGCATGTAGAAAGTGCTGGTTCAAAGTAAGCATTACATAAACGTTGGTTTTTATTATTCAAGCTGGAAGATCATGGAAGGCTTTGTGGAGGCAGTATGAAATCAGAGTTTTTAAAAGAGGGGAAGGATTAGGACATACAGAAATGGAGAGGAAGGAATTCTAGAAGACAGAGCAGTACCTGGAAAAGCCCAGAGTGGCAAAGGACAAATGTAGAAAAGTACAAGTGAACCAAGTAAAGGAGAACCAAGAGAAGTGAATTTAGAAAGGAAAGTTATGGCCCGACCATGGAGAGCCTTGAGTTCAAGGCTAAGACATTGGATTTTGTCCTGTAGGTACTGAGGACTGCTTAAGTTTTAGGAACTGGGGTTTGACATGATGCTTCTAGCTCTTGGCAGCTGTGGGAGGCAAGTTTGAGAGGAGTCAGAATTAGGTTACAACTCCAACAGTCCAGGGAATGGGGCCTTCACTGGGGAAAAGGCAGGATGCTTTGGAAATGGACTGGATGTGGAAGACAGGGAGGCATTTTAAAAAGCACCACCATGGCTTTAAGACTGGGTGACTGGGAGGATGGCAATGCCATTGTCTGAAATGGGGAACACAGCTAGAAAGAGAAGGTTTAGGAGGGAGAGTCATGATTTTGGTTTGTAAGCCATGAAGTTTAAGGACTCTGTATGGAATTGTCTAATGGAACTGGAGCTAGGAACAAATATGGTTGGGAACGGGCTGGTGACCTAGACTACATGGTTCGAGTTAATCCTTCCAACAACTTGATGAAATAAGTATGTGATTACCCTCCCTCTATTGTAGAAAGGAAGAAACTGAAACTAGAGAAGTTAAGGCTAACCCCACAGCTCACAATCAACCACCCCACTCAACTGACTGCAGCTGACTTTCTCAGGGCTTCACCCTAGGACAGTCCCTCAGACCCTGCTCAGACTATTTGATGCTCTGGGGAGCTTGGACTATTTACCTTCTTGGCTTTAGCAATTTGGAAGCAGATGTGAAGGGGGTGGGCATAATGACAGCATGATAAGTGGCAGCTAACAACCAGAAACTTGAAGAAACCATCATGAGAACCCCAAATCATAGCATTCTGGGGACATTTGTTAAGGTGGAATATAGTCCTTCACTCTTCAACAGCCCAAGAGGATTTCTTCATAATAAAGCCCGATATTGCTACCAGTTTGTATTCATAACGAATCAAGAAAATAATAAGTCTATTTCTGGAAGTTCCAGATAGCTAGGAAGTTCCTAATACATCTTTTTTTTTTTTTTTTTAAGATTTTATTTATTTGACAGAGAGGGAGAGAGAGGGCGAAGCAGGCTCCCCGCTGAGCAAGGAGCCCAATGTGGGACTCAATCCCAGGACCCCGGGATCATGACCCGGGCCAAAGGCAGCCGCTTAATCGACTGAGCCACCCAGGCATCCCGCTAATACATCTTTAAAAGATTTTCACCTGGTAATAATTTCTTATTTTAATGTTATAGGAGCAGACTCTCAGCACTCTGGGGGAACTTCTCTTCAAAAGCAGCTTTCCAGATGGCAGAGATTTTGATTCAGTTGTTCCCCCCCCCCCCCCCACTGCCTAAAGAGCCCTAGAGGTATGTGGAGGATAGCCTGGGCTGTGTAGCTTTAGGGGACCCTCTGCCAAGATTCCCAGTCCTACTCAGGTAACTTCTTGGTAACTTCTTGTCATGGGTAACTTCTTCCCTTCCTCTCATCTGCCTCCCTGACTTGCTTCTCAGAAAACAGGCAATAAGAGGTAACAGCGTGCTGGGGTCAGAAGGAGAAATAGCATCCACAGCAAACATGAGCACAATCCTCAGTACACAGGGCCCAGTGGAAATAAAGGAATAAAACGCTTGCCCTGGTGCTGACCTGTCAGGTGGTGAGGCCATACCAAATTAGGAATCAAAAGACCAACATCTGTGTCCTAGCTCTGTTGCTTACCTGCTCTGCACTTTCCTGTTTCTATCCCTCTGCCTGGAATGCCAGTGCCTTATGAACATATCCCTCAAGTCCTGGCTTGGGTCTTGAGAGCTCTTTCTGAAACACAAATCTGATTAAGTTACTCCCCCATTTAACACTCAGTAGCTTCTCAGTGCCCAAGCAGGGCCATTCATAAACGCTTTGGTCTCAAGATCCCTTTCCACTCTGAAAAATCATTGAGGATCTTGAAGGGCTTTTTTAAATGCAGTTTGTTCCTTCTGTCAATATTTACCATATTAGAAATTAAAACTGAGAAAGTTCTAAATTTTTATTCATTTAAAAATTACAATAATAAACTCATTACAGTTAACATAAGCACATTTTCAATGAAAAATATATTTTCTACAACAAAATGTTAAAGAGCAGCGTCTTACATTTGTGCAAATCTCTTTAACGCCTGGCTTAAAAGAAGACAGCTGGATCCTAAAATCTGTTTCTGCATTTAAGCTGTTGCAATATCATATGTCCTATATTCTATGGAATACGTCACTGTACACTCATGAGAGAATGGGTGGAAAAAAGCAAACCACATGTAGCATTATTCTGAAAATAATTCAGAGCTCACTGACCCCTGAAAGGATCCGAGGGACATTCACGGGTCCCAGAACCACTTGATGAAAACCACTGGCCTACAAGGTGAATTCTAAGGTAGACATACAAGGACATTCAGTGTCATTCTAGACCCTATAATACCTCCTCCCAGGTTCTGGCTTCCTTTCCCTGTCTAGCTTCAAGCTGCATCATCACCATATCCATATGTCTCCCATACTCCCGCCACACCACTCACACCAGCCAGCCATACGGTGTCATGCCTTTACGCCTTTGCATCCATCCTTCCCTCTGCCTGAAATTAGCTTCCCCCTTGCAGGCTCTTTCAAGAGTCAATTTGAACGTGTTGGACTCTCGGGTGCCTCCTTTGACCCACCCTAACAGAGCTGACCACTCCCTGCAGGCAGAGTACAGGCTTTGAAGTCAAACAGGCTGGAGATCAATCTTCTCCACTCAGTCATTTCCTGGCTGGGTGACCTTGGACAAGTGGTTTCACCCCTCTGCTAAGGATTACCCGCGGTGGACGTGGCGGTTAATCCAGAGGAGTATATCGGAGTGCTAGCGGGCACTGAAAGAATGACCTTTTGTACAGTGCCTGGCACAGAGGGCTCACCGCGTACTTGACGAATCGGGTGGAGCCATGAAGGACCGCGGGAGCTTGTACTTAACTTAGCATTTACTTAGCAGGTCCCTGCACGGTCCCATGGGCTTTACAAGCATTAACTTAACCTCACAGCAGCCCCTCGGATCAAGGACTATCACGTGAGAGATGAGGGCCCTCAAGGAGAGGAGCGAAGTCACTTGCTCAAGGTCATCCATCACACAGCTGGTCAGCAAAGGGGCGGGGACTCGAGCCCCAGAGCGCCCGCTCTGCGTCAGCCGGGCTGTGGGGCCGAGACCTGACCGCTCTTGGCTCCGCCGTCTCGCCCACGGGCCCCCGCGCCGCCTCGGAGTGGGCGACCGGCGGCGGGACTCGAACCCGAGCCCCGAGCCCTCTCCAGGCCTCAGTTTACCCGTCCGGGAGACGCGGCGCGGAGAACCGGGCCGGGCGCGGATCCGGACTCCGGGTGGGAGGCGACGGGGCTAACGGGGCCGGGCCGCTCGGTGGCGCCCTCCCCACGCAGCCCCGCCCCGCCCCCCGCGCGCGGGCCCAACGGCCAAGGCGCGCGCCACCCTGCGGCGGGAGGGGGAGGGGGAGGTGGGGGAGGTAGGGGAGGTGGGGGGGAGGGGGAGGAGGAGGGAGGGGAAGAGGGGGAGGAGAAGGGGGCGGGGCCGAGGACCCGCCGCCGCCGCCGCCGCGGTCGAGCCCACCGCCGCCAGCCCGCCGGACAGCCCGCCCGCCGCCCTCCGGAGCCGCCCCCGCCCGCCCCCTTCGCGCGTCCGCTCCGGCTCCCTGCGCAGCGGAAACATGGCGGCGGGAAGGGAGTGAGCCGCCCCGCGCCGCCTCTGCGCCCGCAGGTAAGCGCCTCCGCCGCCGCCTCCGCTCCCCGGGCAAGCCCGCGCCCTGAGGGCTCTGGGCCGGCGGGGGCCGCCCCGGGCGAGGAGGCGGTGGCGGGACCTGCCCGGCCGCCGCCCCCGCCCCTCGGGGCCCGCCGGCGGGCCGTCTGCCGGCTGTCGGGCCGGGGGCCTGTCTGTGGTGCGAGCGCGGCCGCGGCTCTTCGCGGCCGTGTCAGCCTGGCCCCCAGCCCCGGCGGCCTGCTGTGCCTCCGCGGCCGGGCGGGCGAGGCCCGGTGACCCGCCCGCGGCCCTGACGCGGTAGGGGCGCCCGGGGGGCCCGGCGGCGCAAACTCGAGGGCGGGGGCGCGTCTGGAGGGTCGGCGTCGCGGCGGGTCCGAGCGGCCGCCGCTCTGTCCGGGCAGGCGGGGCTGGGGGCGGCCGGGACGGTGGGCTTGGCGCCGAGGGCCGGGAGCCGGAGCGGCTATCAGTCTGCGGCGGGTCCGTCGCTCCGCTCGGACGCGACAACTGAGGGATGCCTGGGGGTCCGGGCGGCTCGGACCGAGGTCGGCGGGCGTGCGGAGGGCCCGGAGCTGTCAGCCGCGGTCCTCGGTCTGGCTCCGGCGGCGGGAGCTGCGCGGGGACACTCACGTGGGCCGCCGGAAACGGGCGGGGAGAGCGGGTTTCAAACCTCGGGGCCGCGGGGCACCGCGGAGGGCAAGCGGCCAAGCGGGCTGGACCCGGGGTACAGCTGAGCGCCAGCCGGAGAGGAATGAAAGGGGTTTCCGGGAGACGGGCGAACCCCAGAACATCTCCAGAGTGGAAGGGAATTTAAAGTCATCTAGGGCTCCTTTCTCCCATCGCATACCAAAGTCCCTTTGAAAATCCCCAAATCCACCCTAATCATTTGAACTAACCTGTTTGAACACCTCCTCCAGTCATGGGAAACCCATTTCTCCCCAAGGAAACCCGTTCTGTTCCTGACGGCTTTGGTTTTGAGAAATATCTTTTGGTTCAAAGAAACCGCTGCCTCCCATTCTTTCTAGTTCCTTTACCTTGTGGACAGCTGTTGAGGTATCTGAAGATAGTAATCATGTCCCCAGAGTCTTGTCTTCTCTTCACTAATTCCAGTTCCTTCAGTTGTTTCTTACATGCCGAGGTTCTCCGATCCCTTCTCTGAATGAGCTTGACCGTATCCTATTTAAAGGAGAGCTACTTAATGTGTGTGAGGAGACAGAACCTATTAAGTTTCTCCAAGTTCCTTGGTCCTTTGAAAGATTGACCTGCTTAAATAAAAAGTATCCCCTTCCTAATTTCTGTGCTGTATTTTGAACTTTTTTTTTTTAAATCCAATATGTTAAAACGAACTGAAAGAGATCCTGTTTTGTGAAGATGTTTGGGTTTCCCTCGTTTTTAAATAAATGTCTATAAACACTTTATCAGATGAGCTGATGTATATCAAAGGATAGCAATGCACCATGAGAATAGGAGAGATTATTTTTACTCTGAAAAAGGATTGAGACTCAGTTTGGGGCCAGACTGCAATTTAATATTTAGTTGGAGAGGGACATGCTTATTACATTGAACTCTTTGCTCTGTTTCTAACTGCCAGCAGAAGGCCCAAAATTACTATGAAAAAGAACAGTTTCTGTTGCTCACTTACTAGCATTCTTTTTTATTTTTTGCTTTTTCATCATTTAGCCTTGGTATGTGAGGGTTAAGTTTTTAAAAAGTGTCTTTTACCAACATCCTAAACTATCCTAAGCAACCCTGCAGGTTAGTAATTTTTAAGCCCAGCAGAGATGTGATGGCCTTGTAGATAAAATGCCAAACTCTTGTATCTGGGACCCTGTTCAAATTCTAAGCAAAGTTTCACTGTCTTTGTAACATAGGCAAGCACATACCAGCAGTCAGAATTGGTTCTTTATCTTTGTTCTTGTGTCTTTATTTTTTAAATTGGTCGGTGGTTTTGAAGTTTGCAGCACACATGTCAAGTTTTGATTTCTGGTTTGTTTGTGCAAATGCTATTTCCCTTTTACGTTAAGTTGGGTAAAAATTTGTATAGAACCATTCTGTACAGAACTATACAGGCTCAGGAAAGGCTCTGGTTCCTTCCCTTCAAAGAACTTGAAGTTAGTGGTTGGAAATACTGAAAACTCTGTGAGAAAGAACTGGTGTGAATATACCACTACAATTTAAAACTCAACATGTCCTAAACTTTACTCCTATCCATCTACTTTGTGTCAGGAACTATGCTTATGTACTGTGTTTAGCTGGGTATACAAAGATGAATAAGATATATTTTCAATCCTTGTGGAGCTGGTAAATTAAATGCCCAGGGGCACCTGGGTGGCTCAGGCGTTAAGCGTCTGCCTTCGGCTCCGGTCATGATCCCAGGGTGCTGGGATCGAGTCCCACATCGGGCTCCCTCCTCCAGGGGAAGCCTGCTTCTCCCTCTCCCACTCCTGCTGCTTGTTCCTGCTTTCGCTATCTCTGTCTCTGTCAGATAAATAAATAAAATCTTTAAAAAAAAAAATTAAATGCCCAAATAGGTCATCTCAGAATAAAAGGTGAGAGGGATGCATTTGATGCTGTGGTTGCCCCAAGGTCGGGGCGTTTAGACTAGCGTGGGCCTTGAGGGAAGGCTTTGGGAAGAGGTGACACCTGACTCATATAATAAATGGTAAGAAGACAGTCATGCAGAGAAGAGTAAAAAGTGTGCTTCCAACAGAGAAAACAGCTCAAGGAAAGGCATCAGTGTGAGAGAAGGAATGGCTTGCATAAAAAACCACAAGTGGGGGACACCTGGGTGGCTCAGTTGGTTAAGTGTCTGCCTTCAGCTCAGGTCATGATTCCAGGGTCCTGGGATCGAGTCCCACATCGGGCTCCCTGCTCAGCCAGGAGCCTGCTTCTCCCTCTGCCTGCTGCTGTCTCTCTTTCTCCCTGACAATAAATAAAGTCTTAAAAAAAAAAAAAAAGAAAAGAAAAGAAAACCACAAGCGGTTTGAAACTGCTAAGAATATAACAAGAAAGACCTGGGTGGGCACCTGGGTGGCTCAGTCGGTTAAGCATCTACTTTTGGCTCAGGTCATGATCCCAGGGTCTTGGAATCAAGTCCCACATTGGGCTCTCTGCTCAGTGGGGAGTCTGCTTCTCCTTCTCACTCTCCCTCTGTCTTCTCCCTCCCTCTCTCTCTCTCTGTCAAATAAATAAAATCTTTTTTTAAAAAGACATAAATGGTAAGCTGTAAGGCTGCAAATACAGGCAGAGACCATATCATAGTAGACCTTGTCCTTGTATGCATAGGTATCTTGAAATTAATTCAGTGGGTGATTTTTTTAATCACTGAAAAGTTTTTATCAGACGTGGGTAGAATACATTTTTTTTTAAAGATTTATTTATTTATTTGAGAGAGCGAGAATGAGAGAGAGAGAGAGTACATGAGAGGGGGGAAGGTTAGAAGGAGAAGCAGGCTCCTCGCCGAGCAGGGAGCCCGATGCGGGACTCGATCCAGGGACTCCAGGATCATGACCTGAGCCGAAGGCAGTCGCTTAACCAACTGAGCCACTCAGGTGCCCTGGTAGAATACATTTTTAAAATGTGGTCATAGGGATGAGAAGAAAGGGATGAAGTTTCGAGAATCTGTGAGGCTTTATGATTGATTGGATGTGTAGATGAGAGGGGCCAGGAGTCCAGCATGATGCTCAGAGTTTTGGTTTGGGTGACTAGGGGGATGGTGGTGACATTAACTGAGACAGGAAACACTAGATGACGAATTCAGTTTTGGACTTGAAGATTTTTCAGTAGCTTGAGTTAAATCAGTGAACAAATGTAGTGGAAGTAAGCTAGAAAAAAGGGAGGTTGTGGTCAGAAAGTGGAATATTGGAGTTAACTTGTGTGGTATGGAGCTCTTCTAGGTGACAGCTAGGTCTCTGTGTGTGGGTAGCTGAGGTACAGCAGAGGTGAAGGTCCGTGAAGCTGAGTATGACAGGAACTGCGAGGTTGTTGTATTGAATGGGTCATCTGTGTGGATAGGGAAGTGATTTAGGATGCTAGGGTGTGGGGAAGAGGATGATTGTGACCCAGGTGCGGTGAGTGGAGGGGATTAATCAAGAGGGTGGCAGATGACAGATGAAGAGGAGGGGTAGAGAGTGATACAGCCAGATGGTGGACACCTCAAAGGAGGAGGAATTTTTAAACGGAAGAGTGGAAAAGTAGTGGTTTTTTTTACTTTTCCTTCTTGGGAGCAGGGTTCTGATCTCTTCGTCTTTATTCAGGACTCATATTAATCACTTTTGGCTCTGAAGAGTCTGTTCTTAGTCTTGAAAAGTAGGAGGGCAAGTACCCTATATCACTTCCTTTCTGCTGATGCTTAATGACAAAAAAGTCAATGGAGGTTTCCCCATTGATGATTAGTAGGTGGATAGGAAACAATCAGATAAAGCAGTGAGGTTATACTCACGGTTTCTGGGAAGAGCCTACATTTTGAGTTAGAAAGAGCAAGATTCAAATCTAGCCTCTGTCACCTACTAACCTTAGGACTATAAGCAAATTGTCTAACCTGTGTGACTTTCAGTGTCCTTACCTATAAAAAATAAATTCCTATTTCATACGGTGTCACAAAGATTACATGAAATTATGTGTATCAAATCACTAGAAAAGCAATTCAAAGGAAATGTTAGTTCTCTTTCAGCTACCTTTAAGGGACTTAAGCTCTGCTGGCTGAACTTTTCTCACGCTTACTTAAATTATAAGGCAATAAGTACTCAAAGAGAGGAAAAGCAAAGGGATGCAGAGTTCAGAGGAGGGAGCCATCATTTCTCAATATTTGGAAGCAAGGTTAGGTTTCACACTCAAATTTCATTTGGGCATTGGATAACAAATTTCAGTACATTAAATAATTTAGGTGGAGATACAAAGGGAGAAAAGTATAGGGTATGTTTGTTAAAAATGGATAGTTGCTGGGCGCCTGGGTGGCTCAGTTGGTTAAGTGACTGCCTTGAGCGGCTCAGGTCATGATCCTGGAGTCCCGGGATCGAGTCCCGCATCAGGCTCCCTGCTCGGCAGGGAGTCTGCTTCTCCCTCTGACCCTCCTCCCTCTCATGCTCTCTGTCTCTCATTCTCTCTCTCAAAATAAATAAATAAATAAAATCTTAAAAAAAAAAAAAGATTGTTTAAAAAAAAAAATGGATAGTTGCTACAGGTCTGAGTATTGTGTAAGTCAACAGTGAGCGATATGGCAGGAGAGATGGGCTGGGGCCATAGTATTAAAGACCTGGAACTATGTAGTTTGGACTTGATGCTAGATAGACTAGGGAACCATAGATTGTATATCCTCTCTCCCTACCTCAGTTTCCTATCTAAAATTTATAGTTTCAGGACTTGGGATTTTTGTTTGAAGTAAACCAAGTAAGAAATTCCACATTTGAAAACAAGGCCAGTTGTAGGTTAAAAAAAATAACTTAAGATTTGTTTTATAGTTGTAATTTAATCTCTGAGATAACCTTGCTTGGTAGGTAGGCTTACTGGAGTTAAGAAACATATAAGATCTTACTGGTAGAAAGTGACTAAAGATGCTTTGATTTCAAAATTTGTCTTTTTTATACTAAATGTCACTGTTAATTGTACAACCCTGGGCTGGTCACTTTGCCTCTCTGGTCCTCAGTTCCCTCATTTTTGTTAGGTGTAAGGTTTAACTAAGATAGGAAGTGTAAAGCACTTTACATAATGTCAGTTACATAATAGGCACTCAGATGTTGCCCCTCCCCTCAAACCATTGCCAAGGCCTTAGTGCTAACTCCCTAGCCACCAGGGCACTGCTAGAATTATTTTGATAACCTTATGGCCATATAAAGCCATCAAGTCTTATCATTTTTTGTCTTTGTCCTATCCCCTCTACTCACCTGTCTTCTTTCTATACTGCTTTTCCCATGCTGACTTGGCTTCTTCCTCCTCTCTCCCAACCCTGCTTATTCGTTCCCTCTCATACCTTTCCATTTCCTCTCTGAAACCCCTATTTCCTACCCTATTAACCATCTTACTAGATTTTGTGTGTGTGTTTTGGCCTTAAATGGAAGTCAGGCTCTCACCTGGGGAGTCATGGAGAGCAGCACTATCACTTGCTCTGTAGTTCTTTTAAATGGGGGCAGCACATTCTCCCACACTGTGTGCCAAATGAGAGAGATGAGGATGACCGCAGTTTTCTGTGCACCACGATTTCCAGACCATTACTTGTCCATCTTAAGATAGCTGTGTTCTGTAGTGCAGGGGCTATACCACTCTTGTCTTCTTGTATATAGATCTTCTCCATCACTTAGGACCTAGCTTGTGCAGTCTTCCTTTCTACCTCAGTTTCCATCCTCACCCTTAGTCACTTCAGTATTCACACAGATGATTGTTTCTCCAGCACAGTAGCATCTTCAACTCAAGTGATCATCAGAGTCACACCATGGGCCTTATCACCCAGAGATGGCCCGCCTCTGAAATTATAAATGAGGACATGCAGCATTGTTCAGAATGTCTTCCACCTCACCTTTGACTATCTCCATCAGTTGTTTGATCTCAGTGAGGCCTATCTTCACTTCCTTCCCTATCCAGCTTAATTTCCTTAGTCAAAAATTTATTTCATTCACTCTCTTGCCATTAATCCTCTATCCCCTTGTTCCACTGTTCTTCTGTCCTTGTCTGGGCAGAATCTCAAACCTTGCTGAATCAAACCTGTTTCTTCTTGGCAGTAGTAGCTCTGAGCCCTGCTGGAGAAAAATCACATGCTTATACATTACTGTGATGGGGCCTTCAATACCAAGTCATTTCTTTGCCCTAGTCTCTATGAGGTCCTATGTCACACCTGTTTCTTAAAACTATACCTATATTTTCTTGTTTATTCTTCTTTCCCAGGGCTACATCTCTGACCCCCATCTTTTCATTGCCTTCAACCTCTTTCTCTCTTCCGACTCCTTTTCTTTTTTTTTTATTTAAATCTGCTTAGGAGTCTCCTGTCTTCAAGTAAATCTTGTAAATAAAATCTTAAGTCCATGTTTCCTTCCAGGTACCATCGAGTCTCCTACCCTTTACTCAAACTTCTTGAGTTATATACATTTAATATATAAACTTTCTCATTCTTACCTCTCCATTGCATTCTGGTTTTAGTCTCCATCACTTAATAAGTTTCAGTTTCCTTATCTGAAGATGAGAATAATAATAGTACCTATTAAGTACTATAGTACCTTAAGATTTTTTGTGATTTTGTGTGTGTATGTGATTTTTTTAAGTGAGGGAACCTGTATGAAAGAGCTCTGCACAGTGTCCAGCACATTGTAGCAATGCTGTGTATGTTACATTCATATATGTTACTTTTGTTATTGCTTTTTATTTAATCTTCAAAACACTCATGAGGAGATAAGTCTCCTTATTTTGCAAAGAAAGAAAGCTGAGATGTAAAGTTTTAGAAACTTGCCCAAATCATACAGTCTCCGAACTGCTGTGATCAGGATCATCAACCTTCTCCTTGTTGGTAACGCCAGGGGGAGGCAGGCAATTTTCAGGCCTTTGCAGCAGCATTTCAGATTCATAATTCCCTCTTCCTCAAAGCATTCTTTTTCCTTTGGCTTTGGTGCACTTCAGCATGTTGGGTCCTCCCTGGCCACTTCATCCCAAGTGTTTTTTGGATGAGAGCTTCCCTTCTCTTGCCTGTCTTTGGTCCTAAGCCACCTTCTGTACATGCCCTTAGCAATCTCATCTACTCACTTGGCTTACAGTAACATCTATATGCTCACGACTCAGATTTCTATCTATAGTCAAGATAATCTCTTCTGAGTGTTAGAACTATATATTTAGCTACCTGTAGTCAGCTTTACAAGTAGCTAGGTATCATACCTACTTTAAAATCAATATGTCCCATCACTACAGGTCCCAATATACTATGTGAAAACCTTCTGAAATTGAAATGGACCTAATAAAAAGACATTCCTTAAGAGATATTTCTTAAGGGGCGCCTGGGTGGCTCAGTCGTTAAGCGTCTGCCTTCGGCTCAGGTCATGATCCCAGGGTCCTGGGATCTAGCCCCACATCGGGCTCCCTGCTCCGCGTGAAGCCTGCTTCTTCTTCTCCCACTCTCCCTGCTTGTGTTCCCTCTCTCGCTGTGTCTCTCTCTGTCAAATAAATAAATAAAATCTTTAAAAAAAAAAAAAAGAGAGAGATTTTTTTTTTTTTTTAAAGATTTTATTTATTTATTTGAGAGAGAGAGAGAATGAGAGAAAGCACATGAGAGGGGTTAGAGTCAGAGGGAGAAGCAGACTCCCTGCCGAGCAGGGAGCCCGATGCGGGACTCGATCCAGGGACTCCAGGATCATGACCTGAGCCGAAGGCAGTCGCTTAACCAACTGAGCCACCCAGGCGCCCAAGAGAGAGATTTCTTAAAACAAAGTCAGTATGTCCCAAACTGAACACAACATCCTTGCAACTTTTCTTGCCCCGCCTTTGTTTAAGAAAATTTCTCTTCCTCAAGGGTGATTCTGGTTTAGAGAAATTTCTGTTTATTCGGTAAATAATTATTGTTGATCACTCAGAGATATTTAAGGCATAGTCCGTTCTGTCAGGGAGCTCACTGTTTATGAGGGGAAGGTAAGACACATACTTAACTAACTCTAATATGTAACTCTATAAACACTCCAGAAATTCAGTGGAGTGGAAGAGAGGTCACTGACTTCTGTGGTGGTCTTGTAAAGTCTCCAGGTTCATTGCTTAAGGAAGGCTCAACATACATAATCCGAGAATAGAACCTGAGATGGAAAGGATGAGAATTTGGGAACAGAGTTGCTTTTGGAAAGATAAAAGTGAAAAATTTGTCCTTTCTCTTAAATCCTTGACATATTACAAACTCCACTTAAAAAAATTCTCATAGGATAGATTAGTTCTAATTGTGCCTTGACAGAAAGTGTCATAGGTTCAGTTATCAGCAGTTTATTGGAGCATTCTGTTGAACATGCACTCCGTGTTAGACACTTGAAAGAGAGATTAATAAGAAATATTCAAGGGCACCTGGGTGGCTCATTTGGTTGAGCATCTGACTCTTGATTTTGGCTCAGGTCATGATCTCAGGGTCATGAAATCAAGTCCTGTGTTGGGCTCTGCACTCAGAAGGAAGTCTGCTTGTCTCTCTTCCTCTGCTTCTCCCCCCCTCAAATAAATAAACAAAATCTTTTAAAAAATTAAAGAAAATATTTGGTGCTGTGCAGGCATTTGGTCTACTAGAAGAGACAAAAATGATAATTATATTACAGTATAGTAAGTGCTAAAGCAGTGGTAGGTGCGGCATGGTAGGATTTCTATGTATCTGTTATGGGCTGAATTATGTCTCTTGTTCCCCTCCCCCTCAAAATTTGTATGTTGAAGTCCTAACCCCCAATATTTCGGAATGTGACTGTATTTGGAGATAGGGCCTTTAAAGTAGTAATTAAGATAAAATGGGGTCATATGGATGGGCCCTCATCCATTATGACTTGTGTCATAGTAGAAGAAGAGGTTAGGACACAGATACACACAAAGGAAAGACCATGTCAAGAGAGAGGGAGAAAACAGCCATCTATATAAGCCTAGGTGAGAGGCCTCAGAAGAAATCAACCCTGCTGACACCTTGATCTTGAACTTCTAGCCTGTGAAACTGTGAGGAAATACATTTCTGTTGTTTCAGCTATCCAGTCTGTGGTCTTTGTTATGGCAGCCTGAGCACACAAATTTACAATATCCATTCCAGAGGACTTTAGATCTCCTTCTGCCTGGGAGTTTCAGGGATGATATAGATGACACTGGGATGATGTTGGAAGGTGAGGAAGGATAGATAATTACTGTTGCATGTTATTGAAGGATGTCACACACATTTTCTTATTTAATTTGAAATACATAATAACGCTGTTAGGTAGGATTCCAGATCATTATAAACTCTATATACTGATAAGAAACTGAGGTGCAGGTGGAGTAAATGATGTGCCCAATATCAAACAGTCAGTGTCAGAACAGCTCACTACAGATTTTGTACTTTGTCCAGAATGATCCATTGCCTCCTGTGACCTCCTTTTTAAGACCCTGTGCTGTCTGAGCTTCTTACTGTTTCTATTGCAAGTCATCATGTATTAATTTCTGTTTATTTTGAAACATATAAAGGCTGCTGCATTGTTTTTTCCCTTTACATTTACTGTAAATGTTATAATTGTTAGCTTTAAAAATTAAAGCATATGCATATTGTATATTCATTTTAATCACTATGTCTTCTACTCATTGGCATATTATAGTATATTTCCAAGTGTTCTCTTATTTATTATAATTGTTTTACACTCATGCTATGTAGACTTTCCTCTGGGGCATACAAACATGATGGAAATAAAGGCTATTTTAGTCATTATGTCCTGGAAAGTATAATAGAAAACATGAGAGCCAGTATACTTGTTCTTGGAGAGATTTAAAAAGAGAGCAGACAACCATTTGTCTTAGATTATTTAGAATTTTAGACTTCCAACCTTGATATTTTGGTGTTCTATCTTATCTCCAATATCCTTCAGTTACCGAGGACTATCAGAAAGTCTTCAAACGAGAGTAAATTTTTTTCTTTAAAAATAAATGAATTTTCAAGATGAATTTGGGAGTGTAAAAGTTTATTTTTTTAAAAGATTTTATTGTTTGAGAGAGTGAGAGAGCATGAGCGGGGGTGGGAAGGGGCAGAGGGAGAGGGAGAAACAGACTTCCCTCTGAGCAGGGAACCCTACTCGGGGCTCAGTCTCAGGGCCCCAAGATTACCACCTGAGCCGAAGGCAGACACTTAACTGACTGAGCCACCCAAGTGCTCTGGGAGTATAAAAGTTTATAAGGCCTAATAGGCATAGGGAATCATAATTCCAAATTAAGGGAATATAGTTAAAACATCTCATTTCTTTGTGTGTTTGTTCAGTTTCTCATTCATTGATTCAACAAATATTTATTAATGTCTACTGACTGCCAGACACTGCTACGTACAGTGGCAAAGATGAATGCCACAATTTTTTTTGAATACCATAATTTTTAAAATGCAAAGACAAGCCACAGAATTAAAGAACATATATGTAGTACATGTACCTATCTGTAATTATAAAGGATTCCTACAAATAGATTCAAAAAAGACAAATTCATAGAAATATAACAAGGCATAAAGGTGGCACCCTAAATATTTATTAGTCGTTGACCAATAATTAAGGGCAAATTAAAGCTCTAATGAGATGTCATTTCAAACCTATTAGATTGGCAAAAATTAAGTCTGATAATATCAAATAGGATGTAGAGTTAAGGGAACTCTTGGACACTATTGATGGGAATAGAAATTGTACAATCATGGCGAAGAACAATTTGGCAATATCTATTAAAACTAAAGTACATATAACCTATAGTCCAACAATTCTAGGTCCAGGGTCATAAAACTGGAATCTCATTCTCTTGTGTCTTGGCCCAAGAAGTCTAATGGAAGAATCACCAGACGTTTGAGTGGCTTCTCTATATCAGGCACATAATAGGTACCTGAAAAAACATGAAGGCATGTGAAATTATTTCAGAATTTATTTATCCAATATAAAAGTAACAACCTGCATCTTCTGTGTTTGTTTATACGTATCCCGCTTTTTTCCAGAATGTATTTAAAGCATACCAACCCTGTGTAACATACCATACAAATAAAGGGAATAACTTTTTTTTGAGTATCTTTGAGACACATTGCAACATGCAGATGTATGTTGTTCTCACCCACCTGCAAAAAGGTATTACTAGCTCCACTTTATGCATAAGCAAATGGAGACTGAAAGATACCTGGCCAAAATCATACAATTTATAAGTGATAGGACTCCGTTTCAAACCCAGACCAACCTGACTTCAACCCTAGACCCCTTCGCATGTCACCTTGTGCACTCCCCACAAGCAGTGTTACATAGTTCTGATACTCTGTCCAGGAGGCAAGCTTGACTTGTAAGAATTGACTTTTTTTTTTTTTAACTGAAACCACGGTTAATGGAGGACTACTGTATATAATTTAAGCCCCCTATGTGTGCTTCCCAGCATTATTTCCAGTCTTTTCTCCCCCACCTTCCCATTCAGAGATGCCCACTATCCATATAAACTTTTTTCACCTCAGGGCCTCATATGTGTCGTGTGACGACAAAAATATGCCAAATGCTACTCAACAGAGAGGACTCAGACAAATGTAAAAGATTCTTACCACATAATATTGCCTGTTATTTGAAAGCAACATGCCATTATTTGGTAGGATTTTTGTAGCTAAGTTCCCATACTTGCTTCTGAACAAGAGTGATGCCGTTCCTACAGGAATGTTACTTTATTTGAGCTATTTGTGTGACACTAAAATAGTGCTAATGCCTATTGCCATCACATATGAGTTACATAGTTATTTTTTCTGCAAATGCTTTATAAGGTTGATAAGATTCTTGGAGTGATACTAATTTAGAAGTCCTGGATTGAGTTTTTAAGAAAAAATTTTTTGAGAAGTCTCTTAATCACAGAGTTTATAGTTCTTCTAAGTATATTTTCATCATCAGTTGTAGTTGTACCTGCATTTAAAGGAAACCATCATAGAAATCTATCTTCAAAGACATATTCTGTAAATAATTACTAGTGACCCTAGATATCCTCTCTCTATATATAGAAAGCTTTGAAAATATTACTAAACAAATACCAGCAGAGCCAGCAATTTTGCTTCTTTCTTGCTCCAGAACTTACTCTCCAAATGATCCAGTTGTTGTCCCTTTGACTTAATTACTTAATGCAACTTTACCTAGTGAATAAACAAGGATTGGTTGTTTGGGCTGAATGCTGTTAACTGCCTTAACAATGAGTAGATTTTTTTTTTATGCTGACCTGGATATTTAGGTGTCAAAGTTGTCCTTTTGAGAACTGCTATTTGAATTTGGTAAAATGTTAAGTAATGTTTTTGTTGACTTCTTTATTCTCAACACTAACAATTTTCTTTTGATATGTTAAATTCCTTAATGATGGTATTTAAATAAACCATTAGGCTGAAAAGAAATGTCAATTCAGACAATTTACCATTTTGCTAGTGTTTCTGAATATTAGTTACCAATGAAAACCTATATTTAGGTGCCTAATACAGTAAATGTTTACATAGTAAGTGCTCAAATACATGTTGGTTAAACCCAAATTTGAATTAATGGACTGTTTTCATGATACATATTTTTCTTTTTTGTGCTCTTTCCCTCTATATTAAGAGGGAAATGTATTTTACACTGACCATATTTTGGAAATAGATTTGTTGCCTGATGGAAAGGGGTTTAAATCTTAGGTCTTTCACCCCTAATCTACCAAATTGATACTGAGTTTATTCCATTGATCAGACACGTTTAGCAATCCCTGATGTATTTGTAGGCCTTACAGTATCCTGGTAGGCAAGGCAATGTCTTAGATTTTCCATGCCCCGCTATATGCATACTGTGGTGGATTCTGATATGGTGGTGGGCTCTTGGTATATTTTAAATAAGTATTGTTACAGTGTTCTTCCTCTGTATTGCTGGGAAATAACAATTACTGTTTCATCAGTATGGGAGGAGACAATCAGACTTTTGTTTTTCCAATTTGCTTGATCATCTGGAACACACATTAAGAATAACAGATACCTTGACTTGAAGATTCTATTTTAGTAGATTTGAGGTAGTGCCTCTGGTGATCCTTTTGGAAAAGAAGCAGCACTCTAGTTTTTTTAAATGTTGGTAGTATATTAACACTTTTTGGTTGTAAAGAACAGAAACCCAGCATAAATGGATTGAAGCAAAAAAGGAATTTATTGGCTCACTTAATTTGAAATAGGGCCTGGTGAAGGGAGTTATTAATAAACTGCTCCTTGCTTCTAGATTATATCCCAACTTTATCAAGCAAGGAGTGCATAACAGAGGTGCTTGAAAGGACCCTAGGAGAATCAAGACTCTGTTATGTCTCAGTCTTATCCATAGTTGTAGGTCCTGCCTTTCTGCCTTTACTTGTACCATTTTTAGCCCTGGGTAATTTTCCAGTTTAGCAGGCCTCCTGTTCAGGCTCTAGGCAAAATGAAAATTTTTTAGAAAAGCCCTGTTTGCTACCCAGTGTTTTCAGATTGACCAGCTTAACTCAGGATTGATATTCCCCATTATGCAGTGGTATGGCCTTACAGGTTATTCAATATTTTGAATATCTCACTTGTTTCATATTAAGCATGTTTTTATAGGAACTGATTGAAGGTCACCTATATAGCCAATACACATCACATCCTGCATTTTCCCTACCATGTCTCTTTGCAATGTACCTCAGTAGTGGTGAGTCCTGGTACAAAACAGACCACAGTATGATCAGCTTTCTCATACCACATACAGATGGCCAGCCTCTCAGCATGAGCTAGAGCTCTACACTGTTGTGTTCTTAACCTTAATCCAGTCAGTTCTAAATTTTAGGGAACCCTCTTCCAAATACCAGTTTTGGTATCATATGGATACTTGGGGTTGCAAGCAATAGAAACCAACTCTAGTTAACTTTGTCTACGGCAGTGACTCCCAAATCTTGCTGATTATCAGAAACACCTGGAGAGATTTTTAAATTAAAAATCCAATGGATACCACCCCCCCTCAAAAAAAATTAAATTAGGATTTCCAGGGGAATGGAACACAGAAATTAGTATTTTTAAAAAGCCCTCTAGGTGACTATGATGCTTGCCCACTGTTACCTATTTGAGTGAACAACCTCAAATTCATCTATTTGCCTTGGCCTAAAAACTTGACTTTTTCTCCATTTTCAGCTCATTACTAATACCCATTAGGTCTGTATCCTATCTAATGAGTCTTTCCACCTGTATCTTTTGTTGTAGCCTAAGGTGTCATAATTCCTTTTGGACCATCATATTAAACCCCTAAATGGTTTTCCTGCTTCTGCTTTTCCATGTTACCCCCCTCCCCGCCGTCAGTGTAGTCACCACGGATCCTGCCACCTCTTTGCCTAAAATCTTTCAGTGGCTTCCCATTGCGCTGGAAATACAAACAATATTTGCCCTGCGGTCTACATGATACGGAGCCCATTCTCTTAGCCCATCTCACATGGTGCCACCATCCCCTGCCTACATTCCAGTCACACTGGCACCCTTTTTGTTCCTTAAATATATGAAGCTCTTTCCTGTCTCTGAGACTTTGCACATGCTGTTCTCTCTGCCTGGGGAGTCTTCCCCTGATGCTCTGTTAGTTCTTTCTCAGCTTGAAATCACATCCCCGTAGAGGCCTCCCTGACTGCCCTTCCACAGTCACTGTTTCTTTCTGTTTTAGCACTGAGTCACAAAAGGTAATTATTTATTTGTTTATAAGTTCCATGGGGGTGGGATCTTGCCAGTCTTCTTATATTTAACATCTATCACAGTGCTTGGCATATAATAGCATTCATTAACTATTTGTTGAATGAATGAGTGACTCTTCATTGCCACAATCCTGGTCCAAGCTTCTGTGCTTTTTTCCCTGAATTACTACAGTTGCATCCTAACTACTCTGCCTACAACTGTGCTAGCTCCCTTTAATCCATTTTCCATGTTAATTTTTTAAAGACTTGAAGTCTGGGGAAAAAAATCTCCAAGTCTAGCAAATATACTAAAATTCTTCACATGCTTCCTATTGATAATTAATGTAGTTTATAGAACTTTAAAAAATAATTATTTTGAAAATTATGGTTAAATATTCATGACAAAATTTATCATTTTAACCATTTTTAAGTGTACAGTTCATTGGCAATAAATATATTCACACCGTGTGACCTTCACTGCCATCCATCTCCAGAACTTTTGTCATCTGGCAGAAATGAAACCCGGTACCCATTAAACAATAACTGCCCGCTTCTCCCTCTCTCCTGCCCCTCCAACTACCATTCTACTTTCTGTCTCTTTGTGAGAGCACATACTTGACTCTTCTACATACCTCGTATGAGTGAAATCATATAGTCCTTTAGTGACTGGCTTATTTCACTTAGCATGATGTCTTTAAGATTCATCTGTGTTGTTGCTTGTCGAACTTTTAATGACCTAGCCCATCTGTCTTTGTGATCTCTTTTCACTTTGCTCCTTGCTTTCTGTGCATTAGTGATACGTCCTTTCTTTCTATTCTGTGGGCTGTCAATGCCCCATCTCACCTCACAGTTTTTTCTCATGCCTGTTCCCTCTGCCAAGAATGCTCTCACCCCTTCCTTGACTGGTTAATTTCCACTCATTCTTCAGAGTTCAACTAAGATATCACTTCTTTAGGGTATATTGCCTTCATTTCCCAGAATCTCTTTAATCTCTGTGTTACAAGATTTCCTAGTGCCATGTGACTTTTCTTTGTACTACTTAGAATAGTTTTCTATTTTTTTTTTATTTTTGAGAGAGAGCGAGCGAGCGAGAGAGAGCATGCAAGTGGGGGTGGGGATGAAGGGCAAAGGGAGAAGGAGAGAGAGAATCCCAAGTAGGCTCCACACTCAGCACCGAGCCACATGGGGCTCAATCTCACAACTGTGAGATCATGACCTGAGCCAAAATCAAGAGTTAGTTGCTTGACCAACCGACTGAGCCACCCAGACGACTCTGTTGTACTTATAGTAGTTTTAAGAGTTCCTGACACATCTATTTGAATGTTTTGGTGGACTAATATCTGTCACGATGGCAGGGATCATACCTAATGTTCAGTATTGTATCCCCAGCACCTAGTATCTAATAGGTGTTTCAGTAGATATATATATATGTAATAAAGAATATTAAAATCTGTTGACTTAATGAATTTAGGTCTGGAAATTGATGGCTTAAGGTCTTTCTTCCTCTAAAAATCTACTACCATGTCTAAGCCTTCCTTGACTACTTTAGTTTGCAGAGATCTTCCTTTTCTGTGAACTTAAATGTCCTTATTCATTTGCCAGATGCTTAACATTTACACAGGTAATCCTTATATCATCTGGAATGTCCTATTTTTTTATATTATTTATGCTTTGTATTTACCAGTTGATCTTCTTCTAAATAGCCACTGGAGTTATTTTTCTTTCTAAATTACAGAGCTGATCAGTTGTGGAACCTCTAGGGCAGTGCTTCTTAAACTACATGTGTTGAAGGAGCCATATTTTTTTTTTCAAGTTTTTATTTAAATTCCAGTTAGTTGGGATGCCTGGGTGGCTCAGTCAGTTAAGCGTCGGACTCTTGATTTCAGCTCAGGTCATGATCTCAGGTTTGTGAGATGGAGCCCTAGCATGGAGCCCCCCTCACCTTGGGGCTCTGCACTCAGTGGGGAGTCTGCTTCCCTCCCTCTCCCTCTGCCCCTCCCCCAGCTTGCACAGTCATGTGCACACATTCTCTCTCAAATAAGTAAATCTTTTAAAAAATAAATTAAAAATAAATAAATTCCAGTTAGTTAACATACAGGATAATATTAGTTTCAGGTGTAGAATTTAGTGATTCATCGTTTACGTACAACACCTGATGTGAAGGAGCAGTATTTTTCTTTCATCTTAGACTAATAATTTTATAAATAAAATAAAAATAAATTGGGGTGCTTGGGTGGCTCAGTCATTAAGCGTCTGCCTTCGGCTCAGGTCATGATCCCAGGGTCCTGGGATCGAGCCCCACATTGGGCTCCTTGCTCCACGGGAAGCCTGCTTCTCCATCTCCTATTCCCACTCCCCCTGCTTGTGTTCCCTCTCTTGCTGTGTCTCTCTCTGTCAAATAAATAAATAAAATCTTCAAAAATTAAATAAAGTATTAGATGAAATTTTTTGAAGTCCAAGTATAAACTTCAAAATTTTATTAGATTGAATAACAAAATTATTTTGTTAAATTGCAGTACAAAGTTTCAGAGTGCTTACTCTCAATTTCTTTACTTACTACAAACTGGTAACCTTTTGTTGATAAGGACTACACACTGAATACTAACTAGCATCACTTTAGGTCTCTGTGAAGAGAACACTAGTGAGGGGTATCAAGGTGAGGCAGAATGTATAGACTGATTCCTTGCTTCCCTTCTATCTGATAAGCTCTGTAGTTATTATATATTGTTATATTTTGCATAAAAGTGTGTTTGACGCTAGTTCTTTGACTAACAAGGGTCTGAAAACCTCTAGGCTGCAGAATATAGTCCTGGATCTTTATCTGATTCTAAGCTGGTTTTCTAATTCAGTCACTGCCTTCTGTCATATATCCATCCTATGCTTGAGCTACCTATCATTTTCCACAGGACATCATACAAGCCCTTTCACTACTTATTACTTTTCTACTTCCCTTTGCTTAGTTAGAATTTCCTAAACTTTCTTCTCTGCTTGGAATAAGATGCATGCTCCAAATTCTCAGGGAGAAGTCACCTCCTCTATGAAGGCTTTTTCAATTCCTTTAGGCAAAATTGGTCTCCACTTTTCACATACCCATACTAACTATATGTTACATTCCTTTATAATGTATTTTGCTTATCTCTGTCCACTTCTAAATTAACATGGTTCAAGTCTTACCCATCCTTTTATCCCTAGCCCAGGGACTGATACATAGAGTATTCAGTAAGTATTGATTGGATAAATTGGGGAAGTCATCAATATTTGGTACATATATCAGAGAAGCTTTTTATTTGGTCTTGGACAAGCTGGATGATTTTCTCCTCACTAGGGAACCTATTCCTGTATGTTGAGTATGGCATATATAATAAGGGTTGAAATACGTGTCTTAGAAAATACAGGGGCACCTGGGTGGCTCAGTCAGTTAAGTGTCCTACTCTTGATCTCAGCTCAGGTCTTAATCTCAGGGTGGTGAGTTGAAGCTCTGCGTTGGGCTCCACCAGGGAGCCTAGTAAAAAAAAAAAAAGGATACAAATAAAAACCTCCTGGCCCGTTATCTTGTATGGATATGCCTGAAAGCCCCAGGACAGAGGGTGGGAGGTGTACAGAGAAGGTTAAAACCGAATTAGCCTTGAAATTGGTTTAATTGAAAAGTTTGGAATCTGACTTTTTAAATAGCACTCTTGTTTTGTTTTATCTTAATTGCATTTGTCTGTTCCTGCAGTTTTATGAGTGACCTTTAAGTGATCTCTTACTGGCAAGAAAGACTGGCCTATGGAAAAAGTACAAGATTTGAAGTCACGTGACCTAGATAGTCTAATCCTGGATTTTGCAATTACTAGCTGTGTAACTGTTACCAGTTATTTAAACTCTCTGAGTCTGGGTTTCATTTCTAATGCACAGATACTAGTATTTGCCGTTTGTACCTCGAAAGCTTGTGAGGACCAAATGAAGCAGACGATGTGAAAGTGCAGGTAAACCCCAGAAAATGTGCTGTTTGTTACCAGCTTCTTGACTTGAGAGAAGTTAAAATCTTTGTACCTCAGCTTATTCCCCTATTAAATGGGAATAATAATACCTGTTTCATTAGGCTATTGTGAGAGTAACAAGTATGTAGTGTGCGGTTCTGTGGCATTAGGTACATTCTTTTGTTGTGCAGCCGTCACCAACAGCCGAACTGTTTCATCTTCCCCGGCTGAAACTCTGTCCCTGGAAACAAAAACTCCCCACACCTCCCTTCCCAACCCCGGCAACTACCGTTCTACTCTATGAATTTAACCTTTGGGAACCTCAGATAAGAGGAATCATGCAATATTTGTCCTCTTGTAACTGCATGCCCTTTTGAATTTTAAAGTACAGTAGTAATAATGATGCTAATCGTAATGATAATTTTAATGATTACTATTTACTTTTGGGGGTGGGCAGGCACATTGTTTACTTCATCTTTGCAGTGTTGGCCAACAAATGACCTATCCGTCCTCGTTTGACAGTTGAAGAAGCTGAGGCTAGGGAGATTAAATCATTTATCTAAGGTCACAGGTATGTGAAGCATCAGATGCAGAATTTATTCTGTGTTTCCCTGACTAAGGCTCCTACTATGCCTACTACACCAAAAGTTGAAGTAGGCCTGACTCCAGCCCACATTGAGACAGCATCGGAAGGGGCATAACTATGTTTCATGGCCTCCTTTTCTTCCTGCATACCAGTTTACCTTGTTCAGATTTCTAAAAAATAGTGGACTCCTTTAGATTATGAGCTCTTATCCAAAAGAGCCATATCTTTTCTTATATTCCTAGCATCTAACATAGGCTTGGCATTTAGAAGTCACAAAAACGTATGTTAACAAATTGTATGCTCTCATCCAGACCCTCCTTTCCTACTCAAGTAAGTTGGTCTCTGAGATAGAGACAGCTATAAATATAGTTCCTGCTTTCAAGGAGTTTAGAGTCTAGTTGGAAATGACACGTATAAAAAATTACCATCACCAAAATAGATTCTTATTAAAATCAGTTATTATACATGCTGACTTTAAGTGGCTCATTAAAAAAAAAAGTCATGTTGTATTTCAGTTACTTATAAGGCTTAGTTCATATAAAAAACATTTTTGGGGAAATTAACAATCGTTACTTCATGAGTCAAGGAGTTGGAAGCAGTCCCTCCGAACACATGTACATATCCCCTGGTGAAATTCCCTGCCCACAACCAAGTGATGCTTGCCACTCTGTGGGGTCAGTGAAGAGTTATTGAGTCAGGCAAGGGGTCCTCCATCTGAGGATTATGTCCTTGTGTTGCATGAGCACATGAGCTACAATCCCCATATACCTAGCAAATGCCCCAACTCTTTTCCCTGGTGGACATTCCACTACGCATTCACTCAAAACCATTATTTCTTTTTTTTTTAATTTTATTTTATTATGTTAATCACCATACATTACATCATTAGTTTTTGATGTAGTGTTCCATGATTCATTGTTTGCATATAACACCCAGTGCTCCATTCAATACGTGCCCTCTTTAATACCCATCACCAGGCTAACCCATCCCCCCAACCCCCTCCCCTCTAGAACCCTCAGTTTGTTTCTCAGAGTCCATAGTCTCTCATGGTTCATCTCCCCCTCCAATTTCCCCCTCTTCATTTTTCCCTTCCTACTATTTTTTTTTCTAAACATATAATGTATTATTTGTTTCAGAGGTACAGGTCTGTGATTCATCAGTCTTACACAATTCACAGCTCTCACCATAGCACACACCATCACCCAATGTCCATCACCCATAACATGATGAATACCCCATCCCTCACCCCCACCACCACTCCAGCAACCCTCAGTTTGTTTCCTAAGATTAAGAATTCCTCGTATCAGTGAGATCATATGATACATGTCTTTCTCTGATTGACTTATTTCGCTTAGCATAATACCCTCTAGTTCCATCCATGTCCAAGATTTCGGTTTTTTGGATGGCTGCATAATAGTCCATTGTATATATATATACCACATCTTCTTTATCCATTCATCTCTTGATGGACATCTTGGCTCTTTCCATAGTTTGGTTATTGTGGACATTGCTGCTATAAACATTGGGGTGCATGTACCCCTTTGGATCACTACATTTGTATCTTTGGGGTACATACCCAGTAGTGCAATTGCTGGGTTGTACGGTAGCTCTATTTTCAACTTTTTGAGGAACCTCCATACTGTTTTCCAGAGTGGCTGCACCAGCTTGCTTTCCCACCAACAGTGTAGGAGGGTTCCCCTTTCTCCGCATCCTTGCCAACATCTGTCGTTTTCCTGACTTGTTAATTTTAGCCATTCTGACAGGTGTGAGGTGGTATCTCATTGAGGCTTTGATTTGGATTTCCCTGATACTGAGTGATATTGAGCACCTTTTCATGTGTCTGTTGGCCATTTGGATGTCTTCTTTGGAAAAGTGTCTGTTCATGTCTTCTGCCCATTTCTTGATTGGATTATTTGTTCTTTGGATATTGAGTTTGATAAGTTCTTTATAGATTTTGGATACCATTATTTCTTAAGAGAAATAATGAAAAGCCTGATTCTGCATATGAGAAAAAGTTTAAGAGTATTGATTAATGTATAATGTATGAAGGAATGATATATGAAAGTGAAATAGCTAAGAGACCAAGTGACTTTTTTCTCATGTAGCATATTTTCTATATTCTGTCACTGGTTCCTGTTGGGTATACCAGGCCACCATAGGACTCAATTATGATATTCTGTTTTAACCCAATTCTTCTGACATCACCTGGTATAATCCAATTCAATTCTGACACTAGCCACCCGGAGTTAGTGTCAGATTGCATAGGTTTAAGGGAACAGGGTTCCCAACAAGACTGCCCCCACTTCAGATGCCAGCCTCAAGGGAGGTCCTCAGACCATCTAAACTTCTAATCAACTGGCTGCAAATCTGATGGTTCCTAGGACCTCCCTCTCAGGTTCAGTAATTCAGTAGAACAACTCAGAACTCAGGAAAGCTCCATACTTATGATTACAGGTTTATTATAAAAGATACAAATCAGGTACAGCCAAACAGAGAGACATATAGGGTGAGGTCCGGATGAGTCCCAAACACAGAGCTTCCATGTCCTCTCTCCATGGAATCAGGGCATCCTCCTGGCATATTGATATGTTTACCAATTAAGAAGCTCTACTGAGCTTCTGTGTCCAGAGTATTGATTGGGGCTTTATTATATTGGCCCTGAAGGTGGGCTGACCCAAAGCCCCAATCCTCTAATCCCATGATGGGTCTTTCTGGCAACTGGCCCCCATCCTGAGCCATCTTATTAGCACAAACTCATGTGTGATCCAAGGGGCTTATGAATAACTAAGATATTCCTGTCACTTGGAAAATTCCAAGGGTTTTAGAAGCTCTATGCTAGGAACCTGGGACAAAGACCAGACAAATTATTATACAGCATATGGTACATGGGAGAAAGTTTAGTATAGTGGTTTGGAGTAGTGTAGTGGAAAGTTATTTTACTTCTTTTCCTCACGAGGTGTAAAGCACTTTACACATACCCGGTACTCAGTAAATCTTAAATATATATTAATATTAAGGAGTATTTTAGTTTCCTAGGACTGCTGTAACAAAGTACCACAGCTGGGTGGTTTAGAACAATGGAAATTTATTCTCTCACAGTGTGGAGGGCAGAACTCTAAAATCAAGGTGTCATCTGGGCCATGCACCCTCTGAGACTGAATAGAATCTCTTCCTAGCTTGCGGTGGCTGTCAAGCCTTGACATTCTTTGGCTTGCAGCTGCATCACTCCAATCTCTGCCTGTCATCATGTGGTGTTCTCCCTGTTTGTGTTTATCTTCACATGTTTTCCTCTTCTTCTAAGGACAGCAGACAGAATCGATGAGGGCTCACCCTATGACCTCATTTAGCTTGATTATATCTACAATGACCCAGTTTTCAAATAAGGTCACATTCAGAGGTACCAGGAGTACGTAATTTTGGTGAACACGACCCATAACATGATGAATAGTGAATTCAACACATAACAGTCCACCCTCTGGCCCCCATTGTGCATAATACATTCACCCCTTTCCAACATCCCCCCTATGTCCTAACCCATTCCTGCATCAACTATAAGTCCAGAATCTCATCTAAATATAATCAGCTCAAAAAGTCCCAAATCTCATTTTCTAAATCAATATGGGTGGGACTCTGATATGGTCCATCCTGGTATAAAATTCTCCATCTGTGGACCTGTGAAACCTAGAAAACAAGCTATCTGCTTCCAAAATACAAGGTAGGACAGGCATAGGAAAGACATTTCCATTACAAAGGGAAAATGGAGGGAATAAAAAGGTCACCAGTCTAAAGGAAATTCACAATCATGGCAAGTTCCATTAGATCTCAGGGCCTGAGAGTAATTCTCTGTGACTTGATGCTCTGTCCTCTGGCCTGATAGGACACCTCCACCCTTTTAAACCTAGAGGGTCCCATTGGCCCAGGCCTCTACATGTGTGGCTTTGCCCTTTGTGTTATTCTTCCTTCATTTTATTCCATCTTTGTTCCCTTCAGTCCAGACCAGCAGCACTTCTGCTGGTATAAAATTCTCAAAAACCTCATCAGTCTTTCATGTAGCTCATGGGGATCCAAACCATCTGACAAGAGGGTCCAAATCTTTCCTGGATAACCATATCTCTATTCCTAGCTTCTGAGATGATTGATTATATCCATGAGTCACAGGCAGACGGTTGTCTAGCCACACCCTTGGCCCTATTTCCAGAGCATGTGGTCTGGTTAGGCAGAGAATTTTCCATATCATCAAGTGCTGATTCCTTCTTGCTTAACAGTCCATTCCTCAGTTTATCTCTGCCCATATTTACTGTAAGCACCAAAGAGAAACTAGGCTAGACTTCAATAGTTGTTTTGGAAATTTTTTCAGCTAAATATCCAAGTTTATCACAAGTTCACCTAATGACCGAATACAATTCAGACAAGTTTTCTGCCATTTTATAACAAGAATTGCTTTTCCTCCAGTGTCCAATAATGTGTTCATTGTTTCCTTCTAATACCTCACCAGAAGCATCTTTAAGGTTCATATTTGTACCAAACATCTCTTCAAAGCAATCTAGGTTTTTTGATTAAGCCTCTACCCATTATCCAATTCCAAAGGCACTTTCCCATTTTTAACTATTAGAGCAGCACCCTACTCTCATCATACCCAAATCTATTGGGTTTCTGAGGCTACCAGAAGCTGAAAGAGGCAGGAAGGTATCTTCCCCTGCAGGGTTCAGAGAGAGCATTGAATCTCCCAAAACCCCGATTTCAGACATCTAGCCTCTAGAACTGTGAGAGAATAAATTTCCTTTGTTTATTACACCCAGTTGGTAGTACTTTGTTATTGCAGGCTAAGAAGCCAAAACGGGCGTTACTTGGAGGTACTATAGTCATTAGTAAAAACAGTGAGTATGTAGTATCCGCCTATATCCACAGGGTTTCTTGCTTTTTCTCTCTTTTTTAAACCATATTTATGTCTAGTTGCACTTAAAGTTTACTTTTGTATGTTAATGACTTATGATTTACCTCTGTTTTATCTCAGGAGGGCAACTTTAAATCATTGGTAGGAATGCTGTGGTACCAAGAAGACTTCAAACTTTTTTTTTTTTTTGAAGATTTTATTTATTTGAGAGAGAGAAAGAGAGAGAGAGTGAGCATGAGAGGGGAGAGGGTCAGAGGGAGAAGCAGACACCTGCTGAGCAGGAAGCCCGACGTGGGACTGGATCCTGGGACTCTAGGATCATGACCTGAGCCGAAGGCAGACACTTGACCGACCAAGCCACCCAGGTGCCTGAAGCCTTCAAACTTTTGGAGGAGTGGTGGCTTTAGTTTTCCAGACCTTCCTTCTGCCAGAATGCCTAGTACTGGTCCTTGGCTCTCATGCATACTGCCTCCATCAGGGTGAGGCAAGAGGAACTCCAGTGGTGCTTCAATTCGCCCTTGGATAGGTAATTGACTCATGAGAGATGAATTACATAACGAGTCCTTTACCATCACTTCTAATGGACGTCTGTGTTTTTCAGTTTTGAGTTATTTTTCAAGAACACATTCTTTGCCTGTCGTAATGAGGACCGATACTTTTTTTGGATTCCCCTTAGTGGCAGTCACAGTGTTTGTAGGTCTCTTAGAAGATACTCTGTAAATATTGTTTTGCATTGAAGAAGGCTTGTCCATGGCACTGCTAGTGAGAGACTAGCTGTCGTGATAAATAAGAGATGTTAGTTGCCAGGGCTGTCATTTCAATTTGTCTTGCTAGTGTTGAGCTCATTAATAAATTGCCCCAGTGATAATATGAAAGTAATGAACCTTCTGGAGGCCCAGCTGGGGCACAGAGTGCTAGCAGGGACCTTCAAGGCAATTGCCATTGTTATACACAGTTCTGTTAAAGAGTTTCAGGCTCTTTTTTTCCTTTGAAACATTTATATTTTGCAAAATCCAAATCCTGTTTTAACATTTTTGTACTTTCTCAGTGAGTTTATTTGAATTCAGCTTAACAAATATGTATGTATCTGATGCCTGCTACTGTCAGGCACTGTATTAGACCCTAGGGATGTAAAGAAGACTAAGACATCCCTTAGGGCTTTGCTGTCAAATAGGCAGGAGAGGTATGTAAACAAATAATTGTAATACAGTATTTAAACGCTGTACGTATGAACCAAATATAAACATAGAATAGAAAAGGAAATGATTATCTAGGGAAAAGAGCTAAGGGGGCTGAGGAAGAGGAGATTCATTGATTTCTGAGTTAAATTTTGAAGGATGAGTTGTTGACAAGTTGAGTGCATAATGGGAAGAGGGACTTGCAGATGAGTTAAGGGACTGCAGGTCATTTAGAATAAGTTAAGGAAAGAGGGTAAAAGAGGAGAAGATGGGTAGATGAGGCTAGAGAAGTAGTCAGGGGCCTAAATCTTAAAGAATTTTGGTTTTGAGGGGCTGTGTATGCAATGTCAAAGACTTTAGTGGATTTCATGCCACAGGCTACATGGGTCCATTAAAGGATTTTAAGCAGAGAAGCAACATGATGGAATTTTTATTTTAGAAGGATTATTCCATACACATGACAGAATGGAAGTAGAAAGAAAGAAGGCTATTGACTGGTTTTGTGCAAGCAAATAACAACATAATATGCTGCAAAGGGCATGACTGAGATTGTTTTAAATCCCAGTTCAGCCACCTACTAACTCTCCCAACTCTGAAAGTTCCTCATCAGTGAAATGAGAATAATAGAAATCTCTCACTGGGTATTATGGAAAATCATATGAAATAACATGTATACATAGAAATGGTCCAAAGAGCTGAGTATAAATGTTAGCTGTTATATATCAACTTCTGGTTTTGTTGAGTTTTAGGTAATCTCTAACCAAGTTTAGGATTTTCAAGAAACACTTCCATTTTCTTTCTATCACTCTCCTAATAAAACAAAGAAATCAAGAGGTTTACAAACCTTTTTATTTACATTAGGATCGATCTTTCAGGATTTCTCAAACATCTAAAAAATAACATAACTAAAGCTTTTTCCTTTGGACACCCTGCCAGACTTTGAGTTGAAGAATCAGGCTTAATGTCCTTTTTAAGTTAGTAGTGCAATAGGAAAAGACTGGAGCCCTAGTTCAACAAGTGAGCTTTTTAGCTAAGAAACAGCACCAGAGTTTACTCTGCCTCTGTTTCTTCAAGTGTTTAATAAGAATAATGTGAACAGGTGTCCTACCTACCGTGTACATCTATTGTGAGGATCATGTTTACTTCCTTTCCTTAAGTAAACATTCACTAACTACTATTCAAGATACTATTACAAAGAATGTAGAAATGAATCAGATATGGATCCTAATTTCAAGGGAATTACAGCATTAGAAAACTGTAAAAGATATATACAAATAACTGTAATACAAAGAAGCTAATATATGAGTCAGCATCGAACATTGTAAAGGACTTTGAAACTGGAAGTCATTTATATTTCGTATAATACATTGTAAAAAATAATGTCTTATAAAGTGCATTTTACATGTTCTCACTATTTGTAAAGTGCTTCTCTAAGCAAAGGTGAAATAGAGTCACTTTCTTGGAAACCTGTGGAAAATAAATGATAAGGATGGATTAAGATTCTAGGTAGATTTTTAAGCGTATATGTATATTTTGATACCAGGCTTAATATTCACTAATATCCAAGTGACTTTGTTAAAGTACTCTTTGAGCCGCGGGGTGTGTGTGTGTGTGTGGATGTGTGTGTGTGTGTGTGTGTGTAGTGTATAGTGTATAGTGTATAGTGTGTATAATGGAGATAATGTCACGTACCTCTCAGGTTTGTTGTGAGGAATAGTCATTATATGTAAAAGTGCTTAGAAAACAATGTTCATTCCTTCCGTTACACTACCCACTTTTTCTCTATTGCCTGATGTTAAGCTTTGAGTCAGCAGCTTCTTTGAGATATTTTCAAGTTGATTTTTACTTATGAAAAATTTCAAACATACAACAAAATCAAAAAGGTTTTGCTATGAAAAACCTCATGTCCACCACCTATATTTTACCATTACTTGTAAATGTCACATATCTATTTATCTGTCCTTCCACCCACCCAGCTATATTGAAATTTCTCTGGTGATTCTTTAGGACTTTTCTGAAGGAGGTTTTCTAAAGGAGGTATTTTAACTAATTTGGAAGCCAGAAGTGCAAATACATTTCAGATGTTTGTAATTAAATTACAGTTTTCTTATTTACATTGTTTGCCTCTGTGAAGAATTTTACTTCCTGAGTTATTCATTATTTGAATCTATCTCTACTATTTTTGCACCTACGTTATTGTTTCCAACCTTAAATCGTCCCATTGCATTTTCCTGAGAATGCCTTCAGTCTTTTTTTCAATGTCACATTTAGAGAAGGCTCTTTATAGTCCTCCTTGTTGTCTCTTTCTCCTTTGAAAGTATCTTTAAAAATTAGTAGGAAACAATAGTGTGCATTCTGTGCCTGGTGGCGACCACTGCAGCTAGAAGCTTTGTTTGCGTGGAGTGGGCTGCCTGCGCAGGTCTTCAGAGCTCAGGTATCTCAGCACTTCCCATCAACTCCCACATTTTTTTTCTGAGTGTGGGCTTTTTCCCAGCACAGCTGGTCTATTTAGTATGCCCTACCAGGAGATACAACCCTTTACCTATATTTGGTTATAGTCTCTCAGCATTGATTGATTTTCTCCATTATATAGCTATATTTAGATTATATATGACAGAAATTCCTCAAAGTTTCTGATTCTCTGATGGTACTCTTCCCTATTTTCCAGTGCTGCCAAGTGTTAGATGGATTTCCTTAATGAGCTATGAGGACTGTATTCGGAAAAGTCTTTGAAAAGCTAAGGTGTATTCATAATTGTGTCTCTCAACTCCTTTCATTCTCTCATTACCTGTTTGGCATGATCCTGTCAGATTTGAGACTGACTTACAGATACTAAAGGACCCAGCTTGTTTTGTTCCATTTTGAGAGATTTGCCTTAAACTGGTTGTCTCTCATAAATCACCTATAAGTTCTACTTACCACCCAAATATTTTTAAAATTCAGAAACTAGTCACCATGTTCTGGTTATGTAATTTTAAAATTTTATGCTTTTTTTCCTTAATGATTAGCATTCATTCATTTCATTCAGAAATACTTGAGTGCCTCTTCCATACCAGGCACTATTCCAAGTGCTGGGATACAGTGCTGAATGAACAACACAGACAAAGTCCCAGTGGAACAGACAAATAAATAGACAAGGAAAATAGTACATGAAGCTAACTGTTGGGGAGAACTAAGAGTGATATCATAGAGGGACTCTGGATGACTACTTTAGATAGAGTGGTCAGGAAAGGGTTCTCTGGGGAGGCAATATTTAAGCTGAGACCCAAAAGATAAGAAACGAGCCATATGACTATGGGGTGGAACATTTCAGGTAGTGCAGAGGCCCTCAGGTAGTGAGGAGTTTGGCCTGCATAGGGAGCAAAAGAGGACAGCATGGTTGGAGCAATGGGAATGATGAGAGCTGTAGGAGAGGAGGTGTAGAGGGAGGGGTCACATCATGTAGGATGATGTGGGTCAGGGTAATAAAGGACTTGGATTTAATTTTAAGAGCTGTGAGGAGCTTTTGGGAGATTTTAAGCAGGGGAGGGATATGATCTAATTTACATTAACAAATAACCGGGATAGGGCCATATGATGGAGAAAATCATCCAGTGCTGAGAGCCTCTAGCCAGAGGCAGAAGATTGCATTTCCTACTATGGCATACTAAATAGCCTAGTTTTCCTCAGCCTCAGAGACAAGAGATTGGCCAGTTTACCTTGCTCTGAATCCCAGCTCCACCATTTACTAACTGTGTAATTTGGGGCAAATTCTAAGACATCTCCCTGTATGGATTTTCTCCTCTGTATGAAGATAATAATAGTTCCCACTTGGGGTGCCTGGGTAGCTCAGTTGGTTAAGCATCTGACTCTTGATTTCAACTCAGGTCATAATCTCAGGGTCGTGGGATCAAACCCAGCATGAGCTGAGCGTACAGCCTGTTTGAGCTTCTCTCTCTCCCCCTCCCTCCCGCTCACGTGCTCGCTCTCTCTCTCTCTCTCTCAATATATAAATAAATAAAATACTAAATAAAATAATAGTACCTACCTTACTGGGCTGTGAGAATTGAACAACTTAATGCAGGTAAAGTGGTTAGAACATATTAAGTACTTAATATTTAAGTTTATCATTTATTTCCTCTAGATATGGATGGTCTAACACGATAGCCATGTGGTTAGTGGGACTGAAGTACTGAATTGTAAATTTTACTTAATTTTTTTTTTTAAGATTTTATTTATTCATTTGAAACACAGAGATACAGAGAGAGAGAGCATGAACAGGGAGAGAGGCAGAGGGAGAAGGAGAAGCAGGCTCCCCGCTGAACCAGGAGCCCGATGTGGGCCTCAATCCCAGGACCCTGGAATCATGACCTGAGCCGAAGGCAGATGCTTAACCATCTGAGCCACCCAGGTGCCCCAATTTTACTTAATTTTAATTATGTGTGATTTTTTTTTTTTTTTTTTGGGGGGAGGGGGAAAGGTGGGGGGGAGGAGAGGGAGAGGGAGAAAGAGAATCTTTTTTTTTTTAATTTTTTTTTTTTAAGATTTTATTTATTTGACAGAGAAATAGCACAAGCAGGCAGAGCGGCAGGCAGAGGGAGATGGAGAAGCAGGCTCCCCGCTGAGCAGGGAGCCCAATGTGGGGCTCGATCCCAGGATCCTGGGATCATGACCCAAGCCAAAGGCAGCTGCTTAACCACTGAGCCACCCAGGCGCCCCCGTGGAGCCCGACGTGGGGCCCGACGTGGGGCTTGATCTCACAGCTCTGACAATCATGACCTGAGCCGAAATCCAGAGTCTGACACTTAGCCGACTGAGCCACCCAGGCACCCCTTGAGTTATTTTTCTGTTGGGCAGCACTGTTCTAGACTCTGGGTCAGAGGGGAGGGTGGTGGAAGAAGCATATGGACTGAGGGAGGTGCTTTTCCTAATTACACAAATACCCTGGAGATTCCAAAACACCTTCATCCAGTGGAGCCTCTCTCCCTATCAAAGAAGTCCTCCCTCCTACCCTCTTCTGGAAAGTCAGTGCGTTTAATGAGCCTGCCATCACTGATAGTGTTTTGTATTCTTCAGGTGTGTCAGAGTGGGAAAAATAGTTATGAACCACTGCTCACTGCTCTGTATTAAAGAGTATTGCACAGGTTTTACACCTATCAGTGATTTTGATGAAACAAATTTCTGGGGTCCTCTGAACTAGTATCACCATATAAGATTGTTCTCCGAAATAAAATCCACCACTAATCCTGGCCCAGTGAACCCCAGAGACTTAAAATGAGGAAAAATTAAAGTAGATTTTAATGAAGAAATGAATTGCTGGGTCAAAAGCTGAGGAAGTTGAGAAAAGCGTCTTGTGTCCTAAAAGCTAAATTTTCAGGATTAAAGAAAAAAAAAACACTCAAAAAGCTAAGCAAGCAGTAACTTATCTCTGAAGGGAAACTGGACATACGTTTTTTTTCTTCTAATGTCTCTTGGTTCCTGCCGGCTCTGTGGTTCTATAGAAAGGTTTTCTGACTTGTTAGCGTGAAGAAGGTTCCTAGTAAATACGGAATGACTGTTAGCAAAAGGCATCACTCTTCTACCTTCACTGTTTGGAATGTTTATATTCTTTATCATTCCCAAATAATTAAAAAAAAATCTGTGATATGCCTTAGCTTAATACCACATCTCAAAGATTATCCATGCCCTCTCAGTCAAGTCGTCTTCTAGAGAAGAGAGCCCTTTCCTGAGGTTGGTGTACTGTTTCAGACTTACACAGGACATGTTTCACTGGAAGCCCCTTTGTAGTCTCTGGTTTTTTTGATGCAGAGAAGAAAGAGGTAGTCTCAAAGACTCCCAACCAGAAATGGGTGTCAGGGCAATTGCCTGAGTAGCTTGCGGAAGATCACCGATATCATTTGATAAAGTTCCCTTATTTCAGTAACAATAAGCTTTTCTATGAAGCCATAAAATCAGACACTTGTGGAGGTGGATGATGAGGAAACAGGCGTGCTGCTTGTTTGTAGTAAATATGAGACCTGCGTGGGAATGCCTTAGAGAGTTCTCACCTCCTAGTTTTCTGGGGAAGAATTTGAAGCCCTGAGGAAGTGACTCCTCGGTGACCTGGAATGAACCAGGCCAAGTTTAAGCCTAAGTTGCAGCTCAGTTTCTGCTTACAGAGAAACCATAATTGCCCCAGGTTTGTTATTCTGTAAGATTCATGCAAGACTCTGGATAATGCCAGGGAGTCATAATTCACTTCTTTTAGGCTAAGAACCTGAGACTTTGGGGGTTTATAGATGCCACTCTGTCGACGAGCCCAAATTACTTTATGTTGATCTTGAGATCTCTGATACCTGGTAGCATAGACATTTTTCAAAGGTCTGCTTGGGCAGTATGAACAGATAAAAAGTGGTAAATGGGTTAATAGTCTCTTACTGGTCCCCAAAGCCATATGAGTCTGACCTCAGATTTTAATTTTGTCACCATGAAAAGCTCTTATTAAGTGGTTCCTGTCTGCAGATGGTGACATGCATTCAAATCTTCACTCCAGGAAACCTTGGGGAAATAAGTCACTCTTAGAAGCTTAATGTTCTGGATAGCTACAGGTTTGTTCGATTATACATTAAATCTTTATTTTTAAAAATCATTTTAGTTGGAAATTATTCTAATATGAATTGTGCCCTTCTTTTTAATTTAGTTTGTTGAGCCTAATTTAACCTTTTCTCAATGACTGAGATCCTTACGGTGTGTGTGTGTGTCTGTGTGTGTGTAAAGGATACAAAGTTCCATGGGCTTTTTAGTCTATTCCTAACTCCATTTTTCCCATAAGACCGTTTTTAGTGCATAATTTTTACAAAGTGCAGGGTTTTCAGGAATGAAAATCATTGTATATAAATGCCTGGAGTTAAGTCTCTGGGTCACAGTCATAAAAGGTTGCACTAGGTAACTCCTTCCTCCTGATAACAATACTTATATATGCATAGTGCTTGACTGTTTGCCAAGCCTCTATACATATATATGGCGTATGATAAGTAAACCAGGAAAGGTATTAATTTTTTGTTGTTTTTAAATACAGTAAGCAAGCATAATGGATCCAGAAAGAGCATGGACTTTCAAATTAGACAGTCTTTAATTTTAGCCTTTCCATTTAGTAGCTATGTGACCTTGGATGCCTTAATTAATCTCACTCAGTTAACTTCAGAATCTCAGCTTTTTTTTTTCCCCCAACTAAATGGAAAATACCAGAATTGTTGGGTTCTTTAAATCAAGTAATAAAGGTAAAAATGCCTGCTAGGGACAACATGGATGAACCTCACAAACAAAATGCTGAGTGGAAGGAAGTAGACATGAAAGAGTACATGTGGTATATTTTGTTTATATAAAGTTCAAAACAAGCAAAACTATTCTACAATGACAGAAGTCAAGACAGTGTTTACTCTTGGGTGGACACAAAGGAGTACTTCTTTGGATGCTAATAACAATCTCTTTCTTGGTTTGGAGACACATTGTAAAAGTTCATTGAGCTTTATACTTAATGATTTGTGTACTTTTCAGTATGTATGTTATACTTTATTAAAAAGTCATTTTTAAAGTGCTTAGCACAGAAACTAGCACATAGTTGATTCCCTTCTCCTGTGATGGTTCTGTAAGTTAACAATATGAAAGTCTATTTAACAGAATGATCCTAGCCTCTTTTCCTTGTAACCTCTCAGTTTCTTTGTTCTGTTATGGTTCTCTGCCTCCTGATTCCAGTCTTACACCTAGGCATGTTTAATAAATATATACAGTGGTAATCCCAATTGGTGTAGCTGAAGGAGTTTAGATCAGTCAGATAAGGTGAAATTGAATGTCTTACCATGGTGATTTAGGAGTAAATCAGCAACATGAATTCTGATTTGATGTTATTCTCTGGTGATTACTTGATTTGATGTTTTTAAGTGGAGATTAAATGGATTTTTTAAATTTTGCTGATATCAGATCAACTTCATTATTGAGTTTTTTCAAGGTGGGACGTTGGACTTATTCTCTTATTTCTGGCACTTTTAGTACAAGACAATTATAGTGTAGCAGACTTTGAAATAGTCACTGTCACACCCTGTAACACCTCATATATTTTGCTTCAGTTCTCATCACTGAAAGAGAACCATAGGTATTGTTTTTACCTTATTGCTTTGTACTACAAGTATAGAAACAGAACTTAGATACTTGGAAATTTATGCAAGGTCTTGTTACAGAAAACTTAGAATTGTCGAAAAGTCAATTAAAAAAACAGTTATTTTTTCTAATATAGGTAATGTGTAGGATATAAAATAAATCTATGACAGTCTCTGCCCTCAGGGAGGGTAGATTCCTATAGGAGAGATTTGTGAGATAGGAAGAAAATGAATTTGTCTACATTTACTTTTGTTCTTTTGGATGTTGTTAGTCTTGGAGAGAAGACTTGGACTTTCTAAGAGAAGTTTTCTGACAGAGATACTAGCAAGGCCCTTCAATCCACAGAGAGCTGTGGTGATGATTGTGTGAATGCCAATGGAGCCAAGACTTCATTAGGGATTAGTAATGTGACAAAAAGCTGGGGAGGTGGAGAAGGACCCCCTACCTATCACATACTTATTTATATCCATTCACTAAAATAGATAGTGCTATTCAACCCTCACAAACCCTTTGGAGTAGACACTATTATTTCCACATTAAAGATGCAGAAATTGGGGATGCCTGGGTGGCTCAGTCAGTTAAGCGTCTGCCTTCGGCTCAGGTCATGATCCCAGGGTCCTGGGATCAAGTCCCACATTGGGCTCCCTACTCAGTGAGGAGCCTGCTTCTCCCTCTGCCTGCTGCTCCCCCTGCTTGTGCTCTCTTTCTCTGACAAATAAATGAAATCTTTAAAAAAAAAAAGATGCAGAAATTGTGGCATTTAGACATTTAGTAAGATAGCTTGGAAACCTGCAGAATGGGAGGTCATAAAGAAAATTGATGGCTGGTTGCATCTAGGATTACCCAGGAAAGAGAATGCTGTGATTCCAGAACTTAGTTTCTTTTAAATCCCTGTGAAGCTTTTTATATTTCTCTTGTGACATGGTTGATTGGGACTGTGATGCAGATCCACCTGTTACCTGTTTGTTTTCCTTTCTTTTTTTTGTGGTAAAATATATATAACATAAAATTTACCATTTTAACCACTTAAAGGCATTAAGTACATTTACAGTGTTGCATAGGCTTTACTACTATCTCCAGAACTTTTTCATCATCCCAAGCAGAAACTCTGTACCTATTAAATCATAACTCTCCATTCCCTCCTCTGCCCTGCCCCTAGTACTTCTACTTTCCATCTCTGTGAATTGGCTTATTCTAGTTACCACGTATGAGTGGAGTCATAACAATATTTGTCCTTTTGTGTTTGGCTTATTTCATTTAGAATAATGTTTTCAAGATGTGTTTCTGTTGTAGCAAGTATCAGAATTGTATTCCTTTTTATGGAATAAAGATTCCATTGTGTGTATAAAGGACATTTATTTATCCATTCATTTACTGATGGGCATTTGGATTGTTCCTTTCCTTTGGCTATTGGGAATGATGTTGCTATGAACATTAGTGTACAAGTATCTGTTTTAGTCCCTGCTTTCAGTTCTTTTGGATATATACCCAGGAGTAGAATGCTGGATCATATGGTAATTTCATGTTTATCTTTTTGAGATTTTCCACAGCAGCTGCATCACTTTTCATTCCTACTAGCTATTCGAAAGGATTCTAATTTCTCCACACTCTGGCAACACTTGTTATTTTTGTTTTCTTTTCTTTTTTTATGATAGCCATTTGAATGGGTGTGAAGTGGTATCTCATTCTGATGTTGATTTGCATTTCTGTTATTGATTAATGATGCTGAGTATCTTTTCATGTGCTTACTGGCTATCTGTATATATAAACAGAGAAATGTCTATTCAAGTCCCTTGCCCGTTTTTTAATTAGGTTGTTTGAGGGTTTTTTGTTGTTGAATTGCAGGAGTTCTTTATATATTCTAGATATTAATCCCTTATTGGATATATAATTTGCCAGTATATTCTCCTATTCTGTACAGGTTGTCTTTTACACTCAGATAGTGTCCTCTGATGGACAAATGTTTTTCATTTTGATGAAATCTCATTTACTGTTTTTCTTTCATGGCCTGTGGTTTAGATGTTATATGCAAGAATCATTGTCAAATCCAATGTCATGAAGATTTTCCCCTGTGTTTTCTTGTAAGAGTTTTATAATCTTAGCTCTTGTGTTTAGGTCTTTGACGCATTTTGAGTTAATTTTTGAATACAGTATAAGGTAAAAGTTCAACTTCATTATTTTGCATATGGGTATCCAGTTTTCCCAACATCACTTGTTGAAAAGAATATCCTTTTCCCATGAATGGTCTCGGCACCTTTCTCGAAAATCATTTGACCGTATATATTAGGGTTCGTTTCTGGGCCCTCAGTTCTATTCCATTGATCTGTGTGTCTGTCCTTATGCCAGTACCACACTCAAGCTTTGTAGTAAGTTTTGAAATCAGGAAGTGTGACTCTTCCAACTTTATTCTTCATTTTCAAGATTGTCGAAGCTATTTGGAGTCCTTTGAAATTCCGCATGAATTTTAGGATGACTTGTTATATTTCTCCAAAAGACATCATTGGGATTTTGAGAGGGATTGCATTGAGTCTATAAATCACTTTGGTTAGTACTGTCACCTTAACAATGTTAGTCTTATAATTCATGAATACAGAATGTCTTTTCCATTTATGTTTTTTTAAATTTCTTTCGGCATATAGAATTTTACTTCATGTGGCTGTTATATTTCTCACAGTAAATTGATAAGTTAACATTCTTATTTACCCATCATTGTTTAACGATCTGTAGAACTGCCCTCAAGAATATATTCTATTTTTAACAGAATCGGTGTTCTGAACCCACAAAGCTTAGGGAAGGATCCTGGAAATTGAAAACCTATCTAATTTGCTTTTGGGAAGCCCTATCTGGATGTCCAGTCTGTTGGTTTCCTCTGATAAAAACCTAATTTCACTGTGTGTCTTCTTTGATCTACAGTAGTTCACATTTCTAATTTTTTTCTGTCTTTTGCTTCCAGATTTCTCCACCTTGCTAAGGAGGAATGCTTTCCTGTGTGATATAGCTGATGGTACCATGCAAAAATCGGATCCTCGAAAAGGTCAGAACCCGTATTTATATGCATTAGAAATAGAGAGTTTTCCTCTATTAGGTTGTATATGAATGTATGTGTCACAAAAAGCGATTAGAGCGAATAAAAGACTCTCACCCTTTTCTGCCAACTTAATCCTGCAATTTTAAAAAATCCTGCATGTCGTTTATACAGCTCTTTATAGTTTGCAAAGTACTCTTCACATAATTGTTTTACATAGTCTTTACAGTAATCTTGTGAAGTAGGTATAGTTGCTATTCCTGTTTTATGGAAACAATGAGGGGTTAAGAGACTTACTCAAAATCATGTTATTAGGGCGCCCGGGTGGCTCAGTTGGTTAAGCGACTGCCTTCGGCTCAGGTCATGATCCTGGAGCCCTGGAATCGAGTCCCGCATCGGGCTCCCGGCTCGGCGGGGAGTCTGCTTCTCCCTCTGACCCTCCCCCGTCTCATGTGCTCTCTCTCATTCTCTCTCTCTCTCAAATAAATAAATAAAATCTTAAAAAAAAAAAATCATGTTATGTGCTGTACGATTTAGTTCTAGATTCTTTGCCTTTAAATCTTTTTCTTCTCACTGCATCACAAGTTGATGATCAGTATCAGAATTTAGAAGGCATGTAAGTATTAAATATGGCAGCTGTATGAACATTGGAAATAATGTATGTACAAGTCTGTGAAAGAAGTTAAAATCCCTTTATGGATGTAAAATATCATTAATAAGTCAGATCTTGATATTGAGTGTCTAACACTCTTTGAGATGACACCAGATGCCTCAGTATGTAATATACCTTTGTCTTAGTATGGTGCATGAGGCTCTTCGTTTGCTGCCTACCTGCTTTTCTATTCTCATCTCCCTTTATTTCTGTAGCTTACCGTACCCTTTTCTATCTATAATGAACTGTTGGCTGTTGTCCAAACACACTGTCCATTTTCATGCCTTAGTACCTTTGTACTATATTCCCTTTGCCTAAAATGCCTATTCATCTTTCTTCTGACAATCCTAGCTCAACTTCATCTCTGTGAAGCTTTCCTCACTTCCCCAAGCAAAGTTAATCATTCCTTTCTGTTTTCCCAGAGCACTTTGTATAGCAAATCTCTATGAGAGCAAAAATCACATTATGCTATGACTGTGTATTTGAATTGCTGTCTGTCCTGCTAATCTGTGAGTTCTTTGTGAGCATAGGCTAGGACTTTGTCTTTGTGTCCTTAATGGCCCTCATTACTCCTAGGCTCAGATACATTTTGTTTAAAGAATTAAAGACTAGCTCTCCTTAAAGGTTATGTACACCAGTCTTAGTGGGAGACTGACCACATGCAAATACTTAGAAGCTTGTAAATAAATGCGGTACATGCTTGATGTAGAACAGAGGGATGATCATAGCCAAGCAGAATGATTTAGGGAAGAAGTCCTCTAGGTCAGGGATTAACAAACCGTGGCTCATAAGTCAACCCTTTGGCCGCCTGTTTTATAAATAAGGGGTTTTTGGAGCATAGTCATGTGTGTTGTTAATGTGTTACCTGTGGCTGCTTTCATGCTGCGGTGGTGGAGTTGAGAAACTACATGTCCCATAAAACTGAAATTATTTACTCTCTGGCTCTTTACAGAAGTTTTCCAAACCCTGCTTCAGGAGATGGGTTTTGAATAGAGGTATGAAAGAAAAGGAAGGTGAATTGGTGAAGCATGAGTGTGTATCATAATGTAATGAAAACAGGCTGGAGTAGTAGGTATGCTAAGTGAGAAAGTTTCACTTTAATCGGATTTGTCAGAGAGAGCTATGCTGACGTGTCAAGAATGCTTTGGATTGATAAAGAAAGAACATAGAAATTCAATAGAAAGAAATTACCAAGTAAACGCTTTGGGTCTGTAGTAAAACAGTTTCCTAATTAATAGCAGGGCATGAGGTTGATAACGACCGAGAAGAAGGAAGCAACAGTGTACACAAACAGTGATTGCCTACAATGGCCAGGTACTGGCCTAAGTGCTTTCTGTGTATCCTATTTAATTCTCCTAGCACCTAAATGAGCTAATTGCTGTTATTGTCTTTATTTTGAAGATGAGAAAACCAAGGCACAGGGGGTTAAATTACTTGGCCAAGGTTATACAACTAGTAAGTGATAGAACCAGATCCGAACCCTGGCAGTATTGCTGCAGGATCTTCATAATAAAGGAGGGAAATCTAGGGAAATTTGGTAAAAATACCCTTGAGCTTGGACTCAGTTAATTAGTCTCAATAGTTAGGAACAGTGCTAACCCATTACGGTAAAGAGAAAATAAACAGACCATAGAGGTGTAATGTTGGAAGGCAGAGTGTCCAATCAGAATAGTATACTATGGACTAGGTGAATGGGAGGGAACAAGAAGCAGATACATTAGACAGTGAGACATATTATATAGTTAGTCATTGAGTTTCACTTTGATAAGACCAGAAAGCAGTTCACTTTCCCTGCACACATGAAAGCTGCCCCAAAATGCCTAAAAAGCAGGCATACTCAATTGAGATAGAGATGAGCAGTGACTTTCAAGGAGGTAGACGATGTTCAACACCCGCCCCCCCATATATTAGAGTTAGTGGAGGTGTCACATCAAACACATGCCATTCTCTCCCTTTCTGTTTTGTTTCCCTAAGGGGCCTTGTTCCTGTCTAACTCCCTACCACTGCTGTGATAAACATTTACCCCCTTGGACCACTTTCTTTTTAATGTATGTATGTGTTAAAATTATGTATACGCACTGTGAAAAATTTGACAACAGAAGTATACCGAACGAAAAGGGAAAGTTTCCCTCCCATTACTATCTTGCTGTCTTGAGAGACCTCTTTTAAAAGTTCAGTTGTAGATGAAACTACTGTTACTAATGGAAGTATGCTGGGATTCCCTCATGGTTATTGAGATAGAAAAAATACTGAGAGTCATTTTCCTCAGGCCAAGATCCACAGCCAAGAATGGAAGGAACTTCCTGGGGAGATGCGGGATCTTCATCAGTGGAGGTATAAGAAGACACTCGGTAGGGGTGCTAGAAAGAAGTTTCAGACACTGGCTGGGGTTGGTGGAATTGGAGTCAGGGAAGGAGGAGGCATTGAACTAAATGGCTTTTACTGTTCCTTCCAAACCTGTAGTTCTGTGTTATACCATCTGACCGATTACCAAGCACAAAGGAAAAGACGCCAGTGTGACGGCATGGATAACTTGAGTGGACAACAAAATAGTATAAGAGAAAATCCAGTGTATAAAATCCAAATTTATAGAACAAGTTACTTTGTAGTAAAACATTTAGCTTATTTTAATAAAGGTTTCTTTAAAAGTTAAACTAAGCATCTTGGTGTGCTGAAAATAGACTTCAATTTTTATTAAAAATTCCATTTACACTAAATTTTGTATTGTGTAAAATAAATGCAGCACACATTGTTCATTATTTCAAAGAAAGAAGATATTTCAGGTTACCACCTCGTTTTAAGTTGTAACAGATACGGAGGAAATAATTGGGCTGGTACCTTGATGCTGCTGCCTATAGACTCAGAATATGATAGAACTTAAAAGGGATCTTACAGATCATGAATGAAGTTCAGCCCCTTTATTTTACAAATGAGGAAAGTAAAAACCAAAGATGATGTGTTCCTGGCTCATTCTCATGGTAGCCTAGCTGGAACTTGACTCTCAAAGAGAGAGAAGGTATGTAAAGTGCCTGCCATGGTGTCAGTACACAGTAGATGCAGAAGCAAAAGGGAAAGAAGAAGATAATGATGATGCTGTTACTTCTTCTGCCCCCACATCACGCTTCTGTGAGCCTTCTTCAGAGGAAAAGTTGGTACTGTAGAAATAGATATTGTCCATGCTGCAAACCTAAAGTTGTACAGTGTTGAAATGATGAAAGCAGGAGGTCCATACCCCCATAAAATTGTAGGATCTCAAATTTGGAAAGGCCTTTTAAGGTTACTTAGTCCAACCTCCCTCTTCCTTTTCATGATTTAATACTTAAACCAAGAAGTTACCTTACCTTTGCTTCCATACCCTCCATGATGGCAGATGCATACCTTTTCTTCCCAGAGTTTATCTGATGGTTGGATACCTCTGACTGCCAGAAAGTTCTTCCTAGTAATGAGCTGAAGCCTGTCTACCTATAGCTTCCACCCACTAGTCCTAGTTCTGTCCCTTGGGGTACTATTGAACAAGCAGAGCGAATCTCATCTCTCCTCTACATGAGAACATGCCAGGTATTTGCAAACAGCTCTCCTGTTTCCCGAGTCTTCTCTTCTCTTGGTTAAACCTCCACAGTTTCATAGAGCAGGCTCTTTTTGTTGCTTTCCTTTGAATAGGATTGTGTGCCTATATCTCATTCAGAGTATAGGGTCTAGATTTGAACATAAAACTCCACCTCCACAGTGTTCTGACTGGCAGAATAGGTCATCCAATACTGTTATCTCCTTTTTTCTGGATACTGACAGGAATGATGATGGTGGTGGTTGTGCGTTACTTAGTTCATGACATCAGATCCATATATGTCTGCCAAGAAGTATGATGTGGCACCACTGGTCCACGAAACTTCTTCCCTGTTCAGGAAATATGAGCCAGAAAATTTGTAGAAAGCATTAGCTTCTCTTATGCTCTGGATCACACTTCTGTAAGCCTCTGGGAAGGGTACACTTATACATAGTTGAAGTCTGCTAGGACTGCCTGCAAGACAAAGGGAGTTATGGCCTCTCTGCATTTTCATTAGCCATTCATTGCTAACTGCTTTGCTTGTTAAAGGAAATACTGATGTTCTCTGGGGTTCTTCTCTCTGTGTGCACGTGCAGAGATGTATAATTGCTACAGAGGGAGTGGGGGCAGGGATGATTGCCAAGGAGAGATCTGTTCCATCTTCTTTGTTCACATCTGCTGCATGCACAAGACAGGAATTTATTGCTCTCCACGAGGAAGGGATTGCCTAGCTTGCTTCCCCTTCCCCCTCTTCTGGCAGATCATCCCAGAGGAATATTACCATCTCATCACACTTCTCTCTGAACAGAGTAAAAGTAAATGAAGGAGAACTGGAGGCAGAGAATCAGCTAAAAGGCACTAGGAATAGTTGCTAATAAGAGAGAGTGGCTAATCAGTGGTACATCCCAAACTAGTCCCTTGTCTGTCTCCCGCCTCCTCTGTAGCTTGTCCTCCATGGCCACAGTGGGGTAGGTGTTCTCCCAGCTTTTCCTTTTTGAGCTCTATGCTTATCGGCATAGGATTATGGTTTATTAAAATCACAACTGCTATCTAGCGTTTAAAGAGTTCTGTCTTAATGGGTTTTCAGAAGTACATTTGATGTGTCTTTTTTCTGTTTTCCAGTTTCTGTTTCTGAGAAAAACATCCCTTCTCCTCTGTCGCTTCTTCCCTTCCTCCCCACCCTCTCTCTCCCTCTCTCATTGATATGTGCATGTAAGCCTGCTTACTTCTTTTGTGTTTTCCAAGCTCTATGAATATTTAAAACATGGTACCTTTGGACATCCTCCATTTAATCTAGTTTTGCCTCATTAAATCCCAGACTGTGCTTAATATTAATTCAGTGTCCAGATCAAGCTAATAAGCATCAGTGCTTCAATTTTTACTGTAGTAAAGTGGGTAGAATATATAAGTTGGGCTATTTTATGTTAGAAGCATTTATAAGGTTTCTTTCTTATCTTTTTGTCTTTTTTTTTTTTTTTTTTTTTTGGAGAGAGGCAGTGTAGTTAAGAGCATAGTTTGGGTTCAGATACTGGCTTTTCTAGTGACTATAACCTTTTAGAAAGTTATTCAACCTCTCTGGGTATTATTTCCTCATTAGGTAAAAAGGGATAATGATAGCATACTAACTGGTATCACACTGGTGAAGATTTAACAAGATGGTTTTATTGAAATAATTAGCACAATATCTGGTACATAGTAAACACTTAATAATAGCTATATAATGTTAATAATAATTATTATTTTTAAGATATAAATGATACTTTATAACTAAATTGTTTTCTTAATATATGAGGAATTTCTTCTACTTTTCCTTGCTTCAGGGGATGATGGCCTATTATGATTGTTTTGCCACGTGTTGAAAGGATGCTTCCATAGCCTTGTAAATTTTTCTGCTACATGTGATTTTTCTCTCAAGGGTTTCCAGAAATACCAGAATCTTTACATCCTCTAGATCTTGCACTATCCAATACAGTCACCGCCGGCCACATGTGTGTATTTAAATTTAATAAAAATTGAATACAAACAAAAATGGAACTCTTCAGTCACACATTTGAAGTGCTGGAGAGCCACACGTGGCTAATGGCTGCCCATTAGATGATACAGAACATCTCTGACATCAAAGAAAGTTCTACAGGACAGCACTGGTCTGTGCTCTTGTGCTCTTTTCTCAGAAATCAAAGAGGCTGTATTTGCTAGGATGTTCCACAGATTTCTCTCTTAATGTTTCAGGGTTCCAAACATGCATTTTGAGGTTTCAGGTTACTCTTCTTATTCCAGCTTCTTAGTGTCATTACAGTCTTTTGGAATAAATACAGGCACTTCTACTTCCCCCAAGAAGATTGCATTATGAGAATTTTCTAAAGGTTCCAGTCCGCAGTAAGAGGAAGCCAGTGGGAGAAGAGGCAAAGTAGAAGTAATTCTGGCAGGTACTTCTTAGAGTCGTTACTCAAAAACTAAGCATTTGAATCCTTAGGGGCTAACTAGTAATAGGAGGCGCTAATGTCCTGTGTCCTCTTTGTAAGTACATTGTGTGATTGCAGGATCTTACTTTTCCCTCTGAGAAAGGTAGCAAACAGCAAGTTTTTCCTTAATAATCCCTTTTAACTATATTATGTGCTTTTAAAGGCATTTTTTTCATTTGTTCTTCCCAACAACCTAGTAATGCAAGTAGCATTGGGATTATCATCCCTATTTTACTGACAAGAAAACTGAGGCTCGGTGCCTAAATTAGTTGCCTAAACTCTTTAAGGGAAAACACAGTTGACACTGAAAACAGGATATAATTTTAACTTCCAATATGCTATTTGTTTTGTTTTTATTTTGTTTTGCTTTATTTTACTACCAGTCAGACTATGGTAAAAGAAAGAGTGAAGATTCTTTAGGGCAACTTGGAAACTGAATAGTGTTGCATGAGGCAGGTGCTCTAAAAGAATTACAGCCTCATTTTTCCTATGACCATGTGTGTTAGTCTGCTCAGACTTCTTTTTTTTTTAAGATTTTTTTTTTTTTTAATTTATTTATTTGACAGACAGAGACCGCAACAGAGGCAACACAAACAGGGGGAGTGGGAGAAGGAGAAGCAGGCTCCCTGCTGAGCGGGAGCCCGATGTGGGGCTCCATCCCAGGACCCCAGGATCATGACCTGAGCCGAAGGCAGACGCTCAACGACTGAGCCACCCAGGCGCCCCAGTCTGCTCAGACTTTCATAAAAAAATGTGACTGGCTGGGTGGCTTAACCAACAAATTAATTTTCTCATGTTTCTAGTCTGGAAGTCCAAGGTCAAGATGCTAGCAGGGTTTGTTTCTGGTCAGGCCTCTTCTCAGCTTATAGACAAGCACTTTTTTGGCCACGTCCTCACCTGGCCTTTTTCTCTGTGTTTGTGGAGAGAGAGGGAGAGGGAGAGACCTCTGATGTCTCTTTCCCATCTTATAAGGATAAATTAGGGCCCCACCCTTATGACCTCATTTAACCTTAGTTATTTCCTTGAAAGTCCTATCTCCAAATACAGTCTCATTGGGGTTAGGATTTTAACATAGGAATTGTGGGGGAGCACATTCAGTCCTTAACACCGTGTTAATGGATTTTTAGTATCTTTTGAGTTTTTGGTTTAACCTGGTTAGTTGGAAATTATATATATATGCAGTATTTGCCTGGGACCAAATGTAGCAAATACCTGTATTCTTGATTTCTGTGAATATTGGGCCTTAGTTAAATTAAACCTGTGGTGCTTGTTATAAGGTACTACCCAACCCTGAGATATTCTAATAAGCAAAAAAGATTTATCTAAATGTCCTACTTTTTAAATAATATAGCCAGTTTGTTAAGACTTAAGTCTCGGTACTTTAAGGGGTAATAAGTGTCCTCCTTCCTCCCACCCCCATTTTACAGATGGAGAAATTAACATACAGAGAAACTGACTTGTCAGAGGTCAGAGTAAGGTATTGGTGGATCCAGGGATAAATCCCAAACATCTTAATTCCTTGACCAGTTTTAAGTCCATTGACTATGCAGCCTAGTGGTAAGTATCTTTTTACCCTATTTTGGAGGTAAGAAGGATTAAGAGATTTAGCAAGGACTGACTCTAAGGAATTCCTCATTACTAATTATATCATTCATTATCCATTTCTTTTAGCCATGATGTCTTTTTTGTCATTTTTGTCATCAATTTTTCAGGTCGTGGAAGGAATTGGAAGTTTTACTTTTTAAGTTCCTAAAGATATTTCTGTAACAGTTCAGCCACACTTGAGATTATTGTTAAGAAAGAAATATTAGTATTATTTTAATGAATTTAATGAATTATTTAAGGAATTTGTTCTCTACGTTAGGCACCATGTTAGACACTTTGTCTAGCATTTAAATATTATTTAAATGTCGCTAAAACTTATAGCCATTTCAGGAAGGTATGTAGTCTTGCCATTTTTATAGCGATAGTTTTAACAGTGTTAGTTGGACTTAATAAAACATCTCATAAGTTTCAGAGTTCAGATGCTAAAGAAAATTTTAGCTTTGTAGAAACTAAGAACCTTGTCAAGAATCTTTAAATGTAAAATCTCTATTTTAAGCATAGGTTTCTGGTTTATTATGTCTTATCCCTTTTTTTTATCCTTTGCTTGGGATTTTCTGAAGTGGGATGATTTGTCTTATCTGAGATTAAGTAAGCTTGCTCTTCCACTTGACACTAAAATCATGAGAGTTTCTCTAAAGCCTTTTCTTCTATCTCTACATCTAAATAGTTAGGATTCCTTTAATTACTAGGGAGGTTGAACAGCTAAGCCATGTGCAAAGCGAGAGTGTAATGAGCCTTCAGAGCCAAGGCCCCATAGGCCGTTAGTGTATTCTCTCCTCTGTCCCTCACCTCTACTTCTCTGCCCATTGGCTTCTTTTTGCTCATTGTAGATCTATTTCCTCTATTATAGTAAAAAATACAGCCACTGACGTTGGCCACATTTTACTTCTCTGAGCATACCCCCTAACATGCCTCCTGCACACTGAACTACAGTTGCCCAGCATGGCACTGTCCAGCAGAAACAGAATGCAAGTCGCATATGTGATTTTAAAGTTCTAGTAGCCACATTAAAAAAGGTAAAGAAGAAACAGAGGAATTAATTTTAATAATTATTTTCTTTAACTTAGTGTATCTAAAATACTATTTTGACACATAACCAATATAAAAATACATAATGAGCTGTTCTACATTCCTTTTTTCCGTACTCAGTCCTCAGAATCTGGTGTATGTTTTACAGTTATGGCACATCTCAATTTGGACACCAAGTTTTGTCAGAAATACTTGATCTGCATTTAGATTTCAACAATTTTCAATTGAAAAAGTAGATTCTCATACCCAGTTTTATTCCAAACAAGATAGGGGGATGGGGTAGCTGGGTGATGGGCATTAAGGACGGCACATGATGTAATGAACACTGGGTGTTAACTGATGAATCACTAAACTCTACCTATTAAACTAATAAAAGGTTTTCCCCATAACCATATGGAATGTCAGTTATGAATTTAAATTAACAAAAAATTAAAACAAAATTAAATATTTACTTCCTTAGTCATACTAGGCACATTGCAGGTGCTGCATATGTTAGTGGGTATACCATACTGGGCAGAGCAAGTCTAACAGAATGCTTCATAGCACCATTTCTTTCTTTACATTATTCCCTCTCTGTGATACACTTTTCTTATTACTCCATCCCCAAGACACAGTTCCTTTTCCATGGTCTTGATTTCTCCTCCTACCCTCTCCCCAAATAGAACTGGCTCCTCCCCTCTCCTCTACCTTCTGAGCCCATGTATACTTTTGATGTAGGACCTATAATACTTTACCACACTTACTTAGGTATCTTTCTCCCTCTTCTAGACTGAAGGGAGAGTACCTTGTTATTTTTTGAATCCCCCATTACCTGGCACAGGGCTGGAACCTATGTATAGTTAAAAAAATTTTGTTTAAAGATTGAATGAATATAATTTCAATCTGGAAATAGGAAAGGTTTAAAGGGTTATTTTGAAAATAGCAAATTGGAGGGGCACCTGGGTGGCTCAGTCAGTTAAGCATCTGCCTTTGACTCAAGTCATGATCCCAGGGTCCTGGGATCGAGCCCTGCATTGTCAGGCTCCCTAGGGAGCCTGCTTCTCCCTCTCCCCTGCTTGTGCTCTCTTTCTCTCTAATAAATAAGTAAAATATTAAAAAAAGAAAATAGAAAATTAGAAATAGAATTTAAATGTCAAACTGAATAAGATTTAATAGGAAGCAGTCCACTGTCTTTTAAGCCTATGACATTGCATTCATTCATTCATTTCATGGACTTAAACACATGAGATATAAAGGAGAATAAGACATAATTTAAACTGCTAAATATTTCATAGCTGGGATGTGTGCATGTGCTCAAGCACACAAGATACAGATGCATTGCTGTCTCATAATATTGTTTGTTGCTTAGGGAAATAGAACTCCAAGGTTGAAGAGGATCTTAGAAGTTTATGTAATTGATCCCTTTCCAACGCATAAATTCCTTCTCCTCTTGGAAAAGCTTCAGCATCTTTGGCAATAACTGGTCATCCAGCCTTTCTGGTTGTACTCTATAGGGAATGACTAACCCATCCTCTGCAGGATAGCTCTCCCTGCCATGAAGTCTCATTCTGACATCTGCTTCCCTGCAGTGAGCACTATTTCAAGTGCCTCCGGTCAAAAGATCACATTTTGTGGAACCTTTGGTTTAGAATGTCAACGTCATGAGAAGCAGGAGTTTTTATCTGTTCAGTGATCTGTCTTCAGTGCTGGACAAATAGCAAATAATAAATGTTTGTTGAATTAATAAGTTTGTAGAAACAGGATTCAGGCATTAATTCAATTCAGTTTTTTATTTGTGAACTATTATTGCATATCTTTCATTACTGTTGCCTGACCAAGCCTTCCCCTCCATGGCACTGTTAAACTTTCTGAGCCCCAGATTCTTATTCTTCACCTGCAAATAGATATTGGTAATACCTGAGATGATCTATATGAAAATGCCTGGTGCTGGGCCTGGTATATGGTAATGATAGGTGTTATTTGAGTCTGAAATGGAATCAGTATGGCAACCTCTGAGCCTCCTGACATCCCAGAAATATGAGTCCATTTTTTATTAATTGAATTTTTAAAATTGTGATAAAAGGGGCACCTAGGTGGCACAGTAGGTTAAGTGTCTGCCTTTGGCTCAGGTCATGACCCCGGGGTCCCGGGATCGAGCCCCGCTTCACTTTGGGGCTCCCTGTTCGGCAGGGGGTCTGCTTCTCTCTCCCTCTGCCCCTCCCACTCATGCTCTCTCTCTTGCTCTCTTTCTGTCTCTCTCAAATAAATAAAATCTTTTAAAAAATTGTGATAAAAGGCATAAACTTGAAATTTACCATTTTAACCATTTTTAAGTATACAGTTTAGTAGCATTGAGTACATTCACATAGTTGTGCAACCATTTCCACCATCCATCTGCAGAACTTTTTTCATCTTGCAAAACTGAAACTGAAACTCTGTACTCATTAAATGATAGTAAGCACATTTTTAATATTAGCCTAAGTACTGAAATAGTAAATCTGTATGGAAAAAAATTCCAAAATCAATATATAAATGACTTCTCTATCTGCAGTTTTAGATGAACTGTTTTTAATTATTCCTTACTTAACATGAATAATTGATATCTAATTATAGTGGATTCTGTATCTAAGTATCCATTTACATGTCAAAATTGTTTTGATGAAAGCTTGCATTTAAACATTGACTTCTTAATATGTGTGATTTTCTCACATTGCATAACTGTTTCTGAGTTTGGTAAAAAGATAAACTTTTTTTTTCCTGTTTTTTTTTTTTTTTTCTTTTTCTTTTTTTGAGTGCTTGCTGTGTGCCAAACCCCACGAATACTGACTAGATTAGTAGCATTTAGCTCTGACACTGTGGAGCAGGTATAGAAGTGGGAGGTAGAGATCGTGCTCTGCTTAGGGATGTTGCCAGAAAGCTATTATGAAGTAACATTTATCCTGGACCTTGGTGAATAAGTAGTAGAGAAGTGGGGGGAAAGTCTAGACATGGAAAACAGTATGACATGTTTATTAGGGATACAGTTTAGGTTTTGATCTTTGAAGACTTTTAAAGGAATAATGACAAGTTTAATCTGTATTTTCGAAAATGAGTGCTCGAGTATGGATTGGAGAGGGATGGGGTCCCACACAGGACTGAAGTAATTGTTTCTGTCAGGCAGGTGAGAGAGAATGAAATCTTAAACTCAGAATGGGAGCAGAGGAAACGGTCCTTTCAGAGAGAGAACTGACAGATTTTGATAACTGGTTGGCTCTGGAGGACAAGAGAGGACAATTAAGGAGGACTCCAGGTTTCTGATTTGACACTTTTAACTGGGAGAGGAATGACGGGAGAAGAAATATACTGCCTGAGGAGAGAGAATAAAATAAAACTGGTTATTTAAAAATAGTAGCTACACATCATAATGTATTTTGAAACATGGCCATTAATCTTAGAATGCTTGAAAAATAACTAGCTCCTTTTTTTTGTATGTGTGGAATTCTATCAGAGGCTGCATGCTGTTCATTTAAGAATTGATACAGGAATGACTGATTCCCTAATCTACTGAGTAATTTATGGTGATGCTTAAGAATTAAGCAGTTTGTAATGAATGTAGTTGTTGTCTCCTTTTCTTCTTTGGGGACTGCTTTCCAGGTTCCACTTGTTTGTGCCGGGAGTTTCAAATATTTCTTCTCAGAAGTTCATTTTTCATTGTCTTGTGGGGCCTTATTTGATGCCTTTCTGCCCAGTTAAGTTTGTTAATTATTTTGTTCATTTTGCTTCATCGTTGAGTCTGGCTTTTGTTTTTTCTCTTTACTGGAATATTTTTTTCCTAAATTGTATTGGTTGCTTTTGAATTGTTTTATTAGTTTTATTAGTGATCTTATAGCCTGCTTTCTATTTATTGTGGCTTCCTGAATCTGTTTTGTGTATACTGGTAGCTCATCTTTACATAAGCAATAGAAGAGTGAAAACTTGTACAGAAGTGGAATATATATTGTATATTTAATTTTTAAGAATACATTCTAATTATAAAAATAATTTTTTTTAAAGATTTTATTTATTTATTTATTTGACAGACAGAGACACAGTGAGAGAGGGAACACAAGCAGACGGAGTGGGAGAGGGAGAAGCAGGCTTCCCTCGGAGCAGGGAGCCCGATGTGGGGCTCGATCCCAGGACCCTGGGATCATGACCTGAGCCAGAGGCAGATGCTTAACGACTGAGCCACCCAGGTGCCCCTAATTATAAAAATAATTTTTAAAAAATTGTGAAAACTTTTAAATATAAATTCAGTTATACCCTAATATCTTTTGTCTCTGTCAGCAGTTTTTTAGCCTGATCAAGTTTGTAATCTTTATTGATGATTTAGAGAACAAACATGGCAGGTACTAGAAAGACAGGGGACATCCAACCAGGAGAGAAGGCAAACCCTTAGGATGGGACACCGGCCAGTGTGACTGGACTGTAGTGGAAAAGGGAAAAGTCATATGGGGCGAGATCAGCCAAATCCTGCGTAGCTGGGCAAAGCACCCTTAACTCAGTGGGAAGCTATTGGGAAGCCATCGTGAGGCAGATGAATGACATTATCTGTTTTATGTTTTAAAATGCTCACTCTGGGGGTGCCTGGGTAGCTCGGTTAAGCATCTGACTCATGATTTTGGCTTGTCATGATCTCAGGGTCCTGAGATTGAGCCTTCCCTCCCCCTGCCAGTCAGACTCCATGCTCAGCGGGGAGCTGCTTGAGATTCTGTCCCACTCCTTCTTCCCCTCCCCTCACTCTCTCTCTCTCTTGCTCTCTCTCTAAAATAAATAAATAAATCTTTAAAAATAAATAAATAAAATGCTCACTCTGAGCCCTGTATGGTGAGTAGGTTGGAGTAGGCCAAGAATGGAAGCAGGGATTCCAGTTAGCGGGCTGTCATAATGGTCCAGGTAAGAAGGACAGTGGCTAGAACCAGGGTGTGAGCCATGGGGTGAGAGTGGTGGATGGCTTGGGGACATGGTCCAACAGAGCTTACTGAGTGATTGTGAGTGTGAAGGAAATAGAGGCATCAAGGATAACTTCAGGGATTTTTGGCTTGAGTAACTCGGTGATGGAGATGCTATTTACTGGTTTGGAGAAGGCCAAAAGAGGAACAGAATGTCTTCCCCAAACCAGTAAATGGCATCTTCCATCACATATGATTTCACTTATATGTGGAATTTAAGAAACAAAACAAATAAGCAAAGGGGAAAAAAAGAGAGAGAGACAAACCAAGAAACAGACTCTTTTAACTATAGAGAACAGGGTGATGGTTACCAGAGGGGAGGCGGGTGGGGGATGGGTGAAATAGATGATGGGGATTAGGGAGGGCACTTGTGATGAGCACTGGGTGATGTATGGAAGTGTTGAATCACTATACTGCACACCTGAAATTAATATTACACTGTATGTTAACTAACTAGAATTTAAATAAAAACCTAAAAAAAAAAAAAAGGAACAGATTGGCAAGAGGTGGCATTCTGTTTTAGCCATGTTAAATTTGAAATGTCTGATTTGATAATCTTGTAGAGATGGCCTATAGGTAGTCATATATGTAAGCATGGAATTCCAAGAGGAGGCCAGTACTAGAAATATGAATTCGGGAGTGATCTCAGTGGAGTAGTAAATAGAAAAACCCTGTTTGAATGAGAAGGTAATGTGAAGAAGTGAGGAGGCAATGACTGTAGACAACTCTTAAATTTCCATTAGAAATAGAAGGATATAGCAGGAGGGATATATGTGGGATTAAGAGAGGGGAGGTGTTTGTGTTTTATCTGGGTTTTTTTGTTTTATTTTTTTATTATGTTCAACTAGCCAACATATAGTACATTATTAGTTTTTGATGTAGTGTTCAGCGATTCATTAGTTGCGTATAACACCCAGTGCTCATCACATCACGTGCCCTCCTTAATGCCCATCACCTGGTTACCCCATCCCCCCCACCCCCCTCCCTTCTGTAACCCTCAGTTTCCCGAGTTGAGTCTCTCATGGTTGTCTCCTTCTCTGAATCTTTCCCATTCACCCTTCCCTCCCTTCCCCCTATGGTCCTCTGCGCTATTCCTTATATTCCGCATATGAGTGAAACCATATGACACTTGTCTTTCTCTGCTTAACTCATTTCACTTAGCATAATACCCTCCAGGTTGTCTGTTTTGATAGGAGATGATGGAGCAGTAAGGATGCGGATGCAAATGGTCCATTAGAAAAGGAATACTTGCAAAGTCCTTAAGAGGATGAGAGGAAATGGGATCTGGAGCAAAACTGGAGGGTTACCTTTTGATAAAAACAGACACTTCATCCACAGCAGTGGGAGAGGGAGAGCAGTCAGACAATGATGAGTGGATTGAGTCATTCACCAAACACTAACTGAGCACCTGCTACTATACTGTGCCCGGGGGATATACCACTAAACATGGTCAGGTCTGTACCTTCCTGAAATGAGGGGCATATAGAAGGTTCCTAACCCTTATTTCTGTTTTCTCAGTGAACACTGAATTAACATCATCCCTAAGAGTGAAGGTGAGGGAGGGAATATTTGGAGTATGAGGATAGAGAAAAATACATGAATTTTTTTTTTTGAAGGTGGAAAAGCAAACACAGTAGGGAAATGTGGTATGATTTCTCGATGGTGTTAAGTGGCATTTGAGAATTATGGCCATGAGTTTAAAGTGAGACCAGTAAGTTTGCACTGTTTTTCTTTAGCACTTGTGAGCATTTGGGGTAGGCATGGTGTATAGGTGGATAAGTGGATTTAATCAGAGTTAAGACTGAGGCTTTGCTAGGCAAATTTGACAAAAAAGAAGTGGAAGGGAGTTAAGAGTGTTTGCCCAGGAGCGTTTTTAATGAGAGATGATGGAATCTGTGTTGGGTAAGAAGGGAAATAAAAACATGGGGGGTAATTAATTGATGGTGAGAAAGTGGTAGGGTCAGTAGATTAATCTAAATTTTCAAACAGGGAAAATGTATTTCCATTATATATGTAACTTATCCTCTTTATAGAAAATCTGAAAATATATGAGATTAGAAAATGGGGGAATAGGACCACCACCTAACGATAACCAGATGTTCATATTTGCTATGTTTGCTTCTTTTTTTTTTTCCCTAGTGATAACTTTATAGGGTTGTATTAGTTTGCTAGGGCTGCAAAGATTATAGACCTGGTGATTTAAACAGAAATTTATTTTCTCATGATTTTGGAGACTGGAAGTCAGAGATCAAGGTATAGGCAGGATTGGTTTTTTCTGAGGCCTGTGTCCTTGGCTTGTAGATGTCCATCTTCTCCCTGTCTTCACATGGTCTATTCTTTGTCCCTGTGTGTGTCCAAATGTCCTCTTCTTATAAGGACACCAGTCTTATCAGATTAGGGCTCACCCTAAGGATCTCATTTTAATGTAATTACTTCTTCATAGGGCCTATCTCCAAATACAATCACATTAGAATGTCGGGGAGGGGGGGTGGACACAATTCAGTCCATAACAGGGGTGTTCTTTGTTTTCATAATTGTGATTATTCCTTGAATATAATTTTTGATCTGATATTTTACCAGATAACATTATACCTTAAACATTTTCCTGTTTTGTTGTGTAGCCTTTGTAAAAATTTAACAGCTGCAAAATACTTTGTCATGTGATCAATGTACTGTGATATCTTAATCAGTCTTCTGAATATTTAGGTGCCCCCCTTTTTTATTATTAAAAAAAACTAATGCTTTTTAAATAAAACCTTTTTTCTGTATTTTGGAGCATTTCCTTAGAATACAATCTCAATGAAATGATTCTGAGATGAATGAATGAAGAAATGAATGAAATGAAATGAAATTACTTTATCAAAAACTGTGAATACATACGGTTAACTTAGAGAAGTATTGAATCTTGCATTTCCTTTTCACATGACTGCCTTCTCTCTTCCTGCAGTAATAGACTGGAATGATGTTAGAAAACACAAATATGGTCACCTTTCAGAGTCTGCATCCCAATATCAAGGTAAGGAAACAAAAACCTCTATGTAGCATGGAAAAATTTAATTTGACATCTCTTACCATGAAACCTTTGTTCTTAGAGGTCTGTGGTAGAAAGAACTCATTGGCTAAAGCACAAGCAAATATTATAGTTTGTAGAGGTATCTATCAAAAGCAGTTTGCTTTGTTTGAACCAGAAATCAGGAATCAGATCTGAGTCAGATAATTCCAAATTAGCTTCACAGCTTTAGGCCTGATTGCTTGGCCTCTCTGCATTTCCAGTTTTTAAGACTTTAGCCTTGGGAGTGAGGCAGAATTAGGTGGTATATTCCACAACTACTAGTAACACACTAATAATACACTCAGTATCTTTTAAAATGAGAAGGTTGGATTACACAAACTCTCAAGTCTTCATTTTACCCCAGAATGTCACCTTTCTATCATTTTGGTATGTTTGTCACAATGACTTATGCTGTAACATTTTTTTCTTTAATAGAAGCTACTGACATCCTGGAACTAGGTAAGATTTCTTTCTTGTATTTCTGTTAAATATGGGTCCTAACCAAACCGGAAATTAGAGTGTGACTAGGAAAAGAATGCCACGCTGTCTGTCTCATGGACTAGTGAGTCCTGTGCTCGGCTGCCTGAGGAGCCCGTGCAGCCAGTCCTCTCAGCTGTCAGGCCAAACCCTTCTTACCAGGAGGTGCAGACCAAGCTAACAAAGATGGGGAGGGGAGAGTAGTTAATTCCACAGAGTCCAAGGAGGACCAGGGGCCGACCCAAACTGGAAGCTACTCTTCATTCACCGAATCCAGAACTAAAACAAACCCCGACTGTCCATAAATCAGAATTTGGTGGGATTTTCCCAAAAGAAATTATTCATGAGATATATTGAACTGAAGTTTAACCTAAAGATTTTCTAAATTTTTTAACTAAATACAATCAGAAATATTAACAATTGAAATAACAAGAGTCAAACTGCTGATACGTTTAGTTTTCATCCTGACAGAGTGTACCTCAGGCCTAGGATTTGAAAAGTAATGTTAATGTTAATCATTCTTAATCAGCCTTCAGGATTTCTACATAAATGTCTGTCTTCTTAGTCCTTTAAAATCTTTCTATATGTTACATAAGTATTAATATCCTAATTAGTTGTTAATTAGTTAAAGTTGTTACTGCAACTTCACGGTTCAGCTCTATTATTATCACTGTCTTTTTGCTCCTCTTGCCTTTTCTTCCAAAAACATTACTTTTATTGCCCACTGACAGAAGATAGCGTAGAATACTAGACTAGGAGTCAGAACTCCTGGGTCCTTTGAAAGCCAGCTGCACTTAGGAACTCTGTGATGCTGATCCTTAGTTTTCTAACTTGGAAAATGGGGATAATAATCCCATTCTCCCTACTTCACAGGGTTTTTAAGAAGATTACATGAGCTAATGTATGTGAAAGCATCTTAAAATCACTCAAATACTTTTCAGCTTTGGAGGATTGTTATTTTCATTCTGTTAAGGGACTATCCTCAGGCATTACTCTAAGTCAAATCTTGGAACATTCTTTGAAGTGAAGCATTCTATGAATGTGAGATGAAGAAATGAATGAAATGAAATAATGCAGGTAAAGGGCCTAGCACTTGATAAACAATAAATGAGAGTCACTTTTTAATGGCTTAAAACTTGCCTCAAGCTTTCTGAGGCACTGGTATATGATAGAAAAAGCATGGACACAAGAATCAGATAGGCCTTGGTTCAAATTCCTTTTCCCTACTTAGCAGTTTTGTGACTTTGGGAAAATTACTTAATCTTTCTGAGCCTATTTCTTCATCTTTAAACTGGGACTAAAACCTACTTTTCAGGTTATAATGAACTTGGGAGATAGCGAACACCGTGTAGCATGGTTTAGGCAAATGGAAGGTGCTCAGGGAGAGCTGCTGCTGGTTTGGGTTTTGCCGCTAGTATGAATGGTAACAATTACATACGGTTCAGTGACGAGCCATGCTGCTAACAGTCCACTTTGTTGATAGGGATTGTAAAAAATATTCTCAATTTAGCAGGAAGTACATAAAGTGGTGTTAAAATTTGAAAGTATAGTTTTCCTTGTGCAAGGAGTAGAGGCTGTGCTAACGAGGCACAAGCAGAGCCAGGCATAGCCTCTGAGGAGTTAATTCTGCACATTTTACTTTGCCCATCAAGCATAGAGAGCAGCCCCAAGTATCAAACTGAAGTGAAATTCAGTAGATTTCTAGAATCTCAGAGTTTGGAAGAGGCCTTAAAATAATCCAACTTGGCTCAGCATTTCAAAAGTTGACATTGTGAGTATCTTATAAAATGCCTTGTCTTGAACTCCTCAAAGTTTTGTTTTGTTTTTAAGATTTTATTTATTTATTTGACAGAGAGAGACACAGCGAGAGAGGGAATACAAGCATGGGGAGTGGGAGAGGAAGAGGGAGAAGCCGGCCTCCCGCTGAGCAGGGAATCCGATGCAGGCCTCGATCCCAGGACCCCAGGATCGTGACCTGAGCCAGAGGCAGACGCTTAATGACTGAGCCACCCAGGCGCCCTGAACTCCTCAAAGTTGTTGGGGACTTACAGCCTCCCCAGGAACTCGCTTCATATTCAGACAAATATTTACTGGGCCAAAATCTGTTTCTTTGTAAATTCTATCTGTCATACTTACAACTTTTAGGGCAATATAGGATAGTTGAGCCAGTTTTTCACTCACCGGCCTCTAGTTATTAGAAAGTAGTGCTAGGGACTGCCTTCTCACTGCTGCTCTTACCTTCCTAGTTGCAGCACCATCATCTCGTACCTAGATTATTAGAATAGCTTCCTAACTAGTCTTCCTGCCTCCAGCCTTGTCCCCCTCTAATCCATCCTTCACACTGCAGACAGAATGCCTCCTCCCCCAGAGCCTTCAGTGCTTCCTCTTCTCATTAACGTGGTGTGGGAGGTTCTCTGATACCTGAACCCCACTTTGATCTAAAACCTCTTTTCTAAACTACTGTTTTTTTAAAACTCTACCCATTAGTCATACCAAAATATTCAGTTTTTAGAAAAGTTCCTTTTCGGGGCGCCTGGGTGGCTCAGTTGGTTAAGCGACTGCCTTCGGCTCAGGTCATGATCCTGGAGTCCCGGGATCGAGTCCCGCATCGGGCTCCCTGCTCGGCAGGGAGTCTGCTTCTCCCTCTGACCCTCCTCCCTCTCATGCTCTCTGTCTCTCATTCTCTCTCTCTCAAATAAATAAATAAATAATCTTTTAAAAAAAAAGTTCCTTTTCTCACTTCTGGGCCTTTATACATGCTTTTCTTTCAGTCTGGAAAAAAAAAAGATTCTTAAAAGAATTTTCTCTTGGGGCGCCTGGGTCGCTCAGTTGTAAGCGTCTGCCTTCGGCTCAGGTCATGATGACAGGGTCCTGGGATTGAGTCCCACAGCAGGCTCCTTGCTCAGTGGGGAGTCTGCTTCTCTTTCTCCTTCTGCCCCTCCCCTCTGCTCGTTCTCTCTCTTTCTCTCTCTCTCTCAAATAAATAAATAAATGAATAAATCTTTAAAAAAAAAAGAATTTTCTCTCTTCTTGGCTGACTTCCTGCTTATCCTTTTACACTTTAACTTAGAAGTGTAGAGGTTACTTCCTCTGGGAATCCTTCCACAAGTCCTCCTATAGCACCCTCTGTAGCCAAGCATAGCACTTATCATAGTTTATTATAGTTGGCTGTTTAGTTTCTGGCCCTCACTGAAGCTCTTTGAGGGCAAGAACAATATTTTGATCACAGTTGTATCTCTAGCACCCGGCACAATGCTTTGATACACACCATAAATATATTTGTTGGATGGATGGATGGAAAAATGGCTCCAAGACTTTGCTTTCTTCTTCATGCTGAATGTTCATTGTTCTTTCAGCTGCTCCTCAGGTGATGTGGTTTTGTGTCCCTTCACCACTTAGGTCACCATTTAGACTTTGGTTTGTTTTGTCCCTCTCAAAGTATAGCTGCCAGAACTACATTTAATATCCCAGGTGTGATTTCACTACTCAGCAAAGAGTAGCACTGTTGCATGCTTGCTTCTTCTTTTCACTCACTTTTCATTCACTATACTTTTATGAAGCCTGTGTTAAGTTTCAGGCACTGTGTTAAACAGTGAAGATTAAAAAAAGAATAATAAAGATAGCTGCTATCTGTGACGAGCTTAAATAAATAATGATGATGATATGATGTGAAGAGTATGAAAATAAAGGTGTGAACAGGATGTCACAGGAGCTGGGAAATGGTGGGATTTGTTCTGAGAAACGGAGAGTCAGACCTTTTTTTTTTTTTTTCTTGGCTTGGTGTTTTATCTTTACTTGATTCATTAAAAATTATCAAGTTACTGATCTAAAAGGCCTATGGACACTGTTTTGAGAATGAACCACACTGTGTATCTCATAAACTTAAGCTCTGGACATTTTAAAATAACTGGGTTTTATTAGTCCTGGATATGCCATAACTTAATTTGAAAGTGCCAAGAAAACATGGTTGAGGGTATGCCTTATGAAAAGTACTTGCTCTATTTAGGTTGGTTTTGAAATTACATGAAACAAAGTGCTCCTCATGCTGGAATAGACTGATGAGAGAAACAACACAGAGTCCAGAGATAGGTCTAAATATATGTAATAAATTAATATGTGATCAAGGTGACATTTCAAGTCAATGGGGAGAAGGTAATTTATTCAATAAATAGTGGTGAGCACAATTATTGAATAAAGGTGAAAAGGAAAGCAACATCTTTACCTTATCTGTCTCACAAGATAAATTCAAAATAGATCATCAAACATTTAAATGTAAAAAAATGAAACCTGAGAAATCCTAGGAGAAAACATGGGTTAATATTTCTTAGAATATTGAAGTGAAGAAAGCATGATGTGAAAGCCAGAAGTCATAAAGAACAAGACCGAGAAATTGAAGGGCAAATCCTAGCAAACTGAGACAAATGTCTGCAACATACATGACAGGCAGAGGACTAATATCTTTAAAATACATGGAACTCTTAGAATCTGAGAAAGCAAAAGAATACCTCAGTGAAAAACAATAAAAATAAAATACAAACAGACTGGTAAGCCTAAAAAGATCTTCAGCTTTATTAGTAATCAAAGAATTGCATATAAAAGTATAACAGTATTTTGTTTTTTCTCAGGTAAGATTTAACACAAGTATAGAGATTGTTAAAGCAGTTTTAGCAAGAAAATATAAGAAACATATTCTTATGCGCTACTGGTAGGAATTATATTGTATCAAAATATAAAATATGTTAATCCCCCCTTAATTTACCCTAAAGTGATCATCTTAAAAGTGTTAAAAGATGTGTGTACAAAAATACTTACCAAAAATTAGAAAACAACTTAAACAACCGTCAAGAGTATTTAACAAATACTTTTGTTAACTAATGTAAGTTATGGCACATATAAACAATGGAACAGTTTTCAGACAGTAATCTTGGAGTAGAATTTCTGATCTAAAAACTATGACTATCTTTATTTCTCTTAGGAATTTGGGTTCCTCACTTAAGGTGGAATGGGGTAGAGTTCTTGTAGAGAAATGTGGCCAAATAGTAGCCCACATGAGTGAGGGTGCCTCATGTGACTAGGTCAAAATTAGCAGGCATTTGAGGGATTTGGGACATACTTAGAAAGAAGAGATTGTACATATTATGCCCAGGACCAATGGGTAGAGGTTAAAAGAAGACAGACTTTGGCTGACTATAACCAGGAAAGTCTGTCCATTTGTACTATTGAATAATAACTGAATAAGGAGTTTTTCAGCATTGGAAGTATTCAAGCAAAGGCTGGAGGGAGCTTCAGGTCTCAATTTTTGTATCACCCCATCAAGATGCTTTTCTTGACCATCTGCCTAAAATAGCACACACATACCATGGGCACTCTGTCTCTCTTACCACTTTCTTTCTTTATTTGAAAAAGGCCAGATAAAAAGTATTTCTGTTGCCCTCTAAACCAACTGACATATATTTATCTGTTTATTTATTGTTTTTCTTCCCCCTTAGAAAGTAAGCTCCATGTGAACAGAGACTTTGGCTATTTTATTCTTTGCTTTATATCACCAGTGCCTCGAACTGGGGTTGGTGCATGGTAGGTGTGCAATAAGTATTTGTTGAATGAACGAGTATTAGAGAAAGCGATTCATGCATTCGACTTGGTGGATCCTTGTGCTTTACATTTTTGGGAATTTTAATTTTTTAAAGGTACTTCTATGTAGTGTACAAGTCTCTTCAGGGCAGAGATCTTACTTCCTAATAATAAGTGTAACTATCAAGTGGTGTGCCTTAGAGTTTATAAAATACTTTCATAAGCATTATTCAGAAATATAAATGAGATGACTGGCTTTTTCTTATGTGTAAAATCTCAGCTCCAGTGTTTCCTCTGTAGAGCATCTGTCTGTAACTTCACCGTCTAAGATAGTTCCCAGCCTCTGTCTATCACATTATTTTATTTCCTTCAAATATTTATCACTTATTACCTTATTTATTTGGTTATATGTTAATTGTGCCTCATCATGCACCAAAATGTAAACTGCCATGAGGGCAGGGACTTCCTGTCTTATTCCAGCAATGAGAATACTGGCTGGCACATAGAGGAATATTCAAACATCTGTTGAATTAATAATTGAAATCACTCTGTAAATTATAAAACATTATACTTATATGAGTTAATAATATTAATCTTCACAGTAATCCTTGACCCCAGTAACAGATTAGATTTTCCCATTCTGCATTCTTAAGGCAACCCGTACTACCTCATTAACTTAAATTGGTCATAATTGTACCAAATTATTTGTGTTATGATTTATTTAACACTGCTGCTTATTTCTAAACTGCAAGCTTCATGAATTTAGGAGCCATGTCTGTCTTGTTCCTCTTACATTTAACCCAGTGCTTTTGTACTTGGAAGGAGTTTAATATTTATTAAATGAATGAGTGTGTGTGTGTACAATTTTGCATGATAGATATTATCTCCATCCTTCTGATGAGTAAACTGATATGTGGAAGGATTAAATAACTTATCCAAGATAGTTATAGAAACAAGACTTTAGGGGCACCTGGTGGCTCACTTGGCTGAGCGTCTGCCTTCAGCTCAGGTCATGACCCCAGAGCTCTGCATTGGGCTCCCTGCTCGGGGGCGGGGGGGGGGGGTCTGCTTCTCCCTCTCCCTCTGCCCCTCCTCCCTGCTTATGTTCTCTCTCTCTCTTTCTCTCTCTCTCACTTGTAAATAAATAAAATCTTAAAAAAAAAAAAAGAAACAAGACTTTATCCAGCATCTTCTGACTCTCAACATTACATTTTTTTAACTACACTGGTAATTTCTAGACACAGATGTGAATCAGAATTACTTAGGGAACCTTTGAAAATACAGATTTTTCAGGGCGCCTGGGTGGCTCAGTTGGTTAAGCAACTGCCTTCGGCTCAGGTCATGATCCTGGAGTCCCAGGATCGAGTCCCACATCGGGCTCCCTGCTCAGCAGGGGGGTCTCCTTCTCCCTCTGACCCTCCCCCCCTCATGCTCTCTATCTCATTCTCTCTCTCAAATAAATAAATAAAATCTTAAAAAAAAAAAAATACAGATTTTTCAGACCACACTCAAAACCTACTGAATGAGAACCTCTGAAGCTGGGGCCCAAAACTCTAAAGAAATGAGAAAAATTATTCAGGAGATTCTGATGATAAGTAACATTTGGGAATCAATGATAAATGCCAGGGGTTGGCAAATCCAGCCCACTGCCTATTGTTTATTTATAAATAAAGTTTTCGTGGAACATAGCCACGTTCATTCATATACATACTGTCTGTGGCCGTTTTCAGGCTACAGTGCACAGTTGAGTATTTGTGACAGAGACTGTGTGGCCCACAAAGGGTAAAATTTTTACTATCTGGTCCTTTACAGAAAGTTTGCCAACTCCTCCCTGATCTATACCTTGCTGCCTGTCCTATTTGTGTGTGTGTAGTTGGAGATGTAGTAGACATGACGTTGGTTCCATCATGGGCATTGCAGCAGGTGCTCAGACATTCTTACTGAGTCAATAAAAATTAATTTATCTGCAGTTTACCTGAAATTAAGAGACTAAGCCTTAGGAAGTCTAAGCAGTGAAATTTAAGAAAAATAGTAATCTAGGTATGGTTCAATCACAGTGGGTGAACTGCTTTTAACAAAGATTCCTTTTCGGGCGCCTGGGTGGCTCAGTTGGTTAAGCGACTGCCTTCGGCTCAGGTCATGATCCTGGAGTCCCTGGATCGAGTCCCGCATCGGGCTCCCTGCTCGGCAGGGAATCTGCTTCTCCCTCTGACCCTCCCCCCTCTCATGCTCTTATCTCATTCTCTCTCTCTCAAATAAATAAATAAAATCTTTAAAAAAAAAAAAGATTCCTTTTCATTCAGTAGGTAATAGGGTGTTCTCTAAATGGAGAAAGATACGAGATTTCTTGCCTATATAACAGGGATTGATGACCACAATTGATGTGTAATAGAGAACTGTAATTAATTCCTAATTATTTTGGTACCCCTGATGCTGCCATAATTTTTAAAACCAAAGTCTCTTGGGTGCTTGTGGTCAAAGCTCAAGCTACTACAAGCAATTAATTACCCAGGACTGACCAAACTCTCTAGACCTGTGCTGTGTGATACAGTAGCTGTTACCCAGATGTAGGAATTTAAATTAAATCAAATTAATTTAAACTTCAATTTAAATCCCTCACTCACACATTTCAAGTGTTCAGTAGTTACATGTGGCCAGTGGCTGCCTTACTGGACAATAGAGACACAAAACATTTCTATCATTACAGAAGTTTTAGTGGACGGTGCTGTCATAGATGCTGGACTTTCAAGAGTTGCAGTTCGCTCAAATCCCAGACTTGCTATTTGACTTAATCCTTTATTTGTAAGAATGGAATAGTAATTTGTAATGTTTTCTTTTTCTAACAGCAAATAGTGATGAAATGTATTCATTCCTTGCTTTAGGGATGTCTTAGCTAAGAGCAAACTCTTTATTACATTCCGATAAGCTCCTAAGTCTTGACTCCAGGAAATATCCATCTCATTTACCCTATGGACTCTGTATTCAAGATAGTTAATCATTGGCCAGTTCATGAAGTGGTTCAGAACTGACTGTGATTTCTGGCCAAATCTATTTGGCTTGCTTAAGGATGGTGGGAAAGGGAGCAGTTTTAAAACAGAAGCTATAAAGTCAGTAAAGTATAAAGTCTTGGCATCATCTTTGAAGTGATTTAGATTTCATCATTCAGTGAATCATTTTTATTCCCAGCATCTAGTGCTTTTTACATGGTCCAAAGCGGCCCTGTGCTGCTCCACTGCAGAGGAAACTTCAAGAAATGCTGGTTTGCTACAGTGTTTTAGCTTGTGAGAGTCTCTGGGATCTTCCCTGCACCATCATGGGGTCACCTCTAGGTGGGTATTAGGGAGAGATTGGTAATTGATTTAACCTTTAATAAAGAACTTAGTCATCTTTTGTGATTTAATAAGATACATATATTTAACAGCTTGTTCCTTAAAATGTTTTCCCTGACCCCAGCAGCATCACCTTGAAGACTGCTTCTCTAGCACAGTGTTCCTCAAACTTTGAGAGGCTCCAAAGGCCACTTAAGGCTAAAAGATCCTGTAGACTCCCTAACTTATTCTTAGTTAACTCTCATCAGAAATGCTACCAAGAACCTACTTTTCTGTAAATTACCAGATCTTTGTCATTTTGCACCTCAGAGCAAGGCAGCTGTGACAGGATTGGGAGTGGGTTAGGGGTGGGTGAGAGAGAGCAAGGATTCAAGTATAATCTCACTCATTCTGGTTTTTCCTGCCATCAAACCATATTACCCTATGTCTCTCCTTCATTCTTTCTGAGCTGAGATGGCGGGATCCAACCATATTGGGTGTTAAAAGCTGTCATTTGATGGTATTAAGGGATCTCTTCAGGAGTCAGGGTGTTCAGAAGGATTCTCCTCACCCACTCTCTGTGTCTTCTGTTCTGCTGTCCAAAGCTTCCTGGACACTTCTGTGAGATATTGGTATATCTTGCTCTGGCATTTTGGATCACTTTAGGGACTAACATGAAAACCATGTAAAGGTCATCTTCAGACCATGATTTTAAAACATTGATCCAAAAATGATCCACTCAGGTCACCTAGATTTCTACCCCTAATAAATACTCTTTTGAGCCCAATCTTTTTTCTTACACTCAGAATGAGTCCAAAAAAGGGCTAATGTTTAGTGTAGATTACATCCTAAAAGCACTTTTTAGGAAGTTGACTGTGATAGAGATTTCTATTTCCTTTACAGGTCATTTTACCTGGGACAAATACCTAAAAGAAACATGTTCAGTCCCAGCGCCTGTCCATTGCTTCAAGCAGGTAATTGATTCTCGACATCTTTAGTAGGTGGGAGGCAAGTAGGTTTGTTCTGGTCCTGAGACAAGCAAAACAAGCCCTTGGACTTCTCACCTGAAGGCCCCAGAATAAACTTCTGTGGGAAGAATACAGCTCAAGGCTCAAAATTGATGAATTTTGGCGGCAGACAGTCTCTCCACCTTCATCCCAAGTAACACCTTTTCCTTTCTTAACCTCTTTGAGGCTATATTTTGTTACTGGGAACAATACCCAATTTTTATGATAGCTCTTAATTCAGACAGATAGGAAACAGAGTTGTAGCCCGTAGATAGTGCTTGAAAGGGGAGCAGTATTCATTTCTCTTTATGCAACACCCCGGCCACAGTCCTGCCTTTCCGTAAGAATACTGGCACCAAGTTCCACTGGAGAGTATGTTAGGACTTTATTAGAGGTTGCTCCGAGCTTCCCATATAGGATTAAGTGTCCCACACAATGCACAGATAATGTTGACTATATCAGCACATGATAAGGCTGGTAAACAAAGAAGTGTACTGCTGTTAAATAGAGCTAAACATCAGGAAGCTATTTATACCTTCCTTTATTATTCAAGTATTTATTTCCTCAAATTGTCAACATTTCACTTTAAAATTTGTCTGTGTTCTAAATAAAAATGCAAATCCAGGACTTCTGCTTATTTGAAATAAGAGGGACTAAATTCATACTCCCACCCAAAGTAATAATAATAAAAGACAGTATATTAAACAGTAGTTTTCAAGTTACTGAAGATCAGGCAGCCAAGCACAGTGATCTCTGAGAGATGAAAAACAATGAGTTGAGCCCCTTATGATTTCCAGCTTACTGCCTTAAGAGAGTTTTGAGACCATGGCCCATAGAAGAGGAGCCCAGGGTGAGCCAGTGGCTCCCTAATTTGAAGAGATGGAGCTGAGAGGGGAAACCAAGGTGGCTAGAATTTAGAGGACAGAGTGCCTAAGAGGAAAGAGCTGCACAGAAAGAAAACCACAGAGATCTGCAGAAAGCCCTCTTCAAGTCTTCAGCAAAGTGATGCTGTTTCATGTATGCAGTTGAGGAAACTACCCAAAGCCAAGAGAAAAGCCATCTGACAGGATTGGAAGGATCAGAGCCTCACACTCCCACAGGGCTGAGAATAATGCCTGATTCCACCAGCTAGACTGGAAAATGTCATCATTCATGTGGCATACAGTGGAAAACTTGGGAAGATTTTACTCAGCAGTGGGAAATAATTAGCCTTAGAATGAGGCTCTGGACCTGCCTAACAAATCATAAAAGTAAGACTCAAAATGATCAAACTGTTTTCAGGTGACTTAAGGGCATCTAAGAACACAGCACAAGAAGGAATGCGAAAATAATCAGCAACCAACAGGTAAAAGACAAATGTCTATCAAAGATTACCAAGCATGTAAAGAGGCAGGAAAACATCATCAGTCATGAGTGGAATAATCAACCAATTGAAACAGACTCAGAACCTATATAGATCTTAGAATAACAGACAAAAACATTAAAACATGTATTTTAATTGTATTCCATTTGAAAGTTAAGCAGAGACACGAAAGATAATGAAAAACTCATACTGAACTACTATGTGCAAAATGAAAAATACACTGGATGGGATTAATGGCAGAAGAGATCAGTAAACCTGAAGACATAGCAGTAGAAACCATCCAAAAATGAAACAGAAGAGAGAAAAGAATCTTAAAAAGATGAAAAAGAACATTAGTGAGTCAAAGGATAACTTCAGTTTCCATGGGATAACTTCACAGACCATGTAATTAGAGTCCCCAAAGGAGAAGAGATGAGGGATGGAAAAAATATTTGAAGATACAATGGCTAAAAAATTTCCAAAATTGAGGAAAACTGTAAATCCACAGATTGAAGAAGCTGTGTGAATCCCCCCCCAAATAAAAGACAAGAAGAAAACTAATTAACGCATATCATAAAGGCTCAAAGTTATCAATAGAGAACATCTTAAAAGCAGCCAGAGAAAAAAGACACTTTACAGAAAGGTTAACTAACTTAGTTAACATTATATTTTCATATATTTAGTTACATTATATTTACTTGTCAGAAACAATGCGAACAAGAAAGTTGAGTAACATGTTGAAAGTAACAAAAGGAAAAACTGTCAACCTAGAATTCTATACCCACTAAAAAGATCTTCCAAAAACAATACCAGGTGGAATTACGGATCTATAAAAAGGAATGAAAGTCCCTGGTAATTGTAATTATAAGGGCAAATACATAAGATGTTTTTCCTTATTATTTAAATCTCTACAAAAGATAATCATGTAAACAATAATAATCATATTGTATTGTAGAGGTGATTACAGATGTATAAGTAAAATGTATAACATAAATGCCCAGGAGAGGAGAAATCTTAAATATACTCTTGTAAGATTCTTATACATGAGGTATAATGTATATGATTAGTATATTCTTGTAAATAGTATATTCTTATAAGAATAGTATATTCTTATAATGAAGTAGGATAATATTACCTGAAGATAGACTGATAAGTTAAACATGTTTACTATGAACAGCAGAGCAACCACGAAAATAATAGAAAATAAATAGCAGATGGTAGACTTAAATCCAACCATATCAGTAATCAAATTAATTATAAATGGTCTAAATGCCCTAGTTAAAAGGTTGAGATTGTCACATTGAATAAAAAAACAAGATCCAATTTTATACTGCTTGCAAGAAATTATACTTTAAATATAAAGACACAAACAAGTTAAAAGTAAAAGGATAGAAAATAATATACCTTGCTGACATGAGCCACAATAAAACTAAAATGACTATGTTAATATCAAAGTATATTTCAGAGTAGAGAATACTACCAGAGATAAAAAAGGTAATTTCATCATGAAAAAGGGTCAGACATTTTTACATGAAGCAAAAAATGATAGAAATGTAAGGAGAAATGAATAAATCTAAATTTATTTATAGATGGAGTTCTAATACTCCCCTCTATGACTAAAGAACACGTAGTAGGAAATCAGCAAATGAATAGTAGACATTAGCAACACTGTCAACCAGTGGGACCTAACTGACAGGTATAGAGCACCCCCAGCAACAGCAGAATGTACATTCTTTTCAAGTGCACACAGAATATTTACCACCTTAGACCATATTCGGGACCATAAAGTAAGTTTTGATAAACTTAAAAGGACATAAGTAATATAAAATTTGTTCTCAGGTTACAATGAATTAAAAATTAATAGCAAAAAGTTATGTGGAAAATAATACCTCCAAATATTTGGAAACAAAGTAACATATTTCTAAATACCCCTTGGGTATGGAGAAATAAAAAGGGACATTAGAAAATATTTTCAACTAAATGGAAATGAAAATTTCAGAATTGTGGATTGCCGCTAAAGCAGTCTTTACAAGGAACTTATAGCACTAAACACTGATACTAAAAAGAAGAAGAGTTTCATTTAGTCACCTCAACTTCCATTTTAAATAATGAGGGGGAGAAAAAGAGCAAGTTAACCCCAAAGTATGCAGAGGAAAGGAAATAATAAAGATCAGAGCATAAACCAGTAATAGAAGAAAGAGAAAAATAATAGAGAAAATCATTGAAGCCAAAAGCTGATTCTTTGCAAATAACAATACAAACGATAAACCTCTAGCCAGATTAATCAATAATAAAAGAGAGAAAACAGAGATTACTAATGTCAGATTTGGAAGGGGTACCCTCACTATTGATTGTACAAATATTAAAAGGATAATAAAGGAATATTATGAACAAATTTATGCCTTTAAATTTGACAAGTTAGTTGAAATGGATAATTTTCATGAATAACACAAATTACCAAAGTTCACTGAATAACACTCTGTTACAAAAGTTGAATTCGTAGTTAAGAAATTTCCCACAAAGAAAATTTCAGGTCTAGATGACTTCACTGGTGAATTGTTGCAAACATTTAAGGAAAAGGTAATGCAAATTCTACAGACTTTTCCAGAAAGTTTAAGAAAAGGGAATACATTCCAGCTCATTCTGTGAGGCAAGTATTATTCTGATACCAAAATCAGGTAAAGATACTGAAAGAAAAGAACTACAAAGCAGCATCTCACATGAAAATACATGTAAAAGTTCTAAAGAAAATTCTAGGAAACTGATTTTAACAATATGTAATAATAATTCATCATGACCAGGTGGAGCTTAATTCCAAGAATGCTAGGTTGATTAAACATTCAAAAGTCAATCAGTGTTTCACCATATGAACACACTAATGAAGAAGAAGTGTGATCATCTCAGTAGATGCAAAAAAAGCATTGACAAAATCCAGTGTCCATTACTAATAAAAACTCTCAATAAACAAGATATAGAAGGGCATTTCCTAAATCTAAGTCCTAAAGGGCATCTATGTAAAACTTAAATCTATCATACTTAATGGTAAAAGTTTAAATGCTTTTCCCTTAACGTCAGGAACAAGACAAGGATGTTTGCTCTTGCCACTTCCATTCAACATTGTACTACCAATGTGACCAGGCCAAAAGAAAAGGAAAGGAGGAAAGGAAGCTGGAAGGGTGGGATGAAGGAAAGGGATTCAGATTGAAAAATTTAGAGCAACCACCAAAGAAAATATACATGAATTGATGGCTAACATTTTATCATTAGGGAAATACAAAGTAAAACCATAATGAGATATCTCTGTACATTTATTTAAATGTCTCTGATAAAAAAGACTGACCATTCCTAATAGTGGCAAGGATGTGGAGTAAATGGAACTTTCATAAAATACTGGTGAAAACATAAAAATGATTCAATCACTTTAAAATATAGTTTGGTGAAAAGCTTCAGCAAACTACTGAGCCAAAAAAAAAAAAAATCACTAAACTAGGAATTAAATAATACATCTTTAACTTGAAAAAAATTTTATACCTCAGTACTATGGTTAAAAATAACTCAATAGGAGACATAATGGAAGAGAAAGTCTCATTTACAATAGCAGCAATATATATAATTTTTTCCATACAAAGATTCATACATGGATGTTCATAGATTTATTTGTAATAATCAAAAACTGGAAACACACCAAATGTTTATCAACATGAACTCAGCAATAAAAAGAAATGAATTATTAATGCATTCAGCAATAGATTGATATCAGAATAGTTATGCAGAGTGATAATATCTACAAAAATCCTATAGCCAACATCATACTTAATGGTGAGAAACTAGAAACTTTCCCACTAAGATCAGGAACAAGGCAAGGACATCTCTCACCACTCCTTTTCAATATCATAGTGGAAGTTTTAGACTGTAATAAGACAAAAATAAAAGATATACAGATTGGGAAGGAAAAAAAATAAAACTTTGTTTGCAGATGACATAATTGTCTCTGTAGAAAACCTGAAATGCCCCCGCCCCCCAAAAAACCCTCCTAGAACTAGTAAGCAGTTATACAAGTTTGCAAGGTACAGGTTAATATATAAAAGTCAATCACTTTCCTTCATACTGTAATGAACAAGTACAATTTGCAATTAAAAACACAATTCCATTTAGCACGTCCAAAAATGAAATACTTAGATATATATCTAATAGAATATATGTTAGATTTATGTGAGGAAAACTACAAAACTCTGGCGAATGAAATCAAAGAACTAAATAAAATGAAGAGTGATGTTCAAGAATAGGAAGACTCGGGGTACCTGGGTGGCTCAGTCGGTTAAGCATCTGACTCTTGATTTTGGCTCAGATCATGATCTCAGGGTTGTGTGATGGAGCCCTACATTAGGCTCCGTGGCCCAGTGTGGAGTCTGCTTGAGATTCTCTCTCTCCTGCCCATCCTCCTGCTTGCACATGCTCGCTCTCTCAAATAAATAAATAAATAAATAAATAAATAAATAAATAAAATCTTTAAAAAAAAAGGATAGGAGGACTCAATATTGTCAAGATGTCAGTTCTTCTCAATGTGATCTATAGATTAAATGCAAACCTAATCAAAATTACAGGACGTTCTTTTGTAGAAATTTGATTCTAAAGTTTATATGGTGAGACAAAAGATCTAGAATAGCCAACATAATATTGAAGGAGAACAAAGTTGGAAGACTGACACAACCCAACTTAAAGCCTTGCTCTAAAGAAACAGGAGTCAAGACAGTGTGATATTTGCAAAGGAAGAGCCAGATGGATCAATGGAACAGAATAGAGAGCCAAGAACGTTCTGCATGGAGCACTGGGTGTTGTGCACAAACAATGAATCATGGAACACTACATCTAAAACTAATGATGTAATGTATGGTGATTAACATAACAATAAAAAATTTTTTAAAAAATAGAGAGCCAAGAAATAGTCCCACATAAGTAAAGGCAACTGATCTTTTGACAAAGGAGCAAAAGCCATACAATGGAGCTGAGATAGTTTTTTCAATGAATAGTGCTTCAACAACTGGACAGTCACATGCAAAAAAAAAAAAAAAAGGAATCTAGACAGAAATCTTAACACCCTTCACAAAAATTAACTCAAAGCAGACCACAGACTAAATGTATTAACTCAAAACTATAAACTCCTAGAAGATAACAGGAGAAAAACAAGATGACTTTGGGTGTGGTGATGACTGTTTAGATACAACCACAGGCCTGATCCATGAAAGAAATAATTGATAAGCTGGACTTCATTAAAATTAAAACCTTCTGCTCTGTGAATGACACTGTGAGACAAGCCACAGACTGGGAGAAAATATTTGCAAAAGGTGTATCTGATAAAGGAATGTTATCCAAAATATACAAAGAACACTTAAAGTCTCAAAAATAAGAAAGAAAACAACTTGATTAAAAAACGGGCCAAACATCTTAATAAACACCTCACCAAAGACCTGCAGATGACAAAAAAGCATGTGAAAAGATGTTCCACATCATATATCATCAGAGAAATACAAATTAACAGTAGTGAGATACCACAACACACCTATTAGAATGGCCGAAATCCAGAACAGTAACACCACCAAAAACTGACAAGGATGTGGAACAAAAGGAACTCTCATTCATTGCTGTTGGGAGTGCAAAACTGTACAGCCATTTTGTAAGATGGTTTGGTGATTTCTTACAAAACTGAACATACTCTTTCTATACCATCTAGCAATCGTATTCCTTGGTATTTACCCAAAAGATTTTAAAACTTACATCTGCACAAAAACTTGTGCATAGATGTTTATTGCACTTTTATTTGTAACTGCCAAAACTTGGAAGCAACCAACCTACCTTCAGTAGGTGAATGAAAAAACTGGTATAGCCAATAAATGGGATATAATTCAGCCCTAAAAAGAAATGAGCTATCAAGCCATGAACAGACATGGAGGAAACTTAACTGCATATTACTAAGGGAGAGAAGCCAGTCTGAAAAGGCTGCATACTGTATGATTCCACCTATATGACAATCTGGAAAAGGCAAAACTATGGAGACCCTAAAGAGGATCAGTGATTGCCAGTGGTTGAGTGGGTGAGGGATGAATAGGCAGAGCACAGAGGATTTTTAAGGCAGTTAAACTATTCTTATGATCCTATAATCATGAATACCTGTCGTCATACATTTGACCAAACCCACAGAATGTACAACACCAAGAGAGAACCCTAACGTAAAGTGTAGACTTCGGGTAATCATCATGTGTCAGTATAGGTTCATCAGTTGTAACAAATGTATTGCTGTGGTAGGGGTTGTTGATAATAGGGGAGACTATGCATGTGTTGGGGCAGTTTGTATATGAGAATTCTCTTCACCTTCCTGTCAGTTTTCTTCTGAACCTAAAACTGCTCTTAAAAAGATCTTTTAAAAAAAGAAATGAATTATTGATATATTCAACAATATGGATGAATATCAGAATAATTATGCTGAGTGAAAGAAGCTAGACACACACAAAAAGTATATTCTCTATGATTCCACTTAAGACTAGAAAATGCAAACCAGTCAATCTACAGTGATAGAAAGTGTTTACCTGGGGACAGGGGTCTGGGTAGGGCTAGACAGAGGGATTATAAAAGGACATGAGAAAACTTGGGAGTGTGTCCATGTTCATTACCTTGATTGTGGTGATGGCTTCAAGGGCGTATGTGATGTATGTGGTATCATGGGTGTATACATATGTCAAGATTTAATAAAGTGTATCGTTTATGGTATGTCAATTTAACTTAAAACTGTTTTTAAATATGAATTGATTTATAAGTTAATGTCAGGGTAAGAAGAATATTAACCCCCAATAGTGTGTATGGTGAATATACAAACCAATACACTGAAATGCTCCATGAAGAGACACTAATGATATGTAGGCTTAATAGGATGATTTCTGAGAAGATAATATTATGAATACCTGGAGATTTAGGATGTTGGAGAAGATAGGATGAGAAAGCATTTAAATCAGGACCATTTGAGACACTGCTATGCCTTTCTTACTGGTGTGAGTCAATATTTGATGCTTCTCTGGAAAGTAATTTTTTTCCCCTTTATCTCACCTTCCAGTGTTTCTTTTACATGAAACCCTTCCTCAGAACTAGGGAATAGTTCAAGGCAGTTGTCTCAGGCCCAGCTATAACCCATTTCAGTCCAAAGCATAAATTGTCAGGTTCCATCTCTTAACATCCTTACTGAAAATGCCATTTACTCTTAGTCTTCCTAATCCCCATGGCTTGTTTTTCTCAGTCCTACACACCTCCAAGCAACGAGTTCAAGATCAGCATGAAATTGGAAGCACAGGACCCCAGGAACACCACATCCACATGTATTGCCACAGTAGTTGGACTGACAGGTGCCCGCCTCCGCCTTCGCCTTGATGGCAGTGACAACAAGAATGACTTCTGGCGGCTGGTTGACTCAGCTGAAATCCAGCCTATTGGGAACTGTGAGAAGAATGGGGGTATGCTGCAGCCCCCTCTGGGTGAGTAGACCTAAGCTCTCCTTAGCCAATTAGTTATCTTTCCAAAATTGTACATCATATTATGGGAAAGCCTAGGTCCCCTGCCTATTCCTTCTTTTTCATATGGCCAAAAGAAAAGGCCCACCCAAAATGAAATGAACAGATCCATCTCTACATTAACTTATAATATCCAAGCTTCTCTTAAGCTCTCCTTTTTCTAACTAGAACCCATACCTTTCATCCTTCTTTGTCAGTTCTCATTTACCCTGAGAGAGAGAATGGAAGGAGATCTTACCATTTAACCTGCCTCAAAAAACCACAGAACTTTTACCAAATCCTACAATGATAACAAAAGGTGAGAGATAATTTCCCAGTAAAAGGTGACTATTATAGGGGTTCCTTCTTTCCTTTCCCCTAAATTCTCACTTGGTCCTTGTAGTTTTCTCAATTTGAATTAATTTGCGTTTTTTATTTAAACTAATAACCCCACTATATCTTTCTTCTCAAGATCAGACTTATCTTTTTTTCCCCTCGGTATACCTCAGTGATTTAGCCCGTCTCATCAGTCACTATCAATCACTATTGCAGTGAGTCTCAACAGAGAAGAGAGAGAGATGGGTTATGAGCTATGGCCCCTCAGAAGACTGTACTAAATTAATTGAGCTTTAGAGGACAGGTATCATTTGCAAGAGATCCAAGGGTGGTTACTGAATATTAGCCCCCATTTAAAAAATTTATTTGTATTGTAAAATTCCAAACATATACAAAAGTAGAAGGAATAGCACAGTGAATGTCCGTATATTCTTTATCCTTGGTAACTACCAACACATAGTCATTCTTGTTTTATTTGTACCTGCACATATTCCCTGCCCTCTCCTGCCCAATTGCCCAAACATCATTATCATGCTATCATTAAATATTTAGTATCCGTGTCTCATAGATAATATTTTTAAAAACATAATCATAGTAACATTATCATATGTAAATAAGCTAATGATAATTCATTAATATCAACAAATATTTACTCAGTGTTTAAATTTTCCCTGTTGTCTGTCTGTCTGTCTCTTTCTCTCTCTGTTAGTTTCTCTGAATCAGGATTCAAATAAGATCCACATATTGCAGTTGGTTGATATGTCCTTTAAGTCTCTTTTAATCTATGGATTCTCCTTCTCTCTTATTTTTTTCTCACAATTTATTTGTTGAAAAACCTAAATAATTTGTCTTTAATATCCCCCACAATTAGATTTTTGCCAATTGTATCTCTATGGTATCATTTGACATGTTTCTCTGTTCTCTCTTTCCTAGAAATTGGCAGCTAGGTCTAGAGGCTTGATCAGGTTCAGGTTCAATTTTCTCATAAGAATATTTCATAGGTGATGGTGTTTACTTCTATTAGGAAGCATATATGGTCTTGTTGTCTCTCATTTTATAATGTAGCAGCCATTACTGCTCGTGGTCTACATCAAGGGTTGACAGATTTTCTTAAAGGGTTAGACAGCAAAACTTCCAGGCTTATTGGCCATACATTCTCTATTGCAACTAGTCAGCTTTGTCATTGTAATACAAAAGCAGCCAGAGACAATAAATAAACAAATGAGCAAGGCTGTGTTCCAGTAAAATCTTATATTTACAAAAACAGATGACCAGTCTGCTGGCTATAATTTGCTGACCCCTGATTTAGATCAATCAATTCATTATGTTTACAAAATGGGAAATTTTAATCTTAAAATTCCATCCACATAAATTAAATGGAATATTTCTATTAAAATAAACTTCCATCAGTTATTTGGCTATTGTAAGGATATCATTTATGGAAGAAAGCTTAAATACTTGATTCTTTATTTAACCAATTTTCAAAATGATGAATTGGTTTACTACCATCCTCCAAAAATATTTAAGGACAGTTTTTTTGTTACTGTTGTTTAGTATCATAAACCCAAGAATTCATACATATTTGACATGTTTCATTTCATTGCATTAATTGTCCTTATTGATTCTTGATTTGTCCCATCATTGGCTGTGTAGGAGCCTCATCAAATGGTCTCCTGACTTTATTGCTTGATAGCTCTCTTGGATTTTTGAAATTTCAAAATGTTCCAGGCTCATCTTACATACTATCTGCCCCAAATATGGAATCAGCTACTTCTTTTAGGTGCCTGGGTTCCTTTTAGTGGGAAATGATATTTAGAGACTGTAATCTGAACACTAGAGTGCTCAGTGCTAATGGGTTGGTGGTTCTTTCTATGTCTTTTTGGCATAGATTTTTATCTTTATTAAAGGTAAAATCATTAGTTCATATTGATACTTCCTACTAAAATGCAGGATAAGTGGTGTTTTTATTTACTTTATCTTTGCTGTCTTAAATCTGTATCTCCTTTGCACCACAACAAAACCCTAGTTCTCCATATGACTAACAAAATAACTCATTTTTTTTATCATATAGTACACATACAGCAGTCTCAGAATAACAGTAACACTATCATTATCATTACTGACAGTGTTTGAGTTACTTGCATTTCTTTTTTTCTTACCCTCAAGTGTAGTCAATAATATGTTATAAGGTTGTTTGGATTGGTTTCTCTCTGAGTGGCAGTGCCACCAAGAATAAACATAGGTTCATTTGTTATATTTTTTTAAAAGATTTATTTATTTTAGAGAGAGAGCGCATGCACGCACGTGAATGGGGGAGGCGCAGAGGAGAGGGAGAGAGTCCCCAAGCAGACTCCCTCCTGAGCACGGAGCCCGATGTGGGGCTCAATCCCAGACCCTGAGATCACAACCTGAGCCAAAATCAGGAGTCAGATGCTCAACCATCTGAGCCACCCAGGCACCCCGCTATTTTTTTCTTTATTTTTAGAGTTTACTTTTTAGAAATGTTCCTTTATAAATATATATGTGACATACATCATTCTTAAAGTCAAATCTATAAAACAAAGTATATTCAGAGAAATCCCCTTCACTTCATTCCTTTCTTCTGCCATAGGCCACCACTTTCTTTTAATTTTATAGCTTGTACTTCATTTTTTTTATTCTTATGTTAATCCCCATACATTACATCATCAGTTTTAGATGTAGTGTTCCATGATTCATTGTTTGTGCATAACACCCAGTGCTCCATGCAGAATGTGCCCTCCTCAATACCCACCACCAGGCTAACCCATCCTCCCACCCCCCTCCCCTCTAGAACCCTCAGTTTGTTTTTCAGAGTCCATCGTCTCTCGTGGTTCTACTTCATTTTTTTTTAAGTGGTTCTTTTTTTTTTTTTTTAAAGATTTTATTTATTTATTTGACAGAGAGACAGCGAGAGAGGGAACACAAGTAGGGGGAGTGGGAGAGGGAGAAGCAGGCTTCCCGGGAAGCAAGGAGCCCGATGCAGGGCTCAATCCCAGGACCAATCATGACCTGAGCCGAAGGCAGATGCTTAACGACTGAGCCACCCAGGTGCCCCTGTACTTCATTTTTTAAAAATACAAATATATTTGTTTGTGTGTCTGTGTCTGTGTGTACATTCATACATATGTATTTCCCACTTTCTTATATAAATGCAGCATACTATACATATTTGTCTTAACCTTGCTTTTTTCCATTTAATGAAATATCCTAAAGTTGATTTCTTAGTAGTATGGAGATATTTCTTAATCCTTTTTATAGCTGCATAGTACTGTATAATTCTCAACCTGCTTTATGAATCACTATTTAGAAACATCTTGATAGGCTATTAAAAAATACAATTGACCCTTGAACAACACAGGTTTGAACTGCACAGCTCCATTATACACAGATTTATTTCAATAAATACAGTACACTACTATAAATGTATTTTCCCTTCCTTATTTTCTTAATAACATTTTTTTTCTCTAGCCTATTTTATTATAAGAATACTCTATATAATACATACAACATACAAAATATGTGTTAATCAGCTCTTTACATTATCATTAAGGCTTCAGGTCAACGGTAGGCTATTAGTTAAGTTTTGGGGGAATCAAAAGTTACACATGATTTTTGAGTGCATGGGGTGAGTGGGGGTCAGTACCCCTAACCTCTGCATCGTTCAGGGGTCAACTATATAAGCCCCCAAGGATAATAGTGATGATTTAAATCACAGTCTTCCAGTAAATTCTCTAGAAACGTACAGATCAAAAAGGAAACCAAGCCACCCATAATTCATGTTTAAATGTAACTGGGAGTCAAGGTTTCAATTACATGTTGTCTATGTGTTCAGATATAAAGATCTGAAATCATTAGAGCTAGTACCTGACCCATACCAGAATGAATAGTTTTATGTAGGTAGAAATTGCATTTAGAAAGGGGAGGGCAGTGGGAGCCTAACACAGTCAAAATTACCTCCAGGAAAAGATAGTTCAGTTTAGAGTGGGAAATACTGAGAACAGAGCTAAGACCTACTTGATTAGAACATTGGCTACTGGGGAATCCAAAGGAAGAGAGTGGATTGAAAGTGTGAGGGACTAGAGATAGCACTCTTAAGAAGAGGACTACCTTTGGGGGACATATGTTGAAGGAAAAGAAAGAAGTCAGGGGTTATAATTCAGAATTATACAGAAACAGAAGAGAATCAGTCAAGAGACACACCAGTCTTCCCATCCCATTCCAACAGGCTCATCTACTGAAGAAACTGTGTTTCACTAGGTCAACAGAAAATTCATAACCCAAGATTCCTGCCAAAATAGAACCTCCCGTTTTTGCTGGTCCGGGAAAATATAATATATTTCAAATGATTACGAAACAGTAGTCAATATGTATAAAAAGCTTCTATATGATGAAAAACCAAAGGTGAGAATAAAACCATTTTAACTACTGAAAATTCTGCCCAAATCAGTTACTAACCAGAAGAAAACTATTGCACAACAACCCAACTTGAATTAAACAGATGTTGACAGATAATGAAAAAAATCCCATGAATCATAAATTTTAAAAGTCAGACTAGAAATGCACAATAGACAGGAAGACGTGAAAACAGAATTGTCCAAACTCAAGAAAAAAATTGAAGAAGAACAAAATAATCTCAATTACAGACTCAATTCCAGGGTGCCCAGTGCATACTAGGTTTAACTGAAAATATAATAAGGGACATTGAGAAGAGAAATAGAAACATCCAAGAGAATAAAAATAAATATTAGGAAAGGTTAAAAAGTATCAGAAAGGAACTCTTAGATATAGAACATAGTCAATAAAGATTGTATAATTGGATGTATAATTGAAGTCTCTGAAGAAGATGAACAAAATAATGAAACAATTAATACTTAAAATTGTAATATAAGAAAGTTTTCCAAAAATTAAAGAAGACCTGAACCTACACATTGAAAGGGCCTACCTTTTTCCTGGAAAAATTGATTCAGATTGGTTACTCTAAAATGTATTCTAGTAAAACTCTTACACTCTAAGAATAAAGAAAAATCTCCCCAAGCCTCCAGGAAAAAGGCCAAGTTATTTACAAGGGAAAGAAAGTGAAGTTTGGATCATACGTCTCTACCACAAAATACAAAGAAAGAAAATAATAACGGGGTTTTCTATCTGTACAAGCTGTTTTTCAGGTATTGAGATTATACTGAAACAGTGTTCAGCATGCAAGAACTCAGGAAATACTATAACCCCAGGCCCTACCTGAGAAAACAGTTACAGAAAGACCTTCATCCAAATAAGGAATGATCAAGCTAAGACAAAAACAAAGGTGGAGACAAGAGTAGAATAGTATGGTATCAGTCTGGATCCAGTGAAGAGAGAGAACCCACACAGTAATTTGAACACAGAAAGTGTAATACAGTTGTTAACTGTAACACAGGATTGAGGGATTGAGGGATTGGCTAGTCAAAAGGAAAGAGAACTCTAAAGAATATAAGAGCAGACATAAGGAGAAGCCACTAGACTGGAGCTGAGATGGAGAACCCCAGGAAGGACCTCCCCTCCGCGCCCATCCTCAGGGCGGAGATGTTGGAGCGGGCACAGCTGTGGCTTGCTGGACGAGAGAAGTCACTGTGGTGTGCCACAGCAGTGGAACTTGCTAGAAATTTGCCTTCAAGGGTACCTCTAAGGAAAGCTGTTCATGGAGAGCTGTCTCTCTGGAGTGCTACAAAACCACCTCGGTGGAGGAGGGTGGCGGCAGCACTGGCTACTGATGCTGCTGGCTGTCCCGCACCGCAGGATATGGACAATGCAGAAGGTTGGGGTGCTGCAGGTGCCCGCCACGCAAACACTGGAACCAGGAAGCAAACCCCCTTCCTCCTGTAATATCCTTAGTTGGGATCAAAGGATATCACCTGAAACTGATAAACTAAATAGTAGAAGCCTAAATGAGGAAAAGGTAAATTAAGGACATTAGAAAATATGTTAGTATAAAGGTAACCACTAAAACAAAGTTCCAAAATGTCCTAAATAACAAAGGAACAAAAACATCAAGGAACAGACCATCCAGAGAAAGAGATAAACTAAATATGGAAAGCACAGTAAATAAAACATAACGTGAGAGAGTTGAGACCAAATATGTAATTTACATTAATAAATGTAAATGGTTTTAACTCACCTGTTAAAAAAATTTTCGGAATGGTGCTCAGAGTCAAACCCAGCTTCATACTGTGTACAGGAGACATACCTAAAATCAAGTGAATGAGAAAGACTAAAAATGAAAGGATGATCAAGGATATACAAAGGAAAGTCAAACAATATAATAGCGGAGATTGCAGTTCTGGTATTAGACAAGATAGAATTCAGACCAAGATTTATCAAACAAGACAAAGAAGCCACTGTATTTTAAAATGTTTAATGGTGACACAATTCATAATGAAAATTATGTAATAGTTAAAAATATTTCAGAACCAAATTACAAAGCATCTGTCTTCACAAAACAGAAATTATGGTAGGTGCAGGGAGATAAGAGACGAACACACTAATAAATTTAACACACCTCTCAAGTCAAGGCAGGTGAAGAGAACAAAACGTAAAGGTATTAAAGACTTTCTTTTCTATAAGTTGTACCAAAACATCTACTTAACTTCTTTGACTTGTACCATTCCTTCAAATAATTTGGTACCAAAAAAAAATAATAATAATTAATGAATAAGGTAGATCATATATGTGTATACATATCAAACTTTATACCCTGCTAAATGCCCTTCTACATTGAAATCTAAAACTCTAAGCAACTCTTGTTTGGAAAGGGAAATATAAACCAAAATTGCAAAATTCCTAAAAAGTAATGATAATAAACATATATCAGAATTTTGAGATTAATTGAAGCAGTGGTTGGAAGAAAACTGATAGCTTTAACCACTTGACATCAATAAAACTGAAAGGATAAAAATTAAGGATGTAAATTCCCAATTCAAAAGACTAGAAAAAGAGTCTCACAATACAAAGAAAATAAAAAGAAAGAAGAAAAATAAAGATAAAACAGGTTAATGAGGTAGAAAATAAAAAAGCAATCTATGAAAGAAAAAAAAAGGAATAAGCACAGATACACAAACGTAGAGATGACAAAGGGAGGAAATAACTCTATGTAAATAAAATAGAAAAGCGAGATGAAATAGTAAAATACTGTTTGTCAAAATTGACCCCAATAGTGTTATAATATTTAAACAGATAAGAAACATATAAAAGTTTTCAAAAAAATTGCACCTACAGCAAAGCACTATGTGCAGGTTATTTAACAGGAGAATCCTACAAAACCTTAAAGACCAGATTTTCTCCTTCTACTTGTTGTCAAAGTCAGTAATACCCGAAAGAACTTTCTGTGATGATGGAAATGTTTTGCATCTGTGCTGTCCAGTGTAGTAGTCACTAGCCACATGTGGCTACGGAGCAGTTGAAATGTGGCTCCTGCAACTGAAGACCTAAATTTTTAATTTTGCTTAATTATAATCAAAGTTAAAAAGCTTGTGTGGCTGGTGGCTACTGTGCTGGACAGTTCAGTTCTAGATCATAGAAAAGTAGGAAAACATGCAGGTTCTTTTTATGAAGCAGGTAGAATTTTGATACCTAAGTCTGATTTAAGTTACACACACATACATACAATTTCATGTATGAATATTGCTATTAAAAATCTTAAAATATTAGGAATTAGAATTCAACATATTTATAACAATAATTTGTCAAAGCAAAGTAGTGGGTTTTTTTCTGTGAATGAAAAGAAGATTTAACTTTAGAAAAATCACCTGGATATGCACATGCAAGAGAATGAAGCTGGACCTTACCTCCACACTAGATAAAAAAATTCACTCCAACTGGATGATAGTCCTAAATGTTGGAGCTACAACTATAAAACTACTGGGGGGAAATATAGGGGAAAAGCTTCATGATACTGGAATTGGCAATGATTTCTTGGAAATGACACCAAAAGCACAGGCAACAAAAAGAAAAAAAAAATAGTTAACTTGGACTACATCACGTGAAAAACTTGCTCATCAATGGACAATATTAACAGTGAAAAGAGAACTCACGGGATGGGAGAAAATATTTGCAAATCATGTATCTGATAAGAGGTTAATACCTAGAATATTTTTTAAAAATTCCTTCAACTCAACAATAAAAAACAACCAGATTTAAAAATGAGCAAAGGACTTGAATAGACATTTCTCTAAATGGCCAATAAACACATGAAAAGATGCACAACATCACTAATCATTAGGAAAATACAAATCAAAACCACACTGAGATACCATTTCACACCCATTAAGGTGGCTGTTATCAAATAGAAAATAAGAAGTATTGGTGAGGATGTGGAGAAATTGGAATCTTTGTGCACTATTGATGAGGATATAAAATGGTGCAGCCACTATGGAAAACAATATGGCGTTTCTTCAAAAACTGAAAAATAGAATTACCATATGATACAGCATTTCCGCTTTTGGGTATATAGACAAAACAATTAAAAGCAGGGACTCAAGCAGATATTTGTATACCTATGTTCAGAAGCATTATTCACAATAGCAAGAAGATTGAAGAAACCCAAATGTCTATCAGTGGAAGAATGGCTAAACAAAATGTAGCATATGCATACAATGGAGTATTATTGAACCTTTTTAAAAAGGAAAGAGATTCTGACCCATGCTACAGTGTAGATGAATCTTGAAGACATTATGCTAAGTGAAATAAGCCAGTCACAAAAGGACAAACTGTATGATCCCACTTAAACGAGATACCTAATTTAGGTAAATTCATAGAGACAGAAAATAGAATGGTGGTTGCTAGGAGCTGGTGGGGAGGGAGGAATGGCAAATTATTGTTTAACAGGTACAGAGTTCACTTGGGGAAGATGAAGAAGTTCTGGAGATGGATGGTGGTGATGGTTGCACAACAGTGTGAATGTACTTAATGCCACTTACTTTTGAGAAAGAGAAGGGGAAATATGTGTACACACACATGCACATTTTATACATGAAATTACATATTTTATATACTTAGTTTTATAAGAAGAAACACAGGAGTGTTAAACCAGAAAATAATGAAAAGGTCACCTATTGGGAGTGTCTGGGAGTAGGGTAGAAAGTATAGCAATGAGAGTGAGACTTCTCTGAGAATACTCTTTTATATTCTCTTAACTTCTGTGTTATGTAACTATTTTACTCAAAAAATAAAATGAAACCAGAAAAACAAATCATAACACAAAATTGATTACAAACAGCAACAAACTGAACTGTTTATCAAATGGATATCATAACAACATTGAAAAAAAGAATTAATTCAAATAACTTCGACACAGAACCTTCAGAGTATACCCTTAATGGGACATATTCCAAAGAAAAAAATGGAACTTCAAATAAATTCTGATGTTTTCTTAATCTTAGTGATTTTACCTTAATCATCTGAAGCTATTTTGCATACATTGAAGATAGAGCAAATGAGTAAATAAGGTACAAATATGGGATGGGGGAAGATGAAGAACCTTGTAATACAGAATTTGAATGGGAGGTATCTATATGAACTCTTAACTTAAAAAATATATATAATTTTATATATACTTGTACTATAATTATATAAGCCCTATTCGTTGAAAAGGTCTAGAAGTAATGACACCTCAGTACCAATGTGGTTTCTAAATCCCACTCTTCACTAGAAGGAATCATGGCTCCTTGGAGAAATGGCTGATTTCAAGACTGAGCAGAAGAGAAAATATAAGATGAATTTGGAACATTATATTATGCCAGAAAGAAAAGAATTCTCAAAGAATGATGGGGACACATCAGAAGGACAGGAGCCAGCTTGAAGGGGCTCTGACCAGCCAAAATTGGAACAATATAAATATCAGAAAAATAATGAAAACAAAAGAACAATGGTATTGGCATCCATGGGTCCCTAGTGTACAAAAACAAAAAAATTTTAGAGTTGCAGGGAAAGGTCTAATTACAGAATGCCAGCTAATAAATATAGAAAGAATGATAGAAAATTACCATTTTGCAACCACCATTTCAGTTGGTTCAGGCAGGGATAATCAATGAATGCTAAAACCATTGGGTAAAAAAGCTTATCGGAGAACAGGATATTCACATAATCTCAGTGTTTTTCCCCACTGATTACCTATTAATTACAAAGGGAAATTATAATGAAGATATCCGTCAGTCACTCCTTAACAAGTGATCAAATTTAGTATCATCAATAATTAGGTAAACTGACATTACGTGCTTCTTAAAGTAATGAAGTGAGAAGTATTCAAATCACTTGTATTTTTGTCAAAACTGTTTAGTATGAATGTAATCATAAGGAAACAATCAGAAAGAAATCGAAGTTGTGGGATATTCTATCAAACAGCTAGCCCACACTCTTCTTCAAAAATACCAGCTTCATGAAAAAAAAAACAAAAGGCAACAGGACTGTTCTAGATTAAAGGAGCCTAAAGGAACATGACAACCAAATGCAATATGTAATTCTCGATCAGCTCCTGTATTTAAAAAATTAAACAGCTATAAAGGACACTTTGGGGACAATTGAGGATATTTTGAATTAAATTTCTTGGGTATGACAGTATTACTGTTTTAAAAGAGAATGTCCTTGTTCTGAGGACAAATGTACTGATGTATTTAGGGGTGAAGTGTCACTGTGTCTCTGACTTCCTCATAGTTCAGAGGAAAAACTGTGTGTAGATAGATGGAAAGCAAATACGGTGAAATGTTACTAGTTGTTGAATTTAGGTGAAGGGTACATAGTTGTTCATGTACTGTTTTTGCTACTTTTCTCTAGGTTTAAGATTTTTCAAAATAAAAAGTTTAAATAAATTATGTATATAATTATACATATATATGTGTGTGTGTTCATGTTCCCCAGGCCTCCTCTGGACCTCTCCCCAGAGTTGCTGAATCAGAATCTCTAGGTAATGGGGCTTGGGATTCTGCATGGTAAAATGACTCTCCCGAGACTCTAACAAAATTGGTCTATATTTGGGAAACATTGCCCTAGAAGAGCATTCTTCTGTAAAATCTTGTATGATGTGTGTGTGTGTGTGCGCGTGTGCGTGTGTGTGTGTGCTGTTCACAAAGGGAACATTCATATTCCCTTGCAGAGTCCTCCGGGGGAAAAGGTGGAAAGGTAGAATGATCCTCAGATGACATTATTAACTCAATGCTGCCAACCTTTTCCTCACACTCCCTTGTTTTACTGACCTATTCTACTCAAGACTGATTATTTCTTCTAAACAAGACTATTTGGATCACTAGTTCTCAAACTTGGCTGCCAGTTAGAATCACCCAGAGACCTCTTAAAAATTTCAGTGCCTAGGCCTTACCTCAGATCAGTTAAATCAGAATTTATGATTCTGGGTGGGACCAGTGTAGTCTTTAATGCTCCCTCAGGGGATTCCAATGTCCACGTTTGAGAGTCCCTGGTCTAAAACAGAAGCTGGCTTCTGGTGAGGGCCCTAGTCAAGTGTGTCAGGATCCCAGGACACAGTGCCTAGTCAGCAAACGTGGTCACATGCTCTGGGGTCTATGTGGTACCTTGACTTGAAAGGAACTCTTTGTATATTCCTGTCACTGATCAGTCTTTCCACTTGCTAAGTAGCCTCCAGGGCCTGTCAATAGAAAGGGGGTTTTAAAAAGATACACATCTCATTTTGTGATCACAGAACTTGAACTCTATTAAAACCTCTGGGGTGGTCAACCCAAAAATTTGGAAGTTACTTTAACCAAACCCCCCCTCTTCTCTACAGCAAGGACCCTGCCAGACCTATGTACACATATACCTATCTCAAGATGAGTCACAACCCCCACCCCCAGTTAAATCAATCTGAATTAACTTGTGTTTGCGAGTGTATATGGGAATGTACCACCGATATGGGGATAGAGACCTATCAGAACTAAACGGAATCCAGACTTCCCAGATAGTCAGGGCAGATACTCCTTCCTCAGGGAAGACAGTGTGGTCGGCACCTCTCTGCCCGTTTCACTTCTCCTTTCTTTCATGTGTGGGGTAAAATTGTGATCGTCCACTTAACCCCAGTCTGGAAGCACGGCTTTAGGTCAGTGTCACCATCTGACAAATACAGAAATAAGGAAAGGGAAGTAAGTTGTCCAGGGTTGTACAGTGAGTTCGTGGCATATTTCTGCACATGAATTTGTAGATGTACATATATGTGAAGCTCCTCTGGGAGAAGAGAATGAGTTGGGAATCATCTTGACAGCCATAGAGTCTAATAACTTCACAAGGCTTGGAATTATTAGATGCGACAATGGCAGAGTAGGGAGTGGAGCCCACAGCCACGTGGTTCCTGGGGTGAGTGCTGTTCTGTTACTCGCCACCAGAGGGCATGAACTTTGATTAAATCCTAGACCTGGCTGATCTGCATCTAAGTCCAGAGCTTCTTCAGGTCAAGGTTGGTTTAAACAGCTGGATCCTAACTTATTCAGTAGTCCCATTGTCTTGGGAATATCTGGAAGCTCCTTATAACTGGTTCTTTATAAATATTTTTTAAAAGAAATCCTAAGTAAGCACAGAACATTTGCAGCGTGCCTGGGTTTAGAATTAAAGAGATCTGGCTTTGTCATATTAGCTCAGCCACTTACAAGTTTAGTTATGTGGCCACTGGTGAGTTGCTCTTCCTTGACTTTTAACCTTGAATTTCAATTGCCTCACCTGCCAGATCATTCATAAACTCTGCCACACCTGGTTTTTGTGGGTATTAAATGGAATAACATGGTAAAGTACGCATCGATTCTTGGTACCTGTTTACTAAGTGGGGATTTTTCCTTTGTTCAATAAAAACTCTCATGGAGTTTATATTTTAGTTGGAAAAGACATACACACTACAAAGAAAAAAGAAAGAAAATCCAGACAATGATAAGGGCTAAGGACAAATGAAAGGGAGCAAGATTTAGGTAAGATGGTCTAGGAATGCCTCTCTGAGGAGATGATATTTCAGCAAAGAACTAACAAAGATTTGAGAAAGGGAAGGGTGTTTGAGGCAGAAGGACACAGCTTGATGTGTTTGAGAAACAGAAAGATCAGTGAATGGGGGGCAGAGGAGTGACAGGAGATGAGTTATAAGAAGTAAGCAAGTTCCATACCATGTAAGCCTTGTTAATATACCTGAAGACCATAGACTTCTTTTGTGTTGTGGGATGTAAGCATAACAGTGATGTGATCTGATTTATATTTAAAAACACACACACACACACAAACATATCATTCTGGCTGTTATGTGGAGAATAGACAGTAGGGAGGCAAAAGTAGAGGCAGAGAGTGTAGCTAGAAGGCTGTTGGAATATTCTAGGCAGAGTGTGACTGGGCCTTAGATCAGGGGTGGTCCTTGGTGGGTGAGAAATCTTGAGTGGCGAGAGATGGTTTGAAGATCCACATGCTGTCAAGCCTTGCTGACTAATTGTATTTGAGGGGTGCTAGAAAGGAAGGAATCAGAGGTGACTTTTAGGCCTTTTGGTCTGAGTCACCTGGGTTTAAATAAATGGTACCATTTAGTGAGCTGAAATGACTGGAGAAAAGAGCAAGTTGGGGTGGGCAGCAAATCCAGAGTTCTGCTTGAAATGTACTCATTTTGAGACCTCTTAGCATCCAAGTAGACTTGCAGAACAAGGCAGTTGGAAATACGAGCATGAAACTCGGGCAGAGGTTTGAGCTGGGGATATAAATCGTCAGTCCTATTTTCCAAGAGACTGGAGACCAAGAAGAAGAGAACGAGGGCCGAGCACGCAGGTGCTCCCATTTTCAGAGGTTAGGATTTCTGACCCACCTGTTCTTTTCCTCCCAAGCACCCCAGGCCATTGTTTAATTCGAGGAGATCCTCAGATTACTCTTTTTATTCTTCTTCTCTTCCCTCTTACACAAATTTATGACCCAAGCTCCTTTTACCGGTAAAAACAGTATGGTAGGGCTGAGTGATGAAATATTTGAAGACGTTAATGTGCTGACTGATAATGAAGGTTCTGGAGACAGAGGAATTGGGCTTAAATCCTGCCTCTGCTGTTTACTAGCATAGTTGGATATTTTACTTCATTTCTCTGAGCTCAGCCTTTCCATCTGTAATGGCTAGCATTTATCTAATGCTTGTTATATACGAGGCTGCGTTTTAAGTCTTTCACATGTCTTAACCTATTTTAATCCTTAGAACAATCCATTGACATAGTTACCATTTTTATCCCACTTTATTGTTAAAGAAACTAAAGCCAGAGAGAGTTTTTGTAATTTGCCATAAGTTACACATCAGGTAAGTGGCAGAGCTAGATTTGAATCGAGGCAGCCTGGTTCCTGAACCAGGGCTCCTTTTCTCGTATCTAATTCACAGAGTTGTAATAATGATTAAATGAGGTAACCCACTTAGAGTGCATATAGCATATAGAGCCTGGCACAGCATATGTTTGGAAGGCAGCATAGTATAGATAGTATAGTGAAAGAGAACCAGATGAAGAGTCCTAGGGCTCCAGCCTGATTCTACAAGAGCAACTTATGTGACCACACATAAGTGTCTTAGCCTCTCTCGACTTCAGTTTTGTAATCTGCAACATAAAATCTTTGTACTATATGGTCTCTGAGGGCCCTTTCCATGTTGAAGTGCTATCTGTGACTGCCCAAGACAGATTATGGATACATTTGAATTTGGAGGGGGGTCCCACATCACCTTAGGGGTTGGGGAATAATGTCCCTCAGTAATTCCTTGGGTTGGTAACATTTCTGTGTTGCCCTGCTACTCTTGAAGGAACTTGCTAGGAGGTAGTGAAACAGAATAGTTAAGAACCATGAGGTCTGGCTTGAGACCATCATATATTGCAATCTTCATCACTTACTACCCTGAACAAGGTATTTATCTTGAGTTTCCATTTCATCTTCTGCAAACAAAGGATAATAATAGTACATACCTCGTGGTGTTATTTCAGATATCCAGAAAGAAATTGCATGTGAAGAATTTAATACATAATAAGCAGTCAATATGAATTAGCTATTATAATATTATAAGTGTTCCTAGAGCTGAGAGGACTTTTTTTTTTTTTTAGCTCTTCAAGTTCCAGGTGAGATAGAAGCTCCGGAGTAACCCATTCCTAAAAAAATGGAATTGGTAATTACATGGCAAGGCACTTGTTGGGAACTAAGGACATGAATCTGAGTGCTCTGATCCTGCAGTCATTCCTCGTACTCCTCCCTTTTATCAAGGTATAGCAAGCATTTCCCTAGAACAGTTGTGCCTTGCCTCGCCTTGCCCGGAGGTTTAGTGGACAATTCACTGCACATCTGCTCTAGGTCTGACTTGCATCAGCCCTTGTCTGACCTCAGGAGAGTTTTTTCCTCACACACAGACCAGGCCTGAATTTCTGAAGAAATTTAATTAATTCTTTTTTTTTTTTTTTTTTTACCCTGATCAAAGGAAAGTGGTAGTCAAGACTCCTTTGGCTGTGAGTACAAAAACTCAACTCAAACCAGGTTAAAGGAGGGGAATGGAGGAAGCAGGAATTACTGACTCCGTATGGCCAAGAAGTTAAGGCCTGCTGCTGAGTGTATTTGGACACAGGGTTTTAAACACTCTCATGGCTCCCCATCCCTTGCTCTACCTTGGCTTTATTCTCAGTTATGTTCTCCATATAGCAGTGCCAAACCTACAAACATCCTTCTAGGCATGATCTCAGGAAAAGAAAGACTCTCCTCCAACATGCCTATCATGTCATTAAACAGTTGCCCCAGCTTGGGACATACATACACACTCTTGGTGGGGGGAGTCTGATGCCTGCAAATGGCATCATATTCTGTTCCATGGCCAGGTTGGTACAGTCACACGATAGACACCCCCACTGAAGCACATAGAATTTTTCCAGAAGGAAAAAAGACGAGGCAAGCAAAAAAGTAAAACAATAGCAGTTTTAGGTGAAGTAATGGGAACATCCACATCGCTGTCACCATTGTTGATATAAATGAGCTGTCCCAGGACCTCTCCTGACCTTGGGGAGCTCAGCTTAGCCTAGCCAGCTTTGAGACACAAAGTTTCCATCATATGGGGTGGTAACTCTCTTATTTCCATTTTCTTCTCTCTTCATGTCCTCCCCCTTAATTATAGTTATTAATTAATACTTAACCCCCAAAGCTGATTCTTCCTTTTTCATTTTACCTGCACACTGATAGTTTAGCATAATCCACAGTGTGGACTGAAGGGTCCGATTGCCTGGGTTTCAATTCTTTCTCATTTGCTCACTTCGAAATCTTAAGTTTACTTTATACCTCTCTTCTCATCTATAAAATGGAGATGATATCTACCTCCCTGGTTTGTCTTGAGGAGTAGTAGATGGTCTGTGGAAAGTGATCGGCACAGTGTCACATACATAGTAAAGTCCTCAGGAATAATAGTTGTTGTTACTTCCAGCTCTGCAGCTTTGATGCAGCCTGTCTGTTGTTTTGTCAGGAATGGGAAGCTGAGGTTGATGGGGAGACTATTAAAAAGCACTAGTTTTGAGTATCTCAGGATAGTTGAAGCCAAATAGAAGGAAGCATTCAAAGTTCTATTTGGAAGACTGAACTACAATAACAATCTTATTTTTACAATTTATTAAATGGTACATTCTTACTGCTTCTACTTGCTGAACGACAGTGGACAATCTCTCTAGGCTTCTTTTTACTCTTTTGGAAAATGTGTATTTTGGGAGAGGATTATCCCTTCCATCTTCATCATTGTCTGATCCTTAATTGTTTAAGTAAAAATGAGTATCAGAAAGTGTTTTGTACTGTATGTGTGTGAGAGAGAGAGAGAGAGAAAGGAAGAGAAAGTGAGACAGAGAGAAATAGTGAGTTAGTTTATATTGAAATAAACCAAAAAGATTTACTTGTATATTGGATGTATCAGTTGACATATTTGGTTTCTTCTTAAGAGATTATCCTATTCCCTTTCACACTCTGCTGTCTAGATCATTTCTAAGTATTGGTTAATCCTACCTCACATCTATCTTGGACTTTTCAAGGAAAGCTTTTTAGACCTTATAATATATATTTTATAATACTTGTCATAGAGTCAGAAAAGTTGGTTGGGGACTTCGTCCCACTGCTTACTCTGCAACATTACATTGGGCACGTTACGTTCCCTCTCCTGTGCCTCATTTCCTCGGCTGTCTAATGAGGCATTTCTTCTATTTAACCTTTAAGTCCTTTCCTAACAGTCTGTGATTCTGTAACTATCACAGCATAGGTTGTGGCAGGAGTAGCTGGATTCCCAAGGGAAAACTTGATATCACCACTCCCTTTTGAAACATATTTTTTATCTGTTGCCCATTATGTTTGCTGCAGGATTTCGGCTGAATGCCTCCTCTTGGCCCATGTTCCTTTTGAAGACACTAAATGGAGCAGAGATGGCTCCCATCAGGATTTTCCACAAGGTATGGTGTCCTTCAGATATCACCACTTGCTTAAGTTCAAATGCTTACATTCTTTGATTTACCAAGCCCCTGATGTCTACTTTATATTTATGGCCTGAGGATGCCTTCTCAGAAACTAGTTCAGAGGGAGGATTTTTAGTATCTTAGGAAGCAGCAACTGCCTCTGGAGGAAATTTCACTATAAGTCAGGATTCCTGGGTTTTGGGTCCCAGCTCTGCCAATAATAAGCAGTGTCCTTTTGTCCTCACCTGTAAGTGGGATTCTGTCTCACAGGGTTGTCAAGAAGCTAAAATGTATTTATCAGAAAAACACATAAAATATAACATAAATCTAAAGGAGCTGTTCTCATCCTAGATCTTTGAATTCCCTAAGGTCCATATGCTAAACAAAGAGAAAGGAAGGAGACTATTTTTTGAATGTCTACAGTATGTTTAGAGTTGATATACACCATCTCATTTAATATCCACAGTTAACTTTCTGAAGCAACAATTACAATTTCCATTTAATAGTTGAGGAAACAAATACTTTTGAATAAAGAACTTGCCCAAGATCACATGGCTAGTAAGTGGTGGAAGAGGGATGTAAAACCTGTATCCATTCTTCCTTGTTTCTTAAGGCATGAAGCAATCAGTCTGCTGTCAGCTGAATTCTTTAATGAGGTAAAGGAGACTGAATTAGAGTTGCCTATGCTGCTAGTTAAGTCTAAACCCTAAGAGCACTACATGGTTCCCAGAATATAGTGTACTGGGCATCTTAAAAACCCTTTCACTACAGAATATATCAAAATGGTGGGCTGGTGGGGGAGGGAGACCAACAAATACTCTTTTACATGCTTTGCCAAGCTACCAGAAAGTTAGAAAACTCTCCAGAGGCCAGAATGAAGAAGGACATCCAGTGTTAAGTGTATATGGTGCACCTGTAAATGCCTTAAGGGACATTGCCAGTCTTACTTTCTAGGGATCTTGTCTTTTAACAGCCACAGTAGGATAGATGAGCACTTGGGCCCATGCAAGGCAGGGAAACGGGCCTGAGACTGCCACGTAGACAACCAGATCAGGTCCCTCAACTGGTTACTCCTTCTTAGAAAGACTGTTAACACCGGTGAGGAAAGTCTCTGGGTTCTAGGGAGGGGTGAAAATGGAGTCACTTTCTCCAATAAAGCGGTCTTCGCCCATGTAGGTCCATGATTCAGATATAGTGCCTGTGTTGTCTGGGAACTTCAGAGCTATATGGAGATATTTCTGAGTGCCTGCAGAGGCAAACCCAGAGCCTCTCCAGATGGTTTGGTTGCTTTCAACCGAATGTCATAGACGTCCCAAAAGTGAAGCACCACTGAAGATGAGTGTTCATTTCAGAATTTCAGAGCCCTCAAAAACTCTCAAAACAAATCCAACATGATGGGACATCGGTAGACCCAACAAACAGTAAGGCTATAACCCAATGGCTTTCAGATAATAGAAACACCAGATAGAGATTATAAATTAAGTATTTAAAAATGATTAAAGAACGAAAAGAAGGACTTTAAAACTTGAGAGAAGTACAAAACCCTATTTCTGAAAATATTGAAAAAAACAAATTGAACATCTAGAAATGAAACTTAATGATTAAAAGAACAAATTAATGAGTAGGTATATAAGAAACTAGGACTTAAAGAATTAACTGAAAGACAGGTATAAGGACTTTCCCCAGAGCGCAGTGCAGAGAGATAAAGAACTGGAAAATATTAAAGAGAAGAGACAGGAGAGTAACATTAGAAGGTCCAATATATGCTGAATATGAACTTCAGAAAGATTAATTAGAAAGAATAGAGAATAAGGGTATTCAAGAAGATATTAGCAGAATTTTCCGGAGTTGTGTAATAAAGACAAATACATACCTTAAAACATCATGGTATGATTGAAGTCCAAAGGAAAGATCTGAACAAGTAATCACACAGAACACCTTCCAAAGGATTACAGGTAGGCTGGCAGCACATTTCCAGACAGAAGCAGTACCAACCAAAAGATAATAGAACAGTATCTTCCAAGTACTGAGAAAAAATTGTTGTCTACCTACAATTTTATATCTAGCCATATTATTATTTCAGAATGAATGTAAAATCAAGACATTTCCAAACAAACTATACAAGTAGTTACTAACATAGACGCTGAAAAAACAACTGAAAATACATTTTCAGGAAGAAGATAATTGAACCCAGAAAGTAAGAATGAAGAAGTAATGGTGAGGAAAGATTGCTTAACATGTGGGTAAAGCTAATCAAGCAGTGCCTATAACCATATAAACTAAGTATAATAACAATGTGGAACTGAATTATCAAACACTTATTAACTCAGGAGTAGGTAAAATAGTCTAAGGTCCTTATATTGCTTGGGACTATACATAAAGACGAGTTTAGATTTAATTATGTCAACTATCCAGTTACAAATCTTAAGGGGATGATCCACTGAAAGACTATAAATAGAATGGTTAACGTCTGAATCAATGGAACAGTGGGAAGGGAAGAAAATTCAATTGATTGTAAAGGGGAAAAAGGAACCTGGAAAAATCAAGTTACATAGAAAGTAAGCAATATGATAACTGTAATAAATTTAAATATGTCGGTTATCACAAAAATGAGCTTAAACTCATCAGTTCAGACATACAATTAGATTGTTTTTAAATCTAACTACGTGCTGTTTACAAGAGACACTGCTGCAATATGACACTAAAATGTTGGAAGGAAAAGCAAAGATAACACTAGGCAAATCTTCATCAAAATAAAGCCAGTGCTAACCATACTGACATTAGGCAAGGAGACTTTGTTGCTGAAAGACATTCTAAAGAGGCCACTATCTAATGATAAAAGAGTACATGCTCCTGAAAAACATTGCCTCAAATATGAAAGCAGAATTTGATAGAATTTGGACAAATTGGAAAATCTACAATTGCTACGGGATATTTTAGTACATGTCTCTCAGTAATTGATAAATCAAGCAGACAAGGAAATTGACATACGAATCAGCATAAGCTACTTAGTATTAAATCAGCTGATCAGTTTTAAAAAATCAGTTGCATTTCTATTTAATAGCAACAAGTGGCTTGAAAAATAAAATTTTAAAAGATAGCACTTAGGATAGCAATAAAATTATAATATGCCTAGAAAAATGTTAGTAAAAAGCATGAGATATTTATAGAGAAAATTTAAAAATTCATATTAAAGAAGGAATCTGCATTAAAGAATGCTTAATAAATGGAAAATACTATCATGTTCATGGATGAGAAGGCTAAATATCGTTTATACAAAGGTTATTTCTTCCTAAATTAATCTATAAATTCCCTGGGATTCCAGTCAAAATCCAAATAAGGGTTTTGTGTGGACTTGAAAAGCTGATTCTATGAAACCAGCTTTCATATGAAAGATCATATGAAATTCATGTGAAAGATCAAGGAGAAAGAATAGCCAAAGCCATACTAAAAAATGACAAAGTAGGGGACTTTTTCTACCAGATATCCATTTAATAGGATGGTGTTACTGGTGCAGGATCAGAGTGTAAGACCAGGGAAAGAACAGACTGTACAACACTTTTGGGGAACTTTATCTTTGCAACTACATTGCAAATCCACACTGCTGGAGAGAGTGTGCAATGCTACAACCACTTAGGAGGGCAATTTGACAATATTAATAAAGCATAAGATGTATATACCTCTCCTATAACCCAGAAATTCTACTCTTGCATATGTACCCTAAAGTAACCCTCCCACGTGTGCGCAAAGGAACAGGTGCAAGAATGGTCATTAAAACTCTTGAAATAGTGAACAATTAGAAATGACCTTAAATGTCTGTCAAAAGAGAATGAATACAATGAATCGTGGATCACCACATCAAAAACTAATGATGTATTGTATGGTGATTAGCATAACATAATAAAATAAAATTTAAAAAAAAATTAAGAGAATGAATAAGTAGTGATATACACATATACTGGAATACTGTTAGCACTTGAAATGGATTGGAGCTGGATTTACCAATGTAGGTAAATTTCAAGAACACAATGTTAACGACAAAAAAGTTGTAGAATACGTACGGTATAATACCATTTATATAAAATTTTAAAGTATGCAAATGGATATGAATATATATAGTAAAATATGAAAACGTGCATGAGGAATGGGCACAAAAGGGATTCAACTTTGTTACCTTTTATTTCTTAAAAAAAAAGTCTGAATCAAAAATGGTAAAATGTTAGGACTTAAGAAGTAATACTTTGGTACCCTTTGAAATTCGTTTAAAACAAAGACTAACCTTCATTATAAATCTTATAGAGCAGCTGCTCACTTAGTCACCATCCAAATTTGGTAGCGGTCTTTTGGCCCACAGCATCCTCTGTCTTTGCATCGAGGTCTGCATATTTCTGTTTCTCATCTAGGAACCACCATCGCCTTCCCACAACTTCTTCAAAATGGGAATGAAGCTAGAAGCTGTGGACAGGAAGAACCCTCATTTCATTTGCCCAGCCACTATTGGGGAGGTGCGGGGCTCAGAGGTGCTTGTCACCTTTGACGGGTGGCGAGGGGCCTTTGACTACTGGTGCCGCTTCGACTCCCGGGACATCTTCCCTGTGGGCTGGTGCTCCTTGACCGGAGACAACCTACAGCCGCCTGGCACGAAAGGTAAAGGCTCATCTGTGAGCTCTTGAAATCAGGACCCAAGTTGGGAAGGGGGATTGCCTGGATCTGCCACGGGCGGTGTCTCTTCGATAAACCTCACTAGTAGGCAACTGAGGTAAAAACCAAAGTCTACCTGAGAGTAATCAGAAACAATAAGAGTTAAATGTCAAAGGAAGCTAGATGTGGAGTTTGGGATAAAGTAAAAGTTCCTGGCTCTCAATATCCTGGTTTATTCTCAGGCACCTAGCCTCTCCTCTCTGTCACTTTGGTTCCTGACCTGGTTCGGAGTTTGAGTAGTATCATCTTGGGGTGCACCTCTGTGTCAGGACTCAGGGGCTTTGTATATGAGCTGGAGTAGCACCATGTCATCAGAACACTTGAGAAGCACTGTAGCACAACGGGAAAAGCATGAGCTCGGCATCAAGACAGACGTAGGTTTGAGTCCCAGCTCTGCCTTTTTTTACCAGCCGCGTGGCTTTGGGCAGTTAGTTCACCTCTCTAAACCCCAAATTCCTCGTCCGCAAGCGAACACCTGCTTCATAAAGTTATTGTGAGGAATAAGTGACATGACATGGGTAAAATGCTTACATAAAATCTGGCAAATAGCCAGTGCTAAACAAATGTTTTTATTATATTGCTGCTATTATTATGGTTATTATATGCTATATTATATTTATTACAATTACTATATAATGTATATTATATTATGCCACATTATTATTATTATGCTATCATTATAAAAATAACTACTCCCAGTGGAAGAGTATATATAAAATACTGGAAGAGTACCACAGAGTAGCTGAACAGTAAATTATATTTCTAATGATGATGATGTTGGACATCATCCAGGATAGAGTTTGAGATAGCTGCATCTCATCCCTGATGTCTAAAAGTACTAGTTAATCTGAGGAGCTAGAAAGCCACCCTTTGTATTGTCTGTCAGTCTCTCTTCTTTTTTTTTAAAGATTTTATTTATTTATTTGTCAGAGAGAGACACAGCGAGAGAGGGAACACAAGCAGGGGGAGTGGGAGAGGGAGAAGCAGGCTCCCCGCAGAGCAGGGAGCCCGATGCGGGACTCGATCCCAGGACCCTGGGATCATGACCCGAGCTGAAGGCAGTCGCTTAACCAACTGAGCCACCCAGGCGCCCTGTCAGTCTCTTTTCTAAACCTCTGTCAATTTCACCCGTTCAGGGCGCCCAATATTTATTGAGCACTTAATTGTGAGCCAAGCTGAGAATACAGCAGTTACAAAGATGAAAAACATTTCAGCCCTCCTGGAACTTTTGTTCTAGTGGGATGAGATGGTTGATAAGCACTGAAATCAAGAAATAAACAAGGTGATTTCCGATCGTCAGTTTCTCCTCAGGAATCAAGTATGATGAAGCAGTGGCAGTGGAGGAGTGATCGTGAAGGGAGTTTTTGTTTAATAGCTTTATTGAAGTGTAATTGAAGTGAAACAAATGGCACATATTTAAAGTATGCCATTTGAAAAGTTTCAATATATATGTACATCCATGAAGCCATAACCATAGTCAAGATAATGAGCATATCCATCATGCCCAAAAGTTTCCTTGTTCCTCTTGGTGGAAGGGGGAGATTCTTTAGATACAGTTTCTTTTTAGGAAAATTTGTCTGAAAGGGTGACATTTGAATTGAATGACAAGAAAGAGAATTTCAAGCAGGGAGGGGACACACATACCGTGGTGCTGAGACATGAATGAACGAATGTGTTTCAGGGGCAGAGAGAAGCCTGCTCCTACTGGAATGCACTGTGCGAGGAGGAAAGTGGCAAAACCCGGTAGGACCCCAAAAGCCAGAGTGAGACTTTGGATGTTATTCTAAACATAGTGGGGAATCGTTAGAGGGCACTCTGTAGGGGAGTGACAAGATCTGGTTTACTTTTAAAAAGTCACTTGCACTTGTATCCAGAATTCAACTCAACAATGAAAAAGACAACCCAGTTAAAAAATGGGCAAAGAGTTTGAATAGACATTTCTCCAAAGAAGATATATAAAAGGCCAATAAGCACTGGAAAAGCTCCTCTACATCATTAGCCATTAGGGAAGTGCAAGTCAAAGCCACAAGGAGATACCACTTCACACCCGTGGGTATGGTATCATCAAAAGGCAGTAACAAGTATTGGCGAGAATGTGGAGGAATTGGAGCTCTCAGACATTGCTAGTGAGATGGTGAAATGGTGTAGCCACTTTGGAAACAGTTTGGAAGTTACTCAAAATGTTAAACATGGAGTTACCTGTGACCTAGCAATACCACTCATGGGTATACACCTAAGAGAATAGAAAACCTTTCCACAGAAAACCGTATCATGAATGTTCATGGCAGCATTATTCATAGTAGCCAAGAAGTCCAAGTAGCCCAAGTATCCACCATGTGACCAACAGACAAAATGTGGTATCTCCATATGAAATACTGTTTGGCATTAAAAAGGAATGAAGTCCCGAAATAATGCTGTACCACAGATATACCTTGAAAAACCTTATTCTAAGAGAAAAAAAGCCAATTACAAAAGACCCCACACGGCATGACTGCATTTGTATGGGATGTCCAGAAGAGGCAGAAACACAGAGACAAAAGTCAATTAGTGGTTGCCGGTGACTTGGGGGAGAGGGGAAATGGGAAGTGACTTTGATGAGTGCAGGCATGGTAAATATCTTCTAAAATTAGATAGGGATGGTGTCTGCCATTCTGTATATCTACTAAAAACACTGAATTGTACGCTGTAAGAGGGCGAATCTTATGGTATGTGAAGTATCTATCAATAAAGCTGTTGTTTAAAAAATCACTCGGGCTGCTTATGGAGAATGGGTGGCGCCGTGGAAACTGGACAAGGAAGAGCTGAGGGTTGCTGGGATGAAGTGTGCAGCCCTGAGGTGGAGAGCCCTTGAGGTGGGGGCAGGGCGGCGGGGAGACACACTTCTGGCCTCAGCAAAGTGCTCCTCCTCTCTGTGCTGCAAGAAACAAGTGCCTGGGGTTGCTGGGAGAACTCCATGGCCGTCCCTCCGCGAGCCTGTGAGGCAGTGTCTCTGGGGAAGCCGCAGGAAGAGACGTGCCTCGTGCCTCGGACGTAGTGGCGGAGTCGTTGTTGTTTCCTGGAGGCAAACTGGATAACCCTCAGTGCTCCAGGCTGTGGTCAGTGAGTAGGTTGATTTTCTCACTTTCTTGCCTAGAGAATTGTGTTATTTTGATTGGTAAATCTCTTTGAGCCGTTAGGCCATCTTGAGAGCCAGAAGAGCTGGGCGTCTTCGTGGGCGGGCATTCCTTTCTGACTCTGCACCCTGCTGATGAGAAATACGGCTCACTCTGTGGTTGACGCTTCCAGAGGTGTTTGCTGACTGTTTTTCATCCTCTTCTGCGTGTCCGTGGATAGCTCCGATTGGTAACAGAAGGTGACCAGAAGGACCAGGCTCAGAAGGTGAAGAGAGACCTTCTTCCAGTTGGCATTTCCAGAGTGGGTCGTTGGGTCATCATTCCAGCAGCCAGGGCTCCTCCGATGACCCCCTCGCCCTCCCCCACCCCATACCCTCAGTAGGTTCTGTAGTGTAGCCTTCAGTAACAGCAGAACTTGAGCCACCTCAGTGTCCTGGCTAGGGAGCAAGTGATCCAATGTGGAAAAAATGCGGTTACTCAATTCATTTCTCAAAACAAGATGTTCTGTCTGTGTAAGCCTGTTCTCTTTCTAATCATACTGTCTCCTCCTCCCTTCCTACCTTCTGGTCAGTAGTGGGCAAGTGTTAAAAAACTCAGAGTAACATGAGATAGTTTCTTGCTGGCAATGAGTAGGAAAAAATAACCAATTTTATTTAATGTTCTTTTACATGCATTATTTCATTTTATATTCCTGGTAACTTTGAACCAGCTATAATTATTCTCAGATACATTTTATTCATGAGAAAAGTGAAGTCCAGAGGATTAAGTGACTTAGTTCTCTTGATATCTGAGTCTAGAGGGAGAAGTCATGGAGCTCTTCCAGTAGAGACAGCTGTTACGGCCATTTAGAGCCATATTGCCTTCACACGTCTCCCCTGTACTCTCCCATTCTCCTTCAGGCTTTCTTCAAAGCTTCACTTGAGACCCTGGACTTTGGCTTCCGGATCCTGATAGGAAATAGGAAAGAAGCCGTGCTATATATGATGAGAGCTTTGAAATGGGGTCTCATTCCAACTGGGCCACAAACTTGTGTTATGTCTTTGAGCAGGTGATTCCTAATGTGAGAGGTTGAACTAGGTGACCCTTGAGGGCCCTCCCACCCTATGATCCTGTCCGTTTCTGCTCTTGGGGATGGGTAACAAGTGACTCCTGTGACTATCTCTGGCTTGATTCCAGGTCCAGCTCACCTACCACCTTGCTCTGCCCCCCACCTGCCTAGGGCTCTGCCTCTTTCTGACTCCTGCATGCCGGCTGTTTCTCCTTAGCTAAGAAGTAGTATCCTTTTTAGAGCTTCTGAACTCCTGGGGCCCAGCCAGCTCTCATAAGCAGCAAATACCAAGCTTGCAACTAATCCAGGGTACTTGGTTATAAAAGGCAGAAACTTTTTTTTTTTTTTTTTTTGTAAACGCCTCGCTTTTTTTGTGTGTGACTTAACATAAAACTGAAACAGAAGCAAGCTTTACTTTTTAAATTTTAAAAAACAGGGGCACCTGGGGGGCTCAGCTGGTTAAGCATCTGCCTTCGGCTCAGGTCATGATCCCAGGGTCCTGGGATGGAGCCCCACATCGGGCTCCTTGCTCAGCGGGGAGCCTGTTTCTCCCTCTCCCACTGCTGCTCCCCCTGCTTGTGCTCTCTCTTGCTATCTTTCTCTCCCTGTCAAATAAATAAATAAAATCTTTTTTTTTTTAAAGATTTATTTATTTATTTGAGAGAGTGAGAATGAGAGAGAGTACATGAGAGGGGGGAGGGTCAGAGGGAGAAGCAGGCTCCTCGCTGAGCAGGGAGCCCGATGCGGGACTCGATCCCGGGACTCCAGGATCATGACCTGAGCCGAAGGCAGTTGCTTAACCAACTGAGCCACCCAGGCGCCCCAATAAATAAAATCTTTAAAAAAAATTTTTAAAAACAAAGAGTTCAGTCTACTTGGCATGACTATAATGCTTAATTAGGCTTTTCACCATCATAACCACCCACCTAACTCCCCCTCCCACTGATTTCAAGCTTGGCGAGCCCATTTTAGATTATAGCTTAGCTTCCTATGCAGTTTTACAATAGGAAGAGAACATGAGATACAAGCTATTTCATCTTTACATTTTTATTATAAATTAATATATTGCTATCTGGATTATACTTCAGTCTCTTGTGACTTCACAAAGTGTAAACTGGGTCTGGCTGTTCTCTATATTGCTGATACAAATATGGGAATCCAGGAGAGGTGCTGCCCTTGAGCACACCTGTTGGGGTGAAAGGTCAGCCAGGCCTCCTCTGTCCTTTCATTCCACCCTGTGACATCATATAAAGAGAACACTTCAAAAGCTGACTCAGTGCTGTGGTTGAGGTACAGGAATTACTCTGGTCTAGAGAATAAGAATTTGATGCTTAAAAACAAAACTTTCAGAATGTCTCTTCCAGTTGTTTCTGTGAAGCATTTAAAAAGTATTTCCCATACTTTATGGATGGCCTCTTCATCTTGTAAAACTACATAGGTAACTATACTATAGTCACTTTGGAACTCTGGGTCAGAACAATGGTTGGTTAAATTGTAATCCTAAACTATGCAGGGAAAGGCAAGAATAACAGGTAGGGTAGAGGCAAGAATAACACAACCCAGGCTACACTGTAGGTCACAGCATGTAAGTCAGCTGATAAGCTGATTTTCTTCAGCCATCCATCCATTCATTCAAGTTCTGTCAAGTCACAGCTGAATTCTAGTCACTGGCATAATTGATGGAGCTTCTCCCTTTAGAGTTTAGTTTGGGGAGCATATAGACAAATAGAGAATTTTAGCTTTGAAGGTATAAAATACAGAAGGGACCATAATCTAGTTTGGAGGATGGAAGGTGGAGGTCAGAAGAGGCTTCCAAAGGAAGTGACATCTAAGCTGAAACCGGAAGAATGGGGAGATAGAGGAAAAATTCTAGCTAGCAGTGGAAACAGAGGAGTGGAGGCCCAAGATTTAAAAAAAAAAAAATGTGTTGAGGACCTAAAAAAATGTTTAAACAACTAGATTGCAGAGTGTAAAGAGAGGAATAGAAAGAGGAAAGGCTGGGCAAGTAACACAGGAAGTGCACATCTCCCCTTTTAGACTGTTCTAAAGATCGGGGTCTTTGTCCTAAAAGCAATGAGAGCCATTGAATGGACTTTCATTAGTAGAGTCACAGGTCAGATTTGTGTTCTAGAAGAGCCATTCTGGTAGCAATGAGAGGACAGGTGGCTTCCAGAAGCTGGAGGCAGAGATGTCCGTTAACAAGCTGTTACAATATTCCAGTGAAAGAATTGAAGCAGTGACATTGTGGTGAAAAGGACAAAAAGATTGGGGGGCATATTCTTGAATAAAAAGCCAAAATGTGAGTTCTTACAGTTCAACTCCTGTTGCAACTATTTTCTTTATATAACAAATAGTTACCCCTACAACACGTAAAATACTGCTAGTTTTTCAGTATAAGCATTAGTGAGAGAGCTAAAATTCCTCTTTTTGTTTTGTCTAGGAAGTTAGGATTCATTACTGCTTGGAGTCCTTGTTATATGGACTAATTTATTAATTTCATCTTTATATCCTACCCCAGCACTTCGCTCAATAATAATCTGTTGAGTGAAATAGATCATGCTATGTATTCTGATTCCATTTCTATTCAACATCTAAAGCCATTATTCACTTAATTACAAAAGTGAGAGTACTACTCTCATTTTAACAGCAGATTAAAATCTATTTAATGTTCTGTTTTTTTAAATTTGGGAAATCTTATGACCAAAAGTAAGAGTGGCAAGGGGCGCCTGGGTGGCTCAGTCAGTTAAGTGACCAGCTCTTGAGTTCAGCTCAGGTCATGATCTTGGGGTCATGGGATGGAGCCCCATGTCAGGCTCTGTGCTGGGCGTGGAGCCTTCTTAAGATTCTCTCTCTCCCTCTCTCCCTCCCCTGCCCCACTTGCTCACTCTCTCTCTCTTAAAAAAAAAAAAAAGGGTAAGAGTGGCAAAGGGCACTCATCTCCAGAAACATTTGTATGGCTCTACACCTGCCTTTCCACCCAACTTCTTTTGCTACTAAGCCACGGCAAACAGGAGAATGTCCTCTCTCTAGGAAACTTCTGGCAGTTGATATGTCCTGCTAGTCAGGTGTGTTCACTAACCATGTCAGAAAAGGTGCAGGCACACGGATTAATAAACAAAGCAAATTCTTTGGTACCTTTAATGAGGACAGCCTCTGGGCTCTTTGGCTGTTTTCCTTTTTACCCTCTCAGATATTCTGGTTCCAGGCCTTGCCTTTCTTTAATATACCATTTCCTACCCGCACACGCTTGCATGCATGCACACACAATCCCTGTCATTATTCCAGCTTTGGCCTTGTACTCGACTCACACCAAGCTCTGGCCTTTATTCGTCCGTGTGTCCGGCAGTTATAGAACAGCCTTTCAGTAATGCTGGACTCAGTGGAGGCTAGGGAGAAGTGCCCACTTCCCAGGTTGATCGAGTAATTGAAATGAGAGACTGGGCGTGCACGTGCCCGGCACCAAGTAGCACATGGCAGATGCCCACCGTGTGCTAGTTCTGTCTGCATTGAGATGCCTGGATGTCCCAAGAAAAGGGAGCTATGCACAGAAGCATTTAAATGCTCTATTTTGGTCAGAAAAAATACACATACTTAGGAGATGAGGTTTGTGCAGTGAACCAGTACTCCCGTAACTGGCTTTCTTGTGATTATATGCTTATGGTACACAAAAAGAAATAGGAAAAGGGGGAAATGACATGTGTGACACTAGATTAGGAAGCAGGGATCGGGATTCTCCCTCTGATTCTAATTATATCTGCCTAAGGGGCAGAAAAGTCCTGCCTCGTGCCCCTCCTCCAGCTTCCTGGAGCTGCTCCTTGGCTCTGCCCACTTTCCTGGCCTTCACCAGCCACAGATGCCTGAGAATGGTAGCAAATTTTTGGCCCATGTGATGAAACAGCTGGTATCTCTCAGACTCCTGCAAATAGTTAGATGTGACTTAAGCACCTCATAGATTTGACCGCACCTGCTGTTGTCTTCAGAATTCTTAGACCCGTGTAGTTTTCTTTGGCAAGCTTTTATTACAGCACCCACTGTGTGCCAATGTCAACTTGCAGAATCCCCTATTTTAAATAAGTGTATGTGGTTTTTAAGAAAGCCGTACTGGATACCAGTAATATAAACCCTCTATAATTACATTCTCTCCTTTAATTAAAGAGATGATTTTTTTTTTTTGAGGACATATCACAGTTCTAATCTCAATAATGACTTACTAAGTAGGAAAGACATAAGCATTCGAGTATATCAGGAAGATGAGGAAAACTTGGCAAACTCTTAAACAGAGCAAAGAAAAAACAAGATTTTGAGGGTGCAACGGCAGGAAGGCAGGGGTTTGATGATAAGCTCTCGGGATTCATTGTCTCACGCTAAGGACAGCTGGAACGTGCTCATGCGATGGACGGTGTGGCTGAGGAGTGTGTGCTTCATCACAGTGTGCTCCATGCTGCCTCTCGGAGGGTCCTGGGTTTCACCAGACCCGTTCGCAGATCTTCTGAAAACACATAGCCCTCCACTTGCAGAAACTGCTCCCAAATCCTCTTACCTATTGCCCTACACAGCTAAGGTCCGTCACTCCTTTGAATGTCAGTAGTAGAAGGTTCTTAAATTTGGCTTGTGGTCCCATCATGCATGATTCTGTTATCCTCTCTTTTCCCCACTCTATAGATTTATCAGCCCAAAGTGTCCCCAGGAAAACATGAAAAGTCTTTATAGTTGCAGAGGTCTTCTCTCCATGCTGTAGGAATTAGAGTGAGGAGGGAGAGAAGGAGCTAGATCTGGAGAACTGAAAGTGTTAACTGAGCTAGATCAGAGCAAGAGACAACCCATGCTTTATTAAGTGAACTTGAATTTAGAGGAGTGGAGTTTCAGCCTTGGCATCAACCCAGCTGGCAGCACACAGCTGAACCCAGCCAAGTTGAGCAAAGCTAATAAAGAACACATCCTCTAAGAAACTGTGCCAAGGCCAATGATACACTGCCATGAATGAAAACAAGATCCCAGTCCAGGAAACTGATAAACCAAATGGGTTTCCCCCTGTTCTTTTTTTCTTTTCCATTGTTCATGTTCTAGTCATGCAGACACATACATACCACCCCCCCACACACACACACACACAAGCTGGACTTACTTACATTTTACAAATCAGTTTCCAATTCCATGTAGTGCATTGTTGCTGGAGAGAGGAGAGATCTGATAATTCTTTTGGGCAGCTAAGACTCCTAACTAAGGATCATTGGAGAAACCTAGAAATCAGCAATACCCTGATGCCCTTCTTTATTATAAGTAGGCATGTTTAGTTCATTATCCTCCGTCCTTTATTTGGGGATACACTCTTGTGTTGTTCATCGGTTTCAGGGTAAAATACTGGAAAGAGCATGAACTTCAAAAACCAAAAGATCTAGATTCAAATCCTAGCTTTAGCTGTGTGCGCTCTGGCAACTTCTGTGAATTCAGTATCTGCATCTTTAAGATATCCTAAGTATAATGGTTGTCTCAGGAAAAGGCACTTGTGGGATTGTTTGAGTTGCAAGCTCAAGTAGCCACTTTTCCATGGAACATCATCATTAATTAAAAGAACAACTGACTTGGGTATTTGGCAGACTCTTTCTCCAAAATTAAGTGAGCTGGTCACTTCAAGGAAGACAACCTATAAGCATTTGCTATAAATGAGAAATTTAAACTTTGAAGTGAAAATCAGATTTGGAGGAAACTTCTACCCACCAACATGAGCTTATCTTCCCAATATGTGAAGACTTCAGAGTCACTCTTTGCCATGTTCTCTTCCATCTAGAAGTTGCTTTAGTTAAGATTCAGTTATTTGCCTTAATATTAAATATGAGGTGTCAGGGAAGTAAAAAGGCATAGAAGCCTAGGATCTCAGGGTTAGAGGGAGTTCAGAAGTCATCAAATTCAACTTCTGCCTGATTCATGACGCTCCTTGAGAGCGTCCCCTGTAACTACATGGCTAACCCTTACTTCAGTTCTTCCAGAGACGGAGATTGTAACCTCCCGGAGGTGAACCTTTTCCGTTTGTGATAGCTCTCATGACTACAAACATTCTTTTTAAATTTTGAACTGAAATCTGCTTTCCCCCCGTATCTTTCTATTGGCTCTCATTTTGTTTCTTATTTCACCTGAAGCCCTTTTCAGGTAGCTCTTGATACTCTTGTTCCTTCAGACCTTTTTTCTCCAGATATCTCTGAAATTGGATAGTTTCTGTGCCCGTCATCAGCTTGGACTTCCTTCTGGACCCATTTCAGCATACACTGTTGTGCCCAGAGCCAACCCCACACATCAGGGATGGTCTGACTAGTGCAGAATGGAGTGGCACTCTCACTTCCCTTAAAGGGGGACCATACTGTCCACCTTCTTGAAGATAAGGGATTGCATTGTCTCTCTTTTTATATACTTAAAACGGCTATAGTTGATGCTTAATGTTACCCCTTATCTAGTCTCAGCACAAGTTGAAGCAAACTTCAGGACACAATGGCCATCTTGGAGAAGAGGATTTTCTGGTAGTTTGGGTTTTTTTCTTTGCCACTAAAGGGTAAGGATGGTAAATACAAGATTTGGAACATGCTTTTACAGTTCTTTCTTATCACACTATCCAGGTTATGATACACCTGAGTATTTTCCTCAGGAAAAGTTTTCATCAGATAAAAGGATTCCACTTCTTTTCCAAGGATAGCTTTTCTTCAGTCAAACCAGTAGGGATCATATAGTACCAGCTGTGTAGAAACATGGAAGTCGCCCTTAGAGCTGAATTTGCCCATGTACGCATGGCCGATAGAGTGTGCTTTAAAGTGCTCTTATTTGTAACTTTCCACAGAAAAGAATGTATCACAAAAATGCTTAACTTTTTGTGTATTTGCTATTTTAATACTACCTTAAACTAACCACCTTTATAATGTTGTTTGGAAGAATGTTTACTGAGCACCATTTTAGTAAGAAAGGAAATTAACCTTTGCAATGCCCCATACAAGGTCCCCAGTACAGCCAGCACTTCCATACATTATCTCAGTAAATCTCCCACCCCCACCCTTGCAGGGTTTATATAGTACAATAGTCCCCTCCTTATCCGTAAGGAATATGTTCCAAGACTCCCAGTGGATGCCTAAAACCTCAGGTGATACTGAACCCTATATATAATGCTTTTTTCTGTACATACATATCTGTAGTAAAGGTTAATTTATGAGTTAGACACAGTAAGAAAGTAATAGTCACTACTAATGAAATAGAACAGTTACAACACTATACTGTAATAAAAGCTCTGTGGATGTGGTGCCTCTCTCTAAGTATGTTATTGTTCTGTGCTCACCCTTCTTGTGATGAGGTGAGATGGTAAAAGGCCTACACGATGAGATGAAGTGAGGGGAACAAGGTGGGCATTGTGATGTAGCGTTAGGCAGTTGACTTTCTGACAGTACATCAGGAAGATCATTTGCTTCCAGACTGCATGGGTGGCTCTTAAAGCAAATGGATAAAGGGGAACTACTGTATTTAACCTTGTTTACATATGAAGAAACTGAGCCTCAGGAAGTTTACCAGCAGGAATAAGAAGTGAAATTTGTTAAGTCCCTAGGTCATCTCAGACACAGTGCTTATCATATCCACGTCCTCAAGCTTTATCTCAGTTAAACTTCATAATAACCCATAGCTCAAAGGGGTTACATGATTTGCAAGGACCTGGACCTAGCTCCATGGGTTTCTAACTTCAAAATCCACGTTCTGTTTACTGTACCACACTTCTCTATGCCTCATACAAGGTTTAGAGATACCCATTAGGTAAATGAGTCTGAGAAGATTGTGAATAGGATTGAGTTAATGAATGTTAAAGTATTTGAGACTTGTGAAGTGTGATTCTCATGTGAGAGGTTTCCATCAGTGATTTTGGAAATGCATGGTGAAATCAACCAGAAACTCCAGGGCCCTTTTTCACCCCTGGCAACTGGGGTGGGGATGAGTTTGAAATGTGTGTGGGGACAGAATGAGAGGGATCAAGAGTGGGAGATAGATCCTTCAAAGCACCAATAGCTAGTTACTGTACATCTGGACAAGAGAAGTCCGTTTTCCAGGCCAGTCACGACCAGCTGTTCAGCCATAGAAAACGAAATATAGTAGCTGTCACAGGGGAAGTCATTCATATTTGAGTAGAGCCACCTGTAGATATTATATAGTTGGGCATTCAACTATGCCAATTGAGATACTCTGAGGAAATTTAACGTTCATGGAAGTAAAAGGAAGGAGAAAGCCATCTAGGGACACTGGGTAGGATCCCCCAAGGATATTTTGAGTACATGCAAGTTTCTCTGTTTCTTTTTCCTACTCTTGCTGTAGCTGTCACTAGCCTGTTTCTGCTTTATACCACCTGGAAGCCTGTTTGGATAGGGGCTGACAGCGCCTGTTTAGTTACTTGTACTTTTCAGTGACAGTGTATCACCACACTTATCTTCTTTTTGCTTTCATTTGTTTATGCGTGTTTTTGTTTTCAGAATTATGTTAACATATCTCAAATAAAATAATATTCTCGATTAACTTAGCAGGCGCTAACCCCCAACCCCATCGAAATATTTAAAAAGTGTTAATTTTATTTTCCACATTAACATTGAGGAGTAATCAGATTTTCTTTCTTTCTTTTTTTTTTAAGATTTTATTTATTTATTTGACACAGAGAGAGAGAGAAATCACAAGCGGGGGTGGGGGGCAGAGGGAGAGGGAGAAGCAGGCTCCCGGCCAAGCAGGGAGCCCCATGCAGGGCTCAATCCCAGGACCCCGGGACCATGACCCGAGCCAAAGGCAGACGCCTAACCAACTGAGCAACCCAGGTGCCCTGGATTTTCTTTATCTTATCTTTCCCAGTAATGCCTGTTGACCTGTACCTGGCTTTTAGTGTAATACGTGATGCTAAAAATTGAAAATGCAGTAATTCAAAAATATTTATTGAGTTCCTACTGTGTTTTGGCCAGTGTGCTAGGTATAACAGGGAATATAATTTCATTAGGGGAGATCAGATATAGATAAATAGAATATGAAGTAGAAACAATTGTTGCTGATTTGACTTTCTTCTGCATTCAGTTTCTTTTTTCTCTTTTTCTTTTTTTTTTTTAAAGATTTTATTTGTCAGAGAGAGCGAGCACAAGCAGGGAGGAGGGACAGAGGGAGAAGCAGGCTCCCTGCTGGGCAGGGAGCCTGATGTAGGACTTGATCCCAGGACCCTGAGATCATGACCTGAGCTGAAGGCAGACGCTTAACTCACTGAGCCACCCAGGCGCCCCTGCATTCAGTTTAGATTTGAGTATTTTTTAGAACCATAGAATCCCCTCAGACTTTCAAAATGGAAGGGCCTTTTTAGAGATGTACTTGGTGTGTGACTTTGAACAAGTTATTTGACATCTCTTAGACTGAGTTTCCTCATCTCTAAATTGGAGGTGTAATAGTTCCTACTCACAGAGTTGTAAGGTGTTAGATGAGTTCATATATTAGAACAATGACTGGCACATACTAAGCTCTCCAAAAAATGTGAGTTATTAGTCATTCTGGTCTGATGCTGTTATTTTATAAACAAGGACATTGAGGCCTAGTAAGTCACTTCGTTGGATTTTATTTGGGTTAGCTACTAGATGATATGTGTTTTCCCTATGATGATAAATAAGGTGAGTCTTTCATGGGTCATATTAAAAATGTTCAATTTGTATGTCTTACATAAATGCTTGTAAGTTACATGTTACATAAGCACTTGTAAAATAGTTGTCAAAAATAGAACGAAATATTTAAGAGTTACCCAGAAATAAATGAAGTTCAAAATAATATCATTCAGATTGAATCAGTGAAAAGAGGGAAGTTGGGGAGGACCTCTTGGGATTTGTGTCGTTTGCTGAAAGACACCTAGAATTGACAGCCACCTGAAGAAGCGCTTGGGAGGCGCATTTGAGGGGAACTCACATGTACAAGGCACAAGCTAAGAAGGTAATATGTCAGAAAACTAAAATCAGATGAGGTAAGATAATAAGCAGGGCCTGTTCAAAGGGACTTGACCCAGAAAGTAAGAGACCATTGAAGGATTTTAATCAAAGGAGTGACGTGATCATATTTGTACTGTAGGCGGCTCTCTATGACCTGTCATGTAAGGGGTAGAGATAATGATGGATGCAAGTGAGTTAGAAGCAGGGAAACCAGCGAGTTGGCCATTTCAGTGATTAAGGCAAGAGATGATGAGAATCTGATTTAAGGTAGTGGCAGGTGGGATTGGAGTGAAAGAAATGAATTTGAAACATTCAGGGGACAATTTCTCTGGGAAAAGCCATGCTCTTCTTGAGCCAAATTCCTTTACTCTCTCAGTGCTACAGAATCTTAGAACTGGAAGCAGTCTAAGATAAGATGCTGGGAAATCATGGACTTGATGTCAAACTAAGTAAATAGAATAAATGCTAAGTTAGACCATGTTATCAGCAGAATATGCCAGATCTAAGCGTAGGCGGATAGAAAAACTAGAAAACTAAATCTGAAATCAGTCAACAGTTGCAAATCAAGAAGACCAGTTGTTCAGATGAATTTGTGCTGAAAGATACAGTTTCTCCTAACCTTAAAGGCACAGCACTCTGAGCCAGTTCCTGACAGGCTAACTTGATTTCTAGACATACTTTTTATTTCAAAGACACTAAAATAATGACTGTACATCCGTTGTTTTAGGTAAGGTATCCTTGCCCTTTCCTATACTTAGACATAATGCACATTGCCAGATTTGGAGCAGAATTGAAGGTTCCCAGAGCGATTAAAAACTAACATGTGAAGAAATGGCATTTCTCTGAACTAGGTTAAAAGGCTAGAAATTGCTGCTAATGTGTGCATCCCCTAAAGCAGCTGGTCCCAGATACTGCCCAAATTACTCTCTGTGAAGTAGAAAGCATTAGAATGGGTTCATACTAATTATCAGCATGAGGGGATTGAGCACAAAAAAAGCAGGGGAGAGGGAGACAGGACACTGGCCTGTCTTGTACTCTTCAGCCTTGAGTGGGCCCACTTCAGTCTCAGGACAGGACTCCCATTGGCTGTATCTTCTGCTATCACAGTGATGCAGGGTCCCAGAACCATCAGGATCACAAGTACCATTCTGCCATGGGTGCCCCTTTGCTGCTTTCCTCTCTTCCTTTCTCTTTTCAGCTCTCCCCAACCTGCTCTGCCCCTCTACCCCCTGTGTAGCAGCATAGTAATAAACGGTTCACTAGAATCAGAAGGGAAAGAGGCTAATGTTTATTGAATACCATGTAGCCAGCGCTGTAGTGGTCCCATCCTATGTTATTTCGTGTTACCTTGACAGTAGCCCCTTAGGCGAGTACTACTATCTATTTTACAAATGAGGAAACCACAGTGCAAAGAAGTGAAGAAGTGACTTCCTCAAAATCACACATCGTGTTCACATGTCGCTGGTTCCACTCCAGCGTTGCCATTAACTTCCTGGGAGATTTTAAGCAAGTATTTTTTTCTCTATAATCTTTAGTTTCTCCTTCTTTTAAAAAGAAGATTAGGGGCGCCTGGTGGCTCAGTTGGTTAAATGTCTGCCTTCGGCTCAGGTCATGATCCCAGGGTCCTGGGATCAAGCCCAGCATCGGGCTCCCTGCTTGGCGGGAAGCCTGCTTCTCCCTCTCCCACTCCCCCTGCTCGTGTTCCCTCTCTCACTGTGTCTCTCTGTCAAATAAATAAAATCTTAAAAAAAAAAAGAGAGATTAAACTACATGATATGCAAAGTCCCTGCCAACTCTAAATACTCTAAGACTCCGTTTTGGGTAAATCATCCAGTTAGTAATTGGAATAAGGCATTAGTGTCTATTTGTTCATATAGTTGTGTTTGTTATTGGACCTGGTCTGCTCATCTGAGCTTCCCATCTCCCTCCTCTCTTTTGCCGTTGTTAACAACTTGTATATTTTATTCTGATTTGTATTCTTTATAAATAATTTTTTTGAAATACAGTTCAGTCACATTGAATATTAAATTTTATAGTTTTTCACTTAACATGTCATTGCCTGGTTCTGTGTTATTGCACAGTCTTTATAGCCAACATTTTTAGTGATTACATAATTTGATTGAATGGATATGTGGCTGTTTACTTAATTATTCCCCTAGTTTGATGGTCCAAATTTTCTTTTATAATAATGCTTTGATAAACATGCAAGCATTTTTTTTCGGTGCTACAGAACATATCCTTAAGTCAGCTTCCCAGAAATGCAAGATTAAATCAAAGAGTTAGAATATGTTTAAGGTTCTTGGCTGCACAGAGTCAAGTGTGCTCATTTTAAAAATAAACCTTTGCGTGTTAAACCAAGAACCTTCTGCTTAACAGCAACCAGAAAACAGGATCCTAATGGCAATTTTTTTCTGCTTCCCTCATGTTTTGGGGTAGGAAACACAGAGCCACTGAGCTGAGGTCATCATTGCTATATACCAATTACAGTGTTTCCACAATAGAAATTGTTGCAAATCAGAAAGAAGTAGGTAAAATTTTTGCCAATTTTCTGCCATTCCACATGTATACTGGCTATACCCAGAGTTGACTATGGGACTACAAATATTCCCTAGGGAAGATAATATACATAGTATGTCGAAGACAAGTGCCATAAGCTTTGGGGACTACATGGAATGCTCTGTTCTTGGAGTTTGTATTCTGCTAGGGAAATAAGATATGAATCACTGAAAAAGCAATCTAAGCAAACCAAAACCCTAGAATCGAATGCTGGATTATGAGCTACATTATAATTCCTCAACTAAGATTTATTGAGCGCCTACCAGGTATAAAGGGTGATTCTAGGAGGTGGCAATACAGCATTGCCCTTAGAAATTTCTGTGCTAGCTGGTGGGGGGAGACAGAAAATAAATAGCAAGTGATAATTTCTCTGTAGAAAGATTGAGAAAAGGGAAGGAGGGAAATGGAGTGTGCCAGGGGGCGGGGGAGGCAGGGGGTGAGTGGAGGTATTATGTTATATAGGATGATCAGGCAAAACCTCACTGAAAGGTGCCTTATGGATAACTGGGCAAAAGAAATTCTTTCCAGGCCAAATTTAAGTGCACAAAAGCAATAGAGAGTTCAGTGCCACAGTTCTCAAGCTGTGGTCCTTGGATCCTTAGCATCCCCAAGATGCTTCCACGGTATCTGAGGTCAAAAGTATTTTCATAGTAATACTGACACTATTTGCCTTTTTCACTGGGTTGATATTTGCGTTGACGATGCAAACACAACGGTGAGTAAAAGTAAAACTGCTGGCACCTTGGCACAAATTAAGGCAATGGCCACTCATGGGGGCAAGGGGGAGAAGCCAGACTCACTAAGCGTGTTCTCGATGAAGCAGTAAAATCTGTTAATTTTACCAAATTCCAGTCTGTGAGTACATGTCTTTTTAATATTCTGTATGGGGAAATGGGAAGAATGAAGAAAGCAGCTATGTTGCACACCAAAGCACTTGGTTGCCTGTAGAAAAAGCACTTGTATAGTTGAGCTGTCAGCTGAATTATTTACTGTTTTTATTGATCACCTTTTTTCCTTGAAAGAATGACTAACAGGCAAACTGTGGTTATTCAGATTCGGTATTTGGCCAGACATTTTCTCAAAAATGAACTAAGGGAGCCTGCCATTTCAAGGGAAACGATTAGTAGCATTTGTTGACAGTGATAAAACTCAAGCTTTCAAATGTAAATTTGAATTTTGGAAAATGTGTGTCCGCCACCATGATCTTGACAGCTTCCCAGTACTTAATACAGACTTTTCTGATAGAATTATGATGACGTCAAGTATTGTGAATTTTTGATACTGCATAATAAATGTGCCAACTCTGGGAAATCTGCATAACTCAGTGAAACAATGTTTTCCAAATGACCAATGCATGATGTTACAAAATCATGCATTCATACTTTGGATGGAAGACCCATTCAAAGCATTAGGTTGACCAATGGCTTTTAAGATTAACAGAATATGAAAAGTTCATCAGTAAGGTTTCAAATTCCATGTTTCAGGCGCCTGGGTGGCTCAGTCGTTAAGCGTCTGCCTTCGGCTCAGGTCATGATCCCAGAGTCCTGGGATCGAGCCCTGCATCGGCTCCCTGCTCAGCTGGAAGCCTGCTTCTCCCTCTCCCACTCCCCCTGCTTGTGTTCCCTCTCTCACTGTCTCTCTCTGTCAAATAAATAAAATCTTAAAAAAAAAAAAAAAATTCCATGTTTTAACTAACATTTAAGAAACTACCACTTGTGGGTGCCTGGGTGGCTCAGTTGGTTAAGTGACTGCCTTCGGCTCAGGTCATGATCCTGGAGTCCCGGGATCGAGTCCCACATCGGGCTCCCTGCTCGGCGGGGAGTCTCCTTCTCCCTCTGACCCTCCCCCCCCTCATGCTCTCTCTCTCATTCTCTCTCTCTCTCAAATAAATAAATAAAATCTTTAAAAAAAAAAAAAAGTACCACTTGTTGAGTTTTGGTATAGTATTAAAGGAGAATATCCACAATTATATGAAAATCCTATTTAAACACACCTCCCTTTTCCAACTACATATCTCCATGAATCTATATTTTCTTTATATACTTCACATACTTCAGCCAAAAGGATACATAGCAATAAATTAATGCAGAAGTAGAGAATCCAGCTGTCTTTTTTTTTTTTTTTTTAGATTTTATTTATTTATTTTTCAAGAGAGAGAGAACAAGCAGGGGGTAGCAGGAGAGGCAGAAGGAGAAGCAGGCTCCATGCTAAGCAGGGAGCCCGATGTGGGACTCGATCCCAGGACCCTGGGATCATGACCTGAGCCAAAGGCAGACGCTTAACCCACTGGGCCACCAAGGAACCCATCCACCTGTCTTCTATATTAGGTCAGACATTAAAGAGATTTTCAAAAATGTAAAACAATGCCATTTTCACTAAATTCTTTTCTTTTGGAAGACACATTTTCATAAAAATATATTGTGTAAACGTGTTTTGTTAAGTTAAAATTAATATGTTTAAAATTTCTCAGTTTTAATTTCTAATATGATAGATATAACCCACAAAAACAAAAGCTCCTTGCAATCCCCCAAAATTTTAAGATTGTAAAGAGGTCCCAAGACCAAACAGTTTGAAAATCCCTAGCTTAGAGGAGGGTAATTGAGGGAGGGTGGTGGGAAATTAGGTCAGAGTAGTAATGAGGAATCAGATCATGTTGGGTTCAGTAGGTCTGCATAAGGACTTGGCTTTAACTCTGGTTAAGACAGGAAGCTATTGGAAGTTTTGAGCACAGGAATGCTGATACCTGAGACATGTTTTAAAAGGCTCACTTTGGTAGCTGTTTTGAAATTAGACTAGAGCGGCAGGGACAGACCAGTTAAGCGGCTATTACAATAACCCAGGTTAGAGGTGATGGTGACTTAGACCGAGGAAGTAGGAGAGGGAGTGGTGAGCAATGGCCCAAATTTGGACGTATTTTGAAGTTATGGCTGATGGAATTTACTGCTGATGGGACATGGAATATGAGAAGAAGAGAGGAGTCAAGGATGACTGCAAGGGTTTTAGCCTAAACCATTTGAGAAGATGGAATGAGGTGGAAAAGACTGAGAACAACAAGTTTGAAGGCAAGAGATGGGAGAATCAGGAGCTTAGCTATGGACATATGCTCCAAATGACTAGTAGATTTTCAGATGATTGTGTTGTTTAGATCTTCTTTATCCTTACTTATGTTTTTTCCTCTCGACCGGTCTTATTCTGAAAATGGTGTGTTAAAATATTGTATTATTAGTGTTACTCTGTCTCTCCTTGCATTTCCTATAGTTTCTCCTCTGTAAGTAATCACTATTTTGGTGGGGGTATAGAAATATTTATAACTCATTGTGACAAGTTTATTATGCTTATGTAGAATAGTACCCTTACATTATCCCGAAGAGATTCATGTTGAAGGAATAGCAGACCATAAAAATGGAGCACAGCGAAATTTGCCAAAGTGATAGAACACTTTAGTTTCAGAAACAGAATTATGTTTGCTATGTCCTGGGCCACTGTTCTTTTTACTGTCCCACAGTTCATTGGAACGTGAATGCTGGGGGTTTATTTTATTCCTTCCTTCCCTGATATCTTTTCATCTTTTGTTTTGGGATCTTCCAGAATACTGGCTTTACATAATAGTTTTCCTAAGACCCCAGCTCTCTTGGTCTTTTTCTCCAATGTATTTGGCTTTATTTAATATGTTGGTTATATAATACTAAAGAGAGCCATCACATGTTTCCATGGAAACAGCAATAAGCTTTCATTCCTTGTGTCTTATTCCTCAGGAAAGTGTTTGTGATTAGTTTCCCAGTTTTAGGCTGATTCACACATTGACTTTACACATTGTCCTATTGCTGAGAGCCTGGGCAGCCTCCACTTTAATACATATACTTTTTCTTACTCCCCATCACTACCAATTTGATACATTTTAATAAACTATTAATATGTGCTTGGCATAATTCAGGCTGCTAGGATACATGCCATGTAACTTTAGCCATAGGGTCCTTTTGGGATATCAACATAGACAAGAGAGTGGTACGGCCGAAAACAAAATACAGGCCAAAATCAGACCCTGGGAACTCTTGGCTGTCACCAAAGCTGTGTTGAAGAGTAGGTCAGAGAGCAAGCCAGCTGCATGAATCAGGCTTCAGCAAGGCCTAGAATCCAAGGGCTAATGACAGATTTCAAAGAATATGTAAAACATGGACGAAGTCCAGATGATATTTCCCAGACATTGTTCTTCTGCCATAGGTCCAGTGGTCCTGGTATTGCAGATTTGAAATAGGTGGTGGTGCTCCTAGCACTAAAAAAGTATGCTCTGGTTAAATTACACAGCTAGTTGAAGAGATAAGGCTTACAATAGTGAAAGTAATTAGAGAATGAACAGCTCCCATCCTATTCCTCCAAGATGTGAGGTTATGTTAATGTAGTATTTAGCCAAAACACTATTAGATTAATGAGGCCATCATGCAAATTAAAGTTTGAAAGTTAAGAGTTTGATTGATAAGAAACAGACAGAGCTGGGAAGTTAAAGAAAATAAGCAGTAGAGTGGATTTAGACCCAATATACCAAAGAAGAAATGTGCGCGCGTGTCTGTGTATGCATACGTGTGAGTGGGAAAAGAGTATTGGATAAGGAATCAAGAGACCTGAATTATCTATCTACTTCTGCCGTTTCTTCCCTCCTCCTAGAGGAAATGCCTAGTACTAGCAATTTTAAAAACCAGAAAACAAAACACTAACTTGATTTCATCAGAAGTCCAGGACTTCAAGAGAAAATTAATGTGTATATGTTTATTCAGTTGCCCTGAGGATTGAGAGAACTGAAGGAAATAAACATTGGTTGTGGAGCTCATATGTCTTGGGCACTTTACTACAACTGCTCGTATAATTTTCAGACAACGCTGTGAGTTGGATTATCCCCATTTTACAAAGGCGATAGTAAGCTCAGAAATGAGAAATGACATGTACAAAATCATACCACTTGGAGATGGCAGACTCAAGGTGGAAACCAGATCATTTTGATTCCAAAACCCATAGACTTTTCACTAAGTCTGACTTTTGAATCATTCCAGTCTTACTAGGCTCTATCAGTCAATTTATTGTTTGCCAATATTGTTGCACCATAGAAGAGTATTGCTAACATTTAAAAGAACAGGCTGAGTAGGAGTATCTGCTCTGTGATAGGTACTGTATAAGGTAATTTACATTATCCCTAATTCTTACGGTGTCGTGAAGTAGATATTATAATCCCAATTTTTAAAAAAATGCCCAGAGTTTGTGACTTGCCCAATGTCTTACACCTACTGTGTAGTAGAGCTGAGATTTAAATCCAGGTCTTTAGGAGTCCATAAGCATTAGCCCTCCACCAGGTTAAATTGGAATGATTCACTATGAAGAAAGCCCCAAAGAAATGTCAGGTATACTCCCACACCATGTTCCAAAGAGGTCTTTGGATCTGAATTAATTACATTTAAGGGGCCAAAAGAACAACTGGAAGAGAAGGGTTAGTATCACCATTGACTGCCTAGCGACAGGCTTGTGCAGATCAGCATAGGGAGGCCGTGGCACAGTTTATGGTGCCTACTTGTTACTACAATAGACGAAGAGCCCCTGCCCCTATCAGAGGCCAATCCTCCACTTGTTCTTTTTGCTGCATCCTCTCTTGCCTCTCCTTCACCTACCTCACTGGTTTCCTCCTCCAACCCCTCCTTTCTGAAACATTCTCATCAGCATACAGACATGTTCTGATGACCCCCATCTTTCAAAACTCTCCCTTGACTGCATCTGCCCTGTGTCTCTGAAGTTTCACAGTGTATTAATTTCCTATGGCTGCTGTCGCAAATGACCACAAACTTAGTGACTTAAAACAACACAAATGTTGGGGCGCCTGGGTGGCTCAGTCGTTAAGCGTCTGCCTTCGGCTCAGGTCATGATCCCAGGGTTCTGGGATCGAGCCCCGCGTCAGGCTCCCTGCTCAGCCGGAAGCCTGCTTCTCCCTCTCCCACTCCCCCTGCCTGTGTTCCCTCTCTCGCTGTGTCTCTCTCTGTCAAATAAATAAATAAATAAAATCTTAAAAAAAAAAAAAAAGCACAAATGTATTATGTCAGAGTTCTGTAGGTCAGAAGTCTGGGTGAGATCATTGGTTCTCTGCTCCAGTCCCACACTGCCAGAGTCAAGGTGTTAGCCAGCCTGAATTCTTATCTGGAATATCTGGGGAAGAGTCTGCTTCCAGGCTCATTTTGGTTGAATTGAGAGGATTCCATTCCATGCACTTGTAGGCTTGGGTCTCCATTTCCTTGCTGGCTGACGTTGGCGGGGGGGGGGGGGGGGGGGGGGGCGGAGGGGAATCTTAGCTTCTAGAGGCTTCTTACATTCCCCTGGCTTGTGGCCCCTTTCATCTTCAAAGTCAAAACAGAGGTTTGAGTCCTTTGCACACTTTGAATCACTCTGATCTCCCCCTTCTGCCTCATCTCCCTGCTTCTAGCTGGAGAATGTCCTCAGTTTGTAAGAATTCTTCATGTGATTAAATTGGGCCCACTTGAATAATTTATGATAATCTTCCTATTTTAAGAGTTCGACCTTAATTATACCTACACAATTTCTTTTGCCATGTAACATATTTACAGGTTCCAAAATTAAGGTAAGGACTTATCTGAGGGCCATTCTGCCTACTACACACAGTAAAACTTCTTTAAAAAAAAAAGGAAACATCTATAATCACTCTATTTCTGTCTTCTATTAGCTTCTCAGCCCTTTCCAATTGCTCTTCAGTCCCCACTGTTCTAGTGAACTGCTCTTACCAAGAACTCACTGACCTCCATGTTGACAAAGCCTTCTCTGACCTCATTTTGCACAGTGTCTCTGTAACTTCCAGCACAATTGATCACTCCCTCCTTCTTGGGGGCACCTGGTTGGCTCTGTCGGTTAAGCGTTTGCCATCGGCTCAGGTCATGTCCTCACAGTCCTGGGATCGAGCCCCGAGTCCGGCTCCCTGCTCAGCGGGGAGTCTACTTCTCCCTCTCCCTCTGACCCTCCCCCTTGCTCGTGCTTGCTCTCTGTCAAATGAATAAATTAAAAAATCTTCAAAAAATGTTTTTAAAAAACAAAAAATTTTTAAAAAGACTCCCTCCTTCTTGAACCACTACCTTCTCTAGGCTCCTGGGATGTTACACTCTCTAGATTTTCAATTCCTGTCCCACTCATTATGCCTTGTCGGTCTCCTTTGGTTGGCCTTTTCTACTTTTCAGTCTCTAGTTGGTGAAGGGCCCCAGGGCTCAATCCTAGGCCCTCTCCTGTACTATTCTATATACTCTATATATTCTATATTCTGTCTCTTCCCAAGTGATTTGTCAGTCCCGTCTTTATATACTATCTATAATGCTAATTAGCACCAAAATTATCTCTACCCTTGACCTTTCTGTAGAATTCCAGACTCATTTATTTGACTACCTACTTGTTATCTCTACTATCTAAGTCGTTTAGCACATGATACGGCCAGAACAGATTCTCAAGTCCCAATCTGCCTCCTCCCGAACCTCTGACTCCTTTAGTCTTCCCTGTTTGGTAAAAGATCAAAGACCTAAAATTTATCCTGAATCATTCTTTCCCTCCCCCTGTCCTATTTGTCAGGTCTGCTTACAAAACCTATCTTGTATTTATCCATTTCTTTGCATCTTCACAGCTATCACATTAATCTCCACCACTGTTAACCTCTCGCATGGACTTCTACAGTCAGCATCCTAACTGATCTCGCTGCTTCCATATTTGCCTTCATAATCCATTCTCCACCGAGTATCCAGGGAGAGCTTTCTCAGAAGTAAATTAGATGTTCTTACCATGACCCAAAAGGCCCTGCATGGTCTGACCCCATCTGTTTTCTGACTCCCTCTTGTGCCATTATTTCCTCTGTTCATCCTGCCAGAGTCTCTCTGGCCCTTTTTGTTTCTTAAACAAGTCAAGCTCATTATTTTCTTAGGGCCTTTACACCTGCTGTCTGTCTCCTCTGCTGGAACACTCTGCCCTAGATCCTCACATGCCTGATTCCTTCTTGTCGTGCCAATCTCAGGTCACATGTCACCTTCTCAAGAGCTTTTCTTGACTGCCTCTCTGTCATGTTCTGTCACGTTGCTCTGTTTTTTCTTCATAGCACTTACCACTATCTGAGGTTAATTTGTGCCCTTACATTCCTGGTTCATACTGTGGAGCCTACCACATAATCTATTCTTAATACAGAATGTTTGTTGGATGAATGAATGAACAAATGAGTGAATGGTATGATGGAAGGCTGTATGGTATGATGGAAAGAGCAAGGATTTTAGAATTAGACATTGTGGATTTGAATTCCAGCCTTGCCTCATTACTTATGTGGCCTTAGCCAAGTTACTCAAGTTTCAATAGCCTCATCCATTAAATAGAAATAATAATATTTACTTCATAGGCAAGGCTTCAAAGCCCATTGTTTTAACTGCCAGTATATACTAGATCTATGCACCCTAGTAAATTTGATGGATGATGATGGTTGTCCACATTGCCATACTGCCTTTCATAGTAAGTGTCCAATAAATAAATGCCAGTTCCTCTTAAGCAAATTTAACTCCATCATTAGGGGACACCCATTTGTAAACTACTTCTTTTCTCCATTCTTGGTCTTAACAATTTGTCTGCCTTTTAGCAACATTATTAGTCATGATTATGGCCAAGGGAATAAGGATTAGATACACACATACATGCACAGATCAGAAGAAGTTTATCAAGGAGGGGAGACCAGTTCTACATAACTTGATGTGCTGCTATCCTGCCTTAGATGTGCTTTTGCCTTTACAATGAACCTCACCATTACCTTTTCCCTATGTAGGGCCATAGGACCCACCCTTCATCTTTTGGCAGAGTCTTTGTATGTCAGAGCTCCTTAAATGTCATATGGACTCTTCCCAAGCTGGCTTCAGCATCTCTCTCTAACCTTATCTGTTTCTCCTTCTGGACTTAAGCCACACAGAACTAAACTACCCATGGGTCTTCGTGTAACCATGCTTTTTTACAACTCTGTGCCTTTCTATGTACTGTCTCCTCTGTTTGAAGTACCCTTGCTCACCCTCCACCTTTGCCCTTTTCCTAATGCAAGATCTATTCACTCTTCAAAGATTTGTTAAAATGTCACTTTGAAATCTTGCCTGATAAGTCTCACCTGCCTGTCTCCCTTGCACCCTCTCCCTTCCCTTGCAGAGTTAGTCACACCTTCCTCCAGGTTCTTGTAACCCCTGTGTATGTATACATTTTAGTACCACACTCATGAATCTCTTTTAAAACTTTATTTTCACATAATTGCAGCCTTACAGAAAAATTACAACAGGAGTACAAAGAATTCTCTAAATATTAACATTTATCACATTTACATTAGTAGTCTCTCTCAATAAATAATATGTATTTTTTTCTGAACCATTTGACACATGACTTGTATACATAATATCCCTTTACTATTAAAGACCTTAGTGTATATTTTCCAACACAGGCATGCTCTTCTGTAAGTATAGTACTATTACTAAAATCAGAAAATTAGGGGCACCTGGCTGGCTCAGTTGGTAGAACGTGGGACTCTCGATCTCCAGGTTGTGAGTTCCAGCCCTGCATTGGATGTAGGGATTACTTAAAGATAAAATCTTTTTAAAAATCAGAAAATTAATATTGATATATTATTTAGAGCTAATCTGTAGATGTTCTAATGTTATTAAAACCAGAAAATTAGTATCAATACAATACCAGTAGCTAATCTATAAACCTTACTCAAATTTTGCCACTTGTCCCATTAATGTCCTTTTGGGATAAGAAAATTCAGGTTCATGAGTTGTACTTAATTGTCATGTCTTTTTAGTCTCCATTTATCTGGAACAGTTTTTCCATCATTCTTCCTTATCTCTCATAACCTTAATATTTCTTTATAAATATGTGTTCAGTTATCTTATGGACTGGGTCTCAAATGGGTTTGTCTGATGTTACCTCATGATTGGATTCAGGTCATACATTTTTTACATGAATGTTCTAGAAGTGACTTTCTTCTCAAAGCCTCACATTTGGAGACACATGATATCTCTTTGTCCCATTACTGCAGTAACTTTGATTACTCGGTCCAGGCGGTATTTACCAATTTCTTCACTTCATTCTTTTGTAATTAATCATCTTGTGGAGAAATATTTTGAGACTATAAATATCCTGCGTCTCACCAAATTTCCACCCAGTAGTTTTAGCATCTATTGATGAGTCTCGCCTGAATCAGTTGTTACCCAAATGGCTTCTTTCCAGTTCCCTCACTTCTTCCACATTTATTTGTTGGGGTTCTACTATAAGCAACAGCTTTCCCTTCCCTATGTTTTTTTATTTATGCATTAGTTACATCAGTAGGGTCCCACACTTTTTTGATTCAATAATAATTTCTTATTATCATTATTTGTTTTGATGCTCAAACTGTCCCAGACTTGACTAGTGGAAGCCCCTTGAAGTTGGCTCCTGTGTCCTCTTGACATGTCCCCATCACCCTTTGAGCATCCCCATTACTTTCTGACCAATATGTTCCAGTTCGTCTTATACCTTCCCTACCCCAGGCCACACCCACTGAATTGTGATTAATTGTGTAAAGATTACACAATTACCTTCTCAACATTGTGCTTTTCTAGGACAACAGTCGTGTTGGGTTTTCACCTTAGATAACTGGCAAACTTTGATACTTAGCATTTACTGAAATTTCAACTGATGTGGTCAAATTAACATAAGAATTGCCCCTTCCTGGGCTACTGAAGGAAGAGAGATTGCTGCCTTCCTCCTAGGCGACATGACAGAATGTGTGCCCTGAAGACAACGAAGACTAGAATGTGGCCTGGCTCTGCCACCTTCACTTCTCTGAGGTTTGTTTTCCTTATTTGTCAAAGGAGGATGATATGTCGCCTTCACAGGATTGTTATGGAGGCCACATGAATGTGCAAGAATTTTGTCAAAGTATTGTTGATTAAGAGTGTAATTCTGTCAAACTTAGCGTCCAAATGTGTTGGAGAATATTCTGATATTTCATTTCTCTCTGAAGTAGGACAGTCATTAAATTAATTATTTACATTTGGAAAAATAAGAGACTATATTTAAATGACAAACTCAAGGTCACACCATAAGGGACAGAACTAGAATTAGATCCCCAGTCCCCTGACATCACTCCAATTTTTTCCCCCCAACTAGGATAATTAAGTTAGAATGTGGCAGAATAGGGCTTCCTGGTGGGAAGAACTTCCAAATCCTGGAATCCCTCAGGATAGCTTAAGAAATCCATTATTAAGAAGCTTTTAAATTAGTATGAAGCTTAATCTCAGTGCTAGCTTCTCACAGATGACCTGCATGCTCTGATTTTTCTGAACTATTAAATGTAAATGGTTAGTTTCTTCTGCCCAGTTCTTTCAGGCCAGAGAGGGCAACCTCTTTGGCAGTTGGCAACATAGACATTTATGTCTAGCGTTAAAGGAAAAGAGAAGAAAGAGGAAAAACTATTTTCTGACTGTTAGAAGGCCATGTAAAGACCTGTTCAGTTCATCTCTTACATCTGTTTTCTTTTTTTATTCTACAAACACATGCTGGGTCCCTGCTAAGAACTTGGCACCTTGTCATGTGATGGCAGGAACTCCAAAGTATATCCCTTACCTCCCTGCCCAGCTCAGATTCCTGGTCTTACTAGAGATACAGGGGGCAATCTTAGGGTTTAGAGTAATCAGTGTAAATATTTGTCATGTTCAGTTACTCAGGTTTGGGTGTGGAATAGGTAGAGAATTAGACTAGGTTTTTTTCTAGGCAAGCGTGTTGGGAAAAGAAGGGTAAGGAAGTGATTATAATTATAGGTCAGTGGTTGTCAAACCCTTCGGTATCAGGAAACTTTGGTATCCTTAAAGACAAAGAGCTTTTATTTATGAGGGTTATCCATATCATCACTGTATTAGAAATTAAAACTTAGAATTTTTAAAAACACAAGAATATACAAGTACACATTCCATTAGCTATCAGAATGATGATATCACATATATAGCCTCTGGAAAAATCCACTGTGAGTGAATGAGAGTGAAAAGGGGAGATAATGTTTTAGTATCATGAAAATAATTTTCATCTTACAGACCCCCAAAAGGATTTCAAGGTCCCAAAGGGATTCCCAGACCATACTTTGAACACTATGTTTTTTAAGTGCATTTTACTAATAATGAACATTGGATCATTTCAGGTTTTCAGTTACTACAAATAACACTGCTATAAGCATACATTTACATGTATCTGAAGCGTACATGTTCAAGAATTTCTCTGGAGTTTATACCTAAGGTTGGAATTGCTGAATCATAGAGAATGTACATCTTCAGACTTTTAGATAATGCTTGCAATGCCTCCCAGGGAGTCTTCTGAAAATGCTGCTGTGAACATTCTAGTACATGTCTTTTGGTGGTCATGCCCTTCATTCCTCTTGGGTATATGCCAAGGTGTGGAATTGCTGGGTGAGAGTATAAAGCTAAGTGATTTTTCAAAGTGATTTACATTCCTATCAGTTTGACTCACCACAGTTTTATTAAAGAAGTGTTCCCCTCCTCCACCACCACCACAGAATTACAGGGGCACCTTTATTATAAATAAGATGACTGTGTATATGTAGGTCTATCTCTGGGCTCTGTTTTACTCCCTTGATCCATTTGACTATCCTTAACACCAATATCACATGTCTTAAGTACTCTAACTTTATAATGAGTCTTGATACCTAATGATGTAAATACTCCTCCAGCTTTGCTGTTATTTATCAAGAACGACTTGGCTATTCTAGATCCTTTGCATTTCCTAATAAAATTTAGAATTAACTTGTCAATTTGGACACATGCATATTAAAGAAAAACTGCTGGGATTTTGATTGGAATTGCATTGACTCTTTAAGTCAGTTTGATGAGAATTGAGAGTACAACTTGAGTCTTCTGATCCATGAATGCGATATATCTCTTCATGGCCATGTGGTATCTAGATCTTCTTTAATTTCTCTTAGAATGTCTTACAGTTTTTAGTGTGGATGTATTGCATGTCTTTCACTGAATATTAGATTTGGGGTTTTTAAATTTCATTTTCTAATGGTTGTTATATAGAGAAATAGAATAAATTTTTGTATATTGAATTACATCTAGTGACCTTCCCAAATTCATTTTTTTATTTTAATAGATTTCGTAGATGGGAGGGGATACAGTTTATGTAAAAAATCATGTCATATGCAAATAATGCTTCTTTTTTACAACCTCTATTTATAGCTTTTCTTTCTTTTTCTTTCCTTGTTACATTGGCCTTCAATACAATGTTGAATAGAAGTGGTGATGGTGAATATTTTTATTTTGTTCCATAATTCAGTAAGAAAGTGTTTAAGTATGCTGGCCTCTATTGATTTTTTTATAAATGATCTTTTCTATAAGGAAATTTCAAATGTGCTGATATTTTTTATGATGAATGAGTATTAAACCTTGTCAAATGCTTTTTTTTCTGCATCTGTTGAGACGATATATGGGTTTTCTTCTTTATTTTGTTTATGTGGTAAGTTCAGCTGATTTTGTTTCTATTGTTAAACAATCCTTGTATTTCTGGGATAGATTCCACTTAGTCATGATATGTTATCCTTTTTATATAATATTGCCAGATTCAGTTTGCTGATATTTTGTTAAAGATTGTGCATCTATGCTCATGAGGGATATTAGTCTATAGTTTTGCTTTCTTGTAATATCTTTGTCGTGTTTTGGCATAAGGATTATGTTGGCCTCATAAAATGAGTTGGGGAGTGTTCCCTCTTCCATTTATCTGAACGGGTTTTGTACAATCTATTATTATTTTTATTTCTTCTTTAAGTGTTCGCTAGAATTCACCCATGAAGGCATCTGGGGCTGGAATTTTCTTTGCAGAAGAGTTTTTCATTGCAATTGCAGTTTCTTTATTATGTATACAGCTCTTCATATTCTGTTTGGTCTTCTGTCCATTTTAATAAGCCATTTTTTCAAGGAAGTTGCCCATTCCATCTAAATTTTCAAATGTAGTTGCATAAAGTTATATATGATGTCCTGTTATTATCTTTTTAATGCCTGAATTATCTATAATGAAATCCACTCTTCCATTCTTGATATTTGTCTTTTCTTTTTATATTTCTTAATCAGGCTTGTTAAAGGGTTATCTTTTCAGAGAACCAATCTTTGACTTCATTTTCTCTGTAGTATATCCGCTTTCTTTTTTCCATTGGCTTATCCACTCATCTCTATAATTTCCTTACTTCTACTTTTTTTGAATTTAGTTTGCTCTTTTCCTAGCTTTTTGAAATAGAAGCTTAGATCATTGATATTTAACCTTTCTCCTCCTCTAATACAAACATTTAAAGCTATACATTTTCCTCTGAGCACTGCTTTAACTAAACCTCACATATTTGAATCTGTCATATTTTCATGAATTTTAAGTTCCAAGAATTTTCTTATTTCTATTTTTATTTCTCTGGTATTTGAGTTATTTACAAGTATATGTTACTCAATTTCTCAGAATTTGTGGTTTTTCTAATTAATTTTCTGTACTGATTCCTATTTAAATTCCACCTTGGTTGGGTAAATGGGAGTGGGAGGTGCAGGCTTCCAGTTATGGAATGAATAAGTCATGAGAATAAAAGCTACTGCATAGGGAATATAGTCAATGATAGTATAATCGTGTTGTATGGTGACAGATGTTAGCTACACTTTTTGGGAGTATAGCATAACATATAGAGATGTTGAATCACTGTGTTGTAAATCTGAAACCAATGTAACACTGTGTTCCATCTATACTCAAATAAAAATTAAAATTAAAAAAAAGGAAAAAGCTCAAGATATCAAAGCAAAATAATATTAAGATTCTTCCTTTTGACACTTTGCATTTCTAAGACAGACACATAGTTTATGCTTAACTATATTAACATAAAGCTATTAAGCAGTGATTAGAATAAGCAAATGATTGCAAATGTATAAATTGAATCAGCTGGCACAAAAGAATCTGCAAATTCTTAAGTTCCTGCCTGCAGGTCTTTGTTTTTAGAGCTATAAATATTTCTGTGTTACTGATAGTGGAGCTGAACACAGTAACCTGTTTATCTTCCTGCTGCATTAGAATTTATTAATATAGAGTGGTTTATAAAAGTTTTCCTAGGGCGCCTGGGTGGCTCAGTCATTAAGCATCTGCCTTCGGCTCAGGTCATGATCCCAGGGTCCTGGGATCGAGTCCCACATCGGGCTCCCTGCTCGGCGGGAAGCCTGCTTCTCCCTCTCCCACTCCCCCTGCTTGTGTTCCTGCTCTCGCTATCTCTCTCTCTGTCAAATAAATAAATAAAATCTTTAAAAAAAAAAAAAGTTTTCCTAAAACACCAAGGCAACAGTGTTTTCTAAAAATAAATGTTGTTGAAGATTGTGGCTGAGAATGAATGAATGAATGAATTAATTAATTAATTCCACTGTGGTTAGAGAGAATGTTCTGTATGATTTCAGTTCTTTGAACTTTATTCAAAATTGCTTTTTCACCCAGCATATTGCATAAGCATTTGAAAAGAAAATGCATTCTATACATATTGGGTGTAGTGTCCTATAGATGTCAGTTAAGTTGGTTGGTTAATTGGTTATTTATGTTATTCGTCAGTTAATTGAGTTATTCAAATCTTTCCTACCCTTCCTGATTTTTTTCAACTTCTTAACCTATCAGTTCCTGAGAGAGATGTTAAAATCTCCAACTCGTAATTTGGATTCATCTGTTTGTCCTTTTTGTTCTCTAAACTTTTACTTTACATGTTTTGTGTTATTAGGTATATATAAATTTAACTGACTATTTAATCTTGATGAAATAGTCCTTTTTAGTCTAGTCATACTTCTTGCCTTAAAGATTGACTTGTCTGATATTAATATAGCCACATGAGCTTTATTTTGGTTAATGTTTTCAGGGTATATGTTTTTCCATCTGTTTGTTTTTATCTTTTTATCTGTGTCATATTTCAAGTGTCCTTATATTTCAGGACCCACCTATAAACAGATACAATTGAAACCTGGGGGCGGGAGGGGTGTGTGCAGTATGTTAATTTTTTCCTATTAATTGTTTTACTTAATCCACTTGTATTTAATATGATTAATTTGGATTTAGGTTTACCATTTTGCTTTTTGTTTTCTCTTTGTCTGCGTTCTTCCTCATTTCTTTATTCTTCCTTTCTTGCCTTTTGGATTAATCAGGTATATTTTATTACTCCATTCCTCTCTCCTTAGCTTTTAGTGATACATTCTTATATAATTCTTTAATTGGTTATCCTGTGCAAATATGTATGCTGGACTTATCAAAGTATCCTTTAAATAAGTGCTTTGTAACCACTCCCCAAATAATGCAAAATTCTTAACAAAGTTTGGCTCCATTTATCCCCTTCTTCCATCCGTTGTGCTGTTGCTCTCATATAATTTACTAATACATACATTATAAACTCTACAAACCATTTTATAAGTTTTTGTTCTAAGTAGTTCTTATTCTAAATTCTTTTGTATCGAGAACATATTTGCCCTTTCTTATGCTCTTCATTTCTTTCTACAGTTCCATCTTCCTATCTGGGATTACTTTCCTTCAGCCTGAAGAACTTCCTTTTTATTTCCTGTAGTTTAGGTCTGCTGGTGACAAATTCTCTCAGCTTTGTTTGTCTGAAAATACTATTTCACCTTGATTTTTGAAGGATATTTTCGCTGGGTATAGAACTCTAGGTTGGCAGTTGGTATATCTTAGCCCTTTAAATATATCATTCTGCTGCTTCCAATTTCTACAGTTTCTGTTAAAACATCGGCCATCAGTCTTATTGATGCTCCTATAAGAGTAATGTTTCTTTTCTGACTCCTCTTAAAAATTTATGTTTTTCATTTCATTTATATTTTATCTTTTATTTTCAGCAGTTTAACAGTTATGTGCTTTGGTTTAGTATGGGGGACTTTTTTGGAGGGAGGATTTTTACTGCTTGTAGATTGCTGAGCTATTCTTTCATTAGTTTCTAAATACTATGTTTGCCTAATTCTCTCTGTCTTCTTCCCCTGGGATTATAGTTACTCATATTTTGGATCCATTGACCATGCCCACATGTCTCTAATGCTCTCATCTGGTTTTTTTTCCCATATTTTTGCTTCACTTTGGATGTTTTCTATTGATTTTTCTTCAAGTTCATTAATCCTTTCTTCTGCCGGATCTTGTCTTCCCTTAAATCCATCCAAAGAGTTCTTAATTTCTCATGTTACATTTTTAATTCCAGGATGTTCATTTAATTTTTTATATAGATTCCAGTTTTCTGTGGGTGTTATCTTCTCTTACATTTTGCTTATCTTTTTCTCTTTCTTTAACATATTAATTATGATTATTATAAAGTCTCTGTTCCATTATCTGGATCATATATGAATCTCCTTCTGTTGTCTGTATTTTCTCTTGATTACCAGTCACTTTTTTCTGCCTCTTTTTACATCTCATATTTTTTGTGATATACTGGATGTTTTATATAAAAGAACTGTTGAGGCTCCAGCTAGTATCTTACATTAGAAAGAATTCTTCTTTTCCTCTGTTACACTAATAGGATAAGGGCCTGATCCTCTCAATCTAATCATGGATTGAGCTAGTCCAGGTCTGGATTATACCTGTAGTTTATTCCTATTTCTTAGATATGGGCCCTCCTGGGCTCTTGATTGAGAACCTAATAGGTCTTTCTATCTTCTCAGCCCCGAAAAATTGCAAGAGACTGTCCTCCCTTTAGAGGTTAGGGTTTTAGTTCTTTAACCTCCCACTCCTTACAATTTCAAAATATGGCATTTATCTTGAAGAGGAGATATGTGTTTGAGGTAGACCTCCTCCTTCTAGTGGGACCTTATTTATCCCCTAAAGCCACAAGATTATAGGAGATTTCATTCTTCCTTTTTTTTTTTTTTTTTTTTTTTAAGATTTTATTTATTTATTTGAGAGAGAGAATGAGAAATAGCACGAGAGGGAAGAGGATCAGAGGGAGAAGCAGACCCCCCGCTGAGCAGGGAGCCCGATGCGGGACTCGATCCTGGGACTCCAGGATCATGACCTGAGCCGAAGGCAGTCGCTTAACCAACTGAGCCACCCAGGTGCCCGTTTTCATTCTTCCTTGTAGAAGCTCTCAGCCTAGCTTCACATGTCCAGTGTGCAGGCTCAGAACTCAGCAAATGTCCCATGGGGAAAATTGGCCACATGCATGGAACTCAAGTTCCAATCTGTCACAGCAGCCTATTGGATTTCTCTTTCCTCCAGTAGAGGTCCTCTGCACGGGCCACACCTGATCCTCAGCTCATGCCCCAAATTGGCAAATGTCCTCAGGAAAGAAAACAGTGTCAACTACCTCAGAAGCCCTCCCCACTCATGTCTGGAATTCCAGTTCATCTAGCCCTTGTGATTTCTACAACACTGCAGTGTCTCTTCAAAGAATGTATCTGACTTTTCCTAATTGTTGCATTAGCAACACCACATTGCCATAATCTATTACATCCTACCTAGACACATTAACAACATTACCCTCTCCCTGCCCACTGTGATTAGTTTATGAACTAGTCTCCCTAGTTCTACTCATGCAGCTTCTCTTCATGCTTAGAATAAGTTCAGATTCATTTTCACCATCTGCAAAGTCCTACACAATCTTATTTCTACTCCCTTTCTAACCTGATCCCCCGCCACTCCTCTTTGCTCACTCAATTCTAGCTATACTGACCTCCTTACCATTTCTCAAACACCCTGACACGTTCCCATCTCAGAATCTTTGTGCTTGTTATGCACCCTCTACTTGGGAGGTGCTTTTCTCGGATTTTCATAAGGCTTTGCCTTTATTTCATTTGGGAGCTCTGTGTAAATGTCACCTCCTCAAAGAGAACTTTCCTCACCCCTCTCTCTCCTTACCCTTCTTTAGTTTCCATCATAGCACTTCCCTGGCATTATACTGTATATTTATTTGTCTGTTTTCTGTCTCCCCAACTAGGAGGTAAGCTCCATGAGAGTGGAAATTGTTTTGTTAACCTCTAGTAAGTGCTCAGTAACTATTTGTGGAATGAATTAGATGTGCTTACCTTGAAGCATTCTCAATTTAAGGAGAAGGTGAATGGTTGGAGTAAAATTGAAAGTACCCTAACATAGATGTCTCCAGAATGCTTTGGGGGTGGAGTGGTACTAACTTAGTTGGGGAATGGTCAGACAAGGCCTCAATAAGGAGGTGGCCCTGGAGCTGAGTATTGGAATCTGAGTATTGATGTTTACTTGACTAGGAAGAATACGGAACTCAACATACATGAATGAATTGGTGTTCAGAAAACAAGTGGGCTAGAACATAGCGGGGATGTGTGTCAGGAAATGACATCAGACATAACTGGAGAACAAGGCAGGGATAAAGTCACAAAAGTCCTTGGATATCAGGATAAAGAATTTGGACTTTACATTAAAGGTAATATGGAGCAGAGATTTTTTAAGTAAGGAGAGATGCTGTCAGATGTATGTATTTCCATGTGTTTCCCTACTCCTCATTGCAATAATCGCACTAAAGCTTTAAGTAGATTGGTGTAGAAAATGCCTAACTTGGTTGTCAGGGCCCAGTTTCAAAACATAGGTCCTTATCCCAGTTTACTGTGTAACCCGGGGAAGGCATCATTTCCTCTGCTGAGCCTTGGATCTTCATTCTTAGCAGGAAGGGATTGTAGGCTTCTAAAGTCATTCCATCTCTGAGCCTATGATTCTGTTTATATGCTTTAACTAAATGCCTTGGGGAGAAAATTTTAATATTTTCTCTGCATCTGCCAGAAATAATTAAAACTTCCAATTCTAACCAATCTAAATTCAGTTCTCCTCTGAGATTTTCTAACATTTAGGTCAGATGCCAGGAAACCAGCTTCTTGGGATAAAACTACCCAAGCAGAAGTAGCGAGTCCTTTTTTTCCCCCTCTGGGATGGGAATGCAGGTGGGAGGAGGGGGTGATAGAATGAGTCTTTTTCTTGCAGTTGTGATTCCAAAGAATCCCTATCCTGCATCTGATGTGAACACTGAGAAGCCCAGCATCCACAGCAGCACCAAAACTGTCTTGGACCATCAACCAGGGCAGAGGGGGCGTAAACCAGGAAAGAAGCGGGGCCGGACACCCAAGCCCCTAATTCCCCACCCCATCTCTACCCCATCCAAGTCAGCTGAACCTTTGAAATTCCCAAAGAAGAGGGGTCCCAAACCTGGCAGTAAGGTAGGTAAAAATGTGGGTTTCCTAGGAAGGGATAAAGGGTTATAAAGGGGTAACTCACTCATATCCATCCATCTTGGAAAGGGGCATGTGTGGCCCTATTTTCCACTTTGTGTATGCTTTTAACAGGAATCTCCTAGATTGTCATCCCTGCTTAGCTACTTAACTGGGAGTTGGTAATATTAGAAATAGGATGGTGTGGATAAAAAAACAAATTTTGACTTTGAAAGCTACTCACATTTGAGGGAATTCTGGTCTAATGTCTTCCCTAGATGGAAGACCCTGCTCCTAATTGTTAACCTACCCAGAGCAGATGCCCAGGCACATGATCAGAAAGAGAAAATTGACTCTATAAATGTATTTCTTTTTCTATCCCTGTCCCTTCTTTTAAAAAGAAAGAAAATTATTGAATACCTAGTAAGAATCAGGCTCTGTATCAGACACCATTACATACATATCACATGATGATCACAAAACCCTGGGAGATGAGTAGATTTAATGTTATCTAATAGTTAAGTAATTTAAGACTTAGAGATGTGAAATGACTTCCCTAAGGTCACATAGCTAATAAATGGCAAAGGCTCCAGAGATGGGGCTCCAGATGTTCTAGTTCCAAGGTCACTGCTGCCCTACCATGGGTACCATGGGTACTCTCCCACATTTCCTGAAGGAGATAGGGTATCGTGGGCCCTGTCCCATATTTCCTGCAGGACACTGCTGAGTCAAGTGTCACTGAGCACTGTTAACTGCAGATGCCACCTTTTAGTCATGACCAATTCTTCATGCATATCTTCCCTAGGGAAACCATTGATAAGAAAGTTCCTCAGCTGCTTCTCTACGGCTTCCTTTAGCATCACCTTCTCCACTCAAATTTTTGTCAACGGTTTTCTTTGCAGCTCCTTCCTGAACTAGACTAGCTGAGTTTCGATGTGGAAATGATACGTAGTTCTTCCTGAGCACCCCATTCTAATCTCATGAGTTCTTCCCTAAGTTTGGTTGTTTGGTTAGTTGGTTGGTTGGTTGATTGGTTTTGTTCTCTTTATTAACTTCAGCTGACTTCAGTTGTTCTAGAATATAAGCTCCTCAAGGTCAAGAACCTAATCTTGTTCTTCTCTTTCTCCTGTAGTGCCTTATATCTCAGTCTCTTCAGAGATGTTCAATATATGCAAGATGGATGGATGATTTTAGTTATGATGTTCTACTTGAGATTATCTCCTGTTTATTGGCTTTGAATTCTTGATGTCACATCCTGATCTTTCTGTGTAACACATATGCTCCTGATCTATCTACTACTAACTCCTAACCCAGGTCCTGATTCTTTTTTATCTCCACTGCTCTCTTCTTATTCTTCTGCTGTGGAGAGAGACTGAAGGCTCTAAAGATTCCAAGGCCAGAGAAGCCATGCTTTCGATGATGTGAAGACATTTTGAGGACATCTGATTAAAGAGGGAAAAAACTTGTAAGCTTTCAAAGACAGAACCAGAACCAAAAAGTAGAAACTCAGGCATTGTCTCAACATAAAAGGAACAGTTAAATCTATCCCAAAACAGATGTAGTGATGTGCCAAAAGAAAGATAAAAAGGAAGGAAAGGAGGGAGGGAAGAAGGAAGGATGGAAGGAAGGAATAGTGATCTGCCATCACTAGAGGCATTTTGTCAGGGACTGGATGAATCATATGGGATGGATGTTTTCAGGAAGAAGGAAGTAGGAAAGGGATGGTTGGATTAAGTGGCCTTTAAGATCCTTCAAAACCTAAACACTATGATTCTATGATTGCCTCTGTTCTGCTTCCTCAGGCAGTCCTAAACATAGTAATAACCAAAGTCCCCATTCTTTCCAACCCTCTTGAAAACAATAATTCTCATCTTATCCTGTATTTTATGGGCTGGCATTTGACTCGCTAATTCCCCCTCCTGTCCTTTTGCCTACTTCTATAAATGTGTATATGCCTTCCACTTAACCCATGACCCTTCTGTTCCTTTCTGAAGTAAAGTGGTCTCATGACGAGAGCAGAGGCTTCAAAGCCAGACAAATAGGTTTATATCTTCTCTCCATTTGTTACCACTTGTGTGACTGTGGGAAACTTTGAATAAGGCTCTGAGCCCTAGTTTTCTCACCAATAAAATAGAGATGAGGTAAAATATGAAGAGATATTATACATGTAAATGCACCTATCTCAAACAGAAATGGCTTCCATCTCTCTGCTTTCTTCCACAATATTTGGGCACCAAACACCAGGCTTGTTCCTTCAGGGACCCCATGAAATCCTAGCACCAACTCCATGAAGTTGAACTGCTATTTCCTTTCTTCCCTGACTCCTTGCTTATTTAGACTTTGACTTTTAGCAGTATCAAAAAAAAATGAGGAGGGGCGCCTGGGTGGCTCAGTCGGTTAAGCGACTGCCTTCGGCTCAGGTCATGATCCCAGAGTCCCGGGATCGAGTCCCGCATCGGGCTCCCTGCTCAGCGGGGAGTCTGCTTCTCCCTCTGACCCTCCCCCACTCATGTACTCTCTCTCTCTCTCTCTCATTCTCGCTCTCTCAAAATAAATAAATAAATCTTTAAAAAAAAAATGAGGAAATGTCCATGCCCCATGTATGCTTTGAACGTTTCGTGTTTGCGTGATAACTTCCACAGACAAGGCCATCTTATATATGCCCCCTGTCACTGGTGCTGCTGCTTTAGAGCATACACTCCTGGAAGGCAGGCAGGTTTATATCGCTCCCAGCAGTGGACCCTACATGGCACATTTAGTAAAAAAGGGATTTCTGGATCTCAGTGGTTGATTACATTTTCCTTGCGTTCAGAAAGGCTTTTAGAAAACTATTTCTTGAAAAGAAGCTTCTGAGATCTTTCTCCCCTAGAGACTGACCTGAAGTAGATTTTTCTCAAATCATTTTTATTACTTCCCCCATTATTTGTATGCTATACCGTGTGCTTCATTGAAAGTATTTATTGAGACTTAATATATGGCAGTAGCCATGCTAGGAGCGTAGGAACCCAGAATCAGACCCTCAAGGAGCTCCAGGCTAATAGAGGACACCAGTATGTAAATATATATGACAATACATGGTGACAGATGCAGCACAAAGTACAGAGATAGCACAAAAGATACAGTAATTAGGGGAAATCTAGAAAAGTTTCCTGGATAAACAGATTTTTATAAAGTAAAAAAAGAAAGAAGGAGCATTCCAAGCAGAAGGGACAGTTTATTACAGTAAAGGCATGGCCCAGGTAAAACGGCAGGGTTTTTAGAGTAGTATTTTAGTTAGAGATCTAAACCTTAGAGTATGAAGTTTAAGATAAGAAATGGAGTTGATGAGCTGAGGAGGTAGGCAGAGGAACGAGTTTGCAGTTAGGGGAAGGGATGTTTCCATTTTTTGAAGAGAGAAGCAAAGTACAAAATAATGTCAAAGTAGACTTAAGCCTCAGCATTTTTTTTCCCTTTTTTGCTTTTGTCCGTCCAACTGATAACCTGGAATTTCGAATGATAATATTGAATCTAGTATAAAAGACTGTGAATTAAGCTCCAGCTCAATAGGAGCCCAGAATCTTATACATAGATTCGGAAAATATTTACTAAGCATCTGCTATAGGTAAAGCTCTAGGCAAGATTCTGTGTGGAAAACAAAGATAAAACACAGCCCCATCCACAGAGATATTTCCATCTCATGGGTGAATCGAGGGCTAGGAATAGAGAAATCAGAAGACAAGTTACCTGTCACAGGTAGCAAACTTCTCCCCATCCATTTTGACAGAGGAAGCCTCGGACTTTGCTGAACCCACCACCCACCTCACCAACAACCAGCACCCCTGAACCGGATACCAGCACTGTACCCCAAGATGCTGCCACCATCCCCAGCTCAGCCATGCAGGCCCCCACAGGTAAGAGCAGATCATGCTATTAGCTGCCACAAGCCCCAGCCACCCCCATCTGTCCTTTCTCTTGTCTTGCACCAGCAGTTAGCCCCCCCACCAATCCATTTGTAAACCTAACTCAAATCTTTAAACAAATGTTTTATCTTTGGCATTTGAAATAGTTTCAGAGAAACCTTCATCCTTTCAAAACAATAGAAGAAACTTGGATAGATGTCCTGTGAACTCAGAGTTGGGGAGCTGGGGCGTGGGGGTGGGGTGGAGGTGGGGCCAGCACCAGGAGCCCCCCCCCGCCCCGCCCAGTTTATATTAATATGCATCCTTTCCAGTTCCCTGTGCAGAATACTGATCCCTTCCAGAATCCTTCCAGCATTACAGTAATCCTGCCACCACTCAAATACGTGTGCAACCACTCTGATTTTTTTTTTTTTCTAGTGAAAATAGTCTTTATTGGATATTTAGAAAACAGCATTATGGGAGGTATTTCTCCTTAAGAATTTTGGTACAATGGAATACGTGTGGAACAGTCAGTAACTGCCCCGGTCCCACAGGGCTGTTCAATCAGCACAACTATAAACCAGTAAGTTGCCTAGGAAAACCTTAGCAATTTAAAATCATTTAGATACTTTGTAGCTAAAATTTTTTCTGTAAGTCCTATTTCATAGTAGAGCTTCCTCTTCTGACTGTTAAAGAAATGGCACAAAATTAAGCTAATCAGCTTGGCTTTTTGTATTTATTTTCTTTCTTTCCTGGGGGGAAAAAGACAGTAAATTCAACCTTTCCACAGCCACTTGAGTTTCACAGAGCTCTGAGTCAAACGCACACAGCTCTTCCACAGAGAAACCAGAGCTCTTCACCTCCTGGGGCTCTTAGCTAGCACTCGAGGGCACACACTTCAGTTAGCAGACTAGGGAAAGAGCTCCTGCTAGGGCAAAACAGGATGCTCTGGGGGGTTTTGTTTGCAGAGCCTGCTTTTGAGGTATTAGTTTGATATGGTTTTTTTCTTAAAGGAATCCTTTTTCCTATAGTGTAACTGCCCCCCATTGTTACCAGTTATTATCCTCCTAGCTCAGCCCCCCTGCCCCTTCCCAGCCTTCAGACTCTCCCTGAGTAATTTCTGCTGCAGCAGATTTTGAGGAAAACTCCATCAGTGGTGAGACATCATCCTTGGGAACCATCATCTCTGCCCTCAGTTCAGGTAAAAGAAGAATAGCTGCAGGCTTCATTTCTGGGATCATATCAACAAACCAGTCCAACTCAGGATCTCGTAATGGCTTCTTTTTTACTTGAATTGGTAAACTCTTCTAAACCCAGTTCTGATAGAAACTTAAGCCTCCTTCCTTGTGACACTTTTGGTGGCTTGCTTTTGGTCTGGCTCCTCCCTACTTTGTGCAAGACTGGTCTTTTGGGGTAGGTTTGGACTCTTCAATGAGTAGAAGCAGAGTAGGAATGGCCTTTTGCTCCCCTGAGGGAACAGGTCTTGCAGCTGTGGTTCTACCTCCATGGTTTATCTTGTTATCTTAGCTGTTAGGCTCAAAGTCATCCCACGTCTCCCCTGCAGTAGTGAGTGAGCGGGGCCTTGACAGCAGTGTAGTTCTGTAGGACAGATATGTGCATTGACAGTTTTGGTTGCATACCCCTTTGGCGAGTAGGGTAGTCACTCTTCAGCCTTGTTAGACCTTGATGGGAAGTTTTCACTGTCTTCTGAGGTACCTTTTACATCTGAGATTCCATTCGTGGGAAATTTAATAGGCTGAGAAAATCGATCACCTTCTGAGGAAAGGTCAGTAGTTTTCGTAGAACTTGCGGCAGTGAGTTTGAAGCTGGTGGTCTTTCTCCTCCCACCATCACCTCTGGTCCAAGGAGAGAGACCAGCACTGCTAGGCTGTGAAGAGTAACTGCCACGATGGAATCTCTGGCATCAAGCCAGCCTGGTGATGCCTGTGGCAAGGGGACTTTCTTCAGCTGCGCCTGAGTGAAGTGCTCCACGTATGCCTTGAGGGGAGACAGTAGCACCTTCCACATGTGCTCCTTGTGAACCTCAAACAGCTAGAGCGGCACAGGGGTCACCCATGACCGGAACAGGGCCAGCAAGAGCAGGCAAGGGGCTTCTGGGGTTTCTCTCTGTGCGTTGTTTTCATGGGGCCAAGCAGATGAGGAGGAAGACTCTTAAAGGCTACTGGCCCTGCACACACCAACTGATTAAGGGCAGAAGAGGCATCAACCATGATGCTATTAATTCCTCTCACAAGCAGCTGAAATATGAAGAATTCAGGTTTTTTTCATCTTTAGTCTTCAATGTTAAACTTTTTAAGAAATTCACAACTTCTAGAAAATCATTCCTGAAGAAGTCATGGGACAGTAAGGTGCAGAGTGCTGGCTGACATTTTAGAATGGGATTCAGCAAGGTCTGTTGAAAGCTGGGGAGAATGTCCACCAAAACTGAAATCCAGAGCTACCGTTAGTTTCCAGTGAGTGCCTTCTCCTTTTCAGGACCTCTGTAGCTGGAGACTGACAAGAGCAAAAACTAACCTGTAAAATCCCAAACAAACAAAGCCCTGGCTGATTTTTTTTAACATCATCGGTGGTGGCAAACCTTGGTACTATGAGAGTAAACTTGATTTTGGAGACCAACCAATGAACATTTGATTCAAAGCACAGTGTGGTTTGAGTGGCTGCAGTGGGCAGGTAGTCAATCAGGGCTATGATTATCTGTTTCCATTTCATAAACCAGCCATCTGTGAAGGTAACTTTAAAAGAGCTACACCACTGGAATAGATAGTCTCCCAATGGGAATACTAGAAAGAACAATGCTCATTTCTTATGTGTAGAGATACGTGTGTGAAACCTTACTCTAGTTACTCTGCAGATCCTCCACCTTCTTTAAAGAAGTTTAAGCAATTGGAATGGTCCCCAGAGAAGTTAGCATAGTCTTTTTCTAAGGAGTTAAGTATGTCTCCAACCCAAATCCTAGAACGTTAGAGCTTGAAGGGAAAGCCAATTCTAGTTTCTTCTCCACATGACCTTTGAATACCACATATAGCCTGCTTATGGTATTTATGTCCAGCTCTAGTCAGGGTCCTATTAACATGATTTCTCCAAATATATCATCTGCATCTAGCTCCAGCCAATTACTGGGTTTGCTTAGTCCAAGAGTGTCTTTAGATTAATGAACAGTGGCCTTTGCCCCAAAGCTCTGTGGATGAAGAAGAAAAAACAGATAAATACCTTGGTAGAAATATTGATTACATATGTTTTCCAGCCTCATGGCATGACCCCTAGATGCCTGTATATTTGCTTGGTTTTCCATCATTCTAGATACCACTAAGGTGCCTGTGTGCCTTTTCAACAGTACCTAGATAAGACCCACAGCACTGGGAGCTTCATGACTGTGCCACATTATTCCATTTAAATGATGCAGATTCCTTTTAAATCTGGCAGTCGCTGAGCTGGCATCCCTCTCTCAGCCTGAGTCTCAGAGCTTAGGAAAAGTGGGAACTTACTTCGTATCTCTGTTTCCTGCTCCTGGACCGACTATAGCAGTTTTGACTTTTCATTGTCTGGCCATCCTCTGCCTGGGCCTCGGCTCATTCTGTGTGACCTTGACCTCACTTCCCTCTCTGAGCCTCAGTTTCCACACTTAATGCAGTGGAAGGATTAGTTGAAATTACCTTTTACAGACCCTTCAAGTGTTAACAGTAAAAGCTATCATGGATCGAAAGGTGTGTGCCACACTATCCTTTATACCTCCCTTTCATTTTTTTACCTGCACAGCACTTTTTAAGAGTTAGTTGTATTTATTTTTTTTTAACAATTTTTTTTATTTCTTTGAGAGAGAGACAGAGATAGCGACAGAGATAGCAAGAGAGAACATGAGCAGGGAGGGGAGGGAGAAGAAGGCTCCCCGGTGAGCAGGGAGCCCAATACGGGCGGGGCTTGATCCCAGGACCCGGGGATCATGACCTGAGCAGATGCTTGACGGACTGAGCCACCCAGGTGCCCCAAGAGTTAGTTTTATTTTTATCAGAGTTAATACATGCTCATAATTTAAAGGAACAGTAGGTTTTTAAGAATTATGACAAAAGCAAAACAAACTGGCCCTCTTTTCCCCCGTCATTTACTTCTCCTCAAATGCAATCACTTTTAATTCAACTGATTCTTTTATTTACCTCCATATGTTGTTTTTATGTTTATATTTTATGCATAATTCAGGTATTTTTTAACTGACAACCCACTTTAGAAGTTGAAGATTTAACTGTTCTTAACCTCCTTGTCCCTTACCTACCCACATATACTTCCCTATCTTAATACCGTGATATTATCATTTTGATTAGATTGAAATTCAGCGTTTTGTCATTGTAATTTGTGGAATGCTGTTTTCAATTGAGCCAAGTAGTGTACTATGATTACTTTTCCTTTGTTGCACATTTTGTTTTCAAAGTAAATCTTGTTGATTTCTTTGTGTTTTTTTTTTTGCTAATACTTATTAATTCAACCTAAACTCTGTTACTACGTACATCTCTCATTATGTTCAAGCACATTATATATTCTATCCATATCAAACTCTCAAAAAGAAGTCTCTTCTGAAGCCTTCTGAGTTCCTTGACATCTTCTTCACCTCCCTTTCATATTATTCCCAGTTTGTTCCTTCTCTGTTTTCCCATGTAAATCTTAGATTGCATGTTTAATTTTACATGAAATTTTTTTTTCTTTGAAGCTTCTCTTCATCCCTAGTGTTCTGCAGTCTCACCTAGGATGAGACACTGCTATACTGGACCCTGTGTGTGCCCATCCTTTCTTTAGTTTCTTGAGATTTTCTTAAATTCTTTCGTCAGTAATTTTCTCCCACTTCTTTGTCTTTCTGCACTCCTCCTGGCACACGTTATTCAGAGGTTGAACCTTTTGAACTTGTTCTGTAATATTCTTAACCCTCTTTATTCTTACCCCTATTCTCATTGACTTTTTGTTCAACTTTCTTCAAAGCTTTCCTCAACTCTGTTTTCCAAACTTTGTGTTGAGCTTCTCGTATTTAGTATCTTACTTTTAAAGTATCATTATCCATTATTCTAGTGGCATTTTCCAAAGGGTGTTTGGTGGAAAGCCAGTCCTGCAAAATGATCTGCATAAAAGAATTTTACATAAATTTAGGAAATTTGTCACATACAGTTAGGAAAGGCTTATACTCTACTTTCCCACTCTGGGATATTTGCATCTGTCATGAAGAGCTCTTTTTTGTTTTCTGAATTTTTTACTCAACTGTTTTTTTAGGTTCACAGCAAAATCAAGCAGAATGTCCAGAGATTTTCCATATACCCCTGCCTCCACACATGCATGGGCTTCTCCATTATCACCATCCCCCACCAGAGTACAAAGTACATTTGTTTCAAGTGTGAAACACTTGAACCTCCATTGAAACATCATTAGCACCCAAGGTCCATAGTTTACATTAGGGTTCTCTCTTGGGGCTGTACATTCTATGGGTTTTCACAAATGTATAATGACATGTATCCACCATTAGAGGATAATACAAAATAGTTTAACTGCTCTAAAAATCCTCCATGCTCTGCCTATTCATCCGTCCTTGATTCCCTAACTCCTGGCAACCACTCATCTTTTTACTGTCTCTATAATTTTGCCTTTTCCAGAATGTGATGTAGTTGAAACCATGCAGTATGTAACCTTTTCACATTGGCCTTTTCACTGAGTAATATGCATTTAAATTTTCTTCATATCTTTTTCATGCTCGTTTCTTTTTAGGGCTGAATGATATACCATTGTCTGGCTATACCGCAGTTATCTATTCACCTACTGAAGGACGTCTTGGTTCCTTCAAGGTTTGGGTAATTATGAATTAAGTGGCTATAAACATCCATGTACAGGTGTTTTTTTGTGGACATAAATTTTAAATTTCTTCGGGTAAATACCAATCCTTTGGAATGAGATTGCTGGATCGTATGGTAAGAGCGTGTTTAGTTTTTTAAGGTACTGCCAAACTGTCTTCCAAAGTGGCTGTACCATTTTGCACTCCCACCAGCAATGAATGAGAGTTCCTTTTTCCACATCCTTGCCAGCATTTGGTGGTGTTAGTGTTCTGGATTTTGGCCATTCTAATAGGCATGTAGTGGTATTTCATTGTTTCAATCTGTATATCCCTAATGACATACAGGGAAAAGCATCTTGTCATATGCTTATTTGCTATTTGTGTATCTTCTTTGGCAAGGCATCTATTTAACAGCATTGGCCCAGTTTTTAATTGGGTTGTTCATTTTCTTATTGTTGAGGGTTTTTTTTAAATTCTTTGTATATTTTGGAAAACAGTTCTTTATCAGGTATGCCTTTTGCAGATATTTCCCCCACTCTGTGGCTTTTCTTCTCATTATCTTGATTGGGTCTTTCACAGAGCAGAAGATTTTACTTTTAATGAGTCCAGCTTGTCAATTGTTTCTTTCATGGATCGTGCCTTTGGTGTCGTATCTAAAAAGTCATTGCCATTCCTGAGGTCATCTCATTTTTCTCCGATTTTATTTTCTCGGAGTTTTACAGTTTTGAATTTTACACTTAGGTCTGTGAACTATTTTGAGTTAATTTTTGTGAAGGGTATAGGGTCTGTGTCTAGATCCCTTTTTTTTTTTTTTTTTTCCCGCATATAGCTGTTCAGTTGTTTTAGCACCACTTGTTGAAATGACTACGTTTTTCTCTTTTGTTTTGCCTTTGTTCCTTTGTCACAGGTCAGTTAGCTATATCTATGTGGGACTATTTCTCAGCTTTCTATCTGTTCCATTGATCTCTTTGTCTATTCTTTCACACTGTCTTGAATACTATTAGCTTTATAGTGAGTCTTGAAGTTGGGTAGTATCAGTCCTCCAAACTTGTATTGTGTTGGTTGACTAGAGTTTTCTTGCCTCTCCATATGAACTTTAGACTCAGTTTGTCAGTAGCCACAAAATAACCTGCTGGGATTTTGATTGAACTTGCACTGAATCTGTAGATCAAGTTGGAAAAAACTGACATCTTGACAATATTGAGTCTTCCTGTCCATGAACATGAGATATCTCTCCATTTATTTAGTTTTCTTTCTTTTTATTTTATTTTATTTTATTTTATTTTATTTTATTTTATCCTAAGTGTACTCTTTAATCCCCATCAGCTATTTCACCCATTCCCCCCAGCCTCCCCTCTGTCAACCAAACTCAGTTTATTCTCTATAGTTAAGAGTCTGTATGTTTAGAGTGTTTTTTATTATTATTATTTCATTCATCAGAGTTTGTAGTTCTCCTTATATAAGTCCTGTACATATTTTGTTAGAGTTATACCTAAGTATTTTATTTTTGGAAGTATTAATGTAAATGGTACCATGTTTTTAATTTCAAATTTCACTCATTCCTTACTGTTCCATAGGAAAACAATTGACTTTTATGTATTAACCTTGTATCCTGCAACCTTGCTATAATGTTTATCAGTTCCAGGAATTTTTTTTGTCAGTTCTTTCACATTCTCAACATAGACATTTGTGTCATCTGTGAACAAAGAGAGTTTTATTTCTTCCTTCCCAATCTGTATACCTTTTATTTCCTTTTCTTACCTTATTACATTAGTCAGGACTTCCAGTACACGATAAAAAATTGTGGTGGGATGCCTGGGTGGCTCAGTTGGTTAAGCGTCCAACTCTTGGTTTCAGCTCTGGTCATGTTCTCAGGGTCGTGAGATCAAGCCCTGCATCAGGTTCCACATTCAGCGTAGAGTCTGCTTGAGATTCTTCCCTGCCCCACCACAATTTCCCTCCCCCTCTGCTCCTCCCCCTGCTCACTCTGTCTAAAATAAATAAATACATAAAATCTTTAAAAAAAAAAAAAAAGAAGAAAAGTTGTGGTGAGAGTGAACATGCTTACCTTGTTCCTGATCTTAGTGGGAAAGCTGCTAGTTTCCTGCCATTAAGTGTGATGTTAGCTGAAGTTTTTTTCTGGATAGTTATCAAGCTGAGGAAGTTCCCCTCTGTTCCTAGTTTGCTGAGAGTTTTTATCATGAATGGGTCTTGGATTTTGTCAGATGTTTTTTCTGCATCTATTAATATGATCATGTGATAGCTTTTCTTTAGCCTGCTCATGTGACGGATTACATTAATTGATTTTTAAATGTTTTGAACCAGCCTTGCATACCTGGGATAAATCTCATTTGGTTGTAGTGTATAATTCTTTTTATATATTGTCGGATTTGATTTGCTAATATTTTGTTGAGGATTTTTGCATCTATGTTTATGAGGGACATTGGTCTGTAATTTTCTTGTAATGTTTTTGTCTGGTTTTAGAATTAGAATAATGCCAGCCACCTAGAATGAGTTAAGAAGTATTCTCTCTGCTTCTATTTTCTGTAATTAGTAAAACGTATTTCTTAAATGCTTAGTAGAATTCACCAGTGAATCCATCTGAGTCTGGTGCTTTCTATTTTGGAAGATTATGAATTATTGATTCAACTTCTTTAATAGATACAGGCCTATTAAATTATCTTTTTCTTCATGTATGAGTTTTGACAGATTGTGGATTTCATGGATTGGTCCATTTCACCTAGATTATCAAATTTGTGGGCCTAGAATTATTCATAGTATTCCTGTTATTCCTCTGTTATCCTTTTAATGACCATGGATCCATGGTGGTGTCCCCTCTTTTATTTCTGATATTAGTAATTTGTGTCATCTTTTTAAAAAATTTAGCCTGTCTAAAGGCTTATTGATGTTAATCTTTTCAAAGAACCAGCTTTGGTTTCATTGATATTTTTTTTCTTCTATCAACTTCCTGGTTTCAGTGTCATCGATTTCTGCACTAATTTTTATTATTTCTTTTTTTATGCATACTTTAGATTTAATTTGCTCTTTTTTTCTAGTTTCCTAAAGTAGAAGCCTAGATTATTGATTTCGGATCTTCCTTATTTTCTAATGTACACACTCAATGCTATATATTTCCCTCTATCCACAGCTTTTGCTGCATCCCAGAAATTTTGATAAGTTGTATTTTTATTTTCATTTAGTTCAAAATATATTTAAATTTCTTTGGAGATTTATTCTTTGGCCTATGTGTTATTTATAAATATGTTGTTTAACCTCCAAGTATTGGGGGATTTTCCACCTCTCTTTCTGTTACTGATTTTTTATTTAATTCCATTGTGGTCTAAGAGCAAACATTGTATGATTTCTATTCCCTATAAATTTGTTGAGGTATGTTTTATAGCCCAGTATGTTGTTTGTCATCATGAGTGTTTCATATGAGCTTGAGAAGAATGTGTGTTCTGCTGTTGTTGAATGATGTAACCTATAGATATCAATTATATCCAGTTGATTGATGATACTATTGTGTTCAGCAACATCCTTACTAATTTTCTGCCTGCTGGATCTGTCCATTTCTGAGAGAGGGATGATGAAGTCTCCAGTTACAATTGTGGATCCATCTGTTTATTCTTGGAATTCTATTAATTTTTACCTCTCATATTTTGATGGTCTGTTGGTAGGTGCATATACAGTAAGAATTGATATATCTCCTTACGTAAATGAACCTCTATATCATTATGTAATGCCCCTCTTTATCTACAGTAACTTTCCTTGCTCTGTAGTTTGCTACATCTCAAATTAAAATAACTATCCCCACTTTCTTTTAATTAGTGTTAGCATGGTATATCTTTCTCCACCCCTTTACTTTTAATCTATATGTCTCTTTATATTTAAAGTGGGTTTCTTGTAGGCAACATATAGTTGGGTCTTGTTTTTTGATCCACTTTTAGAATCTCTATCTGTTTATTTATTTATTTATTTATTTATTTATTTATTTGAGAGAGCAGAGTGAGCAAGAATAGGAGTGGGGGGGTGGGCAGAGGGAGAAGCAGGGAGCTTAGCAGGGAGCCCAATGCAGGGCTTGATCCCAGGACCCTGGGATCATGACCTGAGCCAAAGGCAGACACTTAACTGACTGAGCCACCCAGGTGCCCCAGAATCTCTGTCTTTTAATTGGTTTATTTAGACCATTGATATTTAAAGTGATTATTGATACAGCTAGAAAATATCTACCATATTTGTTCAGTTTTCTCTTTGTTGTTGCCTTTATTCTTTGTGCCTATTTTTGTCTTCCACTTTTTCTCTACCTTTGGTGGTTTTATTTGAGCATTTTATATGATTCCAATTTTTCTCCTTTTTTAGCATATGTTATACTTCTTTTTTATTATTTAGTGATTACCCTAGAGTTTACAATTACATTTATAACTAATCCAAGTCTACTTTCAAACAGCACTGTACCACTTCACAGAAATAATAACATGTAATCCTAATCCCTCCTTTCCATCCCTCTTATGATTGCTGTCATTCATTTCAGTTGTACAGAAGTGTAAGTAAGCATGTGTATATATACATAAACATACACAATCAAATACATTGCTGTTAAGAATTAGAAAATTAAGTTTCTATTTTGCTTTCATCTATTCCTTCTCCAGTGTTCTTCCTTTCTTTATGTAGATTTTAGTTCCTGATCCATATTATTTTCCTTCTCTCTAAGGAATTTCTTGAACCTTTCTTGCAAGGTAATCTACTAGCAGCAAACCCCCCCCCCCTTTTTTTTTTTGGTCTGAGAAAGCCTTTACTTCTTCACTTTTGAGGGATAATTTTGCAAGGTACAGAATTCTAAGTTGGGGGTGTTTTCCTTCAACACTTTAAGTATTTCACTCCAGTCTCTTCCTGCTCACATGGTTTCTAAGGATGTAATTTTTAGTGTTGCTCCTGTGTAGGTGAGGGGGCTTTTTGCCTCTGATTTCTTTCAAGACTTTTTCTTTATTTTTGATGTTCTGCATTTTTATATAATATGCCTAGTTGTAGAGGGTTTCTTGGTATTTATCATGCTTGGTGTTCTCTGATCTTCTTGGATCTGTGGTTTGGTGTCTGATATTAATTTGGGGAAATTCTCTGTCCTTATGTCTTCAAAAATTTCTTTTGTTCCTTTCTTTCTTCTCCTTGTGGTATTCCTACTGTGTGTAGTGTTCCCACAGTTCCTAGATAGTTTCTTGGTTTGTTGTTTTGTTTTTTTTTTTTCTGTCTTTTTTTCTCTTTGCTTTTCAGTTTGGGAAATTTCTATTGAGATGTCAAACTCAATGATTCTTTTCTCGGCCATGTCCACTAATAAGTCTACTAATGAGTCCATCAAAGGCATTATTTTCTATTACACTGTTTTTGATCTCTAGCATTTCTTTTTGATTCTTTCTTAGAATTTCCGTCTTTGCTTACATTGCATATCTGTTTTGCATGCTGTCTACTTTATCCTTTAGAACCCTTAGCATATTAATCATAGTTCTAAATTCCCAGTCTAATAATTCAACATCCCTGCCATGTCTGAGTCTAGTTCTTATGCTTTCCAGCCTAAGGCTAGTTTCTTATGCGTGTGCTTTAATCTTGTGCTCTGTCTCTTAAAACTGCAGCTTTTGCCTTTTAGTATACTTTGTAATTTTTCTCTTGATAGTCAGACATGATGTACTAGGTAAAAGAAGTTGTTGTAAATAGGCCTTTAGTAATGTGATGTAAGGTGCTGGGGGAGGAAGAAATGTTCTATAGTCCTATGATTAGGTCTCAGTCTTTTGAGGGGCCCATGCCCCTAGACCATGAACTTCACCAGTATTTCTTATCCTCCCTTCCCTTAGGTGGGACAGGATGGCTGGAGGGGGCTGGAATTGGGTATTTTCCTTCTTCCGGATAGGTTAGACTCTGATCAAATCCTGGCAGGATTTGATAAAATAGCTCTGGCAAAATAGTTTTTCCTGAGGGCAGGCCTTGTTAAGAAGAGTAGAACACTCTGACATGTTTTTAAATGGTTCCTTTTCTGCACTCGCTGCTGGAAGCATGAGGGGATTTTTCTCCAGTATTCACTATGAGAACATTGGTAGAGCTCCTGAAGATAACTCACAAAAGTGTGGGACATCCCCCTCCATGACTGGGTCCCCCCCTGGAGACTTTAACTCTCAGACTTGTCCATGCTAAACTTCCAGCAATTCATCAGTTACAGTTTAGATTTTCCTACCTTGGCATTAGTTACTGTGGAGGTTTCTGCTCATGGCTTTCTGCTTGGTAAAATGTGATTTTCTGTATTCACCTATCTCTCCAAACTTGGGTGGCAGCAGTTTACCCTGTGACCTCACTTCTCTGATAGATCTAAAAAAGATTATTAATCTTTCCATTTGTTCAGCTTTTCACTTGTTGTTTGGTTGGAGTGGCCACTTCCAACCTCCTTATATACTGAACCCTTCTCTGATGTGTTGTTTGTTTGTTTGTTTGTTTGTTTGTTTTTTAACAACCTCTGATTTCATGGGTGCAGTACAAAACTGAAACAGGACAGTTATAAATATCTTCACAACCTTAAGATTAGGAAGGATTTTAAAAAATAAGACAAAAGCATAAACTATAAAAGAAAAGGTATATAACCTTTTATATACCAGAAAAGAGTGATATCAATATATTCAACTATATTAACAATAAGACAGCTCATCTCTCTTCCACATGGCATCATTTGGGGTGGCTCAGTTGGGGCTGGAGAATCCAATTCCAAGATGGTTCATTCACATGGCTAGCAAAATTGGTGCTGGCTCTTGGTTCTTCTCTACATGGACATCTCCAAAGGGTAGCTTGGACTTCCTCATACCATGGTGGCTGCATTCCAAGAGCAAGTGTCCCAAGAGACAGGAAGTGGAGGCTTCCTTTTCATAAGACTTAAGCCCCAAAATTAGCATAGCATCATTTCCACCATATTCTACTGATTAAGCAGTCATGGAGCTCAGATTCAAGAGAAGAATAGACCCTGCTCCTTTATGAGAAGAGGGTCAAAGTATTATGGACCATATTTACAAACCACCTCACTCTACTCTCTGGACATAAATTACTTGTATTTTTCCCACTTGGGAAATTTATTCTTCTTGCAAGATTCTCCATTAAAAGTCCCATCTCTTTACAACATCAGGCTCTGGATCTAGGATCTCATCATCTAAATCAGATCCACCTGCAAAGGAGACCTCTCAGGTGCAGATTCTCAAGTGTAGTAGCTCCTTGAGTGTAGTTCTTCTCAATCTGAAGATCTGTGAACTAAAGAAAAACATTGTCTGCTCCCCACATACCAACATACAATGGTGGGACAGGCATAGGATAACTTACAGATAACACCTGTTCAAAAGGAAGCAGTGACTGGTCTGTAGAAATTCTGAAATCCAGCTGGGCACATGTTGCCAGTTCCTTAATTATTAGATCCAATACTGCTTTCCTGGGGTTGTTTTCCATGGGTCTTGGTTTTGTCTCCTGAATCATCCTTCCTTTTCCATAGGAAAACTGAGATTGCTTTCTTGGTCTTCGTCCCATCTATAAAAGGTTTGGGTCTTAAAGGATTCTTTTCATTTTGTACCATTTCTGTCCCTTTGAGTCTGAGCTGGCGATGCTTCCACCAGAATGGCTCTCTTGGAAACTTGAGGGGTTTTCTATGAATGCTATTGAGATTTCCTTCATTAGACAAAACCACACCTTGAACCCTCTGAAGCTAAGCCCTTCTCTACTTTGGGCTTCCTGTATGGCTGCTTTGAGACAATGCCCTTGAGATTCTTAAAAAACTTACCATTTAAGGGAGAGAATCTGCAAAAGTGGCCCTTGAGATTCTTCAAGGGCCTTTTGGTCAGAAAGAGCACGAAGCATAATGCATAGTCTTAAATCATTCTGGCCCCTTAACAAAATATTTTATTGCCCCATTCTGGATTTGACCCTTTCTTAATTTAGAATTGTTTGTCTTCTGGAAGGACTGGAAATGAGAAGCACTTTATTTGTGGACTCTGTGAGTCCTGGGCTTATTTTTTATGCGTTTTTTTTGTTTTTTTTTTAAGCTCATCTCTCTCATTTTGTATTTTTGTCATAGGCAGTAAGAAGCCACCTGGCACTTTCATTACTTTTGTCTGAAAATCTCTAGCTATTTCACTGAGTCCACCAGGTACATTTACTTCCTGGTTCCAGGTTACTGCAGGTGACAGTTTGTCAAACTCTCCATCACTACGTAGCAAGTGTCTCCCATCCTCCATCTTCCAGTAAGATTTTCCTCACTTGCCTTAAGCTCTCCCTGGCAGCCTCCTCAAAACCTGTAGGTGTCCATTCTCAAGTTTCTCAGGAAGCATTGTCAGGCTGGACTAATAGGGATAGAGATGGTACAAAATGAAAAGAATCCTTTGACCCCCAACCTTTAAAGGCTTCTCTTCAAGCCCCTTTATGCTTTCACCCGTATCCTTTTTGGGGCCCTTTATTGCTTTTTTCTGGTACCACAATCCCTTTCAGTAATCTTTTGCTACATAGCAAACCACTACCAGACTTCATGGCTTAAAACAACAATGTGGGCAGGACGAGGTGGCAATCACTTGCGTCGTTCCATGCAGTGTCAGCTGAGGTGTCTTGACTAGGATCAGAGGACCTCCTCCCACCATATGGCTGACAAGTTGGTTTTGGCTGTTGATTTCTCTCCACATAGACCTTGCCATAGGGTGGCTTTGCCTCTTCACACATGTTAGTTAGGTTCTAAGAGTGAATGTCCCAAGAAAGAGGACATGGAAACTGTCAGCTTCTTAGTTAAGCCCTGGGCCCAGAAACTGGTACAGTGTCATTTCTACATAGTCTGTTGGTCAAGTATCACAGAGATCGATGGAAGGGATGTCAAAGGTTTGGGAGCCGTGTTTTTTATTTATTTATTTTAAGTTTTTGTTGTTGTTGGGGTGGGGGGAACAACTTTTTTAAACTGCCACGGTCTTCTAAAGGTTTTATAGCTTAGGGGTGTCTGGGTCGCTCAGTCGGTAAAGCATCTGCCTTCTGCTCAGGTCATGATCTTAGAGTCATGGGCTTGAGCCCCGCATCAGGCTCCCTGCTCAGCGGGGAGTCTGCTGGAGATTTCTCTCCCTCTCTCGTACTCATGCTCGCTCACTCTCTCTCTCAAATAAACAAGTAAATCTTTAAAAAATAAATAAATAAAGGTTTTATAGTTTGCCTTTTATATTTCACCCTTTAATCCATGTAGAATTTCTTTTTTGTAGTTATCACTGGACTGGTTATATTTTTTCCTTTTCATGTGTTTTAAGTAAGGAAAATTTATGTGCAGTGAAATGTACATATCTTAATGTACAATTACATGAGTTTTAATCTGTGCAAGCACCACGTAACCACAACCCCAGTCAAGATAAAAATCATTTCTACCACCCCTAGAAGTTACATCATGCCTCCTTTCTGTCAGCCTTCTCTCCTACCTTTTTTTTTTTTTAAAGATTTTATTTATTTATTTGTCAGAGAGAGAGACCACACGCACAAACAGGAGAAGGGGCAGGCAGAGCAGGCAGAGGGAGAAGCAGGCTTCCCGCTGAGCAGGGAGCCTGATGCAGGACTCGATCCCAGGACCCTGGGATCATGACCTGAGCCGAAAGCAGACGCTTAACGACTGAGCCACCCAGGCATCCCTCTCCTACCTTTATTCTGATTTCTGTTCCTGTAGATTAGACTTCCTTGTGCTTGAACTTAATATATAAATGGAATTATACTCTATGTACCTTTTGTATCTGGTTTCTTTGACTAAAAATAATGTTTTTGAGAAGCACCCTATCAATAGTTCATTCTTTTGTACTGCTAAGTGCTATTGTAATAAATGAATATACCACAATTTGTATATGTATTCTCTTGTTGACAGACATTTGGGTTGGTTCTAGTTTAAGCTGTTATGAACATAGGTTGCTATGAACATTCTTATGGGTGTCTTTTCGTAGATCTAGGTCTTTGTTTATTTTAACTACTCTTCTTACCTCTTGGAGTTCCTACATTTCTACTTGTTTTGTTTTCAGTGAATGAGTCATATCATGACATGCAAGTCCTAGCTGTTTCTTAACAGACGTCACCCAGTCCTTCTTTCATTAGATCTGCCTTCACACCCACCTCCAGAGGTACCTGCCCATTCTTCACTCTTTTGTGAATTATAAGATGAAACAGCTGGGTTCTCATCTTTGCCCATTCTTGGTTAAGGATTCGGCTTTCTTGGGTCTACTCAGTCAATTGCTACTTGGATTATCTACTCTCCAGCTTCCAAAATTTTAAGCTGTCTCCTTTATTGTGTGACTCATTTTGGAGGGTTTTAGGAGAGAACAGAATTGAATGTGTATTTCAGTTCATCTTGCTTACCCTTTACTTTTCCCTTCCTTCTTTTCCGCCTGTCACCTTCCACATCCTGCCTTTCTCTTACTATTTTCCATTTCCTTCTCTCCATCTTGCTTTCCCTTCGAATCAGGTGAGGAGTCCTCAGACAGCATGTTGCACAGCTTCCTCACTTAACAGAGGCTAAAGCTGAGGCCCCCTGGATGAGGACGCAGTCCGTCCACAGCCAACACAGCTACCACTCTTAGCTTTTTTGCCTTTAATAGCAAGAAAGACCTTTTGCCCACCTGTTCCTCCTTCAGCCGTGTGAGAAAGCAGAGTACCCTGCTCAAGTAGGTCCTAGAAGGCACATCAGAAGAGAGGATGTCATAGCTGAGCAGGCTGCTGTGGGTCCTGTCCGGAGACCAAGGAAGCACCTCTGTTGCAGACTGCCTCATACTCCCGTGCTCCCTCTGTCCCCCACCCAGCAGCATGCCAGCTAGGGACTACAGTAGGAGAGTGCCCAGCCGGCCGACAGGGGAAACGCAGAAACACACAACACTCTCTGGATGGGCCCCTCCGGCCCTTTCTGTGGTTTTCTTCATTCCCATGTTTGTCTATTTTACTACTTTCTTTGGGCCTGGGTGTTAATGCAGAAGATAACAAAGGGACTCCGAGGCCCAGAACAGAAATCAGATGACCCATGGTGTGACCATTCTAAGTGCAAGGCCAAACACACACACACATACACACTCCAGCTGACATTGCCTTGGCCCCTACCACTCCTTACACACGTAATAGGAGATATAAAGACTGTGTGAGGTGACCGAGTCCTGAACATGAAAGGACATACATCTGGGGAATTGTTTAGATTCCCTTTTCAGTGCACAGAAGACAAAGTACAAGTTCTGTGCCTTGGCTTTTGGTCTGGGCTGTCCTTCCAGCAGGCTGTGTTCCCAGAGCCTTTGGTCATGCAATTTGGGCTGGTTGCAGCTGGACACAGCCACCCTCTGCCCCCTCCCAGGGTTTCACCAGCCTAGCAGCTGAGAATCCTGCTAGGGACCAGAGCCCAGAGTGTGTGAGACAGAAGAGAGCACTGTTCTGTCACTTCTGTACTCCGGATGCTCTTTAAGCTGCTTTGACTCTTTGTCTCTGCAGTTTGTATTTACTTGAACAAGAATGGCAGCCCGGGCCCCCACTTAGATAAGAAGAAGGTCCAGCTGCTCCCTGACCATTTTGGGCCAGCCCGCGCCTCCGTGGTGCTGCAACAGGCTGTCCAGGCTTGCATCGACTGTGCGTACCATCAGAAAACCGTCTTCAGCTTCCTGAAACAGGGCCACGGCGGTGAAGTGATCTCAGGTAAGCACCCTGGGGCTGGTGTGGCCTCCTAGCCAGGGGGGCAGGCCTTCTCCCCTGGCTGATTTCTGGCAAGGCCTCCTGGTTCCTACTTCACGCCTACGGGCTGTGGAGAAATGGGAAGGGATTCCATTCCGCCGAGAGTCCTCCTTTTCAACTCCCGGAACCCCCTCTGAGCCTTATGCACACCTCTGCCAAGTAGAATACCCACGCAGACTCTGCTTAATCAAGCCTCTAGGCAGACTCCTGTCCTGTCTGCCTGCTCGGCCTCTGCATACAGGAAGTAGATGGGTGTTGCTGTAAAGGCATTCCAGAAGAAAGAATCCAGAGGGGCTACACTGTGGCAATAGGAACTTCTCCAGACTGCCACAGCCTCCTCTGGCCTCGGGGGACCACAGGACTCTTGTCATGTTCTTCTCACTCCTTAGCTGCCCGGTCCTAAGCCAGCCCTGTTACAAGAAGTTGAATCCCAGGGCAGAGTGGGAAAAACCATTCCCTCTCTCTGTCTCCTGCTCTGTCTGATTCAACTGCACTGTGTTCTGTGTTTTTTGTTTTCACTGAGAATAATCACTTTTCCTGTTGTGCCATGGTTCTGTTTCAATGTTCCCAAGTCCAGAACCCCACTCCTTACCTACCAAACCTATGAAGACTTGACCTGGAGCCTTCGGTCTCAACTGCACGATACTGCATAGTCCCCCACCCCTTCCCTCTAACAAGTTGCAATATCCAGCCTCAGGAGAGCCAGCTGACATGGAAGACCCCAGGAGTACCTGTATTCTTGTAGAAGACCCCATAAGTAACTGTATTTTGTTAGCACACCTTTAGTGAGCCTTTATTGTATGTCAGAGGTTATTTCCAGACCCTGGCCAGGGGAGGGGGAGGAGAGATGACAGGGGAGAGGGGTTCTAATGTGCGAGAAATGCGTGCAGGGTAGTGGGAGAGCCCAGGTGAGGGAGCAGTTGGCTGTGTGGAGGATGAGGGCAGGCATGGAAGGCATTGTTCTAGGAGGCTGAGGACTGCTGGGAAATTAAGCCTTCCTTTCCTTCTGAGGCCGAGGCTTCTGTGCAGTAGCCTGCGGGGACCCGCCCTGCTTTGCCGCCTCTGTGGAGTTGCTGCCACCCACAACTTTTCTAGGGTTCTTCTTGTGCCCTGAAACTGGATCCTGAGAATGGCCTATCTCCCTATTTCCTTGCTGCCCTGAGACAAATGCAAAGGCCTTCTGCTTTGTAAGGATTATACAGATACTTCTTGAATAGAAATAGATAGGGAGTAAAATAAAACCAAGCGTGGAATGGTTCCAAATGTTGCTGAAACTCTAGTGCCCTCCTACAGCTCAGATCGTGCACCTAAACTGTTGCTAGTAACAGCTGTATTCTCCTCGTCTGCCCAGTTTCTCTGTTCTTGGGCAGTTCTTATGGAAAGAGAACCCGAAATGAGCAGATTTCCTGGAGAAAACCCAGCCAACTGATGGAGCAGATAGAGTTATGTTCACAGTTGTTTTCACAAGTTGAGTAAAATCACTTCAGAGCCCAGGTGCACCAGACCTGGCCTGGCCACTCCCATTTCAGCAAGCCCTTTGGAGTTGGAGGCAAAAATCAAACCCTTGAGGGAGGGAGGGAGGGAAGTGGAAGGGAGGGGAAGGGAGGAGGGAAAAACCCGGGCACTGATTGCTTTGTGTAACCAGGTAAGCGGGAGGCAAGCGGGAGGCTGGGCTCCTCCTGCCCCTCGCTGCCCTGCACTGCCAGGCTGACGTGCTCAGCCCTGTTTCCTTCATTCCACAGCCGTGTTTGACCGTGAACAGCACACTCTCAACCTCCCAGCCGTCAACAGCATCACCTACGTCCTGCGCTTCCTGGAGAAACTCTGCCACAACCTTCGCAGTGACAATCTGTTTGGCAACCAGCCCTTTCCACAGACTCACTCGCCCCTCACCACCACCGAGTACAGCCACAGCCACGACAGGTACCTACCAGGTAGGAGCTGGGATGGGGCCTGGGCTGAGAAGGGGGCACAGGGCTAGTCGCAGCGCCAGCCAGGGCCCGGGGCCGGCCCTCACACCTGCCAGCCCGGCACCCACGCTCCAGAGACCTGGCTTTGCGTCCCTCGCCTTGGCCGCGGCGCCCGGGACTCCTTGGTCCCTTCCCGACTCTGCTCTCTCCAGCGTTTTGTCTCCTCTCTCTAGGGTTAACCTTCTGTCCTCTGGATTTTTATCCCTAGAAAACGGTGGTTCACAATTCCCTTTCTGAGCCCCACACGGCCTGGGGAGCCACCCCGAAGTCACAGCACCCCTCCCCGGGCGAAGCCGGCAGCAAACGCCTAAGGGAACTCTCCCTTGGTGACAGGAAGGTTTAGTCTCAGGCCACAGATTAGGAAATGTGCTCCCCGGTGATTGGCCATCCGCTCTTTCCTTTGGCCCGTGGCCCTAGCTCCTCCAGCGGGCTCGTCTAGCAAGTCAGTTGGAGCTGGAAAATCGCTCTCTCAGTTAGCAGAGCAGACCCGCGGAGGCCGCATGGCCTGGCGGGATCAGTGACTAAGCACTTCCGAGAGAGGTTGTGGAGGGAAGGGAACTGAGTGTTGCTCACCTGGAGCCCGGGACCCAGCATGACAGGGAGGGGAGCAGAGCTCGGCCCCACACGTAGCAAGTAGGTCGTGGAGAGAGAGGGGCCTCGTCCTGGGCAGAGGAGCAGAGAGCTGGTGTGGTCAGCGGGCCATGCTGTCCGTCGCTGAGGGAGCCGAAGTCTGAAAGGTGCCCCCTCTGAACTGCCCGAGTCTTGTTCCCATGCTGCCTCCCCCAGCGTCTTTTTATCATTCTCTTAACTCACTCCTGATAAAAGTGCCACTTTTCGAGAAGGTGCCTAGGGAAGTGACTGCTCACCCAGCGCCCCAGCCCTGCCTCCATCTAGACCTCTGCACCCCAGTGAGCATTGCTCCTATGACTTGCGTGCAGGGCAGAAAGACAACCTGAATTTCAAATACTCCTCGGGAGGGCCAGACTGGCCTGGTCCCTGCAGACATGTCTGTGCCCCCTCACTGCTCCATTTCTTGGGAGGGAACTTCTTCTCTAACCTGCTCTCTTGCTTGCTTTCATCATCAGAATCTGAGAAGAGAAAAAAGCGTTCTTAGCATGTTGCACTGGGGGACTGGGCTGGGCACGGTGGCGGTGGGGCAAACAAAGGCAGCTGGTTAAATATCCCTAGCTGTTGGCCTTCAGGAACTCTGAACTGCACTCAGTAATGAAAGTGAGGCTTCCCTGAGCTTCTGCAGGAATGGATACATGAGAGGGGGTCGTGTACACTTAGGCTAGCTGCTAGTCTAGAGAGAGATTTCTCCAAGAACCAGGAACCCAGAATTCTTCAGTGGACTGGCAGCATTAAGAACGAAGAGAATCAAACTAGTAGCAGCGGGCCGAGACTGGCAGGGATGTGCGCACTGGGCCTGCGGTCACGGAGGGAGTTTGGAATTGAGGCCTGAGGTTTCCTGGGAATTCTGTTCCAGTTTGCATTTCTCTGATTCAGCTGCCAGATAGGAGGAAGCAAGCTTTAGCCACTCTGCCCTCTTGCCTCACCAATAAGAGACAAAGACCAGGTTATCACATTCCACCATTGGCTGCCCCTCTTCCTGCCCTCATTTTCAGACGGATTCAGCCAACCCTCTGGGCCTTCCTGTGCTCACTCTCTAACTTCTGTGTCCCATCCTGGGTGCTTAGCAACTTGGCTGCTCTCACCCCAGTTTCTGTTTGCTTCCCTGAAGTGAGCATTCTAATTGTGCCCAGACAAGCCAGAGCTTTGCCTACATTTCTCACTCCTCTGTGCTCCTTCGCTTATCTTTCCCTCCTGCTTACCTGCCTGCCTGCCTTCCTGACTCTTTGCTCCACCTCTGATCATCTGTCATTTCCTGTGCTTTCCTGATTACTTACCCCTGCCTCTGCCAAAGAGTCTGATCTGCACAGGGCTATCTTTTGCTTTGCCCCTTGGATCTGGGGTTTCTCACTCCCACCCTTCTGCCCGGCTACACACTTCTGCTAGTTCAACATCCGAAGCTACCACTTCTCTTATCTAGGTACTTATGGAGCCTTCCCATCCCCTGCCCTGCAGCTTGTCTCCACACTACCCTAGCCCTTAGGGTCTTGGCCTGACGGACCATGCACTTCTGGTATAGCAGATAAGTCATCAAATGCAGATCCCATTAGACTTCCTCATCTGAGATGAGACTTGACTTTTTTCCTCCAGTGTTTTATTTTGAAAAACTTAAAACCTACAGAAAAGTTGTACAGATAGTACAGTGAGCAAGCATGCACTCTTCATCTAGATTTACCACTTCACCTTTTGCAATATTTACTATAACTGTTTTCTAAGTCTGTGTATTTTTATTTACTGAACCATTTGAGAGTTAACTGCAGATGAGAGACTTGATCCTTAATAAACTTCCCTATGTGTCTCCTTCCCTATGTGTCTCCAGGTACACAATACTATTCTTGCACTCAAGAAATTTAACATTAATAAAATCTCCCAGCTGATATATATAGTCCATACCAAGTTTCCCCAGTTGTCCCAATAATGTCATTTTAGCTGTTTTTTTCCCCTAGTCCAAGATCCAGTGAAGGACCATCCACTACATGTGGTTGTTCTCTCTCTTTACTTCGCTTTTTCTGCATCGGCTTCTCAGACTTCGTTTTCTACCTTCCATGCCATGCCCTGGGCATTTTGGAAAGTGCAGGCTGGCTGTCCGACACTCTGCACCAGCCACTGTACTGGCCTCTGGTGAGCCAGAGGTGAACCGGCTCCATCCCCGCTGGGAAAGCGTGCCCGCGGAGCGGGGGCTGCAAGGACACGTGCGTGTGGGGTGAGCCGGAGTGGCGATGAGCAAGGTGAAAGCAGAGGGCAAGCAGGGTTCCTGGGGGGAGACGGTGTCAGATCAGGGTCGCTTCTTCAGAACTCCCCACGCGCCTGTGTCAGGTGAGAGGCCTGTGAGGGTTCGGTGAGAGCGAGCTCCTTCGGGCCCTCAGAAGTGACAGCGTGAGACAGGAGACGGCTCATTTAGCTGTCCCAGGGACTCTTCCTCTCAGCTGTAACTGAAACCACCCAGCATTCACCTCTGGGTCTGCTGCTTGGGGATTGCCCAGATTCCTCTCTGCTGGAGGAAGAGGTTCATTTGTCCCATGGCAGTAAGTTCCTTGTGCCTGTCTTGCTAGTTACCATCCTGGTCTTCTGAGCTTATAAAGAGGTTCTCCTGCCAAAATCCTAAAATTCACAGGATTAAAGCCAAATAATGGTGAAATCTGTTAGGATGTCCCTTCATCCCCATGCAGGGTTTCCTTATAGAACTGTCAGAGTTCTAAGATGACACAAATGTTCATAATTAATAGAACTGAGTCCGTTCTCCAGTCAGTCAGTCAACCCAGATTTTATTGGCTGCACGACACCAAGTTCTGGTTTAGGCACGGAGGGTTCCACAGTAAACAGGAGTCCAGGTCCTTACACCCAGAGTTCACAGCCTGGTAAAGAAGAGGAACAAATAAGCAAACAGTTCATTTGTGGTGATATGTACTTTCATAGGACAAGTTCAGAGTTCAAAAGTTCAAACCAGATGTCAGGGAAGACTTTCCAGAAAATATATCTAAGTTTCCACCTGAAGCAGCAGGATAACCCGGTGAAGATGCCACAGACCCAAGATGATGGAGGAAGGGAGTGATGAAGAATGCTCCAGTTGACTGACTAGCATTTGAGACCGTGAGGGACAGAGGATCAGAGGAACCAGATGTCTGGCACAGCTGAGATCCGCGGTGGCAGGGAGGCTTGTGGAGACAGTGGCCCAGTCGGAAAAGCTAACTGACCACGTTAGTGGCTTTATGTCACTGAGCAGCGAGGACCCAGGGAAGGAACATAGTCAGGCCTGTGCTTCAGAGAGGTGGCTCAGGATCCTGTGTGGGAGATCGGATTGGTGTGGAGTGACACAGTAGGCAGGGAGACTAGCTGGAGGTTTGTGTAGGACTCTGTGAGTCCTCTTAGATTTGGGGATAATCCTTTCCTTCAGTATCCAAATCTAAATAACATAAAATGAATCTCCACCCCACATAATTCAGACTAGGTTTCCTGCTCTGACTCAGTTCTTATCCCCTCTTTCCCTGACCACTCTCCTAGCTGACAGTCTCTCCCTAAGCTGCTTTGCCCCAAACATTTGATCCAGTTCCTCAGCCCTCATTTCCCTAAGGAAAAAACGAATGCAAAGCCGTTGAATGTAATAAACTTATAATGAAGTTTTTTTTGGGGGGGGAGGGGGAGGCAGAATTGCCACAAAGAACAGAAAGCATTTTAACATTTTTGTTTTATCTTAATGTTTATCAGTGGGGTGCCTGGGTGGCTCAGTCGATTAAGCGTCTCTTGATTTCGGCTCAGGTCATGATCTCCAGGTCGTGCGTGGGATCCAGCCCTGCATCAGGCTCCACTCTCAGCAGGGAGTCTGCTGGAGACTCTCCCTCTCCCCTCCTCCCCCGCCATTTGTGCTCGCATGCGCTTTCTCCCTCTCTCTTAAAAAAAACAACTTTGTGTTAATGTTTATCAGCTGTTACAGGATATATCTTAACTGGCCTCTTTAACCTTAGGCCTCAGCCTGCTGCCATTTCTGGGACCCACGCTGAGTTTGGGGGATATTCCTCTCTGTTCTCTATTCCTTCTATCCCATACCTCCTTCTTTTCCAGCTACCAGCAGGCAACTCCAAATTACTTTATCATGTAAAATAATTTCATTTCCTTTGGTCTCAGCTTTCCCCAGTCTTATCTTTCATAACCAAAATTATATAAATATAGCAATATAATTATGTAAATGAAGAAATCATGTAGCCCACCCAGATCTACACTTTCAACAACTCAGAGAACAAAGACCGACGCTATTGGTGGGGCGATTTGTGCCATCTTTCCTGTGTTTTTTTCCTGCCTTCCTGTGGATTAATCCAGCTTTTTTATTATTTTGTTCTATTTCCTTGTTGGCTTATTAGCTGTAACTCTTTATTTTAGTCATTGCTTTAGTTTATATTATACATTTTTTACATATCACTATCTACCTTAAAACCATAATCATATCCCTTTACATACCGTGTAAGAACCTTACGCCAGCGTGCTTGCACTTCCCACCTCCTGGCCTTTGTGCTATTGTCACTGTATATTTTACTGCTCCGTATATTTTTAAATAGGTGATTATCTTTTTTTTGTGTGGAGAGAGAGGGAGAGAGGTGGGGAGGCAGGGCAGGAGGAGAGGGAGAGAGAAAATCCCAGTGCGGGGCTCTGTCTCACAACCCAAAGACCACAACCCAAACCGAAATCAAGAGTCAGTCACCTAACTGACTAAGTCACCCAGGTGCCCCAATAGGTAATTAATTATCTTTTGAAGACTTTTTTAACATAAAAAAATATTCTTTTAATAAGAAAGAAAAGATTCTTTTTTATTCACCCTTCATAGTTATCATTTCTGGTACTCTTCATTTTTTCAGTGTAGAGCCAGAGTTTCAGATCCCCTTCCTGCCTGAAGGACTTTACCCTTAGCATTTCTCCTTTATATGGTCTACTGGACACAAATTCTTTCAGCTTTTGTATCTTTGAAAAAGTCTTTTTTTAACCTTTGCTTTTGAAAGATACTTTTGCTGAGTTTAGAATTGACTTTCTTGTCGTTCAGCACTTTTTAAAAGATGTCACTCCATTGTTTTCTGGTTTGCATTTTCTCGATGAGAAGTTGCTGTCATTCTTCTGTTTGGTTGCGTGGTCTTTTTTTTTTTTTCTGGATGCTTTTAAGGTCTTCTGTTTATTATTGGTTTTTAGCAATTTGATTATGCTATGCTTTGGTGAGGTTTTCTTCATGCCTCTTGTGCTTGGAGTCCACTCAGCTTCTTGGACATGTGGGTTTACAGTTTTTATCAAATTCGAAAAAATCTCTACCATTCTTTCTCCATGTATATTTTCTGTCACCTCTCCTTTGGAGACTCCAGTTAGACATATATGAATCTTCTCGAAGTTTTCCCACAGTTTAACTATGCTTTTAAAAAAATTTTTAGCCTTTTGTTCTGTGTTTTATTTTGGATAAATTCTATTGCTATGTTTAAGTTAGCTAATCTTTTCTTCTACAGTTTCTGATCTACTCTTAATCCATCTCAATGTATTCATCTCAGACATTGTGTTTTCATTTCTAGAAGTTTGACCTGGGTCTTTTTATATCTTTAGCATTTCTGCTTAGCTTGCATAGTCTTCGCTCGGCCTTCTTGAGCTTTTGAAATATAGTTATAAACACCTCTCCAGTGCTCTGGTCCATGAACTGTAGCTCCCTCGACCTACCCAGACTCAGCTCCATCTCCTCAGCTCCGGGAGCTCACTGGGCTCTGTCTGATCTTCCCCTCCATACCCCGTCGCCTGGGGACTCCAGACAGTGAACTGAGAGCAAGCCTAGGGCTCACCTTGTTTGTTCTCCCTTTTCAGGAATCACTGTCCTGCACTGCCTGATGCCCAATGTCTAAAAACTGTTATTCATGTATCTTGTCTTTTGTTTTTAGTTGTTTCAAGCAGTCAGATGTATCTAGTCCTTGCTACTCCACCTTAGCTGGCAGTGGAAATCCAAAATGTATCCTGAATCCATGTCCGTCAAATCATCTCTACTGCCTTTGTCATTATCCTCTCTCTCCTGGCCTGAGAGGTCCTTTCTGGCCTACCTGGTCTCCTTACTACCTCTCTTGTTCTTCTCTGCTCCATTTTCTACTTAAGAGCCCAAATGGTATTCTTCGGACATAAATGAGATTATGGCGCTCCCCCACCTAAAACTCTGTAGTGGCTTTCTTAGAAAAGCCAGGTGTTTTTGCAGTATTCTGCATGATCTGGTCCTTGTCTACCTCTCCAAACTCATCTCTTCCTTCCGTACATTTTAGCTACACTGTTTTTCCTCATTTCCCCAAATAACTCCAAGCTGTTTTCTACCTCAGGATCTTTCTGCAGGCGACCAGGCAGCAGCACTTAGCCATTGCACCAGGGGACCTACAGCAGATCCTTTCCATGATTAGGTTCTACCCAAGCCAAGTCAGCTCCTTGGTTCTTCCCACAGAATTTTCTGTGGGTGAGGGGGCATACTGGGTCATGCTCCTATCCTTTGCAATTTTTCTTAGAGACCGAATGTTTAGATAATGCTTGGGATTCATTAGGGCCACCAATGAACCCTAAATAGCACACCTCCACTTGGACTCTTCTTCAGACCACAGCTTTTAAACATCAAGTTGTCAGAGACACTTCTCAAGGTCTCCTTATCCACTCCCCTTGTTATTTTTTGTCTTAATACCTATTCCTTTGCTTAGTAATTTTTGCAGTAGCTTCTCATTTTTTTATAAGCTTGTACTTGTCATCCTTCCCACTAGATTAGTTATTCCATGAGAGGAGGGACAATATCTGGTTTTTTCCTCATTCTCAGTATCCATCACCCTGTCCTATAGCAAGTATTTGACAATATTTGTTGAATGAAAGTGTAGTAGAGGATGTGGGACATGTAGTTCAGAGAAGGATTTTTTTTAATGAAACAGACTTAAGCATACATAAGAACTGTGCTAGTCTCTAGGTTCTGTGTTGGCGGAAGAATTTTCTTAGTTACATAGACTAGTTTCCTTCATTCGTTTCACCCCAGGAAGGGGAAAGCATGGTTGTGAGCGCAGAGTCCTTGAATCTCAGAAGTGGAAAGTACTCTAGAGATAATCTAGTGTCTAGCCCAGCAGACAAGGATGGTCATCTGACTTCTGCTTAAGTACTCCCAGTGACAGGTTGCTCACTATCACCTTTGGCAGTCGATTTTGTTGGACACTTGTGATTGTTAAAATGCCCTCCCTTTTGAGCCAAAAATCTGTCTTCTTATTGCTTCTGCCCTCTCTTTTACTCTCTGCCTTTCAAAAGACCCAATCTACGATCCAGTTCTCTTCCTTTCCCATGACTGCCCTTAGGGTATTTGTCTCCCCTGACTTTTCTCCATACTGTACATTCCCAGGCGCTTTCTCCGTTGCAGGATTTCTAGCCTTATCCCCACCAGTCTTGCCATCCTCCCCTGGGAACCCTAGTTTTTAAGGTAGCCTTGCAAGGTGATACTCAGAGAAAATCTGCTTCTCCCTGAAAATCAGTGCGTAAGGAAAGGTCCTTGCCTGTCTGTTTACCTCTGCGTTCCCCCACCCTAGCATAGCAGCTAGTACACAAATGTGTGTTCAGTGAAGGAGTGAGCTCCCTCTCATGCTGACTGTTCTCGTGTCTCTAGCACATCCACAGCAAATTTCATTTAAATGGATGTTTAAATGTGAGGTTAAACATCTTTTTACAGACTGCCAAACTGAATCCCAGAAAAAAGGCAGTGATCACTGACCAGTGGTCTATCAGAAATAGAACTCCAATCTTTCAGCCCTAACTTCTGACCCCTGGGCCAGTGGTTGCAAAGTTTCTTTAGTTTTAGCAGCAGGCCTCCTTGTTGCAAAGGTAAGATTATATGAAAACTCTGGGGTATAGAAGTGAAAACCAGAGCTGTTCTGCTAAAGCTGGGATGAGCCCCGAGCCCTACTCACTTGGCCTCCCTGTGGAGGCCACAGGGGCGCCATGGAGCCCAGCAGGAAAGCACCCCAGTCTCCTACACTGCCCTCGTCTTACCGAAGCAGCCCGGGCCTTGTCTGATCGGCCGTAAGGGCGCTAGGACCTGCTGCAGCACTGGGCATGATGCTGCATCTCTTTAGGAGAGATGGGATGCCATTGCCAGTCCAGGTGCCTCCCCTCCAGATTGCCAGGCCCCTCAATTCAGACTCCCTGTCTCAGCTGCCTTTCCTAGCATCGCTGAGGGGACGACACGCTGACTTGCATCAGCAGCCAGGGAGCCCCTGGTGCTGTCACAGTTATTCTTCACGTCTGTGAGCTCAGGTGAGGCAAGCGGTACTATCCCTAGTGTTTGCCAGGTAAAATGAGGTCCAGAAAGGTGAGGTCGCCCTGCCAGTGCATGCAGAAATCAGCTTTTTCTTGAGTTACTGCAGAGGACTTGGGTTTGCCCTCTAACTCTGAGTGAAGAAGAAATAAAATGACAACTCCCCACCTTGGTAAAGTCCATCCCATTCCATCTTCACATGTGATGTTCTCAGCAAGACAGAGGGTGATTTTTTCCCCCATTTTACAGATGAGGGAGCTGGTGCTGAGAAAACAGACAACTTGCCTGGGATCAAACACCTAGTGAAAGGCAAGAGCTCAGGCCTAGAACGCAGGCCTCCTGTCTGCTGCCTCGAGAGCCTGTTCTGGTCTCAAAAGTGGGACGCTGCTCACTGGAATCTGAAAGCTCATCTGCTAAAAGGGGTGGGCTGTGGCTCAGGTGCCCGGAGCTGCTCCCTTCAGAACCATTTCTGGGGAAGGGTTTCATCAGTCCCACTCCCTAAGAGAAGGGCCAATAGCTGTCTCCTACTAGACTTGCCTTTACACCCTTGGTTACCAAGCAAGTTCAGGTGAGTATTAGAAAGGAGTCTTAGGGGGCACCTGGGTGGCTCAGTCATAAGCGTCTGCCTTGGGCTCAGGTAGTGGTCCCAGGGTCCCTGCATCGGGCTCCCTGCTCAGCAGGAGGCCTGCTTCTCCCTCTCCCACTCCCCCTGCTTGTGTTCCTTCTCTCACTGTGTCTCTCTCTGTCAAATAAATAAATAAAATCTTTAAAAAAAGAAAAGAAAGGAATCCTAAAATCCTAAACCATCTGGCCACGGAGGTCTTACTGTGTGCCAGAGAGTGTGCTTGACTGTAGTGTTGATCACAGACCCTAAGTGAGTCCCATCATTACCTAAACAGCTGACCTCTAAGAACAACCACGAAGGACGGTGGTGTGGCCCAGGAGCCAAGGTGCCCTCCACCGGCAGAGATGCTGTGACCAGGGCTGGGGAACTGACCCGGTGCGGGCAGAGCCCAGTCATGAGAGGGAGCCTGCCTCAGGTTCTGGAGTGTTCTATCAGGGGCTGCCTGGTGTGGGGCCTCAGAAGACAGGGGTGTCCCGGGTTCTAACTGAGGACAGTGTGGTTCCTGGAGAAGCACCTTGCCTACTGAGCGCCAGAGCTGAGTTCTAACTCCGAGTCTGGTGTCCACGGCCCCGCTCTCACCACTGTACAAGCCCGGCTTCCTTGGGGCATTTCTGTTGAATGAGGCAAATACGAAAGGAGGGAGGGAACATAGGAGCAGACCCTTCAGAGACAGGCCTTTAGCCAGACACTGAAGAGAATTTCTGAAATGTCCTGCTGGCTGAGGGGGTCACCCTCTAAAGGACCCTCATCTAAGCAAGTGTATCTCTTCTCCAGCACCCCCGTCCCCTGGGCTGGCACCTCGTGTACAGGGAAGCAGCCTCTTCCTAAAATAGCTCTTTGTTTTAAGGTGCTCCTTAGCCAGAAAAAGCAAAAGACATCCAGACCAGAGGAAACCTCAAAGACTATCTAGTCTAAAAGGAAGAGTCTCTGGGGAGATCCAGGCCCAGGGAGGGGCACGGGGCTTGACCAAGGCCACCTAGTAAAAGCGAGGACCATGACTGGTACACAGGCCTCCTGAGACACAGCCAGGGCTCTCTGCTTTGCTGCCTCGTGCCCCATCCGAACAGGTACCTGGGCGGCCAGCGCCCTGGCGGTCCTTCCAGCCTAGCTCCTGCGCTAGCTGCAGTTTCACTCCTTTCCAGGTGAAGGCCTTGCCCTGGGGGACCGTCTGACCCGGTCTTTGGAGCCACCCTCAGACTCAATGGATTCGACCTTGAATCCCACCAACCTCGTCAGCAGCTCCCAAAACCTTCGAACCCACGGGTACCGGCCTCTGGTTCCGTCCTGCGGCCTCCCGCTGGGTACCTCCTCAGCTGTGCGCAGGCTGTGCTCCAGGGGTAAGCTTACCCAGGTTCTCCCACCCTCCCTCTCTCTCTCCTTCCCTCCTCAGTCAGCTCCGCTTGCCCCCTGCCTGGGAGTTGGACTGCGGTCTAGACTTAGATTTGTGTCTGGCTAGGCACCCAAGAGGCAAATGAAGCTCTGGGGTCGGCTCGAGAATAGTGGAAACTGAGAGCCAAAGGCCCAGAGCCAAAGGGACAGGGAAGGACACACCAGTCTTTATTAGCCATTTATTTGAACACCACCTGCGTTTGGCACGCGGAGGCAAAAATCAGTCACTCCTTGCCCTCAGGGAGCTCACAGTCCTATGGGAGAGAGAAACACTTCAACACATAATTGTAAACCGTCATCTTGGATGGTTTGGGTGGCATGAAAACGGCAAGAAGGAACACCCAACCCAAGCTTGGGGTCCAGGGGAAGCTTCCTTGAGGAAGCGACACCCTGTCTGCAATTCAAAAGCTTGACCATATGAGTGGCAATATCGGGGATCATAGTGGAGGGAGAGCTCTCCAGGAAGAGAGCACGGCTGGAAAAAGGGCAAAGATAAGAACTGGTACAGATGGTGTGCATGGAACTGCATGTACTTTGCTGTTGCTGAACATAAAATGTCGTACTGGGACTTCAAACAGAATAGCCTGGAAAGGTCAGGGGCTACTTCACAGATGACCCAAATGCCATGGTAGAGTTTGGAGTGGATCCTGCAGGCATTGTGAAGCTGCTGAAGGCTTTTAATTAGAGGTGAGACCTAAACAAGTGTGTGTTTTGAGTAGATCATTGACTACTGTGTTGAGGATGCATCTGAGGAAGGACAGACCAGAGAGACCAGTTAGGAGGTTGTAGAGTGGGCTAAACCAGAACAGATAAAGGCCTGGATTGGGTTAGTGGTAGAGGTTTGTAGAAGAGTGAATCAGTTAAAAAACTATTCATGAGGCAAATTTAATCAGATTTGAGGATTGTGAGACAGAAGGGAGCAGGAATGTCTCCTCAGTCTCTAGGTGGAGTGGTAGGGGAGATGGTAATACCATTCGCTGAGAGAGGGGACCAACCATAGAAGAGAAAGAAGGGCAAGGAGACCCTGGGCCATCTAGGTGATACGCAGCAGGCACTGGCTCTGCAGGGCTGATTGTCAGGGAAGAGGACTGAGCTGAAGATAAACATTTGGGAGTCATCAGCATATAGATGGTAGTTGAAGCTATAGGCTGAATGACCAGGAGTGTATGTGTAGAAGGAAAAGAACAATTGACCAAAGATGGAGTCCTGGGGACCAACAAAGTTCAGGAGGTGGGAACAGGAAGAGGATCCCAGAAGGAGACAAAGCAGGAGTCAAATGTGAGGAAAAACAGAATCTGATATTGTGGTGGCCAGGATTACAGAGAGTATTTTAAGGAGAGTGCAGCACAACAGAGGTTTGGTAAAATGAGGACTGACGACTCTCTGTGGGATGTGGTGAATAGTGGGTAACTGATCACCTCAGCCAGAGCAGCTTCGGTGGAGGTGGAGGGTGATGAGGACAGACTGCGTGGTGGGGTATCAGGGAGGGTTTGAGAAAAAGAAAACTAGTGACCTTCAAAAGAAGGTCTTCAAGAGTAGGAGCACACTGGGCGTGTTTATCGGCAGACAAGTTGAGCCTTCCGAGAAGAAGAGATGAAGACTGTCGGGGAGAGGTGAGAGTAAGGTGCGGCTGTGGTGGGAAGGGTTACGATCCGGGGCACAGAAAGATGGATCCGTCTTAAGGCTTGTTCTCTGAGACTTCAGGGAAGATTGACGGTGGCCATGAGTGAAAGGAGAGAGGGCCGAGTAGGGGAAGGGCGTAGGGGTGCTCCCAGAGTGGACTGGTCAAGAGAAGGTGGGGAAATGGCGCGAGGAGAAGGCCCAGCTGTGCTTGGAGACTAGTTTGCCAGTCTGCAAGAGATGTGGTTTTCTTCTGTGGTTCTCAGAAACCTAGATGTGGGGTGAGAAAAGACTGTCTGAGAATTAAAGTTTTCTGTTGAGCTAAAAGGGCAAGAGGGCCAGGGCTGGGGGAGCATGCGAAGGAGCGATGGAGCTGGGGGGACAGCCGTTTAGATCATCAGCACTGGATTTGGGCAGGGCGGGGAAGAAGCAAGGCTGAAGGATGGGGGAGATTGTAAGTCTGATGTGCTAAATCTCTCTGTGCGGTGATGGGTTTAGTGGACTCACGTCCAGGGCAGTTGCTGAGATGGGAGGTTGGGGTTAGAGAAAGGGATGTTTACATTTCTGAAGTGGATTTGTTCCAAGTGATGGCAAGAAGCAGACAGTGGCCTTGGCAGGAGGTATTTGAAGTAGAGTGGAGGGGAAGGTCGCTGGAGGCTGGTGGCTGACTGGTGTGTGGCTCTGAGGATAATGACAGGACGTGGCTGGAGCACAAAGCAGTGACCGACGTACCAAACGGTCTTCATTTAACAAGGGGTAGAAGCCCAGAGGTCTGTAGGCAGCGGTGATCAGCAGAAGCAGATGGCTGGGGACATATTTGGCCTCTGAAGAACAGGAGCTCTCGTAGGAGAATGGCCTAAAAGCAGCCATGGAGAGACAGGAGAATGCCACCTCCGCAGCCCGCCGTGGCCTCCCCCAGCCCCAGGCTGTGGAAGGGGAAGAAGAGTCCATTGACAAGGCCTGCAGTGGAGAGAGACCTTGGGAGAGACGGTTTTCAGGGAGACTGAGCAGGAGGAGGGGGTGGGAAGAGGCCAGGATACCCCTCCCCGGCCCTCACCCCAGCAAGGCAGCATGGGGCGGTCGGGAGCTCTGCCGTCCGGACAGAGCTGCGAGTTGATTCCCTGCCTCAAGTCTCCTCTCACCTCTCAGGCCCCCACACTCCCCTTGTGCACAGGGGGCGTGGTGATATTGGCCTGAGGTTTTCACAGGAGTGTGACAAGGCTCAGATGGAAGCAAGGATAGGGGATCATTTGGGAAGCTGAGTCATTCCCCAGGTATGAGGGCGTTACTGTCCCTGTCCTGTCTCCCAGGGCCCTCTCTGTTAGGAGTGCTTCTTGACTGCTGCCTCGTGCGGCGCTGGCCTCAGGGCCGCTCTTGTCTCCGGGGCACCTCCGTTCTCCCTCTGGAATGCGTGGGTCTGTTGGCCAGGTCCTGGTCTAAATCTCTTTTGACCCTGAAGAACCTCATAAGGCTACGAAGGATTCTGTCTGTTTGGCACTAGAATTGTTTCGCTCAAAGTATTCAGCTGTTGAGTCTGTCCTCTCTTATTTCATTAATGGAGGATGAGTGGGCATTAGTTTGTTAGTCTGGCCTCCTGCCTTAGATGCGCCTCACCTGCCTTAGTCATTCTCGGACTGAGACCCTCGCCTTCCTTGAGGAGTAACCACCAGCTGCCCTCATCGGACGGTCGGGGAGAGTCTTGGTATAGACTGTGTGCAGAAACAGAGATAGGAAAAGTCAGACTCAGGGCACTAACTTGTCTTCTTCCTAGCTGTGTGATCCTGGGAAAGTCACCTCACTTCTCTGGGCCTCAGTTCCCTCATCTCTCAACCGAAGATGATGCTACTTCCTTAGATGGCTGGTTGCTCCTGTCTGTATGCCTACGAAAGCAGAAGGGGGTACTCTTCAGCTATCTGTGGCAAAGGCTAAAAATCTCCATTTCCCTTCACCCTGGGTCCCAGGTCTAAAAGCCGAAGGGCTAAAAATAGAAGGGCTATTTTAAGGGGCAAACAAGCTGACGGGGGCAGGGGTTCCTTTATAATGTTCACATGCCAGAGCCCCCTTCCCCACACTCACTGCCACCTGGTGCGTGCCACAGCCATCTCTTGCTTGGACCATGATAGCAGCAGACTGGTCTCCCTTCTGCCCTCGTCCAGAGTCTAAGTCTGTTATCAACACAGACTCTGAGAGTGATTCTTTCTGCTGGAAGCTGGTTCAAGTCACTCCTCTGCTCAAAACGGACCTACTGCACAGAAAAGTCAGTGGTTTTTCAGTGGTATATGAGGTCCTCTGTCCGCTGCCCCACCAGGCCCCCCGCCCCGCCACACACCCCCCTCTCAGAAGCTATCCCCTGCCCCTCCCTCCTCGTTCACTCCTCTCTGGCATGCCGGCCTCCTGGCCTCACCTTACACGTGCCAGTCACTCTTCTGCCTCAGGGTCTTTGCTCAAGTGTCACCATTTCAGAGGTGTCTCTCCCGACCTGCCGCCTGCCCTCCTGGGGTGTGTGTTCTAACAGAAGAAAGCTGACAAACTCATAAATATATAGATAGATAGATGATAGATAGATAGATAGATAGATAGATAGATAGATAGATAGATAGATAGATAGATAGATGATAGATAGATATAGATATATAATAGATATGTAGATATAGACATATAAAATATCATCGTGCGTGTGTTTGATTCCTAGCTCCCCTGGGTCGAGGAAGTGGCTGAGATGGGCCGAGGACACACCCATGAGTGTAGCTTCTCTCTGCTCTCCGTAGTCCCAGCAGCTGTTCTCTGTCAGCGTCACGCTGGACTGTTAGGGCCCAGAAAAGTGGCTGGCTCACAGAGCCCTCTCCAACTTCCTGTCTGCCAGCGCCTCTAAAAAGCCATTGGAATTTCTGTGGCTGTAAGCACCCTGCTTGCTCCAGCAACTTCTCCCCTTATCTGGTCAGTGCCCAGCTCTAAGTCCGAGATGTAACACGCTGGAGTCTCTTCCCCAGGAGCAGGGCCGGGCCAAGCCAAGCGTGCTTCGACTTTCAGACCTGGGACCCAGGGTGAAGGGAAATGGAGGAGGTTTTTAGCCTTTGCCACAGATAGCTGAAGAGTACCCCCTTCTGCTTTCGTAGGTGTGTTTCAGCTCACCCCTCGGCTGTGCACCTGGCATCTCCTGAGTGGTGAGCATACAGACAGGAGCAAGGCAAGGTCCCCTGCCTCGAGACAGAAGAATACACAAGTAACTAGTGTGTGATCCTTCATTCAGTGAACAAACCTGTTGGAACGTCTGTAGCAGACAGGCATCTTTTGCGTGTTGGGGACTGTAAAAGGAAAACCCTGCCCCCCTCCTGGGGTGTCTCCCCTACGCCCAGTACTCTACTCAACAGGACCTCACCCGGACATCAGATGTGCGGCTTCTCCACACCCCAAGCCATTGTGCCACACCCCCTGGGGGGCCGACAACTTAACTCCATCCTGACCCCCTCTGGAGAGAGCGTCACATCCCACCAGCCTGCCCACCCCCCCCACCCACACACCACTTCAGATGAGACAGTCGAAGGTTTGGGTTGTCACCTGTGCTCCTGACTGGCTGGCAGTCAAGGGTTCCCACGATCCCCTCCTCGGGTTCACTCAGGAAAATGGTCACTTACTAGGTTACCAGCTTTTTACGAAAGGATGTAACTCAGGAACAGCCAGATGGAAGAGCTGCCCAGGGCAAGGCCTGGGGGGGTGGGCACGGGCTTCCACGCCCTGTCCAGGGATGCCACGCCCCCCACACTTCCGTGTGCTCACCAGCCGGGGGCTCTCTGAAACCCATCCTTTTGTTTTTTTATGGAACCTTTATTATATAGGCACGATTGATGAAGTCATTGGAGACTCTCCTTCCCAGGATGGTTGGCAACCAGCCCCCATCCTCAGGGGCTTTCCAGAAGTCACCTCCTGACCATACTCAGGTGTGGTTGAAAAGGGCTTGTTATAAATAACAAAAGACCCCTTTATTTCTCTCACCATTTGGGAAATTCTAAGAATTTTAGGAGTTCTGTGCCAGAAACAGGACAAAGACCACATATGTATGTTTCTTATTAAAAACCACAATATCACAAGGAAATAGCAGGGCAGAAAATAGGAGAATACAGACAATAAACATAAATACATGAAATTATTTTAGGTAGTGATATGTGCTGGGAAAAGGGAGAGTAATTAGATTGAGAATAGCTCTGTGGGGAATGGAGTACTTTTATAGGAGGTCAGTGAAGGTCTCTGAGGAATTGATATTTGAAATAAATATTGAGAAGGAATCAGATAGGCAAAGCCCTGGGAAAAGAACGGAGGAGATTGAAGGTCAAAGAATAAAGCATAGCCTATTCAAGAAGCAGAAAGAAAGCTAGTGTGTCTGGAGCATGGTGAGGAAGGGGTGGGGGCAGGGGGTTGAGATTCGGTCAAAGGTAGACAGGGCCAGATGATAGAGTACCTTCTAGACCACGCACGGTAAGGAGTTCAGATTTCAGAGAGCCCAGATCCCACAGGGGGAATGGGAGGAACTGTATTTGAGCCAAGATTGAGATAAAAGCTCTAAGCTGAGCACTAAATTAACATTGAGATTCCTGGCAGCCCAAGCAAAACTGCATTCTGCCTCTGTGCATGAGGCTGTCCCAAGGTTAGCTTCTTTCCAGGCCTTGGAAGAGGTACAGGGTATTATCCACCACTTTTTTTCTTCCTAGACCCCAAGGATTTGGCTCTATTCTTGCCCATCTCCCAAAGTCTCTCTAGAAATGGTCCCCAGAGCCAAGGCAAAAGCAGCCTTACCCACCAGGCCCCCACTGAACCCATGTCATCCCCTTACTCATTGTTACCACTGACTCCAGTCCAGGCAGAGCCACAGCCTTACTGTGAAATTCTTCTGACCCTCTCCAGAATCAGATCTACTCTTAAAGAACAAAGATTTGACTTGAGAAGAATCTCAGACCCTGATCCCTTTGTGGAAGAGCCCTTCCCTCCCTCGGCCACCTCCAGTTCTCTGCTTTGGCACTGCTGTGAGCCTTACCAGCAGGGCCATGGGGACATACCAAGGAGAGTGGTGGGGCGGGACAGACCAGTCCCCACCCGTTATAGCAGGTTTCCTCCTGTCCTGCAGGGTCGGACCGATATCTGGAAAGCCGGGATGCCTCTCGACTGAGTGGCCGGGACCCCTCCTCATGGACAGTGGAGGACGTGATGCAGTTTGTCCGGGAAGCTGATCCTCAGCTTGGACCCCACGCTGACCTCTTTCGAAAACACGTAGGTGCCCCTGCCTGATCTCTCCCATGTCCACAGGGAGTCTTGCTTCCGAAACTTGTAGACTCTTAAAGGTCCCTTGAAACTGAGCACAGGAGACACCCTGAAAACAGAGACAGAATCTTGGGTCTCAAGCAGCCCTCGTTGGGCACCGAGTTCAGCCCACTCCTGTAGTGTAGGTCTGACTCGGTCACATGCCTGCTGGGTGCCTGGCTGGTGGGCTCGGGCCCAGGGGAAGGACTCTCCTCTTTTCCTAGATGTGCTTGCTGTCGCATTTGCCTGCCTTGGCCTGAGAATTGGGGGCCTCAGCCCAACTTAGAGTCCCCAGCCAGATGGCTCCTACTCTCCAGCCGCATCAGCCCCCCATCTTGTCCTTGCTCTTCTGTGAACCTCCAGCATCTCTTCAAGTGACCATTTGACTGGGTGGCCAGGCACTGTTTCTGACCCGCCTGTGGTGACCATACTCCTGATTTGGGGTGCAAACCCATTTCCCCGCAGCCCCTATTGCTTGGTGCTGTTCTGCCCTTTGGGCGCTCAGAACAGATCTGCTGCCTTTCATGGATAATTTCAGTCTTTCATGCTGGTGGGTTTGGGGTTGCTTTTGGGTCAAGCCTAAAGATCTCACAGCTGCTCTGAGCCTGGCTCACACAGAGGGGCCCTGGCCACTCAGGAAGGAAGATGACTTATGGAGTAACAGTTGAGGATCAGTATAAACCAGTCTGGGAGAGGGGACGAGCACATGATTGCGGGGCGGGGGGGGCGGTGTGCTTATTGGAAAAGATGGAACGTAGCCGGACCCCAGTGGTTGGAGGGTGGGGCCACCGCCTCAGGCAGCAGGGAAAGGAAAGCAGGACGGGCGCTGGAAAGAGCACCTGCTGGGCTCGGTAGATGTTGGGGGACAGCGGCCACAGAAGCTGTAGGGAGCAGGTAGGCTTCAGTGGCGCAGAACCTGGTGGCCAGAGCAGCCAGGCCTCTGACGGCCCTGCTCCCCGCCCCCCAGGAGATTGACGGCAAGGCCCTGCTCCTGCTGCGCAGTGACATGATGATGAAGTACATGGGGCTGAAGCTGGGGCCCGCGCTCAAGCTCTCCTTCCACATCGACCGGCTGAAGCAGGGCAAGTTCTGAGCCGGGAGACGCAGCCTAGACACCTGAGGGGTCCACCGGAAGGGCTCAGCATTCTTCTCCCCGGAAGGGGGGGCCAAGCAGCCCACTGCCGGCGCCTCAGTGGATTCCGGGCCACCTCAGGACTCGGGAGGCCGTGTGGAGCCACCACTGCTCCCCGCTCCTGCCATGATATGTCCTTCCATGAAGGACCGACGAGGGGAGAGTGTGGGGCCCAGGGCTGGCGCTGCTCTTCCCCTCAGCCCTGCCTCGGCTCTGAGGTCCCTCTGTATTTATTTCTCAAGCCTGGTTGGCCTCCCACTGGGCGTTTAGACTGAACACCTTTCAGGTGATGGAGGAAGGGGCTGACCCCTGAGGCCTCAGAGGATAGGGCCCTGAATTGACACTTGGGCCCAGTCCCCCTGCCACCTGCTGGGCCTGGTGTGGCACCCCACTTCCCCACAACTCCTGCCACCTCCTCACAAGAGCTCCAGACTCCAAACTCATGGTGCAAACCTCTACCTTTTTAAAAAAAAAAAAAAAAAAAGACCTTTTCTTATTGTTTATTGTTTCTGGCACGAGGGCAAGCCCCCCAGTTCATACTCCTCTCACTCCAGACACTGGGTTTCAGGAGAGAGACTGCCCTGCCCTGGTCCCAGAGAGGCGTGGCCCCTTTCCAAGGACATCACCCGAGGGCACTTTCTCTGTGGGATGGACACATCCTTCAAGCCTTGACCGTATCACTCAGCATGGGGAGGAGAGGGTTCCCCTCTTACTCCACTGGGCCCTCTGCAGCCCGGGCCTCATCTGTGGGAATGGGGAGTCCCCTGCCCCACACTGTCTCCCACCACAGCTCCTTGCCCTGGCCAGAACTACTGCCAAAGGAGGTTAGGCCCCGTGATTCTAGGCCACGAAGGCCATAAGGTGGATGGGAGGGAAGGGTCTGCAGGCTGGAATCTGGTTGTACCCTCTCACTGTCCAGATGCTTCCTTTATAAGCAAGTCAGCAGCACAGCTGCCCCCACTGCCATCCGGACTTCTTTTATGTCAGTTTGTTTATAAATAAAAACCAATATAGATGCCAGTGTGGTTTTAATCAGTCGGCAGAGCACTCCCCTTTCTTGGCCCTAGTTTCCTCATCCTTAAAGGAGGCGTGTAGACAAGATGATCCCCAAGAGTTCTTCTGATTCCAGCAGTCCCTAAAAAGTAGGCTGGCTGCCAGATGCCCACTGGGAAGCAGTGTGGAGTCCGTTCTCTGCCCTCAGAGGGCTGCGCTCTGGTGCAGCGAGACAGCAGGGAGCGCGGAAGCTGCCCGAAGCCCAAGCAGGAAGAGCAGTAGTTGGGTCAGCAGCTCCGAGAGCCTCCATGGCTGGGTTCCTCCTTGTCGCCGTCGTCAGGTGAGGAGAGACGCAGGCTCGCCCAGCTTGCGCCGACCCGGGGCCAGATACTCCAGGCCAGGGCCACACAGCCTCAGTTCTGCTGGGGCTGCAGGAGAAGGTGTAACGGACACTGTCGTGTCACTGCGGCCCCCATGAACTACTCCACAGGAATTAGAGTCAGTCTTTAAATCTTCACGGCAAACCCATTTGATAGATGAGGACATGTAAGGTCGCCGCCCAGGAAGCACCAAAGCAGGCGTTTGAAGCCAAGTCCTCTGACACCAAGGCCAACGTGGAGGTGCTAGTCAGTCTGTTTGTGAGGCTTTGGGTGGGTCGTTTCCCTTCTTTGGGCCCATGTGGCTATGAGGGTTTCAGATGAGACTTCTGAGGGCCCTACCAGCTCTCACCCTGGCTGGTGCCACCTTGGTGACTAAGTGATAACATCTTTTGCACTTGGCCCCTGTGAGGTTCTCACCACGGTTCCCGTGATGCAGTCTGGGTCAGGGCTGCCAAACCAGAGCAGGACTCTGTTCTCCACAGACTCCTGGACACTGGGGTGTGGTAGGCTGTGCCGATCGTTCATGGTACTCCCAAAGAGGGCCTTAGGGAACCCTGACAGCGAACTTCCGGATGTGATCCTTACCCAAGAGACAGATGCAGGGACTGAAGGTAACACCATGTGGAGGCAGGCCAGACACACTGCAGGGCTGTGCCTGTGGAGTCGGTCAGCATCCCCCTTGTCACCCACCCCCTTGTCACCAAGAGCATATGGTTTCCCAGCTTACTTTTGCGGAGTTATGTGCATTCTCTCATGTAAACCTCAGCCCCGCCTTTTGCAAGTGGGAAAACTAAAGCTTGGAGAGAGTTGAGGTACTTGCCCCAGAACTCCGTAGCTAATCAGGGGTGCCTGTAACACCCTCCGGGGGGCCGCTGTCCCAGATCCTGCTGACCATTCAGCTTCCACAGGCTAGCCTGGGGGCATTCACCTTGACGGCTGTCAGACGGAAACACCTGCCAGCAGGACGGCATGAAGCAGTCCCCTTCGGCAGGGTAGTCCCTGCAGAGCCCACCGCCATCCAGGTGACAGCTCGGGTGCAAGGGGATGGGACGTGTCAGGGAGCAGTGGGGTTTACCTTGGCTTCTCAGCACCATGCCCCGGGGGAGCAGTAACTCCCTAGTTTGTAGGCATAATGACTCTGTGGACATCACTTCCAGATCCCTGCAAAGGATGTGCCCCATTGACCCTCTGCACTAAGGAAGCCCAGAGCTGTGCCTTTTACGCAGATGTCTCTTGTCCAGATAATTTACAGTTCGGGTTCATTCTTACCCTAAGCAACATTGCCTTAAAACAGTTGACATTCCACTTTTATCTGGTTTCCAAGGGAACAGAACTAGAAAGGTAACCAAATGTCAGGTTCTGTAGGAGGGGAGAGAATTTGTTACCCCTTCACTCTTACTGCCCTAACCCCTGGGGACAGAACTGAGTGTCTTTTCAGGAGGAAAAAAAAAACTTTTGAAATTATTTCCCAAAGCCAAGCCTTCTAATAGTGACCCACAGTCATCCAGAGAAGCTGAAGGGGCCTCAGCAGGCCCATGCACACCAGCCGAGGTGCAGGGGAGACCACTCCATGAACCCCAACAGTTCAGCCCCCCACAAAATGGGAAGGCATCTAGGACTGAGGGCCAGAGGCCCCCTGGCACCAGCTTCACATGCCCCCCCCCCCCCCAATACTGTGACAAGGAGAGGACATTGACTCCAGCACTGAGGAGCATCAGGAAGCCCGTGTGCTTGAGGTGACAGAAGAGTCCAGGCTCTACCTAGGCACCACCTGTGCCCTCCCTGCTGCCGGCCATGTAGTCCCTGTCACCTCTGCCTTGTCACGCTGGAGCCTCCACAGCCCCCTTGTGAAATAACCTGAGATCTCTGTGGGCCGTGGCTCTGGTGGTCCACGTGGACACGGTGTCTGCCCTCACACGGAGGCCACGATCCCTCCTCAGGAAGAGCTGGAAGGTGGCTCCCCCCTCCTCCCTGCAACCAAAGCTAAAAACTTGGGAGAACCTTCTTGCCTTGGAGAGCCCAGACACCCCTCCCCTCATCATCCCTCCGCTTTTTGCACCTCCTTACCCTAATTCCCCAAGTCGCCCCATTCATCCGGGAAGCTCTACAGCTGGAAACCTCCAGTCCAGGGGCCATGACAGCCAAGCGTCACGACTACATTTATGTCCGGACTGCGACACCAAAGCCGCCGCGGGTGCTTCCAGGAGCCCACAGCTGACGAGTCCCAGTGTAAAGGCACAGGACCCGAGACAACTGTGGGTGGCTGGGGCTGGACCCTGTCAGGAATCAACAGGCAGATGGCCATACACCAGGCGAGGGCTCAAGACGGGAGCGCCCTGGGGCCCAGATGGCAAAGGCTGCGTGCACAGCACTTCTCCCCTGAGTTCCTGAGTCTGCTGTCCTGACGTCTCCCACACGACGGCTGAGCTCAGTCCCCACCTCTGCCCCTGCACTCTGCGCCTCGCCTGGCCTCCCGGACACCCATCCTTGACGTGCTTCCCGGGATCGTGGCCACGTGGGGCCACCAAGTGGCCACTCTCCAGATAACACGAGAAGAGCCATATCCGTAGCCTCCCTCTCCCCCTTCATCTTTGGGTCCACCTCACATCCTTACCTTTGAATTCAAGAGTTGTTTGCCTCTGGCTCAAAGTGGAGTCTGTCAGGAAGGTCACGGACATCCACTGAGGGGCTACTTAACCCCGTAACACGGAGCCTGTGTCCGCCACTGCCCGGCGGCCTCTTGGAAAGCGCGATGCCCTGAATAACCCAGTTACACTGCCGTACGTGTCAGTATCTGAAATAGGATCGTGGAAGTGTACTTCGTGCTCACAGTGACCGTTTTCACCCCTCCCCGCGGAAGGAAGCAGGACGGCTGTGCTTTTCACACGCGGAGGTAAAAGGTCCCGGGAAATAGGTAGTGAGGTGGTTTGGAGAGACCCCCAGGAGGAGCAGGGGGAGTGTGGGCGGTCGGGTGCGGCGGGTGGCCTGACAGCAAGGCCTCTCGGGAAGGGAGCCGTGTCCTCTGGTGGTGCTTACAGCTTTGGTCTGTCAGGGCGCCTCTCCTGGCCGGCCGTTCCCGCGACGCAGCGCAACCCCACTGCGCCCTCCTTCTTGGGCAGCTACGACCCGGCTGAGCGGTTGCCGGGAGAGCGGCCCGTCAAGGCCGGGCCTAGACAGGCCTGAAGGGGGGCGGCGTGGAGAGCTCGCAGCCCTCATCCCAGAGCCGCGCACCACCACCGCTCGAAGCTGCCCCAGCCCAGCTTCTGGCTTGTCCCTGAGGGAAACAGAGCTCCCTTAGCCTCTTCAGGATGGCTGCCCAGAGAAGGGGGGGCAGCCCGCACGGCCCCAACAGCTTCCCCAGTCTGAAGCATCTGCCTCTGCCCTCCCCCCTCCCAGGACTTCCAGAAGCTGCGTGGTGGGAACAGCTACCTGCAACTGCATAATGAAAGCATTTCTCAAAGCCCCCCTCCCCGCCCAAGAACAGATTGCTGCGTTAATAAAGGCATCATGGGTATCACCCATGTCCTGGTCCCTGTCGAGCAGCAGGTGACAGCCCTGTCCTTGAAAAGGGATGGCAGGTCTTGACTGAGTGCTCAGGGCTCTTCTGGCCGGCAACCTCCGGCCCTGGCGCCGTGCGCTCTGATTCATGCTGGGAGCGGCCGGGCTGGCGGCGCTCAGCCGAGCCTGGGGCCGGGGACGGAACGGGAAGGTGGGGACTGAAGAGGACCGGCGTGGGCACCGGGGCCAGGAGAGACATTACAGGAGGAGGAAGTATGTCCTTGGCCCCGGGCCCCAGGGACTCCGGGAGCGGCCCAGAGGGAGGCACACAGCCAAACTGTAGCGTGTGATGTACGAGGTGTCCCTACCTTGGGGATGGGAATGGAGGAGTTTCCCCAGCCCAGGCGTGAGGCTGGCCGAGACATTGGCATTATCAACTCCCGTGAGATCACAGAGGGGGTTGCGCAGGCCCCGCCCGCCTCCCCCGCAGCTCTGGTTCTGGCTGCCCCTCGCCAGGCCCCCAGGTGCCCCCGGGGAGCTGCTGGCCAGGGGTCAGGGGTCTGTGGGAGCTGAGGGCTGGCACCTCCCACGCTCCCCCGGGAACCATCAGGACATGAGGGTCAGAGGCCTCCCTCTTCCTCCTGTTCCTGTTTGTCCCGAATGCCCCCACCCCGGCCGTGCTGGGCCCCAGGCCCTGACCTTCTCAAGGAGCCAATCTGAAAAGATGCAGGCTGGTGGCAGCCGCCCCACAGAGCGGAGGCCAGGTGTGCGAGGGTGAGTGGGGGGGCCGCTGGGTGCCAAAGGTGCACAGCTCAGGAGTGAGGCCCCTGGCCTGGCGGGAGGGGGCGTACTTAGGAGCCCCGGCTCTGCCCCTCCTCTCTTCTGCTTCCTGGACTCCGTCTAGACCAGGCCACGAGCCCCCTCAAATTAGCTGTGCATGTGTGGAGGCCATCTGTGGGAGGGGCCGAAGCTTTCATGGGTCAGGGAGCCCCTGCCCTAAATCCCTCAGGCGCAGCCCTGACTGGTTCACAGCCTCGGCGAGGCTCACCCCAGCGTCAGAGCAGGCGGGGAGGAGCCCTGGGTGACGGCTTCCTCTCCAAAGGCCCCTTGAAAAGGTTCCCCTGGGGCCGGGAGGGAGTAGTCATCTCTGATGGGCAGGAAATCCGCAGCTTTTCCTCCCGCCTGTGGCCTGGTGGGGGGAGGACAGGAGGCCTGCGGCCCAGAAGGGGATGCGGCGCAGCCCTGAGAGCGGAGTCTGAGGGGCCCCTCTACACCCCCTCGGTCTTCCCTGCAGTGGAATGGAGGGGCAGGCCCGCACACCCTGTTGTCTGCCTCACCGCTGACTCCCCTTTCCTGTCCTAGGCCTTGGGTGGGTGGCAGGCCCCTTTCGGCGGGCCCTCTACCGTCCCTCCCTCTCTCTGGCCCTGCCCAGCCCCTGCCCATGTGTGAACCTCCCAGGAGCCTCGGCAGCCCGAGACCCAGGTCGGCCCCAGGAGGAACATCCCAGAAGCCCTTCTGAGGGAGACCTCTCCAGAGACCCCCACCCCAGGAAGAGATCACGGCAAACCCAGGTGCAGGAGCCCCTCATGGAGCCCCCAGGCAAGCAGCCCCCACAAGAGCCCCCCGGGGACGAGTCCCCGCCTGAGGACTCGGGCCTCCAGACAGCACCCAGCACGCACATTCTCTATGTGGGCCACCTGAACCCCCAGTTCTCGGTGCCTGTGCTCACCTGCCTGCTCCGGGACGCCCTGGAGCGGCTGGAGCTGCCGGTGGCCCGCGAGCACATCGAGGTGGTGAGGCGCCCACGGAAGGCCTGTGCGCTGGTGCAGGTGGCCGCCCACGAGGCCACGCTGGCCTCCCTCCCCTGGCGCCTGCAGACAGCCCTGGAGGAGCACCAGATCCCCGAGGAGCTGGCGGCCCGTGGCAAGGAGCTGGTGCTGGCCAAGGGCCCGGGGCCCTGGAGCCGCAAGGCGGTAAGTGAGGCTTGCCCGGAGCCTCGCGGGGCGGGGGAAGCCTGGGCGCGGCCGGGCTGTGCTGGGGCGCAGGGGCGGCGGGTGGCGGCGTGTCTTCGAGGAGCCGGGAACAGCTCTGCGGACTGGCAGCCTCCCAGGAGGAGCGGCACTTGCGGTCTGCCTCCAGCCTGGAAGCCTGTGAAGAGAGGCCACGGTGCGGGCCACCCCCCACCTCCCCGGGGTCCTTCTGCATTCCGTCCTCTGGCCGGAGGGGACGCGTGTTTTCTCCTGGCGCACCTCATTCCTGCAGTTGCCCGCCGGCGGGGCCGCTGCAGGCCAGGCGGTGAGGCGGAGAGCAAGGGCTGGGCCCTGCCCGCCAGGAGCCCTCAGCGCTGAGCAGGGCCGGACACAGCCAGTCGCCCAGCTGCGGGCTGCGGGCCAATCTCACAGAAGAACGGAAATCCCAGCTGGGATTTAGGGAGTGGAAGGACGTTCTAGGCAGGGGGCATGGTGAGGGGCAATGTCCCATTTGCAGAAGAGCAAGCCATTTGGTGGCCCTGGAGCTCCGGCTGAAGGCTGCCGAGGAGCTGAGGAAGAAAGCTGGGCCACAGCGCAGGGTCCGGGCCGCCAAGGGCTGCAAGACCAAAGCAGAGCAGGGAGGCTGCTGGGGGTGGGGGGTGGGGGGTGGGGTGGTCTTTAGGGGGGATGGGAGGGAGTGTCAACTCCCTGTGGCTAAGGTAGGACACTCTGTGAGACAGGTGGTCTTGGTTTTCCTTTTCTTTGGGGATGAGAACTCTGTGGTGTTTCGATTGTTGCGGAAGTGAACAGCTTTGTGAGCCTGACTGCATGTTTGTGTGACAGTTTCCTCATGTTTCTGATGAACTGTCTTGTCCGGGAGCCGCGGGGCTGGTAGGGATGTGCCCCTCGCCACCGTGCCCCAGCCCCCACTGCGCTGCCGGCCCCAGAAACCACTGCTGGAGATCGGGAGGCAGCAAGGAGCCAGAGTCAGCGAGGAGGGTGGATGGGACGGGAGGAGCCTGGAGGTAGGGAGGCCGCGCGAGGCCCAGACTCGGCCAGTGGCCATGAGCCTGCTCACGCACAGAGGCCTGGAACAGAGCAGAAACCATGGACAGGGTCTCAGGAGGGCTGGAGGAGGGCTGAGATTCAGGAGGACTGGTCAGCGGTCCGGAAAGCGACAGGCAGGCGTTTCAGGGAGACCACGAAGGGGGTGGGTTTCTGGGATCCCCCCTCACAATTCAGAGACCTGTCACAGGGGACCTCAGGCTGCTGAGGTATGTCCTGGAGTGATCTGGCCCTGGGCCTCAGAGGCCCGCCTCTAACGAGGTGGGCAGAGCTCGGCCACAGCAGCTCCAGCTCCCAGCCCCGGGAAGGAGAGCGCATCGTACCCAGCACGCACCCCGCCGCCCCGGGAAGGAGCGGTGGCGGGTCAAACCCTTGCCTCAGCGCATCTCCCGCCCTGGCTACGGGACGGTGGGCAGAATCAGGCCCCTCCGCTGGGAGGGGGCATCAGGATGGCTGAGCGGCTGGGCCCCCCCCGAGCGGAAGGGGGTGTCCCGTCCCCCTCGCTGCCAGGCTCGGGGCTCCTGACTCTCAGCCCTCGCCCCAGCAGGAGAAGGACAGCCGCCCGAGCCCCCGCCCCAACCCCAGACCCACCCACAGCACCCCAGGGCGGGCCCTGCAGAGGTCCCGGGGCCAGCCGGGTGGCACGCGCTCCGACAGCGCCATCGTGCACCAGGAGATAACGGGCCAGGAGCGCCTCTTCCAGGGCGCCTTCCTGGGCAACGAGACGCGCAGCGTGGAGTTCAAGCGCGGCGGCGGCGAGTACCTGAGCCTGGCCTTCAAGCACCACCTGCGGCGCTACGTGTGCGCCTTCCTCAACAGCGAGGGCGGCAGCCTGTTTGTGGGCGTCGAGGACAGCGGCCTGGTGCAGGGCGTGCGCTGCAGCCACCACGACGAGGACCGCGTGCGCCTGCTCGTGGACTCCATCCTGCAGGGCTTCCAGCCCCAGGTCTTCCCCGACGCCTACACGCTCTCCTTCATCCCGGTGGTCAGCACCTCCGCCTCCGACGCGCCGCTCAAGGTGAGCCGCCGCCAGGAAGCTCTCGGGGTCTGGCCTGTCCCCCCCCACCCCTCCCACCCCCGACTCAACGAGGGAGGGCCCGCCTCCACTCTGCTGAGCAGGGCTGGGTGGGGACGGCGGCCAAGGGGACCGGGGAGAGTGACGGGAGGAGAGGCTGGAAGTCCCGCCCCCAGGCTGCTCCGGGAGCCCCCGGGAGGGAGCCCCGGGATGTGGGGGGGCCGCAGTGCCTGCCAGAGTCGCTGTCACCCTTACCAAGGTGATCCGCCTGAGCGTGCACGCCCCCAGGGCCCAGGCCGAGCCGCAGCTCTACGAGACCGACCAGGGGGAGGTGTTCCTGCGGCGGGACGGGAGCATCCAGGGCCCGCTGTCCGGCCACGCCATCCAGGAGTGGTGCAGGCAGGTGAGCGGCCAGGGTGGGGGCCCCTCACCGCGCAGTCCGGGCCATGCCATCAGGTTCCCCCGGTGCCCCATCACTCGCCAGAACACGGGAGGGCTGCACTGAAAGCAGCCCACACACTCGGGGGCATCGTGTGGCTGGCCGAGCCGGGGGAGTGGCATATGGAGAAGGCTGAAGACCACCCCAAAGACTGTAGTGCATTTGGGGCGAGGCCCTTACGATGAGGAGGCAGTAAGTGCTGGACACAGTCCCAAGAAAAAGCCTTTTCAAGAGGGCCACATCAGGTGGCAGAGAAGCAGTGGAGGGCAAGGGGCTGCCGGCGAGAGAGGGAAGGACGTGATGGGGCGGCGGCCCACCCGGGTCTGCCCCTGGGACCCGAGGAGGCTCCAGAGGGTGGGTCAGCCCGGGGTCTGGGATGCTGGCAGGCCTCCGGGCGGGCGGCTTCCCTCAAGACCCAGGGCTGACATGTCAGGGGTGGCGGCCGGGCCAGGGACCTGGCTTGCACCTCGCCGGGCCCATGTGGTTCCCGGTGGCCTCGAGTAGGCCCCCCAGGGCCCTCCTGGATCTCGCCCTCCTCCATCGGCTCAACCCCAGGCGGGGGCAGGGCGCGGCCCCCGGCGGCCCCAGCATGGACCTCTACCTCTGTGGCACCCGCAGAAGTGGGCGGCCGAGCTGAGCAAGCTGGAGCAGAGGCTCAAGGTGCTGACGGCAGAGAAGGAGGAACTGAGGCAGCAGCTGCAGCAGCCCGCGCCCGTCTCCTGCACATGCTGCGTCCTGTGAGGGCCCCGGCGCGCGGGCGGGCGACAGAGTGGCGCAGGGGAGGCCAGCTCCACTGGCAGATGCGGGACTGCCTGTGTGAGCCAAGTCCTCGCCCTGAAAGCCATCTGGGCTGCTCGGAGGTGGATGGGGGCGCAGCCGTCCACGCTCCTTCAACAACAGCCCGAGGGCAGGCTTCAATCCTGAGCAGACCCCGGGCTTTGGAGCTGAGGAACTGCTCTTAGCCTGAGCCCCCAGGAACCTTACTTCCAGAAAGAACTGCTAAAAACTCGGCCAGAGCCATCCCAGGGCCAAGCTGTGAGGGACTGCCCTACTCCCTCAGACGCTCATTTTGCCCGGGCTGGGGTCTCTGACCCCAGCGGCGAGACGGGCCAGAAAGGAACGTGTCCTCTTGGGAAAGCCTTTCTGCCAATGGCAAGGCACACTCAGTCACCGGGCACCCGACCCTGGGCTGGCTGGAACTTGTGATTGTCCCAGCTCTTGAATAAATTACATGCACCTGGGGCAAGGATGTTCTTTCTCGGCCGCGCAGTCAGCCCACTGGACACAGCTGAGTCCTGAGTCCCATGGCCAGCCCACCTCTGTCCAGGAGGCCGAGCCAGCCTGGGGGCTCCTCCCACCCAGAGCTGGGGGGCCCCGACAGTTGCAATCCACTCCAGCTCGACCTTACAGACCGGGTCCCCTGGAGGGGGGGACAAACTGCTACCTCTTTGTTCAGCTTCTTCATCTGTAAGACAGTGAAATGCACAGGGAGCAGGGGCACTTGGTCATCATCAGACCGACGTCCTATGTCTCCCCAGCACCCACTAGCACCTGCACAGGGTGGGACCTCCAGGCCAAGCACCCTCCAGCCACTAGTGAGGATCCCCCCCTCATCTCCACCAGCAGAGCCCGACACTCCCGAGCCAACATCTGATCATGCCATGCTAGCAACCAAAGCCCTGCAGGAGCTCCCCATTTCATCAGCGGCAAATTCCGAACAGCGGGCTACCCAATTCTGCACAACCTGGCCCATCTGACCTCAGCCCCTCTGCCCCTTGCTCGGGTGTTCCCGCTACAGAGACCCATTGTCTCCCGAACACACCTGCTGCAGGGCCTTTGCACTGGGTGCTTCCCCGCCTGGAAGGCTGCTCCCCCGAGCTGCAGGGCTGCTGTTTCCTCTGGGCTCCTCCTTCAAGTGGAGGGGAAAGCCAATTCCCTACCCGCCCTACTGCAGATGACACCTCCCTCCCCCTTGCCTGCTTCTGGCCTCCTTCCTCCGCACACATGTCAGTCACACTCTAGCTTTCCTTGTGTTCCCTGCGCCACAGTAGAATACACGCTTCCGGGGACAGGGATTTGGGTCTGTTTTGTTCATTGCTAACGTTCAGAACCTAAACCACGGCTGACAGGTCACAGATGCCAAATAGCAACCTGCTGGGGAAACGAGCAATACCCAGCTTAGGGTCCAAGCCACCAGAAGAGCGTGGCACCTGGTCAAACAGGGCATTTCACAGGACGGCCACAGAACACACTTGCGCTGCTCCGCTCTCCGTCGTTGGGCTAGAGGTCCTTGGCCGCATCCGGAGTAGACGGAGCAGCTCTGGCACTGCAGCCCCTGGGTCGTCGGCCAGGAGACCCCTCCTGTGCCAGGCTCGGCTGCTCGGAGACTCGCTCTTCCCACTTACCAACCGCGCCAGCAAGGGAGGCCGGTCTCGTGGCACGTCACTACCCAACTCCTGCTGCTCGTCCGCTGGGCTCCCCGGTCACCCAAACGCAGGGCCGGAACCAAGTTTCCAGAGGCTCCCTGAGAACCGCACAGAGGATGTGCTGCTGAGGAAGTCGGGGGCATTTGTGAGCCCCGTCCACATGCTGGGCACAGGCTAGAGGCTGGTCCGGGCAGCACGACCCTCAGAAGTGCCCCTCCCGGGACACAGCCGGTGGCGACAAAGACGAGGTGAGCTGCTCCAGGCCGCTAAGCCCCGGCCCGGCTGGGTGGAAGTGCCAGGGCGCCCGCTGCCTCGGCCAGCGGGGCGGAGGGGGGCGCAGGGCTGCTGGGGCTCCACCGGCCCCGGACAGCCAGCCGGGGTCCCTTCTCCACAGGGTTCCCCGAGCGGCCAGCACTTAACCACGGCCAGCTGGGGCCTGGGAACGTGTGCAAACCGTCCCTCGCCCACCGAGCCCTCAGCGTTGTACGGCGCGGCGCTGCCACGTGGGCACGTCGGGAAGGATTCAGGCCGAGCCCACCGGGCGCGAACGGGGCTCGGAATCCACCCCGTCAGCCGCGTCCCAAGCGCCAAGCCAGGCGTGAAGACCTCCGTGAGTGACACGCTTTACTTCGGTCCGCGAGAGACGGAGACGGAGGTGGCGCGGTAGCTCCTGCTTCGGGGCCCCAGCGGGGACGGCGGCCTGGAGCCGGGGAGCACAGGCACGCAGGGAAGCCGCTGCTTCTCCCGATCTCCCCACGGAGCTGCGCTAACCACGGAGGAACATTCTTCTCCCCAGCCCGGTTTCTCGAATGTCCGAGGCACGGCGGTTGGCCGCGGACGGGCAAGCCAGCCTGAGCCCCGGCCTCGGCCTGTTCGGAGGAGCCAGCTCACGAGGAGGCGGGCTCAGCGGCCAGAGGGCGGGTGGTGCGGACGGCAGCAACAGGCCCCAAGGAGCGCAGGGTCAGTGGCGCTGATGTCACTCTGGGGAGAAACCACTCGGGACACTGCCCTGGACGCAGAAGGCCGGGGGACAAGAGCACCAGCGGCGGACAAAGCGGTCCTGCTGGCTGACAACCGTCGGCCCGCCGCTCCCGGTTCACACGCACGAAGGCCCCATCCACGCCCGGCAGAGGGAGGGACCCCCGTGAGTAACACGGGCCTCCCCTCTTTCCCACAACCAAGCAGCACCCACGCTTCTCTGCATCTCTGTATGCTGGGAACCCGAATTTGAAGCCTTTGGGGGAAATTCTGGTTTCCCACGAAAAAGAAAGGCTCCTCTCAGTTTTTAAGCAGACGATCAGCTCATCCACTTAAGGCTGCCCCCACCGAGGACAGCCAGGTGCGGACCGGAGGTGACATGGGCACGTCCAGGACCGCACCGAGACATTTCCCGCCCGGCCGCGACATAAAGAGCATGACACACAAAGGCGTGTCTTGTTCTGCGTCATTTATTTAAGTTAGAGTACACACGGAGTCTTAGCCGGAGGACAGCGGGCACGCGGCGGTGCCTACGGTTACACCACGTTAAGAAAATAGCTTTTCCAATTGCAGTTCAATGGCAGTAACACCATTCTGGAAGGACAAACTCCCCTCGAGCAAAGCTGTCTATATAGGAGAGGCTCTGAGAGGCAGTTTCCCCAAAAGATTCTTTGTTCTTTTTTTTAAGCAACCCCTTGATGCAAGGAGTATTTCCCAGCCCCAGGGAGGGACTCGCGGCCAGAGGACAGGGATCCTGAAACCACTCTTCAGAGAGACAGACTACTCGCCGTTCCACGTGACACCAAACCAACCGTTCCCTTTGGCCGCCGCGTCCCCGCCACCGCGGGCAGCGAGAGGCCCCGCAGAGCAGCAGTGCCGAGGCTGCTTCCGGTTTCACCGCTCCTGGTGGCAAGCAATGCCCTCGGGTTACCAGCACCAAGTGTCGTCGGCACTCGCTAACTGATCCCTCCTCGGTCCACGGGGCACACGCCTTGTGGTCTAGGCATTCCAGGGGAAGCAACGGGCTGCACGCTTGAATCCACGATGACGGGAGGTAGTTGGAGAAACGAGGTGATTGCTGGGCACCCCCCCGGCGCGTGCGTCATCCACCCCCGCCCAGAGGCCCCCCCTCCTCGGCGGAGCGCCGTGGAGACCACGTGGGGTGTCGACACAGGGCGGCACTGGGGAGGGGCCGGCACACAGGATGGGACATGCAAGTCACAAAGTCTTCCAAATACCTTTCCCCCATAATAAAATAATCTTAATAAAAACATAATTTAAAGGAAGTGTCAAAAGTTGAGTGTAAAATCAAAGCTGTAAACTCTCAAAGTCCGAAGGTGCTCTTGAAGAATCACCCCTGTTTAAAAATAAAAAGAGCAGTTATATGACATATATGCAAGTAGGAAAGTTAGAGGTCATAGTCGGCTGCTACTGCAAACCATGCCCGCTTCCCCGTGAAGACCAGGAACAGGAGCCTAATATGGGTCATTAGAAGCTAACTCCGGAATTCCTGCACAGTCCTACACTTCCCAGATCGTACGAGGCTTCCTCCTCCACCCCAATGCTGGCGTTCTTGTCCACGCACCCAGCCTCCCCACAGGGCCGCCAGCAGGGAGAGTCGGGACTTAACCGACTACCCGGCCCCCGGCTGGGAACGTTCGCTTCTCTTTCGGGCAGTTTCCCGGACCAGCAGGCAGCCCACAGCAGACCGGAGACAGAGGAGTGCATCCATGCCCGGACACAACCACTGCCCCCCCCCCGGGGGGGGGGGTGAACCCACGCCTCCCGCCCCGCAGGGGCTGCCACAGGCCAGGCGGCTCGGCATCCAGGGCCGGAGGGCACAGTCACACAGCCCAGAGGCCTCTGTGGTGAGCTCGAGGTGTGCAGGGCTCAGGTCCCCTGCCTGGGCCGCACGCCGGGAGCTCTCCCCCGCTGGGCTGTGGCCCCCACCTGTGGGACCACACCACATCCCTGCTTCTCCTTTCAGACCCCACAGACGCCTGCCCCCCCGCAGCCCCCTGCTGGTACTCCCACCAGCAGGTGAACACACTTCACTCGGTCATCACAGTAACACTGAACATAATTTACGGCAGGGCTCGCAACCACCCACGTCAGGAACATACAAACGCTGTCACTGTGAAGACTGACATTCCAAGTCTGCCCAATAAGCGTTCCGATTTTAAGGGATTTCCAGAATAAGCAGCAATCAACATAAGTGTTGTATGTTGTGTCAATTTTAAAGCACTTCCTGACGAAAGCCTGAGTTTCTACAAACATGACCATTCTATCACATCGGTCACCTCCTTCAAGATTCTCCAAGTTTATGGCTACATGAGATAACAGGGTCTGAGAGCCCAGTTTCCCCAGGTTTGATCAGACTGGCACCTGAATGTCACAATTGGCAACAAGACAACTGCCCAGTGGCTGGTGTCCCTTCCGCCCTGCACTGGAGCCCCGAGGCCCGGGGGACACCGACGCTGTAACTCAGGGAGGCCTCGCCCACCTGATACCCACACCGACCTTACTCTGGCAGATAAAATCCTCAACATCAGACTTTCACGACAGCTTACAATTCTAGCGTAATCACCATTCAAACGAACGAAGATACTAGAGCTGAGAAATGCCACTTACGTTACCATCAGTCATGATTTATTGATGGGAACTTCAATTCGGTGATTTCAGAGTCCGGGGAGCTGCTTCCACTCCTGTCACTGTAGGTGTCCCTGTGGAATTCGGATGGTTTATTCACACGCTTTCCTCTCTGTGTCCCTAGCCACAGACCCACAGGACCTTCGTCCGCACACAGCAGGCATCAGGGAGATGCTCTCCTGCCTCACGTACTGAGCACAGAGCTGCAGAGGGGTTTTCTTCTAGTTAGGGAAGCTACACGTTCGGTTTGTACTTCACTCCTGGAACTCCAACCCCCAGCTCAGAGTGAGGAACCGGTTCTGAAGGAAGGGAGTGGCGAGGCAGGGATCCACCGGGGCTGTGAGAGCCAGCGGCCCACGGACCCAGGGCCACGCCGCCACACGCGAGCCCGGGGGCCAGGTGCCATACTGACGGCCCGGACCCCGCGCAGGGGAAGCTCCAGGCGGCACACAGGCAGCCCGAAGGGACCCCCCGGAGGACAGCACGCCCGCTGTGACGAGCCGGGGGCCCCCCCGACAGACTAGAGAAGAGTGACCGCACCTGGGCGAGAGCCTGCAGCCTTTCTGAAGGTAATGCGGGAGCCTCCCCACGGAGGCCAGCAGGAGGCCAAAGTACGGAGGTGAAGGCTTGATGGGCCTGGACAGGAACTCAGGGTGGTACTGAACCCCAACGAAGAAGGGATGATCTGAAACAGAAACGCCAAAGCAGCACTTTTGTCACGTGCATAGAACACAGGAGATGAGCAAACCCTGTCAGATATTTCACGTTTCTACAGACCCTAAAATTACCTAAAACTAGCATCTTGATGGGAATGCAGGTAAAGGCAGCCCCAAAGCTGGGGGGAGCAGACGCCCTGGCCCCGCACACTGTCGCCCTGCTGGCTGACGGGCCCTCCTCTCCCAGGTCCCCGCCCGGCTGGCCCTGCTCCCCGGCTTCCTCCCATCAGAAGCAGGGCTCAAGGACCAAGGGCGAGCTCTCATTCTGGAGAATGGGGACCAAGGCCAGAAGCGCAGCGCTGCCTGCGGGAGGATGGGCTCCCCGGGGCCCCGGGCGCCTGTTCCCCAAGAGCACCCCCAGCAGCACGGGGCTGCCTCCTCCGGCCGTCAGGTCAGCGCTCCCAGGCCCCCGCACCCGGACCTGCTAAGCCCCCCTCACCCCTGACGGCCACCCCGCACTCACCCTCCAGCTCCACGATCTCCATCCTCTCTCCCCCAACGTCCTGGCCGACGAACTTCAGGCCCTGCTCTTCCAGACACTTCTTCAGGACTGGATTCACCTGCAGGCACACGAAGAGTAAGTCGGCTGACCTCTCAGCTTGCTGCGTTTCCAGAGTCGCCAGCAGGAGAAAAGTTGAAAGGTCACTAAGCTCAACTCCTCACCTCAAATCTGTGGCGGTGCCTCTCTTCCAGGTAATCGGGATCTCCGTAGAGTTTCCCTGGCAAAAGAGAGCAGGCTGATGCAAAGAATGCTGATTCACGAACCTACTCAACCGTATCCTGCTCCCAGTGTCCTTCCCACCACCGACGCGGCCGGGCCTCTGAAGGCGGCTCTGGGCGCTCCTGCCAACTAGGGCCACCTGCCCGCAGCAGCGCAGCCTAGACTTGTCCTTGGGCTCTGACGCTTCTGACCACGCCAGGAAAAACTGTCACAGAGACCAACGTTTCCACACCGCCCCCCAAGTGCATGATTACTGCGATTCAAAGCCCTTTCCGCTGGAAACTGCCCTGGAAAACACACCAGGATGCACCAGACAGCTGAACCTAGAAAGACACTTCCAGAGCTGCGGAGGTGGCCTGCGGGGCAGCCGTGTGGGTAAGCCACGGTCCGCAGAGCGTCGTGGCACTGGCACTGCATGCGCTCAGGGGCCGCGGTGGGGGGGGGGTCCCCAAGTCCACAGAGCACGGAGCTGGGAGCACTGCACGGTCGCCTACTCAACTGACTCAAACGGTGACAGACACAGGGGCCCTGCTAATATAAAGACAGCATTTTCCTAGTGAGCAAGAGAAGGAGACTGACTGCAGCCATTCTCAAGTATTTTCTTCCCGATTTTCCCTAAATCTCTAGCGCCTGTTACTTTTAGAATAAAAACGATTTCGGTTGGCCCACACAAAACTGCCTTTCTGGCGGACAGCACCTGCCACCCCTGGCAGTTGAATTCGGTTCCCCCGAACAGCCTAGGGGAAGGACTGCGGGGGACTGCACCTCACTGCCTCCTTCCCGTGAGCCGCCCGCACCCGAGACCCCCGGGCCCCTGAGCGCACTGCCCGTGCGCTCTCTAAGAGCCACACTGCTTCTTCGGCTATTATAGCGCATCCTAAAAGGACGGGAGTAGGAAGGGGAAAAAAACTCGAAAGCAAGAACAAAACCCAAAAAGCCAGCCTGGCTCTTCGGAGCCCCAGCAGCAGCCCAAGGCGTGTGTCCTGGACGTGCAGGAGGCGGAGGCGGGGGGTGGGGGAGGGGGTAGGCAGCTCTTACTCATGACCGAGTTCTTGGTCTGGAACAGGGTTCTCCTCTTGCCCAGCCTCATGGTTCCGCCCATCTGCCCAGGATTGTGTTCTGGCATGTCTATGACCTGGGGGTGTTCAAAACACAAACACGCACTACCACACTCTGCTTCCGTTAGCAGACAGACCGCCTGCACTGAGTGACAAGGGCCTGTGAGCAGCCCTAACCCCCAGCCCCTGCTCAGAGACGCTTGCCGCTGGAGGAGAGGCCTTCCTCTCATCGTTCATAACCTGTGTCGGGTAGGGACTTAAGCCTTCAGCCTGTTATCCTGAGCTGCCCCCACCCTTGGCCATTCCTGCCCCCAGCGCTTTGGATCATGAGGGCTGCTGGGCCTCAGCACGTTCTGGAGACTTAACCCAGCAGCACGGATGTGAGACCGGATAGGTTATAACACATGTCTCCTCCACCGGACTGATGAGCTGCTCAAAGGAAAGGAATGCTTCTCAGGGTTTGCCGTGTCTCAGCCAGAGCTTGGTGAACGTGTGGGCAGCACAGAGTGCGAGGCCTCCGAGCCACGACAGCCCAGCACACGGCTCAGTCCCAGGCTCCTCTGAGCACCTCCTGGCCTCGAGGACCGTCTCTGGGCCTTGCCTTCCCACCACCGTGAGGCTGCACCCTTCAAACCCTTCGCTCTTCTCCTCCTGAGCTCTTCGTCTGAGCAAAGTTCAGTTTGAAGTCAACAAGCATATACTGATGCTGTTTAAATGCCCTGAGATCAAGAGCTTTGTCCACCTTGTTTATCACAGCATCTTTGGTATCAAGAACAGACCTGTCACCCCCGGGTGGGAGATGTGAAGATGAATAAAGGCGCTGTCCCTCCCCAGGAGCCACATTCCTCTGACCGGAGACCTCACATGAGGGATGCGGGCCTCCAAAAGCTTTAGTTACCATTAAACATGTTCGTTCAACAACCACGTTCCTCGGGTCTTGAATAACATGCCCGTCTCCCCAGCTTGTCGGGGAGGAAATGAACGAGTATCTGTGAAGTGGTGAGGACAGCGCCTGGTGCACAGTAGGGCCCATGTGTTTCCTCCCAGCAGTGTTATGCTCTCCTGGGGGCCAGGGGGAGCGGGGATGGAGAATTATTCTAACCAGGAACCACCCTGGTTGGCTGGCGTGATACCTGTCTTAAACATTTTCTGTTGCAAACTGGGAAGAGAAGCGAGAAATTACACTACGAAAAATAAAAGTTCTTCCCATCTGGTCTGAGGGTTCCATGGACGGACCCAGGGGTCTCCTCCCTGTGTCTGAGCACTAAGTGCTCTCATGAACGCCCCCTCCACGCCCTTCTAAGCCCTCATGAGGTTCAAACACTGGACTCACCACAGGATGATTGGTCTTAGGGTCAAACTCTGTAGAATTGGCATCTGAAAAATCGAAGTACTTATGTTATGAAAATAGTTATAAACAACAGTGATTATTTTCGAGTATCATTCCTAAGCTCTAAACTACAATTTCCCTCCCCAATTCCAAGTGACCGTTCAGTGATTCAAACAAAAACCAGGCATAACATTAAGACACGAAGTACTCAGTGCACACGGGTGAATGTTTGCCATCTGTGAGCTCTCTGGAAGTCAAGCCGCACAAAATGGGGAAATTGAACCCAGTGGCACAACCCCATCATCTTTATTTAAATACTGCCTCCTTATGACCGTTTGTACACTGTTCTTAGTTCTCCCCTTCTCGTTTCAGAGTGTCTCTCTCCAGGACGGACAACACATTTCTCTCCTCTTCGGCATCTTCCGTGTCGCCCTGCCCAACCGCCTCGCGCAGCAGCTCAGTCAGGAATTCACTGATCTTCCTTCCTCTCCCTTACTGAATTTATGGTCTAGCCATAAGCAAAACCACTAAAGACTAAAAGGAAAAGAACCCAGTTCCTGGTACAGCCCGGCTCCCTGTGTGTGACAGGCCCGGTATCCTTCCCTCCTAGGCCTTACCAGGGCCAGGTCCCAGCTGAAGGTAAGTTCGTCACCAGGTCACCCACCCACCTGGGGACCCGAGTGGGCGACGGATTGTGGCCGGGAGAGGGTTCAGGGTGCCCAAAGGGCCAGCTCTAGGGCGGCGGGTGGCTAGGACAGCACCTGCCAGGGGCTCAGGAGCCAGAACTAAAGGGCATGCAGCCTGGACTGGCCACCACGCCCTCCGGTAAGTGGGAGGCGGCCTCTCGGAAACGTCTACAAGGAGCCCAATCCCAACAGTAAGCTGGCCGCGGGAGAGCCACTCGTCCCTTGTGGAGCCAGACTGCTTTCACGTTCCTCAGGATGCTTGGTTTCTTTTTCTTACAACGTCTAAGGTCTTTCTGAAAACCTCGTGTTTGTCAGCTGGGCTACAGAGACGAGAGGGGCTGTGTGGGCTCTTCCGTCGGTGGCCCCAGTGAGCCTCGCCCCCGCAGTCGCACTGTGTGGTCCCCTCTCCCACCAGCTGCGCTGGGCCTTGGGACACGAGCAAGCTTGGTAAGTGCCTGCACACCGGGCCTGTCATTTTGGAAGCCAGTAGGTCGCCTCGCTGTGACATGCCTCGGCTGAATGAGTGAATGATGAGTCTTGCTCCGTGGAGAGAACCATCTGGAGGTCCCTGCTGGGCAGAGCTGAATGCACGGCAGGATGATCTGATGCACCACAGGGAGCAGAACCCCAGCCAGCCAAGTCCACTCACCCCACGGCACTCTGAGACATGATGAAACGCTGATGGAAGCCACAGGGCCTTCGGGTGGCCTGGAGAGTTGGCGAGGCACAGAGAATTTCCTATCTGCCAGGCACCGTGCTGGGACTATTTACATGCATTATTTCATTCGGTTCTTACGACCACGAGAAGGAGGTACCGCTATCACCCCATTTTACAGAAGACACAGAAGCCAGAAAGGCTAAGTAACTTATCTAAAATCACCCCCCATAAGGGAGGGTCAGAAGCTGGGCCCAGGTCTGACCAGCTCCGGGGCCCAAGTTCATAGAACTGCACAGCCTCACGCAGGCCAGAGTTTCCTCGCTCAGCCAGCTCAGGGATGGTGGCCATGGTGATGGGCGGGCGGGCAGCTCCGGAGCTGGAAATGCAGGGGCAGAGAGCCAGGCTGCGTGCTCGGCTGTGACCCCTCCTTCCTGAGGTCTGCGCAGAGGAGTGGAACTTTCCCTCTGTACACACGGCACTTCCCCTCTGCCGTGCCCCACAAGGTACCTCAAAGCCAGGCCTGGCCTTCTCCAGGGCCCCCGGTCACCCAGTGGGCGCCAGGCTTCACTCCCTCCAGGAAACACTTCAGCAAGGATTTAACAAGGTTTTTAATGAACACTTACCTTGCCATCCCAGCACATTTCTTGAAAATTCAACCACTGCCAACTGCATCCCTAAGCATACACCTTGCAGGCGGAAGAGAAAACACAGATGAAGCTCCACGGAAAAGGCAGCTCCTACATTTCCCACCAGCCTGCAGTGGACCCCACGTACCGCATGCTCACAGAATGACCACCACAAACTCTCACACTTTCCCGCTCCCCCCCACAAGCACCCCCTGCTGTGTTTCATCTGTTACCAGCTTTCAAAACCTGGGTCTAATGTATCATATGATCTCACTGGTATGAGGAATTCTTAATCTCAGGAAACAAACTGAGGGTTGCTGGAGTGGTGGGGGGTGGGAGGGATGGGGTGACTGAGTGATGGACATTGGGGAGGGTATGTGCTATGGTGAGCGCTGTGAATTGTGTAAGACTGTTGAATCACAGACCTGTACCTCTGAAACAAATAATACATTATATGTTAAAAATATATATATAGTCAGAAGGGAACAATGAAGAGGGGGAAATTGGAGGGGGAGACGAACCATGAGAGACGATGGACTCTGAGAAACAAACTGAGGGTTCTAGAGGGGAGGGGGGTGGGGGAATGGGTTAGCCTGGTGATGGGTATTAAAGAGGGCACGTACTGAATGGAGCACTGGGTGTTATACGCAAACAATGAATCATGGAACACTACGTCAAAAACTAATGATGTAATGTATGGTGACTAACATAACATGATAAAATCTAAAAAATTTTCTATTAAAAAAAAAAACTGGGTCGGGCGCCTGGGTGGCTCAATTGGTTAGGCGACTGCCTTTGGCTCAGGTCATGATCCTGGAGTCCCTGGATCGAGTCCCGCATCGGGCTCCCTGCTTGGCGGGGGGTCTGCTTCTCCCTCTGACCCTCCCCCCTCTCATGTGCTCTCTCTCATTCTCTCTCAAATAAATAAATAAAATCTTTAAAAAAAAAAAAAAAACTGGGTCTAAGCTTTCAAAAACTTCTCATGTGAAGATCCCAGGTTTTAGAAGCTATTCAATTTTAGAAATACACAATATTCCATTCATCCTTAACAATTCAAGTTTTCCTATTCTCTCTCATTAAGTTCCCATTTACAACTGATCAAGTTGAAAATTACTAGAGTTTGTGGCACCGGGAAGCATCCACAATCACTTTGGCCGATTCCAAGTGAGGACGTGAAACTCAGCGTCACGTGTCCTGCCAAACAGCTGGATTCCACAAACAGACAAGATTTCCTGATTGCTATTTCATCCTCCCCAAATTCCACAACATCTACACATGGGTGTACAAGCCTTAAACTTTTCACGCTGAGAGAGTCTGAATTTCTCCCAAACAGGACCAAAATGGCTTTTGCTTGAGTTGCTATCTAGAAAGACGGCATCTGTGCTTGGTTCCGGTAACCTCCCTGTTTTACTCACAGGCTCCCATGTGGCACTTTTTCTTGATCTTTCCTACTCCTTACCCAAAAAAGGCTTCTTCTGTTTCCGAGCCCAGGCGATGGCTTGGATTTTTCCTTCTGTGCCCCGAACACCAAATCCCCCTGGAACCAGCACTCCACTGTACAAGAGAGCACAGCACACGGCAATTGGCCCTTACCACCAGCCCAAGGAGCCACATGCCCAAGACACTGGTGCCACGAAGTCGCTCCGTGTATTTTCCTACTGGGGCTATGACGGTGATTTTGAGACAGCCAGTGAGCTGAACGCAAACACTGTGAGCTTAGAAAATGTGCACTAAGTGCTTACCAGTAAAAAAAAAGGTGGCACACGGATTCTTTCATAATTTTCAATATATGTTAATACATATGCAACTGTTTACTTCTTGGCTTAAAGCGCTCCCTTGCATGGGAAGGGAGTGCTTTCCCTATCAACTGAGAGTGTCTGCCGAGCGGGGGCCTGAGTCATAGTTGTAGGGCTCTAGAACATGCCACTGTTCCAGAGAGCTAGAGTTTCCTGCTGATGGTTTACTATTATAAATAACAGCTGCCAAAAACAAACTGAGACTGCTGATGGGTCCTCATCAAATGTTCCAGATGAAAATCTTTAAATAAGCTTCATCAGTAGACACAGACAGCAAACGTCCATAAAATCAGAACACGTTTCCTTCAGATTCAACTATATTGATAAGCTATATTTTTGTAAGGCTTAAATCACACAGAATGTAGGGCGCCTGGGTGGCTCAGCTGGTTAAGCGTCTGCCTTTAGCTCAGGTCATGATCGCAGGATGCTAGGATCGAGCCCTGCACTAGGCTCCTTGCTCACTGGGGAACCTGCTTCTCCCTCTCCCTCTGCTGCTCCCACCTGCTCATGCTCTCTCGCTCTCGCTCTCTCTCTCACTCTCCCACTTGCTCTCAAATAAATAAATAAAATCTTTAAAAAAAAAAAAATCACAGATTGTAGCCTTTTCAATAATTAAAAGATCTTTAGGGGCACCTGGGTGGCTCGGTCGTTAAGCGTCTGCCTTCGGCTTAGGTCATGATCCCAGGGTCCTGGGATCGAGCCCCGCATTGGGCTCCCTGCTCGGCGGGAGGCCTGTTTCTCCCTCTCCCACTCCCCCTTCTTGTGTTCCCTCTCTCGCTGTCTCTCTCTCTCTCTGTCAAATAAATAAATAAAATCTTAAAAAAAAAAAAAATCACACAGATTGTAGCCTTTTCAATAATTAAAAGATCTTTAGGGGCGCCTGGGTGGCTCGGTCGTTAAGCGGCTGCCTTCGGCTCAGTTCCTGATCCCAGGGTCCTGGGATCGAGCCCCACATCGGGCTCCCTGCTTGGCGGGAAGCCTGCTTCTCCCTCTCCCACTCCCCCTGCTTGTGTTCCCTCTCTCGCTGTGTCTCTATCAAATAAATGAATAAAATCTTAAAAAAAAAATCAAAAGATCTTTAAAAAGCAGATTACCTACTACTAGCACATGAAAGCACAAGGCTCTGCTCATTAAAGCCCCCTGCCCCCCCAGACCTCTGGAAACCGAAGGCAGAGGGTACTACTCACTGAGCGCTACAGAGCTTCTGCCAGGCTTCGTGATAGCGCACGGGCTCCTCCTGCAACGTGCTCGGCTCCAAGTCGGTAGAGTCTATGTACTGCGGGTCATTCGGGCAGGGGAGGAAAGAAGCAGGCCATGACTCCAGAGCCGCATTTTCCCTAATTCCCAAATGATACTGTCAATGCCCTGTCTTTCTTCACTTTAAAATAAAGTTTTAGGGGCGCCTGGGTGGCTCAGTCGTTAAGCATCTGCCTTCGGCTCGGGTCATGATCCCAGGGTCCTGGGATCGAGTCCCGCATCGGGCTCCCTGCTCAGCGGGAAGCCTGCTTCTCCCTCTGACCCTCCTCCCCCTGCTCATGCTTGTGCTCTCTCTCTTACTCAAATAAATAAAATCTTTAGAAAAATAAAAAAATAAAAAATAAAAGTTTCAAAATTATGATCTTCATATATTTAAACTTAGTAATTTTTAAATAAACTTTAAATTCTTTCTTATATTTTAAAATACAAATGTTGCCAAATCATCTGCCTCCCCAGTCCGGCTCTCCACTGGCTCTATCCTCAGCCCGCTAGAGTGAGTCGAAAGTGTTCTCTCTGGGGGCGCCTGGGTGGCTCAGTCGGTTAAGTGTCTGCCTTCGGCTCAGGTCACGATCCCAGGGTCCTAGAAGCCCCGCATCCGGACTCCCTGCTCAGCGGGGAGCCTGCTTCTCCCTCTCCTTCTGACCCTCCCCCTGCTTGTGCTCGTGCTGACAAATAAATAAATGAAATCTTTAAAAATAAGGTAAGATGAAAAAAATAAATTAAATAAAGCGTTCTCTCTGTTCAGAATGCATTTTTCCCCAGCCCGCCACCTAGACTGCTTTCCATCTTCCACCTTCACTGAAGTGTAACTTACAGACAATAAAATCCAAGCATTTTAAGTGTACACTCTGATGAGTTTTGTCAAACATACACACAAAGGTGTCACGACCACCTCAATCAAAGATAAAGAAAATGACTGTCACCCCAGAAAGTCCCCTCTGCCCTCCCCCCCGCCAAACAACCCCCTCTCCACCTCCTGCCCCGGACACCCCCGGCTCTGTTATCACCACAGATGCCTCTTTTAGAACTTCATAGAAAATAAAAACACACACCACGCAGCCTTCTGTGTCTGGCTTTTTTGGCTCGGTATGTTTCTGGAATTCATCCCTGTTGCTCTGCGTGTCACGAGTTTATTCCTTTTTATCCCTGAGCTGTTTCCCACTGTGGAAATACACCACAACGTGCATACTAACTCACGCTGGACATTTGGATTGGTCCCAGATTGTGGCTATGAAAATAATAGTCCTCTTGTATAAAAAATACTTTTTGTGGACATGTGTTTTCAGAGAAGATAGCAGGGAGTGGAAGTGCTGGGTCCCGGAGTAAGTGTACGTTTCCCTTTGTGGGAAAGTGCCAGGTCGTGTTCTCAGCAGTCCTGCCATTTCACCGGCCCACCAGCAAGGCACGGAGCTCCCCGTCCTCACCAGCACGCTCGGCCTCTCCTCTCCTCTCCTCTCCTCGGGTGTGTCTCCCAGTGATTTAAGGTGCATGTATTCCCCGGACAACGGAAGGCACTGCCCTTGACTGCCTTTTCACATACATCAGGTGCAGCTTTCATGGAAGTGTCCACTCAGACCTTCTGCCCCCCTTATTATGTTGTTCATCTTTTTCTTACTCCTTCCTGCCCAATACCCTGCAATGACCTCCCCGAACCTCAGGGAAGACCCAGCTGTGGGCCAGGCAACAGGGTTCATGACCTCACAGGCCTGTCTCCAGACATCCCCCAGTTCACTTTTCCATCCACTGAGTAACAACTATTCCCCATCTCCAAGCCCTTGGATACACTCTACCTTCTGTCCGAATGCCCTTCCCTTCTGCCTCCTCCACCTTCCCGAAGTCTCCCAGAGTCCCTCTTGGAGGACATCCGCCCTCCTCACATGTCTACCCAGACAGGTTCCCCCCGCTTTCCTGTGTGCTCCCCTCACACCTTTGAGACCTCACGGACTCATTCACCTCTCGGCCCCCACCATCTACCACGATAGGCACAGACTATGTCCAAGTGCATACGACAGATGAATGAGCCAAAGAACGAGCAAAAGTAAGTCAGGGAAGCATAATAAGATCCCATAATTCTTAAACCGTATACAGTAGGTCATTCTACAGGAACCCGTTCCCCAGGACAAAGCAAACTAAATCACAATGCTGAGAAACACGTGGAGGAGGAGGCGGCCAACCCCAACGCCAGTGGTGAAGACAGCCAGAATCTGAGCCCTGAACCTCAAGACTCCAGCGCCTGAAGAAGACAAGCAGGGGCCAAGCCCTGACAGTCCGTCAGCTCGGCTTCTGCCCATCACATCATGGAGCAGAACACAAGCAGGACCACTCATGGGTGCCGGCCGTGTTCCAGGCACTGGCCAGGCAACCGGACCCCCGTTTCAGAGAAACCTCCCCGCTCTCGGAGGTGGGTTTTAGCACTTGTACTTCACAGACCCGGTAGGTGGAATAGCAATGTGCCTCTGGTCCACCAGGGCTCCCCGTTCCCCTGGCGCAATTTTACGTGGTCACCTGATACTCAGATTCAACCATTCGCTCTTTCGCAACTACTACCCTGACCATCTCTCCCCTTCACTGTTTCCTGAAAATGTTCTACTATTCTCTCTCAAAGCCAGGAGCCAACCATGAATCCTTTCTATTCCTAAAAAGAAATGCTGAGTTCCAAGAATACAAAGCAGATAGGCCTATAGCCATCTACGAGAATCCAGAAACCCTCCCTGTCCATGCCTCAGCCATACGCGGGCCGCCCCTCCTTACCTTGATTTCTAACTTGTGGTTGATGGCCAGTGCAGAATGCTCCAGAGCTTTAATGACAGAGGCATACGAGTCTGAGAACTTGGTGTATTTGCCCACAAGGGCGATAGAGCAGGTCTCCAGCAAGCGATCATATCTATCAAAGGCCAAGAAACACCAAAGTATTTAGAACACAACGTATATACCACCATAAGATCAAAATTGCTTTCTTTAAAAAGAAAAACATCTCTGGGAACCATATAATGGGAACAGGTATGATCTGAGTTCTACATACAGAACAGTAAAGAGGAAGCAACTTTCAAATCCACGGGGCAGGCTTTGTAAAAAAAGTAGGATTTAAGAAGTGGGCATGAAGAAATGGCTTCCAAATCTCACACAAAGTTTTTCTTAAAAATTAAAATCCCAAAGAGCAAAAAAAATTAACAGACAATTCATAGGAGTTAATGTGATGAAGGGAAGAGTCAAATAAATCTTAGGACATTAACACAGTAGTCTATAGTCACCAAAAATCTTCATCATAAAGTGTAATTAATAACAGAGCAAAAACGTCTGTAATGTTGTATGAAAACAAGATCCCAGAGCCGTGTGCCATTTTTGGGGCTGCCTATGGATACACGTGGAAATGCACAAAGCCTGAAAGGGAGAATGTCCAAAGGAAAACCCCTATCACAGAGCAAGGCAGGAGCGCCCCTGGGCCCGCGCTCTGAGGCTGCGGCCACACCTCTGAAGCGATGCGGAGCATCGCTGAACTTTCAGAGGAATGGGGACGGTTCTCAAAGCGAGGAGCTTTGGCATCAGCAGTAACACGACTGGACACCCCCGCTCATCCTCTTCTGGTGGGCGGTGAGCGGCACATTCCCAAACCCAGCTCAGCTATCTGGGGGGGGCCCAGGAGCGCCCAGCCACGGTCAGCCAGCGGGGCAGGCCTCAGGTACGAGAGCTCGCCCATGGCCACTAGACACCTGTTCGCCCGGATTTCCTAGTTGACGGGACTCAAGGCCACAGGTGTGTGATCTGAGCTCAGCTCTGCCAGGACTTCCTCATCCCTGGTGCAGCAACCTGAGGGCTGAGCGCCTGTCTCTGCCTCTCTTACCACTGAGTCCTTTCCCAGCAAGAGTTGACAGCACAAGCAAATTCCCGGAGACCCTCCGGAAAAGAGAAATAAGGCCCGAACTCCCAGCAACTTATCACGAGGCAAACCTGTCTGCCATCTCTTTCCACTTCATCAGCATTTTTCGTGGCTGCCTCTCGATCGGAAGGTCAAGTCTCCGGAGAAAATAGTCCACTACTCCCTGCTCCTCTAACAACAGGGGGACTCGGTAGATGGATGAGACATCATGGACACAGATCACCTGCATAAAAACGGGCAAAGGTTATTTAATAAAAACAAACAAAAATGAACTGGGCTGGCAGCCTCCTACTGGCTATATCACCTTCAGAAAATAACTTCTAAATCTGAAAATGGCATGGCCAATTTTCTAGAAAAACATACATTACCAAAACTGACTCAAGTACAGAATAAAAAATTAGAGGCTAGTCTCTTATGAACATGACTGCAAAAATCCTTCAAAAAAAATAAATCAGGGGCGCCTAGGGGGTTGAGTCGGTTAAGCATCGACTCTTGATTTCAGCTCAGGTCATGATCTCAGGGTCACAGGACTGATCCCCACGTCGGGCTCCATGCTCGCACTCAGCACACAGTCTGCTAGAGATTCTCCCCCTCTGCCCCTCCCCCGCCCACCCTCATTCTTCAAAATAAAATCTTAAAAAAATAAAAAAAAAAAATCACAAACCAAACCATAAATGTAGTTTAAAAAAAGAAAAAATTCATGTCCAAGTAGGATTTGTCCCAAGAACAGTGGCTGTCAAACTTGGCTGTACATTGGAGTCACTTGGGTGAGCTTTTAAAAATTCACAAGCCCATAGTGCACCCCACGCCACATAAACTAGAACCTCAGGAGGGCAGGGGGGAAGCAGGCATAAGTAGTTTTTCAGGCTGAGTCTGAAAACCGCTGCATTAGGATATTTAACAGTGGAATTCACTACATGAACAGATTAAAAAGGGGGAAAAAAGTCACCTCAGTGGATAAAGAGCTAATAAAAATTCAAAACCAAGCCATAGTAAAAATTCTTGGTGAATTAGAACTATCAGGGAAAATGTGAAAAACATAAAGAAAAAAAAAGCCCATAGCAAACATCATTTGGTTCTCAATATTTAATATTAATGCTTAATCTTTAAAGTCTGAAACAAGGCAAAACTGGCCACTATCGCTACTTCTATTCAGTAACGTACTGAAGATATTACCCACTACAATTAAGTAAGAAACACACACACACACACACACACACACTATATATATATGAACTGGAAAATAAACAACTGCCAAGAACTGCATACAGTATTATTCCTTATCCACAAAAACCCTTAGAATTTACATGTAAACAAACAGAACTAGCAGAATTTCAGCAAGGCAGGGTTCCTATACATGGGTCATATCTAATTAGAAAATGTAATTTTTTTTTTTTTAAGTAGGCTCCATGCCCAGTGTGGAGCCCAACATGGGGCTTGAACTCATGACCCTGAAATCAAGACCTGAGCTGAGATCAAGAGTCGGATGCTCAACTGACTGAGCCACCCAGGGGCTCCTAGAAACTGTCATTCTTAAAAATATGCCATTCATATAGTTGCAAAAATTATGAATACCTATAAATAATCCTAGAAAAAAAACTTTACAAAGATAAAGAAATCTTAAAAAAAAAAGCACCTTTAATAAGAAAAACATTACAGATTACTATTGAAGGACAGTCCTTCCAACAAAAGGAGTTGGAGCAACTGGCTATCCACCGGCAAAAAGACGAATTTCAACTTTTATTAGAAAGTTGCTATCCATAAAAGTTAACTCACAATGGATCCCAGGCCTAAATATAAGACCTAAAATTATAAAACTTAGAAGAAAACACGAAATCTTTTTGTTAAATGGAGTTCTTGGACAGGATACCAAAAGCACAACCTATAAAGAGAAAAATGGATAAACTGAAGTTCATCAGAACGTAAAAGCTTTTGTGTTCCAAGAGATACCATTAAAGAAGTAAGACAGCCATGGACTTGGAGAAAAATGTGCAAATCATTTATCTGATAAAAGACTATTATTCAGAATATACAGAGAATTCCTAGAACTCAGTAAGATAAGTAACAAAAAATAGGCGAAAGATTTGCAATTCAAACTTAAATCTAGACACACCTGTCACATTTTTAATAGTATTTTTTAATAACCTATCCTATCACGGAACGGAATTACCTTCGCTTGCTAGGATAGAAATACCTCAGATAAATGAAATGCCTAAGAAGGTTGTTCTTAACAATGAAATTATTCTGATGCTCTACATACAGACAGCTCCCGACTTACAAGGTCTGCTTTAGGATGGTGTGACAACAACACACATTCGGTAGAAGGGGTACTCTGCATTTTGAATTTTGCTCTTTTCCCAGGCTAGCAACAGGCCGTTCACTCTCTCACGATGTGGGGCCGCAGCACCAAGCCGAAGCCTGCAGGCGGCCCCGCCGTCACCAGGGCAAACAACCGACATGCTTTGTTCTGTACCCACACGACCACTCTGTTCTCCGCTTTCAGTACCGTGTTCGATGAATTACACAAGATAGTCAATACTTTATTGTAAAACAGGCTTTGTGTTAGACGACTCTGCCCACCTGTAGGCTATTATAAGTCTTCTGAGCACATTTGAAGTAGGCGAGGGGTGTTAATGCAGTTTCGACTCAGGATATTTTCAGCTTACCACAGGTTTCCTAGGACTTAGTCCACCGTTAAGTCCAAGATCTGTATCTGGCAGGAAGCGGAATTCCTGAGACAGAGCTCCCAGCCTGGGAAGAACCCTGGGAACACTGATCTCGGGCCCCGGGCCACGCTCACACCCAGACACCTGAGTGCTCGCGGAGATGGGGGGTCAGAGGCTGTCCTGCTCTCTTCACTTCAATGCCAGCGACTTTAACTTTCTGACCCTCGCTTCCTAATCCCCTGTAGTCTCGTAAATGAACTGCTCTTATTTGAACACTGCTGGTTCCTTCTCTCCCCCTCAGGCCAGCCGGGCTCTCCTGTTTCATCTCCTGATCCTCCGTAACCCAGCAGCAAAGCAAACCACTCACAGCCTAATCACAAACTCCTGGACCTCAACCTCCCTGCTCCTCTCCTTCAGCCAAGCCGACTGACCCGCAGCCACAGTCTCAACTTACCACCACCAGGCCTTCCCGACCGTGCCCCACACTGGACATAGAACAGGTCCCCAAATTCTGAATTTCCTATTTAATAGGTACCCTCCATGAGGACATATAACGGAAAAGACTAAAAGAGGTTTAGAGCCCACGCCACCTTAGACACTAGGCACCAGGGATATAAAGCTGAGTGAAGTGGTCCCTGCCTTCAAGAAGGTAACGGGGACACACACACACACACACACACACACACACACACACTCCGAGGGGCAGTGTAACAGGCCCACCACCAGCACCTGTGACTCACACAGGTCGCCCAAGAAGGATCAACCGTGAGGTCTGAGGGGGAGGCGGTTTGACAGGTAAAGCTTCTCGGACAATACTGGGTCCCAGCTGAGCCCTGGAGGATGAAAATGATTAGGAGACAGCCAGGCCAACGGGGAGGGCGACACCATGCAGTGTGGCTGGAGCGAAGAGTACAAGGAGCAGGGAGAGAAGAGGCCGGAGAGGTCAAGTATGTCCAGAAAACCACAGACCAACAGCATCAGTTCCCATGAACAGTCTACTGTCTCGAACTGTGAGATAAGCAGCAAGCCTCGTCAAAGTGGCTAAGAGACCTCAGGAGAACCAGAAGCAAACCACGACTGACGCGAAGATGGAATTTCGACTTACTTGTTCAGGTTCGACGTGGCAGAACATCGAGATTTTCTCTTTCACTGACGTGTCGAGAGGATTTGAGCACCTGCACACAACCTAGCAGTAAACAAAGTAAGACATTCAGACAGAAGGGATTACAGAGCTGGGGTTTTTTCCTGACTGAAATGAAAACAGACATCACCCCATGAAGCCGGATGAAAATGTTAACTCCAGCACAATGCAGGCCAACTATGAAAACAGGACCTGTTTTCAAAACTGAAATTCCTAAAATCCCACGCTGGAGAAACGTTAACAGGGTGGCGGTGCAGATGAACACGCAGATCACGAACTACAGGAACCAGCTGGGGTCTTCCTCAGGTAAAGGCTTGGGTAGGAGAGAGGGGACAGTGAATGATGGACGCAGAGGAGCGACAAGGCACGACCTCAGGCAGGCCCGTGAGGCTCAAAGCACTAACCGTTTCCCCACCATCATCGAAAAGCATGCCAACAAAACAAAGGTCTTATCTGCTGGGGAGCAGACATACATACATTCATTCATTCATTCATTCATTCCCTTCCTTCCCTCCTTCCTCCATCTTATCTTTGTCCTTCTTTCTTTCGCTCTTTTTTTTTTTTTAACTGCAGTATAGCTGACACACGATGTTACATGGGTCTCAGGAGCAAAACACAGTGATTGGACCCCCTACCCTATGCCGTGCTCACCACGAGCGCAGCCGGCAGTGCCTCTCAACCCCGGGCCTTAGTCACTCCCTAACCGGAAGTCTGTGGCTCCCATTCCTCCCCCCCGCCCCCGCCAACCACCAGTTTGTTCTCTGTCTTTATCGGTCTGTTTCTGCTTTTTGTTTGTTTTTTCGATTCCATATAAGTGAAGTCGCATGGTACGCAGAGGAGAGATTTAATTAGGCATGCAAGATCACGCTGAAACCAGGGCATCATAAAATCTTACCAAATCCGGAGAAAGCCCGAGCCCTCTGAGCTCCCGAACGCTATTCTGGGTGGGTTTGGTCTTCTGCTCCCCTGTTGAACTTGGCTATTTTACAAAAGGGAAAAAAAGTTCATTTCTCTAGGATAAAGAATTTTCAGGATGAATTTTCTCTGAACCCCTTTTATTGATCAGTGTCTGTTTTCATTTTTGTCAAAGGCGCACGTACACGTATTTTAGAGTCGGACAGTTCCACAAGGTCCGTCCTAACGACAGTGGTGCTGGTGCCCACCGAGTCCCTCCCCTTCCCCAAACCCCAGGGCAGCCACCCTCCCACTCTTAAATGATCCTTCTGGTATGCTTCATGCTACTTCTTGACATGCAGTTTGAGACATTTCCTATTGATCCCCCTGTTAGATAGAGGAGGAACCCTCTCTCCCTACTACATAGGCACCTGTCCTGTGCCTACAGCCCATCTCATGATCTCCCTCCAGTGTTACATGCGTTTCAGTATTTAAATCCTGCCCATCGTAAACCATGCACCTTTCTGTAAATTTGGTTTGTTTTTCTTGGGTTGGTGTTTCTGTTTTGTTTTGTTTTCTTGGCATGCTGAGCTTTGTTAAGTACTAAATTATCTCTATTCTCTTCTCACGCTTCCCAGATTTGCTGGGTACAGAATTCTAGGCTGGAAAGCATTTTTCCCTGAGCACTTGTAAAGAAATAGCTTCACTGTCTTCTAGCTTCTAGTATTGCTGCTTAGAAAGTGTAATGCCTTACTAATTCTTGGTTTTTCTCTTTACAGCCTTTTAGAGTATCTGCCCCATGGTTATGAAATTTCACAGTGATGTGCTCTTGCTCTGGGTCATCTCCCATTCAGTATGCTGGGCATTCGGCGGGTCCTTTCAATCTAGAAACTAACATCCTGAAATCTCCTTGAATTATTTAGATCAAAGGATCAGAAAACTTTTCCTGTAGAAGGCCAGGTAATGAGTACTTTTAGGTTTTACGGGCCATGCAGTCTGTCACAAGGACTCGAACTCTGCTGTCTGAATACAGAATCGCCATAGACAACACATGAACAGGTGGGCACGGCTGTATTTCCATACAACTTTATCTGCAAAAACGGGGGGTGGGCTGATCTGGCCTTGTGGGCACAGTATGCTGACCCCTGGTTCCAATGACTCGTCCCTCCCTGTTTCCCTAGTATTTTCTGGAAATCCTAGCCCAGTCCTCTCATTCTCTTACCCCTGCTCTCCCATTTCCTCTCTCTTGATCTCCCTGGGTACTTCCTGGGGTAGTTCCTCCACCTTCTTTCTCTCAAGTTTTTTATTCCCGCTATCCCATTTTTAATTTCCAAGAATTCTTTTCTGTTCTCTGAATGCCCCCTTCTTATCTCCAGTTTATCTCCCCTTTGACTCTCTGAGGACATTAATGACAGGTTGTTCTGGTTTCTAAGTTTCCACTTCCTCCAGAGCCAAAATTTTCTGTGAGTTCCCCTTTGTCCTATTGTTTTGATTTCTTGTGCATCTAGGTGCTTTCTCCAAATGTCTGGTGATCACTGGCCACCAGCTGACATTTAAAAGCTAACTGGAAGTTCTGAGTGAGTGGGTGGGAGGACCCTGGGGTCCTCACTATTTCACTAGGGAGCCTCTGAGGGCAGTGTGTTTTCTCCTGGGCTAGTCATAGACCCCATCGTGAACCTCACGTGGACAGTCCACGCCTGGCTGTGATGATTCTAGAACCCAATGGCAGAAGAAAGCAGGGTGTCCCAACAGCATTAAAGTGCGCTTACCCCCATGGTTTTACTTCAGTATTACCCCTCTTAACTATTGCTAGTATCTGCACATCTAGAATCCCTCTCCAGAGAAAAAGCTTCAGTCTTCTGCCGAGGTGGGAAAGGGACTGATGTCCAAGTGTGCACATTAGGGAAGGAGATGCTGGGTTCTAGCTGCTTCTCAAATAGCAGTTATCACGAGATGCCCCCAGCCCCCTAGTGCACGCGGCACTGCCCCTTCCTGAGCCTTTGGGGGTTGTGCAGGGCAAAGAGGGCTGCTTCTCAGCCGGCCCTGCTGCAGGCTCACAATTCTGCTCTCCCACGACTAAAGCAGCAGCTATTTCACTTTCTACACGTTATCTGCTTTCTGGCTTCCCATGTTTCATTCCCATTGACTCCTTCATATTATCTATCTTTGTGAGTGTTTCTCTTTAAAAGAAAAAAAATTCCCTTTACTCTAATTATAGCAGGGTTTCACCAGGTAGTAGAGACAAATGGACATTTTCAACCCACCACCTTCAAATGCAACTTCCCTGGCTATTCTTCTAAATGTTTTCCATCTGATCTTTTCACAAAGTATGATTAGAATAATTTTAAATTCACAAAGAAGATCTTTATTCCCTGCACCTCACGTATCTAAAATAGGTAAGGGATGAAAGCCATCCTCTTCTCTTTCTTCTCCATCCCCCCAAAGTAAAACTCCAGTGCCTTACCTGAGGAACAAGACTGACATGAATATTACAAAAGTTCTCTCTCTTGACCTTGAACTGGAACTGACGGAAGGCCTCAATAAAGGGCATGCTTTCTATATCTCCCACTGTTCCACCGAGCTACAAGAACAAAGTTATTGTAGAGGTCAAGCACTAAAGGTCCCTCTCGTGCTTTAGTTTTCTAACAAATGCACCTCATCATCTCAGCCCGGTGATCAGCAACAGCATAATGTGGACTCTCCGAGCCCGGCTAATGTCACTTAGCAGTAACTGACATTTCCTTATGCTGAAAGGTTACTTTTCTGGACAGGCTCTCCATTCCCCAAGGTTATAGATCTGGCCAAGAAAAAGTTCAGGTGAAAGAGACACTAGAAATTTTATTTGTACAAAGCCACGAGGCAAAGAAGCCTAAATCTTATCTACTTAGTTAGCCATAATAATTTTTGTATGAAAAAGTATCCGTTATAAACAAACTGCTGGAATTTCTGAGTCCCCTATTTCTGTAGGAACACCGATCCAATAGCTAGGACCAGCAGAACAAGTATAAAGAAACTGAAAGCAGTGGGGCTCATTCAGAGAGATGAACGTTCCTACCAGAGGAGAGCTGAAGGTCAGCTGACGTTCTCAAGGGACAGAGGAAAACGTGTCCTGCCACTCTTACTGGTACAGCCCACAGTGAGCGAATGAACACAGGCTGAAGAGGAGAACCGCTCGCACAGGGGACTGTTGTCAATGGCGTGGCCATTCCCATGACTAGTTCTGTGCCCAGCCCTGCCCCACTGCGGTGAGGAGGGTCAAGGGCCTCACAGGGCACTGTCTTATCAGGTGCTGATGGCAGACTAAGGAGGTGAATGTGTACAGTTGGTTAGAAAAGACTCATACAAACCTCAATAACACACACTTGAGGTTCCAGGCCATCTTCATCCACAGGTATTAATGCCTGTCTCATGACCCACTCCTGGATTGCATCTGTGATGTGAGGAACAACTGGAAAAGAGAAAAGAAATACATACCTTACACTTTTCTGTCAGCACTGGTGGAGGCAGACAATTTTATTTATTTACTTGACAGAGAGAGAGAGACACAGTGAGAGAGGGAACACAAGCAGGGGGAGAGAAGCAGGCTTCCTGCTGAGCAGGGAGCCCGATGCGGGGCTTGATCCCAGGACCCTGGGATCACGACCTGGGCTGAAGGCAGACGCTTAGCGACTGAGCCACCCAGGCGCCCCGGAGGCAGACACAACTTACGTGCGAGGCAGACACACTTACGTGCCGCAGCCTTGGCCTAGAGTAGTGATGGGGTCATAAAAATATTATTGAGACCACTTTTTTTTTTTGATCAAAGCTCTTTTTTTTTTAAAGATGTGTTTATTTACTTATTTGAGAGAGAGAGAGAGCAAGTGCACGAGTAGGGGGGAAGGAACAGAGGGAGAGGGAGAAGCAGATTCCCCGCCGAGCAGGGGAGCCCGATGCGGGGCTCGATCCCAGGACCCTGGGATCATGACATAAGCCGAAGGGAGATGATTTAACCGGCTGAGCCACCCAGGCGCCCCTGTTGAGACCACTCTTAAACGGCATTTAAAACCCTCTGAGCTCACACTCCCTGTGGCCTCCTTTCCAGGTTTCCAAGTTGTGGCTGGACGCACAAGAAGGTAAGGCCAAGAGTGTGTCCAGAACCCACATCAGAGCCCTTGTACCCTGTGTAGAGGCCACCCCGGCTGCACCCCACTCATCAGACCCGCTGGCCACCCGCACCACTTACTGCTGAAGGCAGCCACTTCACACGGGGTGCTTTCCAGGCCCCTATTCCGGGATGTTCCAGCTTACCAAAGGATAAACAGCCCCCGGATAAGAGACAGTACGGGAGGGCAGGGTGGTCAGGAGCGCAGCCTCTGGGGCCAGAATGTCTGGATTCATACCTCAGTTCCACCACTCATCAGGTCCGGATCCTTGAGTGATCACTTAACTATTCTTAAGCTCGATTTCCCTATCCGCTCAGTGCAAATAACAGTTTCTACTTCAAAGTTGTGGGAATTTTATGCGACACCACTGGTAAAATGCTGGGCAGAGTGCCTCCCGGGCCGTGCCCCCGGGGTAAAGCCGGCTACGGCTCAACACTTGGCTCAACACTTGTTAAAATCCTCGTCCTAGGACTCAGGAGGCAAGCCCCTCAGGGGCAGGGATTACTGTTTAACTTGCTGCCTGTTTAACCAGCAGGGCCTCAGGCACAAGGCTATTCCTTATCTATTCCACACTCAGCAGCCAACAGGATCTTTTAAAAATGCGAAACAGAGCACCCCCCAACCCCCCCACCCCCGTTTTAAACTCTTCAGTGGCTTCCCAATGCTCTGAGTAAAATCCAAACTCCGGGGCCATGGCCCAGAAGGTCCTGGGTAAACTGGCCGCAGCCCCCCAACCTCCCTGACGGAGCGCCCGCAGTCTGGGCCCCTGTGCTGACTGTGCCCCCTCCTCCACAGGCCCCCGGGCGGCCTCTCCGCGCAATTGCCCCCTCGTGGAGACTCCCCCTCACCACCTGTCCAAACAAGCTGTCCCCACGCACTCTCTCTCCTCACTATTTACTTCCTTCACAGCTCTCATCAGACATCTTGTTTCATCGGTTTGTTTTGGTGTCACCCACACGCTGGCCTCCGTGGGGGCGACAGTCTCACTGGTCTTGCTCATCACGTAGCCCCAGTGCCAGGGAGGGTGTGACCACAGCTGAGTATTCAAGAAATATGTGACGAACGAATGCATACACGAATGAATACACTGGAGGCCTAGAACAACAAACTGATCGAGATCATCCTAATTCCTAACTGATCCCCTTTCTATGTGTCAGGAACTCAGAGAGACTTTCTTGCCCTCCCAACAATCAGGAAGGGCAGGTGTTATCTCCGTTTGACAGAAAACGGAACCAGATCCCAAAGAGGTTCAGCAATCTGCCTGTGTTCACAAAGCTGGTAAGTGGCAGGGCTACGACCTAAACATGACCCCGTGCACCCCGAATCGGACCAGGGTGGCCCCAGACTAGAGCTGGCTGTCAGCGTGACCCTCGGCTTTCAGTTCAGCGAAGTCTTAAGCCAAGAGCAGAGTCACTCTCATAACTCAAAGAAAAGACACTTTTCAGCACCTCCCCCACCACCACCAATTTGGACTTCCGCCATTACAGTAGACCAGTGGTTTTCCAACCCCTTTCAAGAGTGGCAATTTTCCCAAATGAACGTGGTGGAGAACCCCAGGGCACAGACAGACACAAGTGAAGCTGGCTGGTGAGGATGCAGGAGGACTGGAGCCCCGCCTCTCTGACTCCCCCAGGCCCATGTGCGCCCATGACCGGCCTGCAGACCACTATGCACAAAGAACGTTCTCTTCCTACCACTGCTGAAATCAGCCCCAGATGCATGACACATACACACCACCGGGCTCGCTGCCCTGACCTAGCTGCCTTCAACAACTCATACTCCTCACGCATAAAAACAGCAGCCCTCTGGACTCACATCCTTCGAGGGGCTCACAGCTCCAGTGCCATTCAGAGCGGCAGGGGGTTTCTTCACGTGATTTTTTTTGAGTAGACAGCCGTACAGCTCTGAATTTTCAACCAAAGGCATATGTCAGTAACAATACCTTGACACCTTCAGGCTGAAATTGCACAGAAAGTAAATTTCTGCACACAAGAGAAAGCAAACTGGTTAAGATTTTTTTACACCTTGAAGGCAAATACAGTTTTACCTTGGACGGTTTTCCCCAAGTAATCTCCTTTGCGTTCCTTGTTAATGACATACTGGTAGATCTTTCCAGTGGTCAGATTATTGTCCTTGGTGAGGCGGATGTCAAGGAAGCGCTCATAGTTCCCCAGGTCAAGGTCGACTTCCCCACCATCATCCAGCACAAAAACCTCACCTGTGATGAACAGCACACGTGGTCAGGGGAAGTGAAAAACATACGTCAGGGTAAACGTGAGTCTCAAAATGTAAACACGCGGATAGAACAACATCTGCTTTACCTTGATGTGAAGCAGAGAAATTTATTTCTAGAAAACTAAATTATGACACAAAAGAAAGAAAAATCACCAACCATTCTCCAAAAGGTAATAGCATACTTCCAGCCTACCAACAAGCTCCGTCTGAATCAGGAAGTAACGAGAGAGCATGGGGCGGAAGGAAAACATAGCCTCCAGGGCCACAGATATAGGGAGCTTTACAGGAGTGTGGGGTCTGCTGCCCAAAGAAAAAGAACTTTCAACAAAGCCTCCTACTTGAGCAGAAAAAGGTTTCAGACGGAATAAAAAGCATGAATTCCTTCAGAACTCACACCGGATATTAAGGTCCTGGTGATTAGAAAAAACCAACGTGTGGGCTACACTTTAGTCCCAAACAAAGTTGTGAAACTCAAAGTTTCCCCCATTCCTTTGTTTAGTGTTCATTCCTTGACGTCATTCTAGAAGTTTTGCCCATGATGGTTCGTTCTTACCATCACAACAGGAGACGAGCTCAAAAATGGGAAAGGAAGAAAGGTCTTCTTTTCCCCCTCAGAAAGAGGTTTCTATTACAGAAACCTCTAGACTCTCACGGCTACATTGCCTGTTTAGATTTCTGCTTCCTCTCTGTCTAGGTGAGAAAAGCAAATTCTGCTACACCAAGGACCTTTCTGGAAGGCAGGAAATGCAAGTTACGTTATGCAAAATGCACACAATTTCCAAGGACTGACCCTGTTCTTCCACCTACTCCACAATTATTATTTTAATAAAAGAAAGAAATGCATTGTGCTTACCATGTTCATAGGGAGAGAATGTTCCTGCATCAATGTTAATGTATGGGTCAATCTTAATTGAAGTTACGTGTAAACCACATGACTTCAGTATTGTGCCCACGCTGCTGGCAATGATTCCTTTTCCGATTCCTGATATAACACCACCAGTAACTAGAATGTACTTCATTTTACTTTTTGACCTGGGAGTGGGAGAAGGAAAAATTACAAGTAAGCCGGATCTCCACAAAGCACACATATCTCAGTTCAAAGGCTAGCTCTGCATCCTCCAGGAGCCTGTTTCCCTATCCGCCACACGACTCCAGAAGGTTGTTCTGTGGGACCCTAACAAATACTTCTTGGGATCACTGAATGGCTTTAGTCAAACAGGAGTTGAAAAACAACTTGCTGATCTAATAATGCAGCTTTTGTTTAAAGCTTTGACAACTAACAACCTTGAGAGACAACCTAATAAAAAATAAAATTTAAAAATTTAAAAACAGCTCTGTTGATAAAACATTATGCTCCAAATGCTGGCTGACATAACCACCGGACCCTGGGGTACGGAAGCAGGCACCTCATTATTTTCCCTGCACTGGAAGAAAAAAGATTTCAATCTTGGATGAGCATTCCGATTGCCCACGAAAGACAGAATGTCTCTGGCTAACCTACAGTGAGTGTATCACCAAGAAAACACAGCTTCTTCAGGTTTTGGAAGACAGAATAAAAGAACTTAAACATTTAAAAGGAGTTGCAATGAAGCCTAAAAATCCTTTAATTAGAGGTCGTTGTCTCCTGTTAACAACTTACTCCTTGTCAGCAATCTCACTCAGATGTGCCATGAGGAGAAACTGTATATACTGGAGGAAAAGAACATCAGATACCAAACCAGCCTGAAGCACATAATGGGCAGAGGACTCAAAGAGAGTACAGATTCGATTAAATCCAACGGGCAGTGCAGCTTTGGCCGGGGAGGGAGGAAACAGATGTGGTGAGAGATAAAGAAGTGGATGGAGGCAGGAATGACAGAGGCATGACATGAGGCGACCGCAACAGGCTTGCCAGGGAGAATTCATCACTGGCCCCTAGCTTCAGAGGCCCAGACACATCACTTGGTCGGTAAATCCAAATGTGACCAAACTGAGAAACACAATCTCCAAGTAGAAGAGAATGCTTGCTTTGGCATGGTCAGGACATTTTCCTCCTCCGGGAACACTTCATGTGAAGCCAAATTATAATAAAAATAAGCTAAGAAAGGAACAAGGAAACTGGGGAGTTCTGCTTCAAGCATTCCCCTGCCCCACTCCTCCCCAAGGCAGGAATGAATACACTTGGCAAAGTAAGAATGCTCAAAAGGACTTCCCCCCTGGATAGCAAGGAAAACACCCAGACCATGACTTGCTCTTTCTATCCTGTTACAGCATGTTCAAAAGCGTGCTCCCTGGTTTCTGCAAAATGTATATGGGGTTCCCATAAAGCCTTTTACAGACAGATAAATCAGAGAAATGCTGTTAAACAGTCAGTTGGTTTAATGCCAGACCTCCAGTAGCCTTTAATAAGTTAATGCACACTGTGAGCTCCCCAAATGTGTACACAGTATACAGTTTTCCCAAACTAATTTGACCCCAACTCCCTAATATTGAGGGGGGGGCGGATACTACTTTCATCACCTCACAGTCAAATGGCTTAGTGACACATGAATATTAGACGTGGCTACATTTTAGATGTGTTCTAATCAGGTCTATCCCTGACACTATGACCGGTCTCAGACTCAATTTAAATGTTCCCAGAAAGTCCGAGCGGGTTATGGAGCAGGTTACTTTTCCAGAAGACTCATCTCATCCATTTGCATTTGACTTGCCCCAATTTAACGTAAGAGGGTAACAGCTCTCTTGAGGGGAGATTCCTGCAGTCTCCCCCAGTGCATGACAGTGAAGATTCCACTGTGCTCAAGGACCAGGTGGGAGAGGCTGACAGGACACACACTGATGAGTGACCGACACCCCCCCCATGTAGGTGCTACTGTGCTACAAACTTTGGGGACCACAAAATTTTTTTTCTTTTTTTTTTTACTTTTCTTTGCATTTATTTTATGCAGAATTTACTACCAGGCTATAAGTTTCTGGGACCACAAAATTTTTTTTCTTTTTTTTTTTTACTTTTCTTTGCATTTATTTTATGCAGAATTTACTACCAGGCTGTAAGTTTCTGTTTCTTCCATTTCTTCTGGGATCTTTTTCTTCTGTGCAACCTCCTCTTCTGGATTAGGGACAATCTGCTCTTTCTCAGGAAGGACCATCTCAATGTGGCAGGGTGAGTTCATGTATGGGTTAATCCAACCGTAAGCCATGTGACACCACATCTTGGGGACTTTGTTCACCTGGATGTGCTCAATGACGACCCTGAGGGGGGACACTACTCTGTCACCTCTAAACCCCTAAGTTCATGTGCAGTGAAAATTCAGCACTCTTTTTGGGCCAGCGACGCGGCGTGCAGCCCCACTGTTTGGCCCGGGCACAGCTACCAACCACCATTGTAGCAACAGAATGGCACACATCACGTCTACAAAGTGACATCCTTCAGACACTTGGTGGCTTTTTGGATATGCATACCCTTGATGGCCTGAGCGGTTTCATGTGTGTTAAGGTAAACACAAAGATTTGAACCTCCTGATTTGCATGATTTTCTGGGTCAAGCGAAGAGTGAACCATTTTCAGAGATCACCTCAGGCTGCTTATGGGAAGAGCGGAGACCACAAAACTTAATCAGATCTGGGCTCGTAACTCAAGCTGCTGGCAGTCCAGTTAGAGAAAAAAACATTTACAAATAAATGAGTAATCCAGTGATGGTGGGAAACAGGGACAACATATGAAAGGCGTACTTGGAGAAGAGAGAGCTGAAAGCCTTCAGGGACAAGACCAAGGTATAGATCATGGCCCAGCAGAAGAAGGTGTGAGAAATTGAGGCAGGGAGAAGATCCAGATTGCTCCTGCTTTGTTGACCAGAGACTTGCAGTGGACTCACTGTAAGACATAAAGCATGGGGAAGGGAACAGAGTGAACAGGAAGGTGAAGGCCATCTATAGAAAACAGAGGTAGGGCCAAGAAAAGAGATAGGGAAACATGGGGGGAAGACAGTGGGAAAGAAGTTGGAAATGTAAGCAAGGGACCAAATCATGGGGAAACTTGAGTGTCCTATCTGAACTTTATTCTGAAGGCGATGGACACATCAGAAGGCTTTCGAGCACAGAAGAAACAAATTAAGATGCATCAGACGCCCTGGCTGGCTATGTAGGTAGAGCAAGTGACTCTTGATGTCAGGGTTCTGAGTTCGAGCCCCACCTTGGATGTAGAGATTACTAAAAAATACAATCTTTATAAAACAACAACAACAAAAAAGAATTCTAAAAAAAAAAACAAAAAAGAAGGTGCCCAGCTGGCTCAGTCGGTGTAGCATGTGACTCTTGATCTGGGGGTTGTTGAGTTGAAACCCCACGCTGGGTGTAGAGATTACTTAAAAATAAAAAATCTTAAAAAAAAGTGCATCAGAGGAATTCAACAAAGATGGAAAGGAAAAAAAGCTTTTTTGTTGTGAAAAATGTTTTGAGATCCACCTCCAGCCTACCACTTGTGTACTGAGACCTGTCAGGTCACTCAAGCTGCCCAAAGCCCGGGTCCTTACATGTGTAAAATGGGGCGAGAATCTCCCGCATCGCATCGCCTGTCACCAGGACTGTTGAGGACTGGACATTATAATGAGTGTGGACCTAAGTGTGCCACGCAAACGTAGTGAACTTCTTTAAACCGCAGCATGCTCACTCCGAGCGGCCGGGAGGGGAGCGGGCCGGCTGTGGGGCCGGAGGGGCCGCACCCGGAGCCCGGCGGGCGGGCGAGCTGCAAGGCCCCTTCCGCCCCCGGGAGTCGGGGCGCGCCGGAGGGGCCGTGGCCAGGCCGCCGAATCCATCCCCCACGCGGCGGCGCGTCTCGGACCTTGAACCGCCCCCCAGCCAGGCTGAGGCCGTGCGCCAGGGCCGGAGGGGCGATCGCCGGGGTAGTCCCCACCGAGCGGCGGCCGCCGGGGCTGCTCCGGGAGGGCTGAGCAGAGGGGCTCCCGCGTCTCTACGGCCCTCCCGGTCCCACGCGTCATCCCCGGCCCCCGGATCAGCCGAGCCAGGCCGCGCTGAAATGGGCACTGCCGGCCCCCACGGCCCCGGCCCCGCGGCCTTTCCCGCCGCCCCGCGCCCCTTGCGGCCCGGCTTCCCAGCGGCGCCCGGCCACGCGGCCCCGCGCGCGGGAGCCGGCTCCTCGCCGGCCTGGCCGCCCGCCCGCCCCACTCCCGCTAGGCATGCAGCCCATTGGTCAGGCCTGCGAGCCACCTCACCCTGATTGGTGGAAACGGTGTCTGTCAACCGGCGGTGTGGCTGTCCCGCGCCGGGCTCAGCTCGCGCCGCCGATTCCTGCACGGGAGAACAGTTCCCCCGGGATCCCTGGAGTCAGCCTACCTGAGGCCGGCCTCCAGGCCTGCCGTCGGCTAAGAAGCTAGGGGTACGACGCGCGCGCTGGGCCCCCGGCCGCTAGTGAACCAGCCCGGCCGCATGCGCCCGGCAGTCTTTCACGGAGGCGGGCTCCAGGCGGTGCGCACGCAGAGGCGGGGGGCGGGGCGGGCGCGCGGGCCCTCCCCGGGGCGGGGTCTGGGTGCGCGGGGCACAGGGCCCCGAGTGCGCAGGCGTGGGGGGGACGTGTTTTCTCGTCCGGGTGGGCGGCGCTGCGGGGTTGTCCCCGCGCAGCTGACGCCGTGGGCGCGCAGCAGTTCGAGACCAGGCTGGTGGCGGCCTTTCTGCCTCGCAGCCTCTGTCCGCAGTCGGTGGTCCAGGCTTCCTCTCTTGCAGAAGAGGCCGTTTTTTGGGCTCACACCGGGCAAATCTGTCGGCTGGCTCCAGCAGCCTTCTAGAGGAGGCTAGATCCATCACACCATGCCTCTGAACCGTCCGACCTTGTGAGCACCACGTTCACGGCTACTGGTGGTGCGACCCCACCCCAGCTCTCCCGCCACGCCCTCTGGGCCGAGGGACAGCGGCAGTGTCACCCCCGGCCGGCCTCTAAATGGGAAAGCCTAGAAGGATGGCTGGGCGCCGACTCCTTCCTCCTCTGGCTTCCTTGCCCCTCATCTGCCCTGAGGGCGGCTGCTTTGGATGGAGAAGGCGCCAGAGACATGGTTTCGTCCAGCTATGTCATTGAGCACCCCCTGTGTGCCACACGCTGTGCTGGGCTCCAGAGGACCCTGTCCTGGTGTAGTGGGGCGTAGTGGGGCAAAATTACACTTCGTCGTGATTCTCATAAATTTTTGCTGCTGGAGTGTCAGTGTGGGAACTGACCAAGTCTGGCGTAGATCGGGGATGCAGTTTAAAGCTGACAACCGAAATACACCGGCAAAGAAAGGGAAGGGAGAGGTTGGGAATAAGAATGAGTGAGGCAGAAAGGAAAGCCTGTGTAAAGGCTCTGAGGCCTAGAAGAGTCTAGCACAGCTGAATGGGAAGGCCAACGTAGCCCCTTTGGAAAAAGCCAGAGGAAGAGAGGTTATGAGATCAGGCCGGAGAGGTGGGCATGGCCATACCATGCAGAGCATTATAGACTTAGTGCAGGATTTTCTTTCTCCTACAGGCAGTGGAAAGCCATAGAAATTTTTTTGAGAAGGGGGTTTTGTTTTTCTTTCGAATAGTGAATACATGCATATGGTTAATTTTTTTTTTCCTCCAAACACTACACGGGATACACTTGAAAAATTTCTCACCTCTGTACCCCAATGTTCCTGTTTTCTTCCCTAGAAGCAATTTGTCACAAGCTCTTGTAGTCTTCATTGAAAGATTTAAAGGGAAGCTGTGACATGATCAAGTTTGTTTTTCAGGAAAAAGACTCAAACAAATGGCTTCCAAGAAACCAGTTAGGAGACTTCTTCAGTGGCCCAAAGAGAGCTTCTGGCTTCCAAATCTGGATCACCACTGCTCCTACCCTGCCAAGCTACCCAAGCTGCACTCAGCTCCAAATCTAAAACATGGCTTGGGATGTATTTGAAGATGTGCTATGGCCACACATTCTTTCAAGAAGCATTTGGTGTTTATCTTAGCGCTGGGACATGATAGACACTGAGAACATACTTGCTGAAGTAATAGAGATGTTGTAGGAGACACAAGAATGAGCCATTCAGTATTCTGGATGATCACTTTACCCTTTCCTCTCTTTCTTCGAACCTCTGCCTTCTCCTCCCCCATACTCTTTCTCAGCAGTGGTCTTGCTTCCTATTTCACTGAGAAAATAGAAGCCATCAGGAGAACTTCCTTGAGCTCCCAGTGTCGTATCCATCAGCCTGTTTCTATCTCTCACACAAGCTCTGCCTTCTCCCCTGTGCTGTGGACAAACTATCCTCATTGTTTCAAGCGCCGTATCTTCTCATCAACTCAAGAATGTCACTCTGGTAATTCTCCCCTCGTGCATCAGCAGTTCTCCCGCTCTCTACCAGATCATTTCTTGATCACTCTTGACTGTACATGATTCTCTGGCTACCCCTCATTTCTCTGTGCCCTTTTCAACACATCTCCTAGAAAGTGCTGTTTGCACTTGTCTCCAATTCCCTCCCTCTCTCTGGAACTCATTCTGACCAGGCTATTGCTCACGTAATTGCACTGAACCTGTGCTTGTCGAAAATTAGCCTCTGTTCCCAGACCTCTGTATCCCAGCCTAGTCTCACATGGCCCGGATAAAGATGCCAGTGTGGCCATACGTGCGTGATGTGAGTGCGCGTGTGCGTATTTGCATTGTTTGCACTGCCCCTCTCCCCAACCCTGAGCTCACGGACTCCCTGTGGGCTTGTGAGGGCAGCCATGCTGGCCCCAGGTCCTGCTCCTAAACTGACTACAGCATTTTCCTAACAGCATTTGTCACAGCTAGTCACTCCCTCCTTAAAGCGTGTTCTTTCCCGGATTTCTAGGAAACCATTTTCTCTCTTTTTCTCCTCTTTCCCAGGCCTCTCCTTCTGGGTGCCCTTTTCTGGAGCCGTTCCTGTTCATGACCTGTAAACATTGGTATGCCCCAGGGCTCAAAAGATCCCTTGTGCATCTATAATCATTCTCTACATGATCTCATCCAGACTTTGAGTACCATCTATATTCTGATGACTCCCAAATTGATATTTCCAGCCCGGACCTGTCTCCTGAACTCCAGGTTTGGGGCTCTTCTAAGCATAAAAGTCACGGCAGGAACAAACAGGCACCTCGTCTCCGGGTAGGACAATTCTGCAATGCTGGGCCTGCTCTGGAGCTCCACACCCCCCCCCCACCCCCACCCCCACCCCGAGATCAGGCCGAGGCCTACACTAGGGGGCAGCAAACTTTTCTGAAAAGGGCCTGATAGTATTTTAGCCTTTGGGGGCCATAGGGTCACAGCTCCTCAATTCTGTCTTCATAGCACAAGAAGTGTAATACCTGAACAAAATACGCGTCACAGAACTAGAAATACGGATTTGATCCGAAGAGGTTTACACACCTCTTCTCTGGTCTAGCTCCTTCCCTGCCCTATGCTGCTTTCCCCTTTCAGGTTTCACTTGAGAGCATCTCTCAATTATTCACTTACACAAGAACCCCATCTCTGTCCTTGTTCCCAGGGAACGTGACCCAGGACTGTGCCTCTCCTATATGTCCCCCCCGTGGGGCGCTCCCTGCGTTCCCTAAGACATTTATCACAGGATGCTGACATTGCAGGCCTGCTTGTGCGTCTCCTCCCCACCCGATCGTAATCTCTTTGAGATTACTTCACGTTTCTATGTCTCAGATCCCTTATCAGGTATAATTCTCCCTCACCTTTTAATAACTTTAATTCCCACTACCACCCTGTGATGGGAATGCCATGCTTATTACTATATTCCATATGATGAAGCCGGGAGTGAAAAGAATGCCCTTCTGAGAGCGCATGTGAAGTTTCACTTTGAATCCTTTCTGTTCTGCCCCCACCAGACCTTGCTAATTGTTTCCTCACTGAGGCTCCTTTGAGTGGCTTTCTCCACTTTCGCACCCCTGGCCAGCTGTGCTAATAGGTTATCTGGCTGAGCCATGGAGCCCACAACTACTGATTTAAATTTGTATGTTTTGCCCAGATGGGGGCTACTTATACTAAAATTAAATTTTTTTTAGTTTTTAACAAATATGTAAATGGTACAAAATTCAGAAGGTAAAAGGGAATACACAGGGGCGCCTGGGTGGCTCAGTCGGTTAAGCATCTGCCTTCAGCTCAAGTCATGATCCCAGGGTCCTGGGATCGAGCCCCATGTTGGGTTCCCTGCTGCGGGGAGCCTGCTTCTCCTTCTCCCTCTCCCACTCCCCCTGCTTGTGCTCTCTTGCTCTCTCTATCAAATAAATAAATAAAATCTTTAAAAAAAAAAAAAAAAAGGAATACACAGTAAAAACCTCCCTCACGTGTCTATTCCCCAGCCACCTAGTTTTCCTCCCAGAAGCAACCAGTATTACCAGTTTCTTGTTTGTCTTTCAAGAGATACTCTGTGCACAGTCTGTATCCTCTCTTATTGACTATATATTATTTTAGTACAAATGTGTTGTACTGGATTTGCCTCACTTGAGCCAGCTTTCTTTAGTGAATTAATTGGTTACCCTCACTTGGACAAGAGAGGATTTAAAGCTGTGTGTGTGTGTGCATGTGTGTGTAAAATATGAGAGAAAAAATGAGTCAAAGCGAAAATTAGGGTAGGAACTTTTTCTCCTCAATGACACTCCACTGCCTTCAGGATAAAGTCAAAGCCACAATTTGATTTAATGGGGCTATGCACAAACTGGCCTCAGTTTTACTCCTCTAGCCATATGACCCACCCCATGCTCTGGCCACACTGGACTCTTCCAGTTGTCTAAACATGCCATTTGTTCTCTTTCCCACATCTGGATCTTTGCACAGACCTCTGTTGGAAAACCCCCTTCCCTTTGTCCTCCTAATGTCCCATTTCAGCTTGGCCTTCACTTGCCCCAAGTAACTTTCCTGGACAGCCTTCCGGGGCTAGCACCTCTCCTCCATTCTTCTATTGCTGCCTGGACTTTTCCAAGCACAGCACTCACAAGTTGTGTTTTGATGGCTCACTTCCTTGTCCAGATCTCCCCCTTATCTCTAAGCTCGTGAGATAGTTTTCCCCTGCAAATAAATAAGTCTAGAAATTCAAGTAGATCCCTAATTCTATAAGCTTTCTAGAGGTTAGTCACAAATTTTAACTTCCCAGCAGCCAAAGTGAGAAGGGTCAATATGATTCACAGAAAACCGTACAGTAGTTGTTCAGGAGAAATATCACTTCCTCAAATAACCTTTCGCTGACCCCCTAAAGCCCCTTATTGGCACCCCTAAGTGCCCCCCCCACACACACACACTATTTTTCCTTGGTTGCATTTAGCAAAACTGTAACAATTGATGGCGTAATTCGTTATTTGATGCCTGTCTTCTCTACCAGACTGTATTTCATTTATGAGTATACCCCAGCACCTCTCACGTGGCCTGCAGTTAATGTTTACTAATGAATTAAGAGTCTCATGCTCTACCGACTGAGCTAGCCGGGTGCTTTACTGAATGAATTAAAAGGACCTTTATTCCTGTAACTGAGATCAGAAATTCCTTCTGAGAGTCTTCATGGAGAGGACGCAGGATATGGAACACACGGAAGAATGGTCTCAGTAACACCCGTAGAGCAGACCTATGCTCACAGGGCTCCTCCCTGGAATGATTCTCAATAAAGGCTGATGGCAGTGCCTCAAAGTGCAAATCAGGCAAAGCAATTCTGCTGAGAGCCAACAGGAGGCCAAGAGTATGCAGTGTGTGGAAGAAGCCACCAGAAGGCCTGGCTTATTCAGAAGTAAATTATGAAACATCTTCTTGTACTCGTCTATAAAGAAAGTTCTCTAGGGGCGCCTGGGTAGCTCAGTGGGTTAAGCATCTGCCTTTAACTCAGGTCATAATCTCAAGGTCCTGGGATCAAGCCCCGCACCATGTTCCCTGTAGAGGCTGCTTCTCCCTCTGCCTGTGCCTGACGCTCCCCCTGCTTGTGCTCTCTCTCTCTCTCTCTCTCTCTGTCTCTCTGTCAAATAAATAAATAAATAAATCTTTATAAAGAAAGTTCACTAACCTGAGTGCTGGGTAGATTGTGAGGGGCAGTGATTATTACACTCTGAGAGAGGCATGGAATAAAGCTATTCACATTACATTCAAAGGCTTTCAACAGTTATTTGAGCTTGGGGTAAAATTCGTATCTACCTCAGAATTAATTGATGTCCTTCAAGAGAACATGATGAAATGTTGGAATAATCTGATGGAGACATCTGTCTCATGTAGGGCATATAATAATATGCATTAGTGTTATATATAATCCTATGGTATAATCATACACTAGTACCTCAATAATACATTTAGGGAAAAAATATAATAAAAGACAAAGAAGAAAACACTTTATAAAAACATGTTTTTATGCAAGCATAATAATGAATCCTTAGTTGACATATATATATATATAAAACATCAACACCTATCCCAGATTCAGGGGGACAGTTCTGATTTCTTGGAATTTTACTCTTTTTAATAAAAGTAATGTATTACACGTATAACTAAATGTCATTTTGTTATTATACTCGTATAAGATTTTTAATACAAATAAATAGGCAGATGAGAAAGTGACTACTTTTCAGATCATATATTTTGACTTTTGGGTTCAGAAAACCTGGCAAACAGGACTTATTTCCAGTATCCTCAGCATTAAGAACTCCTCCCCACTTCCCATGCTGGTTGACTATTACTCTTCTGATCTACAGAGCACTCTCTTGTTCATCTTTTCCAGCATTTACCATATTATATTGAGATTATCTGGATTTGCTTCTCTCTAGACTGAGAGAAAGAACTGCCTCTTTTCAGCTCCAATAGCTGCAGGAAGGGGGTGGCAAAGCCTCCCTTAAGCTTCACAAGCCCCCCAGAACCACCTCAAACATCTAATCTCCCTAAAAACTCTGTGCTCATTGGACAAGCTCCCGCCACTGGCTTCCAACCAAATGGTGGCCCCTACACCCTTCTAGTATGGAAACTCTAGAGGCAGAGCGTTCTGTCCACAGTCCTTAGCACAGTGCTTGGCATACAGCAAGCCCTCAGTAGATATTTGATGAACTGGATTAAGACTATGAAATTAACCTTGTGATGTTCAACTTTCTCATGGTGTGGCTTTTTTCTACCTATTTGTCCAAGACAAACGAGTATTGTTGCAAGAAAACCAATTGTATTTCAGTTGGGAAGACACCACGAAAGCAACCCTTACTTCAGCCCAACTCAGAAATCCAAGGGACTCAAATGATTCCAGGCAGTGTTTCCTCAGGGTGATTTGTGGACTGAGGATCACTAGGGGGTTGGTATGTCAATATTCTCCGGACCCCCACTAGGCATCTAGCATTCTCCCAGCTGCCACAGAGTTGAGTGACCTAACCAATTGGCACAAAGAAGATGGACAGTCAGGAGATTGAGAGATTTAGAAAGATTTGCATCCGGGAAGCACTCAGTGGAGCTATGTATGTGTATAAAATTCCATAGTTATAATTTCAAATTCTGGGGCCAGGCTCCAGACATCTGTATCCTGGATCTCTCCAAGAGATCTATTTCAGTCTCCAAGAACTACTCATACTCCTGCCATTATTACCATGACCACTTGAAAGGCACCTTTTAAACCTGGGGGGAAATAGGGACAACTCCTATATGCTCTCCAACAACTCCCACGTTTGCATAATTAGCACTTCGATTCCTGTTGCACATGCTGAGAGTTTTAAAAATGATTCAACCTTTTAAAATACCTGCATTCAACACATATTTAATTAATCTGATCTCAAGGAGCTATGGGAAAAACACCCATCTGTTTGTGGGTTTAAATAACTGGAAAGATGGAAGAGGATGATATGGTAGAGGTGATGTTATTCTGGAGGAAGAAGTTGAGGGCTGGGTTGTTGTCTGTTTTTTAAAAAATTATATTTTGGGGCACCTGACTGGCTCGGTCAGAAGATCATGTGACTCTTGATCTTGGGGTCATGAGTTCAAGCCCTACATTGGGTGTAAAGATTACTTAAATAAATAAAACCTTTAAAAAATCTTTTAAAAATTATATTTGTAAACCTTTTTTGAAATGTAACATACTGCAAAAAATTGTAAAAATTATAAGTGTACAACTTAATGTATTTTTACCTATTGACCACACCCATGAAAGTAGCACCCAGACTAGGAAACAGAACATTACCAGCACCCCAAAAGGTCCCCTCGTTCTCCTCCAGTTACCGCCTATACACTCCACCACCCCACCACCCCACCACCCCTCCGCATAACCACCACCCTGACTTTTGGCAAGGTAGATTCGTTTTCTCGGGGCTCTTTTTAAAGCGAAACTGGGAATAGTATGGTCATCTACCAAAGCTCTTCTTTCTTTCAAGAACAACATTTTATTTGGCTCCTTTAAATTGTAGCTGTCTCCTCTCTCCCACCTCCACGCCAGATCCTCTTCCTTTTTAGGTAAGTAAGTCATCTTCCCCTGTTTCCTTTTATGCAAACAAAGCAAAAGGGTCAGCAAAATGGGTATCTATTTCATTCATTCACTGACAAAGCTTGTACTGGCCTCCCCCATGTGCCAGGCACTGTCCCAGGCGTCTGGGTCACAAAGACAATTACCATACTGAGGTCAGTATAGGATTGGGGGAAAGTGGAGGGGCACCTTGGAACCCCCAGGAGGGGCACCTAACGCAGCCAGATGTCCAAAAAACTTCCCAGAGCAGTGCCTCTAAGAAGGGCAGGCTGGCAAAGTGGGTTGGAGAGGGTTTGGAGGAGGGGTTCATGTGCTGAGGCACAGATCCTGGTAGGAAGCTGTGAACGGTCCCTGCGAAGATCTCAGTAGTGAGAAGACCTCCGGATTACAACGCTAGATTGACCAAACACGCCAAACTTTCCCACCCCACTGAAACCTCATTAAAACTACAATAAAGAAATGTTTTTAAAAACATGTTAGTCCAGGGGCACCTGGGTGGCTGACTCTTGATTTCAGCTCAGGTCATGATCTCAGGGTCATCTCAGCCCCTGGCATGGGGTTCTGCGCTCAGCAGGGAGTCTTCTCGAAAATTCTGTCCCTCTGCCCCTGCCTCCACGCTCGCACGTGCTCTCCCTCTCTCTCAGATAAATACATAAATCCTTAAAATATAAAAATAAAAACATGCTAATCCACATAAAGTCAGGAGAACAGGAGAGATGACAGGAGTAAAGACTTTGACAGCAACAAATTAGACGACTGAGTGAGAACTGAGAGACTCAAAGAAGCCGGAAGCCCAGCCAGCATGGGGAGCACCCAGAGCCGCCTTGACTTGCTGAGGCACGAGGGATTTATCATGAGAATTAAACTGTGTACAAGTGAAGAAGTTGCTGAGGAAGTGAAGGTCAGGGTGGGGAGATGGGGATCAGAGAAGGGTCATTAACAAATCCTTGTGAAAAACCATCAAAGTGGACGCCAGGGAGTGGCTGGGGCATGGAGAAGCCGGCCATGCCCAGCCACGGGGAAGGTCTGTGGGAGGTCTGGGTGGCTGGCGCCCCCCTCCAGGGCCCAGGCCTCTGGTGGTGCACCCAGGGGCCACCGTGGTCAGCAGGGCCAGCCCTGGAGCAGAGGTGCTGGCTAAGCAGTGAGGACAAGCCGGAACCCACCCAGCACTTACGCGTCCCTCTGTCACCAGAACTCCCTTCAAAGAATAGTGGCCATCTCTTTGCTTCTGCTGCCCGGTCTTCAAAGCAGCTCCTCTGCCAGCCACCCTTGCGGGACCCTACAGGAAAAGGGGTGCTGGGAAATGCCGTTCCAGTTGGACCAAGTGGAAAGTAAAACTTGGAGCTCTGAGTGCCGGGAAGCAACGAGTCAGACAAAGGCCAGACTCTGGCGCCGGGGAGCACCGTTCCGGAGCCCGACTGCTCAGGCCTGCACGACTGAGTGAGAGAAGTTCTACCTTGTGCCGGCTCATGCAGCCCTGGGCTCTGTCCCTTCAGCCGAATGGGTAGCCCAGAGAAAACACCCTCTGCTTCTCCACTTGTAATCATCACCTTAAATGTCGTCTCCCTCCAGGTTGTGGATCTGCTAGCTGCCTCACCGTCTCTCCCAGACCCTGGTTGGCAGCCTCCATGCCTGCAGCCACTCCAGCCACTCGTGGTCCAAGCTGAGCCTTGCCCCCTGCTCACTGTCACCCCCCCCCACCAGGGCCTTTCCTCCAGGCAGAAGAGAAACTGCCCCCTCCCCCTGTAGAGGTCCTCTTTCTTCTAGGGGAGCCAGCCTGCTTTTCTTGCCTCTTCCCACACCTGGTCTCAGTCTGCACTTTGCCCTGCAGCCCAGCTCTGGCAGAGCTCACTCACCGCAGAGGACACCTGCTTTTCCTTAGAAGTCTCCTTCACAGCCGGCCGGCCAGTCATGTGAATGGTTTCCTGGGCTCCATCAGCTCCTGCAGACCCTTCGTGGGCTCTCCTGTCTTAATCAGAGGCTGCCTTGCCCCGGAGCCCAGGGCAAGCTAATCCCCCAGGGCAGAAACCCCAAAATGTGTGGCTTCCGTAAGATTCATGTTTATCTCTCACCATGTAACAGCCTTAGGGTGAGTGGTCCTGGCTGACAGGCTGGCCAGCCTGGACCCAGGTTCCTTCTATCTATTTGCTCTGCCTTCCCAACAGTGTTGTCCTCATCTGCATGGCCAAGCCTGGCTTCCTGCCATGTCTGTATTCACAGGAGTAGAGAGAGAAAGGAAGTGAAGGAAAACAATTTCCTTTGAGGCAATAATGTAGACGTTGCCCTCACCGTCAGAATGGAGCCAGAGAGCCACATGTCGGCTGCAGAGGAGGCTGGGGAATGTAGTCTTGAGCAGGTGACCATCTGCACAGAGAAGCTCTTATTACTAAGGAAGAAGCAGAGAATAGATCTCAGGGGGAGGTAGATGACCACAAGTCCACCACGGCCAGGCTGCCCCCTAAGGCATAGAGGATAATCATTGCCCACTTCTTATAACATTTCTTCCCCTTTCCAGGCAAAATGTAGGGTCTATGCAGACATTTTTCTCTAAAAACATAAAAAAAGGCAACATCCAGTGTAGTGGATATTGTCATCACCCTGCCTGTGTGCTTAGCCCTCCTGGGCACGTTACCCTGACTTCCCACTGTCTCCTCCCAAAAATCTTCACTTAGGGCTTCCTGTGGCTTCCAGAGCTTCTATGCACACAGGGAGGACCTGAGGTGCTGGAGAATTAACGTTCCCTGAGCTTCCCTGAACTCAGTTCAATCCTGTTCATCTCAACCAACACTGATGCAGACCCACCTCTTCGAGGCTCCGTGCCGGATACCCGGGGTACAGACAAATCCTGAGCCCCATTGGCTCACGCTCTCCACCGGATGCAACACGGAGTGCTTGACCCGCCTTCCTCATTTAATTCTCCTGGCAGCCCTTTGAGGTTCATTCTCTTCTCTCCATTTTATGGATGAGGAAACTGAGCCTAAGAAAGGCTAAGTACTGGGCGCCTAGGTGGCTCAGATGGTTAAGCATCTGCCTTCGGCTCAGGTCATGATCCCAGAGTCCTGGGATCAAGTCCCACATCGGGCTCCCAGCTCAGCGGGGAGCCTGCTTCTCCCTCTGACCCTCTCCCCTCTCATGCTGTTTCTCGCTCGCTCGCTCTCTAAAAAATAAATAAAATCTTTAAAAAAAAAAAAAAAAAAAGAAAGGCTAAGTACCTGCCCAAGTTCCCAGCTTGTAATCAGCAGAGATGAGGTTTGAACCCATGTCTGTCTGGCTCTAAGATGCTTCATCTAATGAGAGATGTTCCCTGCCCCAAAAGCCTGTGGTCAGGAGGAGAACAGGGCAGGTATGAAGATCACTAACATCCCCTGCTGAATGCAGCAATGACAAAGGTAAAACTTACAACTTCTTACTGGCTGGCATGTGTTCAAGTGATAACCCAAGGAGCCAATAGAGCATCCCAGGACTGCTTACGTTTGGACTGTCACCTGACAGGGCAATGCAACTCTGTATTTTTTTTTTTTTTAGATTTATTTACTTATTAGAGAGCTAGAATGAGCATGGGGGTGTGCAGAGGAAGAGAGAATCCCAAGCAGACTCTGAGCTGAGCTTGGAGCCCGATGGGGGGTTGATCCCAGGACCCTAAGATCACCAAAATCGACCTGAGCCGAAGCCAAGAGTCAGTCGCTGAACCCACAGAGCCACCCAGGCACCCCTACAATTCTGTATTTTTAAGCCCCCATAATTTGAATCTTTTTACAGCAAACTCTTTTAACTCAGTGCTTCCCAAACATGTTCCCCATCATGAGATATAGGAAATTTCCCATGCAGGAAATGGCAGGATTTATATGGTGTATTAGAATACACTCAAGATTTGGGACTGTTTCGATGAATGGATAAAGAAGATGTGGTATATATACACAATGGAATATTATGCAGCCATCAAAAGGAATGAGATGTTGCCATTTGCAACGACGTGGTTGGAACTGGAGGGTATTATGTTGAGCGAAATAAGTCAAAAAGAGAAAGACATGTATCATATGACCTCACTGATATGAGGAATTCTTTTTTTTTTTTTAAGATTTTTATTTATTTATTTGAGAGAGAGAGAATGAGAGACAGAGAGCATGAGAGGGAGGAGGGTCAGAGGGAGAAGCAGACTCCCCGCCGAGCAGGGAGCCCGACGTGGGACTCGATCCCGGGACTCCAGGATCATGACCTGAGCCGAAGGCAGTCACTTTAACCAACTGAGCCACCCAGGCACCCCATGATATGAGGAATTCTTAATCGCAGGAAACAAACTGAGGGTTGCTGGAGTGGGGGGTGGGGTGGGAGGGATGGGGTGACTGGGTGATAGACACTGGGGAGGGTATGTGCTCTGGTAAGCGCTGTGAATTGTGAAAGACTGTTGAATCTCAGATCTGTACCTCTGAAACAAATAATGTAATATACGTTAAGAAAAAAAAAGAAGAAGAAGGTAGCAGGAGGGGAAGAATGAAGCAGGGGAAATCAGAGGGGTAGACAAACCATGAGAGATGATGGACTCTGAAAAACAAACTGAGGGTTCTAGAGGGGAGGGGGGTGGGAGGATGGGTTAGCCTGGTGGTGGGTATTGAGGAGGGCACATTCTGCATGGAACACTGGGTGTTATGCACAAACAATGAATCATGGAACACTACATCTAAAACTAATGATGTAATGTATGGGGATTAACATAAGAATTAAAAAAAAAAGATTTGGGACTGTCTCTATAGAACTCAGTGAAAATACTAATTATATTTTCTTTATGGTACATAATTATGAAAGGAAATAACATACAAAGTTTTTAGGCAAATAGTAAATATTGAATTAGAATAAAACTTCCAAATAACCTCTTTTCAAATGTCTGATAGGAAATCAGCTTGCTCTCATGAACATTTTATATTAGATTCTATCTCGGAAATGGACACGGTATTTCCGATTATGTTTTTCCAATCATGCTCCATTCAAATTCATGATCATCACCATTGACAAGAAATATTTCACAAAGTAGATACTGTGAATGGCAGCAATATCTACCATTTTCCCCCTCCAACTGTCAAAAACACCTTTTTTATTCTTAATAGAATTAGGATCCTTTGAATTTTACTTTAATGAGGCAATTGTTCTCCAACACTAACAGTTCTGTTTTTTCTTTCATTGACAATATGTAAGATTAAAATTTCCAGTAGTGATATAAAGGGCTTTAGAATGCAATTGTACTTTTCTCAAGTCAAGTATTTTAAAGTTATGATGAAACTTTCTTCCAACATACACAGTCATTGCCCTATCAGTCTTAGCAGTTTCTTTTTAGGATTCAAATCATAACTCCAAGTTAGTTCACTGGTAATTTCACTTCTCCAAAGGGAAATTTTTTTCTTTGTCCCTAAGTGTTGGTAACATGTATTAATACTGGGCGGGGGAATCCCAAGACCTCCCCTAGGCTCTGATTTGCTAGTGGATTCAGAGCAGAAAATCAGTGCAGGGAAAAGATGCTCGGGTGAAGAAGTCTAGGAGAAACTAGGCACAAGCTTCTGATTGTCCTTCTGTGATGGAGTCGCCCAGAAAGGCCCTAATTCTCCCAGCAATGATATGTGAACACACAGGCAGAGTGTTGACAATCAGGGAAGCTCAGCTAGCTTTGTTGTCCAGGGTTTTTCATTTGGGTTAAGTCACTAGGGATACAGCACCCACATGACTGGCCTTAACTACTCCATCCCCAGGTCCCCAAATATTAAACTAACGCATCATGGTCCATGGCCCAAGAGCTCAGAGGTCATCTTCCAAGAGCTGGTCAAGGGCTAGTCCTGAATATCTTTGGAATGTGCAGAGTCTGGGCAACCCAGACCCGCTGAGTTAACCCATGACTGCACAAATGTACTTTTGCATAATTCTCACAACTTTTGATCAAGTTCATTCAGAGACTCAAAAATGTCAACTAGGTAAGTCAGATTTTGAAGGCACTTACAATCTTTCAAAAAAAAGAATCGCAAAGTGAGACTGGTTCACAATTTTTGCATTTTATTTTTACTGTTTTTTAAGCCCACAAACTCCTGACAGAACTCTTCTTTAGGCGAGTCAGTGCATTTCTGTATGAAACAGCAGAGAGTCGTTTTGTTGTCCTATTTCTTCACATGAAGCTGGAAACACACAGGGCTGACAGGCTTGGGGTCTTTTTTGGTATTTTGGTTTTTGGTTTTTTTAAGTAGGCTCAATGCCCAGCATGGAGCCCAATGCAGGGCTCAAACTCACAACCATGAGTTCAAGACCTGAGCCGAGATCAGACGCTCAACTGACTAAGCCACCCAGGTGCCGCATGGCTTGGGTTTTAGTTTATCATTTTGATTGCATCATGTATTGTGGAATTCGGATCTTTACATATAATAGCTTTCTGTGAATGAAAGAATGTGCTTCTCAAGTCTCAGGATTTGGGGGACAAATTTGTGAAGTCGAGGTTCTACATCCTGTTACTGCGGCCACCCCAGGAGACCACAATCCGAGGCACTCGTTTACACCTACTACTCGCTCCTCACTGGGTTCTGAGAATTCCGCTCACTGCCGCTTCTAGCTGACCACCGTTACTGATGACTGGAGCTTCAGCATTCTGCAATGAAAGGTTTTTTGGACTTCTGAATTAGCTCTGGTTCCACATCCCCTGAGATGGTTTCAATGAATACAGAGGATTGTTTGGAAGAGGCAATTTTTCTATACACTTCTTCTTCTTTTTTTTTTTTTTTTTTTTTTTTTGGAAAGTAAAAGAATTTTAAAAAGTACAATTTGAAGGAACCAATGTGACATTGGAATAAACTTGAATTGACAGGAGAAAAAAAATCCAAATAATCCTTTACCTACATCTTGATAAAAGGGCAGGGAAATTTATGATTATTCATGAGATAAGATGTAGCATGCACATTGAGCAAACATATGCGTAATGTATATTCCCATATTCACTTTGGGGTGGAGACTTAACATCAGAATGAGGTGAAATGTAGTCCCTGATGTCAGGAGATTATCTTAGGACAAGGAGAAGGGCCTATGGGCATGCTCTAAGAGCTGGTATAACGTGGACAGGGTCTTAGGCTTGTTGTCTCAGGTAAGGAATGCAGGCCCTTGTTTGTTCATCGGCTGGAACCATATCAGTTGATCTTGAGTTCAAGCTTTTGCAGAGACAGCTGGTGAGTGTGTGAGTGGGGTCTGGTAAGGCTGTTGGGAACTCTGTAAGCAAGGTATCAGGCCGACATTTCCAAGGGCCTTCCTTGGCTCCATAAAGTCAACCTTATTTCCTTAAAGTTGTCTGGTCATATCTGATTCAATGTGTGTTTCTCTCAAATATGTCATTCTAGTCAAAACCGTGGCAATATAAACAACATTTCCAATGGTGTCCTCTGTGAGCATTGGTTCCTCCCCCAAAGCAGGGGGCTTCAGTGACCGAACCAAAACCTCTATTTGCTTCTTCAGCCCCAAATTCAGTACTGATAGTTTTCATGTGGACTGGTGAGATGAGCGATTCTGCACATGGGTGAGATATTTTGACTTTGGCTATTAAGTGCAGGACCTTGCAACCAGTTTCTTGAGCTCTGCCTGAAAGTGTTGTAACAGAGCTTATTAAAGGACTTTGTTTCTTGCTTTGGAATGACAGACATTTACCAAAATCAATTATTTTCCTATAGTAGCTGAAAGGTTTGCAGTCAGGTGTAGGCAGGCATGGCCGGGCCACCTTGCATCACATGATGACTTTTCCAGGACATTAGACTTCTGGGCCAACAGATAAAACTGGAGGGTCCCAGAGTCCAAATGGGAGATTATCTTGGTGTATTTATTGACTGTTGAATGACAAACATTTTCTGTACTACTGTGTTGAGTGATTCTGATGGCATCCCAGTTTTTTTTCAAAGATTCATCTATTTATTTTAGAGAGAGACAGAGCGTGAGAGCGGGGGTGGGGGGTGAGGAGGAGCAGAGGGGGAGGGAGAGGGAGAGAGAGAGTCTCAAGCAGACTCTCAGTGGAGCCCTACGCGGGGGCTTGATCCCACAACCATGAGATCATGACCTGAGCCAAAACCAAGAGTCAGATGCTCAACCGACTGAGCCACCCAGGTGCTCCGATGACATCCCAGTTTTAATTAAAAGTTTTTCATTATAATGGGAAAATAATTATCTGTAAAAATTACACAATGAGATACCACTTCACACCCATCAGAATGGCTAAAATTAACAACTCAGGAAACAACAGGTGTTGGTGAGGATGTGGAGAAAGGGGAATCCTCTTATACTATTGGTAGGAATGCAAACTGGTGCAGCCACTCTGGAAAACAGTGTGGATGTTCCTCAAAATGTTGAAAATAGAGCTACCCTATGACCCAGTAATTGCACTACTAGGTATTTATCTGAAAGATACAAACATGGTGATTCGAAGGGGCACCTGCACCACAATGTTCATAGTAGCAATGTCCACAATAGCCAAACTATGGAAAGACCCCAGATGTCCATCAACATGAATGGATAAAGAAGATGTGGTATTTATATATACAATGGAATATTACTCAGCCATCACAAAGAATGAAATCTTGTCATTTGCAACAATGTGGATGGAGCTAGAGGGTATTATGCTAAATGAAATGTCAGTCAGAGAAAGACAATTATCATATGATCTCACTCATGTGTGGAATTTAAGAAACAAAACAGATGAACATAGGGGAAGGGAAGGAAAAATAAAATAAGATGAAAACAGAGAGGGAAGCAAACCATAAGAGACTCATAACTCTAGGAAACAAACACGGTTGCTGGAGGGGAGGTGGGTGGGGGAATGGGGTAATTGGGTAACGGGCATTAAGGAGGGCACTTGAAATAATGAGCACTGGGTATTGTATGCAACTGATGAATCACTAAATTCTACTTCTGAAACTAATAATACAGTATATGTTAATTAAACTGAATTTAAATAATTTTTTGAATTATATCTATTTAAATAAAAGGTAGTTAAGGTTACTATAGGCCTCTATACCTATATATCTCCTGCATCTCTAAGAATGTTTAATACACATTGCATTAAATTTTTAAAAAAGAATTCAGCAGGCAAACTGGGAAATACTAAAGTGTTAATTTTCATTTAACTTAGTAATTAAATTTCTGGAAATTCATAACATAAAGATATTACTCCTATTCAAGTATAATGAAAATATTTCAAAAATCAATTTTCTGCTGCCATAAAGTCTTGGTCTCTTAAATAATTGATTTGATTATTTTCAATTACTTTCATTTCTAGACATAAAATTTTTATTGTTTCTTTTACATTATTTTTATCGAGCTACAATGCATAGAGAGAGGTGTGTGAAATGTATGCACCTACAGGGTACATCTGGTGTATCTTTCCATTTCTGTGTGCCAGATCCAGATAGAGATAATTCCCATCCTCCCAGGAAGCAGCTTCCTCCCTTCCCAGGTAACCCCGGATCTGATTTCTATCACCATAGGTTACATTTGCCTGTTCAAGAACTTTACGTAAATGGAATCATACGGTGGGTGCTCTTTTATCTGGCTTTTCCACTCGGCATCATGTTTGAGAAATTCATCCTTGTTGTGTGGATATATCACAATTTCTTCATTCATCTGTTGATGAACATTTGGGTTGTTTCCAGTTTGCGGCTATTCTGAACACAGCTGCTATGAACATGCTTGAGCAGGTGTTTTCCTGGACGTGTGCTCTCCCTGCCATTGGATCAATCAATCCCAAGGACCAGAAGCTCAGGGGCCGAGCAGGTATGTTTAACTTGAGAAGCATTTTCTCGTCTTCGAAAGCTAACAACAATTCATTCTGAAATTCCACCAAGTATCAGACTGTGTTAAACATTAGCATTAAAAATCAATAGTCATTCACTCAGTCAAGAAATGACAAGTGAGAAAATTAACATGATATATTATTTTTTATACAGAAACACCATTACTACTAATAATATCCATGCTTCCACAGTAGCAAAATATGAAAAATAAGAAAATTAAAGATACGTCAATATTTTCTAGGTCCTCGTAAAATAATGTTGCAGATGCTAAGCAAACCAGGACTAGGGTGATAATCAGCTGATCTGAGATGATTTCGCTGTGCACCTCGGGGGGGGGTGTGGCATAACGTGGCCCCGATAGAGCCTTGCTGGTAGCAGGTACCTGGCATAAAATCTTGGCCACAAAAATAATGATTGCTAATCCCAGAGGGAGCCATCTGATAGTGTTCAGATACATTTTCAGCTGCAGTCACCTTCTGAGGGGTCGAACAGATCAACATGCCCACAGCCCATCTGTGGCACACCAGTGGGAATGCTCTGTCCTAGCTAATAGCAAAAGGGATTCCAAGACTAAACATGTTCTGTAGTCAAATAATTTTGGAGGATTCTATGCTAACATTAAGCTGCAGATTTTATACTATGGGAATTCACAGAACCTTTAAGATGCCAATGCCCAGCGTGAGTTCTTTGGGGTCCCCAAACGAAAGCAGGCAAAGCACAAAGTCATGCAGTTCATGTAAACATAAATATTCGGTAAACATAAAAAAACACTCAGCCCCACTCATAACTAAATAAATGCACAATAAAACAGGATAGGATTAGTCACATAGAAGATCAGCAAGCCTGAAAAAGCTTTACAACATCCACCATACTTGGGTGGGAACAGGTGATCTCCCAGAAGGTAGGAGGTGTAGACTCACAAACTGTTTAGAGACAGTGTCACTTAGGGATGATGCTCATTATCCTCCCCCCAGAAAAGTTTGGAGATGGGCATCCCAGGCTGTGTATCCACACTTCCACAGCCCCAGTAATTCAGACCCCGTCTGTCTTTCTGCTCTACCAGCCTTAGCGTGAAACTTTTATTATCATGTTCGCCTCATTATGACCTCATGGTTACCAGATGGCTGCTTGACCTCCAGTCTCAGGTTCACATTCCAGGTAAGAAGAAGGGAGCAGCAAGGTGGAAGAAGTGGTGCTTCCATCAGGAAATCAGTGCTTTCTCAGAAGCCTCCTGTAGGCTTCTACTTAGATCTGTGTCTCGAACTGGCCACCCTTAGATGCAAGAAAGGCTGGGAAGTATAGATTTTAAGCTTAGTACTTTGCCTCTTTGAACAAAATCAGATATTGGTTTACCTAATCTGGCTTTAGCCAACTCTTGGATCTCATTTTATAATTCTTCCCCTTGGCTTCTGTTCTTCAACCTCATTGATTACAACAGACAGTGTTAGTGCTCCGCTAATAATGTTCGATTATGTTAGATTGTTTCAGATACCCCCTTTTCCTTCATTGCTTGTGTTTTCCGGCTTTGGTATGCTTTTGCTTTCAACACCCAGTACCCATGGCTCTTTTTGGAGGGCAGGGCTGCCCTCAAGCTACTGGAGTCCACCTGCCTGCATGAAGTGTCTGAGCATTTACATCTCCCTGGTTTAGGGGTGGCCCTAAACCAAGGATTGATGGGAGTATGAAAGTCTTGGCAACCTTACCTTAGGTGGGGACAAACTCTAAGGCATAACTCATGCACCAGAGCTCCCTGTAGGATCAGGCTGAGCCTGCCCTCTGCAACATTCTGCCTGAAGTCACATCTTTGCTTGGAATCCTCTTCCCTGCCTTGCCTCCCCCATGCCCTTGCTGCTCACCCCTAAGGGAGCACTTAATAAGTCACTTGCACCTGAATCCTCATCCAAGAGTCTGCTCCTGGATTTCCCGACTTAAAACACTGGCCTTCTTGCTGTTCGTAGAATATGCCAAGCCTGCTCCTACCACAGGACCCTTGCATGCCATCAGGAATGCCTTCTCCCAGATATATGCATGGTTCAAAGCTTCGCTTTGGTCAGGTCTTTGCTCAAATATCATCTCATCAGTGATGACTTTCCTTAACCACACTACCTAAAATAGACCCCCCCTCCATCAATTTCTATCTCTTACCCTACTTTTCTTTATAATACTTATCACTACTTAACAATATATAATACATTTTGTTTATTATTTTTCTCCTCCAGTAGAATGTAAGTTCCAGGGCTATGAACTTTGTCTTTATTCTCCTCTATATACCCTGCACTAGGATTAATGCCTGCCAGAAGGCATGCCTCCAATATATTTGCTGATTGAATTAATGAATGAATTATAAGGAAGGATCTATGCAGCCTTAGGAATTAGAAAGTGATTTTCAGCTTTGAAAGGGGGATTTGAGAGAGCATTGGAGCTGTGTGTGGGGGGGGGGGTAGAAAAAAAGCGTTTCAGATTCCATAAACATTTATTGAGACTCTAAAGCTAAGTCAGGAGCCCCAAAGAAGCTCCTGGTCTCAAAGAGGGCCCAGCAACCCCCACAAACTGGTATTTATATGCACCATGGGGTCTCTATAGTGGCCTATGCACAGGGCTATACGAACAATCTCTTCTGTCTGGGGGCGTCCAGGACAACTTCCTTCTTGGAAGAGGCCACATTTGACATTAAAGAAAGAGTCCGTTTCTAGGAGGAGAAGGTGGGTTGCAGTTCCATTAGGAGGAATAGCATATGGGAAGGCATAAGACCCACGCCTGTCTGTGTGGATAAAACAGAGGGTTCCTGGGGAGAGCCATAGGGTACTGAGGGGCACGAGGTTGGAGAAGAGGGGCCAGGCAGCAAAGGACCTTGAACGTTTAGCTTTGTCCAGAAGGCAGTAGACAGCTGTGGGTAAGGTTTAACCTGGAGGAAGAACAAAAGGGAGAACAGTCAGAGCCAGGTTTCAGCAAGTTACCTCTGGTAGTGGCATGGACGGGGTGGAGAGGTAAACCCCATCCCTTCTGTCACCCGACCCCTCACAGCTCGAGGCGCAGAGCTGAGCTGTTGCCACCAGAGGGCGCTATGACCTAGGACACAGGCCTCCTGCGTTCCCTGATCCCTTGAGCCTTCAGACCCATGACCCTTCCAGCCGGGTCACCATGGCTGTGTGGCTGTCTGCACACAAAACCTTGGGAAATCTTCTGTATTACATCTTGTTATCTGACGCGGAGGAGCTGCTGCAGGTGCCATGGTATAAACAGGTGAGATCCTTGAATCTCTGTTTTAAACAGCCTTTCATTCGGTTCTGATGCATGATCAAGGTTGAGAATCACTGGTCTAAGAAAGCACTGCACACTGTGGTGGGTGACCTCAGAGGAGTGAGCCCAGCGTGCTGCGGAAGGGCCACGAGAGGCTTCCTGGAGGAGGTGTCCTAGGAGGAGTCAGGCAGGCAGAGAAGGGGAGAGAAAGGCATTCCAAGCAGAGAGAACAATTGTACCAAGGCTCCTACGAGGGAAGGCCTAGGCTCTTATTAGACTCTGGCAGGAAGGGGATTTACACAAAGGGGCTCAATCTTTGTCCCCCCATGTATGCTCCTGATTTCTCTCCAGGGGTCTCATGTTTTGAAAGATGTTCTCTTCCAAAAAGCTGCTCTAAATAATTAATCATTCATTCATTTCCTACTATTTATTAATCAATATATATAGCTCCAATCAGAGTTTCTGATTAGCATGAGATGTCCAGACTTCCTACCCTGAATTAATAATGATAGTAACTACCATTTGCCGAGGGCTCACTCCGGGCCAGGCTCAGTGCCAAGTGCTTTACCTGTGCTAACTCATTCCACGGCCACCATCATCCTCTGAGTGGGGGACTGTTATCACTCCCATTTCAGTGAAGAGGAAACTAACATGTGAGAGAGGCTAACTTGGCCAAAGGCCCACCAGGATATGATCTAACCTGGGTCAGCCCTCCTGCAGAGCGGGCTGGATCCAAATGCTTTCCTGTTCCTTGGGAGGAATGCAGTTCCAGCCTCAAAGAAAGATACCTGGCCCATCAGCGCATACAGTCTTCTCCCGAGCAAAGGCACAATTCCTGTTATGCATTTAGAAGTGCTAAAATAGCTCATGGTACCCATTTCTATCTTGAGAGCTCCCTAAGGTTCTGGGAGTCCAGGTCAGAATCACTGAGCTAGTCCAACGTTCTTGTTCTCTCCCAACACCCGAGGTAGAGATAAGAATATGGAACCCAAGGAGGGGCAGTGAAGTGGAGGCAGCCTTCCAGGACCTCCTCAAAGCATTCTCTGGTAACATGACACTAGAAAAGAGCTCACTGGTTCATGGGCCATTGTCCCCCATCTCTGCTGCCTGTCTCAGCCCCCCAGCTCTGCCGCCCTCCCTTGCTTCCTTCCTCCTCCAGCATCCTCTTAGTCCCTGCTCCGTGCCAGGCCCTGGGCATGGGGGATGCCAACACAAATAGGTACTTCATGCCAGCCTCTCAATCTCATGTGGTCTATGGCATGTTGGTGTTACCTGCTTTTCCCGAGCTGTGTCCATCACAAAGAGGGTTTGGGGGCAGATGTCTTGAGCAGCAACACCAGCTCTCTCCTCGCCCACTGGCTTTGCAGGACAGAATACAGTATAGCCTGTTCCACCTCCCAACTCCATCCCCACTCACCGCTCTGCCCTCTGTTCCTACGATGGGCAAGCTCCATGCCCCATGAGTTCTGCCTGAGATGTTTGGGGGCTGCTGGCTGCCTCCTCCCTTTTTCCCTTTGATAAATTGACTTTCTGTATCTGCCCTTTCTCCCTCTGGCCCTCCTGCCATTGATGGCTCACTGCTAATGTCTTTTCTCTCTTCTTTAGGTCCATTTGATAGCCAGACATCACCACCTGCCTGGTGGGCAAGTCCTCTCTGTCTATGTTTGTATTGATAAATTAGGTCCAGTTACCTTTGTTGTGCTGGCCCTGGGAATACAGACAACAGTGGGTTGTGGGGTCTGCCCTGGGGGAGCTCACAGTCTGGGGTGGATGTCATGACCACGCTGTGAAAGGCCAACCCAACAAAGTCACTTACTTTTTCAGGGTTTACCTTAATGCTAAGGGTATGCGCTTGGGCCACAATTATTATGCCCCAGCGAGTCCTGGGCAAACACAGGTGGCTTCTCTGGCTCTCTCAGGAAAAAGGGCAGTCCTTGCATATTCTAGCTCCAAAAGGAAGCCAGGGTTCTGGGGAGGAGTCTCTAAAGCCAGGAGAGGGAAACATGATCCAGCAGAAAGCCCTGCCTGTTAGCAGGTTGGGAGTCTATTCTCAGAGGCAGACTTTTAGTAATCAATTCACAAACACTGATATATTAAGCCAAAATGTCCGTCAAAATATTTTTAATAAAACTGTTTTCTAACATTGCTATAAAAGTATTATGTGCTCACTGAAAACATTTTAAGTGATACAGAAAATGTGTATTTCAATCTTTGCCTTCAATCTAAATCACTGTTAACACTTTAGTGTGTAAATTTTCAGGTATATAAAGTCACATATAATTATATATGTGTGTGTGTGTTATACAAATATATATGGAGAGAGATCAATTTAAAAATATAAATCAAAAAATTAATGGAACTTGAATATATATGTTACAATATATATTAGTGATATAATAATATTACATATGTAGATAATATATACGCTATTCAGCTGTTTTTTTTAAGATTTTATTTTTAAGTGATCTCTACACCCAACATGGAGCTCGAACCCACAACCCCAAGATCAAGAGTCGCACGCTCCACTGACCAAGCCAGCCAGGCACCCATCAACTTGCTTTTTTCTCAAAATAGAAAACTAAATTGTGGGCATCTTTCCATATTGGCATGTATAGATAGATTGTTCTCATTCTTTATCAGCTGTATAATATGGACATACCATAAATTCCTCAATCCTCTGCTGATACACATGCATTTCCAGTCTTTTGTTATTACAAACAATGCTGCAAAGAACTTCCTGTATATTTTTCTTTGGTCCCTCGTGCCAATATTTCTATAAAATAAACTCTCAAAGCCAGAGTTAACTAGATGAAAGTCCTAATATAAAGTCTTGAGAGAAATTGATGAATTTCTCTCCAAAACTAATGTGCCAATTTACATTTGCCCAGCGATCATGAGAGGGCCCACGGACACTCTGCCCCAACACTGGATGCCTTTTAATTTTTGCCAATCTGATGTATGAAAAATATCATCACCTTGTTGTTTTCTCTCAGATCAGTTTTTTGTGGAGTCAAGCCTCTCTTCCTGTGCGTTTTGGCCGTTTGAATATAATTTTCTATAAAATGTATTTTCCTATGTTATTTGCTTATTTTTCTTACTCATCTTTTTCTTTCTTACTTTTCTTCCTTTGTACTTTTTTAAAATGCTGCGTTGTGAGAGTTTGTTGCAAATCAGCTTCTCAGTCCACCTCTGTCATGTGGAAAGGAAATAAATATTTTCTTCAGTTTAGTGTGTCATTTGCTTTGTGTATGCCTTTTTCCCCTTATAGAAGTTTAAAAATACTTATGTAGTCAGAGCTGCCCATCTTTTTCTTGATAATTCCCAGGATTTGTGTCACATTTTAGAAAGATGTTCTCTACTCCATGATTAGAAAAGCAAATATTCTCTGATAGTTTCTTCTATTATTTCTATGGTTTGGGTTGTCATTTTACATTTTGGATTCATCTGGAATTTATTATGGTGTATGCAATGAGTTAGGGGCACAGCTAGATTTTTTCCAAATGACCCATCCATTGCCCTTAAATGTAATATCCTGTCACATGTGTGAAATGCCACCTTTATCGTATACCAAATTTCCTTATATGTTTAGGTCTGGCTGTGGCTTCTATCCCCCTCCATTTATCTCTCCATCAGTTTCTGAGCCAGTTACACACTTTAATTCTTGCAACTTTTAATACACTCATACTCTTTTCTGAGCCCTTTCTCTAAGACTTTACCAAATCGCTGGTAAGCTTGCACATGTTTTCCCTGGCTGTATTAGCGTCTTTAGGATGAGGTCAAACTGTCCCTTCCAGGTGACTCTGCATCTCTCTGATGATGTTCATTCATTCATTCATGAGCACCGGCCTGCCAGGGGCCGCGGTGGGATTAAGAGAGACAGAGGGAAGAACACAGGCGTGGGCCCTGCCTCATGGACTCATTTTAGCCGTTAACCCTCAAGGCCACCATGACTTCAATGATTTCTGATTCCTGAGTTCCAGGGGGTGCTTCATGGTCAGCCCAGGGATCCTCCCAGAAGCCAGGCCCAGACCTGGTTGCTTTTGGATGCCCCGGACCCATGGCTCAGCCAAGGCCTGTGGTAACAGGGCCATAAAAGTTGGATTTTAAATAAACCTGGCTTCCTCTCTAGCATTGTTAGAGGGATCCTTATCCAGTTCACTTTGTTCCCATCAGATAAGAAAGGGACAAAGCAGATGGTGTTGTGGGGAACTATGGTGTGGCCATGAGCTTTCCGAAATGGATTTTTGGGTGGTGGGGGTTGTTGGGAAACAGAAGAAACTGAAAAGACTGACTTAGCTAGAAATTATCTTTGAATCCTGGCAGTGAGAAGGCAGCATGGGGTCAATCTAGCCGTGTGACCTTGAACATGTCATTTAGCATCTCCGGGCTCCATCTCACAAACTCTCAAGGTCAATGGACAGGTGCTGGGCCGAGATCTTTGCTCAGATGGTTTTTCTGACCCTCAGAACATCTTTGTTGGGTAGCATCCTTACACTCAGTTTATGCCCAGAAACCCAAGGCTCAAAAGGGAAACTGAGGTGCCTGAAGCCACTCATTTAGAAGGAGCAGAGTTGGGATGCAAAGGGATTTGATTCTGAAGCCCTCACCCTTTCTGTTTGAGGAGATTGTCCAACTCCCCTCCCACCCTGGCTCAGGGTGCCCTGCGGTGCCACGGGCACTTCTAAGGAGGGCAGGGAGGAGGGACTGGCCCCACCGGAAGTCAGGACTTACTATGAAGCTGGACTCTGAAAGCCATCGGGACAGATGGGCCGGTAAGAAGGAACAGAGAGAAGCAGAACCAGACCTGCACAAGTACGGGACTTTGGTGTGCGGACTTCGGTCTGGTCCACGGTGAACAAAAGGAAGAGGGCACAATAAACAGAGCTGGGAAAAAATGACTTCACGCATAGAAAAAGGTCAGCTCTCCATGGATTAGGGGCTTGCATTTCACAAAGAAGACTTTAAAACTCCTAGTAGAAAATAGACGTAAATATCTTCTAGAGTTTGGGGTAGAGAAAGATTTCTTAAATAAGGCCCCAAATGCATTTACCACAAAATAAGAGAGTGATAAACTTGACTGTATTAAAATGAAGAATTTGTGGGCACCTGGGTGGCTCAGTTGGTTGAGCGACTGCCTTCGGCTCAGGTCATGATCCTGGAGTCCCAGGATCGAGTCCCACATCGGGCTCCCTGCTCAGCGGGGAGTCTGCTTCTCCCTCTGACCCTCCCCCCTTCTCATGTGCTCTCTCTCTCTCATTCTCTCTCTCAAATAAATAAATAAAATCTTAAAAATAAAAAAATAAAAAAATAAAAAAATAAAATGAAGAATTTGTGTTCAACAAAAGCCACCTTACAGGAAGTGGAAAAACAAATGATGAGGCAGGAGGAGAAAATCTCAATACACAGAAGCAACAAGGGAATAATATGAAGAATATATAAAGAACTACAAATAAGTAAGAACAAAAACAACAACAAAGCAGAAAAACAGAAAAAGACTCTGAGCACAATATTTCAGAGAGGAAGAAACACAGAGAGACAGTCAGTATGAAGGGACAAATGTTGTTAGTGATCAGGAAAATGCAAATCGAAGCCTCAGCAAAACACCATTCTACATCCATTCAGTTTGCAATAGTTAAGAGTCCAATAATACCAAGGGCACCTGGGTGGCTCAGTTGGTTAAGCATCTGTCTTCGGCTCAGGTCATGATCCCCGGGGTCCTGGGATCGAGTCCCGCATCAGGCTCCTTGCTCAGCAGGGAGTCAGCTTGTCCCTCTCCCCCTCCCCCTACTCATGCTCTCTCGCTCTCTCTCTCTCAAATAAATAAAAATAAATCTTTTAAAAAAATAGTCTGACAGGGCGCCTGCGTGGCTCAGATGGTTAAGCGTCTGCCTTCAGCTCAGGTCATGATCCCAGGGTCCTGGGATCGAGTCCCACATCAGGCTCCCTGCTCAGTGCAGAGCCTGCTTCTCCCTCTCCCTCTGGCATTCCCTCTGCTTGTGCTTTTCTGTCTATCTCTCTGTCAAATAAATAAATAAATTCTTAAAAAAAAAAGAGTCTGAATATACCAAGTGTCAGAAAGGGTGTGGATCCCTAGGATCTTTGGTACATCATTGGCAGGCGTGTATATGGGCGAAACCACTCCGGGGAAAGTCTGGCATTATCTTCTGAAGCCGAGCATCCACGTAGCTTCTGACCCGGCAGCTGCGCCGTTACCCCTGTAATAGCAGGGCTGCCCATGTAGTAAAAGCTGGAAACCAGCTGGGATCCATTGCATTCCTTATTCATAATTGTTCATTCCTTTTCACCCTTGCCAAGTCTCCCTGTTGGCAGATTCTTTCCCAGCAGAGCTGCAGCCGACCCTCAGCCTCCCAGAATGAGGACTAGAAATAACTGGGTGCTAGAAACCATTGAAATATTGGAGTTATTTGTTCCTGCAGGAAATGATGAAAAATGTCCATTTCAAATGCCCATCAACGGGAGAGTGATGAATAGACTGTGATATGCTCACACGTGGTCTACAATAGGCAGCAGGCAAAGTGAATCAGCTCCAGGGACATGCCTCAAATATCAATTAATTTTACCAATCTAACACTAAGCAGGAAAAGTAAATCTCCAAGGATTACATACAAGATGATATCCTTTCATAAAGTTAAAAATGACTAACATTAAAAGGATTCTTTAAAGGAATACATACAGGTGCAATCAATTATATAAAAAATGGAAAATGGGATTGATGAGCACAGGATCCAGGGAGATTGGTCCCTCACTGTGGGGGGTAGAGCTAGCTTATCCCAGCAGAGCAGACTCAGTGCCTTAGGTCCATAGTATTTGTAGGACCCATCAGAATGTTTTAATTTCTTTTAAATCAGAAGCAGAGGTCAAAGGAAATGTTTTAAAGTATAATATTAATATGTTCTTTATACCAATGCAATATATTATAAACATAAGTATTTGCGTGTGTGTGTGTGTAAGAAGATGTGCACAAAGGCAGAAACATCCAGATCCATGAAAGTCAAAATGTGATACTGGGTCAGACAAAGGATGGGATGGGGAAATTTAAGTTACTTGTAGATGATAGCCAATGTGCTAGCTTTGGTTTTGGGTAACATGTTACGTTATTATAAATAACTAAACCACATGTAATATACATGGACCAATATTAAGAGTGTACCATAGAGGCGCCTGGGTGGCTCATTCGGTTAGGCGTCTGCCTTCGGCTCAGGTTATGATCTCAGGGTCCTGGGATCAAGCCCCGCATCGGGCTCCCTGCTCAGTGGGGGGTCTGCTTCCCCCTCCACTGCTCCCCCCTGCTTGTTCCCTCTCTCTCTTTCTCAAATAAATAAATAAAATCTTTAAAAATAAATAAATACATAAATAAATAAAAATTTAAAAATTTTTGAAAAGAGTGTAACATAAACCAAAGATTATGATCATTTATTTCTGTACACCTAGGACCCCTTCGAAAAACAGCAAAGACACTAAATGTTGAATTTGTAAACACTTTCACACACAATTTTTTTCAAAATTTTTACTTAGAGATTTGAGCTTGCTTCTGTGACCATGAATTTTTAGATCAGATTTTGTATTTGCAACAACTACACAAAATTCCCGATCAACACTTTCAAATAATTACCTCTACAAATTACTAGCACTGCTTTTTTGCAACCATAACTGAAATTTTATTTAAAGGATTTAACAGCCCTTCCTTTTCCGTCATTGATGAACAAAATGGCTTGAAATGGTGTAAATGGGCTTTGCATTCAACAGGATTTTGCAGTATCAAGTATTTCAAACTACTAATGAGGCTCTCATCTGCAGAATGTTCCTCGTTAGAGCCCCCACCCTGAAGCTTCCCTGGACACCATCCAGAGAACTCAGCCACCGGGGATAGATCCAGATAGTGCGGAAGCCTGAGCTCTACACAATTTGGGGAGAGGAGCTCTTTAAGGTAAAGATTATGAAATTAGAGGTGTAAAATTAGGTCTGAACAGGGGATTGCGTGATTGGGCCCAATTCTTCACCCCTCCTTGTGTATACATTTCTGCCATGAGACCTTGCAGGTCTGGTCACCAAAGAGCAGAGCGTATTTCCAGGGTTCTTGAGGTTGGGCTTGGTCACATGACCTGTTTTAACCAATGGAGTGGAAATGACAGTATGCCATTTCTGAGGCTGGGGCTTGCTGTCTTGCTTGCCATCACAAGGACATTCCCTGGGGCACCTGGGTGGCTCAGCTGGTTAAGCATCTGCCTTTGGCTCAGGTCATGATCCCTGGGTCCAGGGTTCGGGCTCCCCGCTCAGCAGGGAGTCTGCTTCTCCCTCTACCCCTTCCCCAGCTCATGCTCTTTCTCTCACTCTTTTTCTCTCTCTCTGAAATAAATAAAATCTCTAAAAAAAAAAAAAAAAAAAGGATATTCCCTGATTAGCACACTAGTCCCAGGGGGAATAGGAGACCCTTGGAGCAGAGCCATCCCCCTGAGCCTGTCCCAGATCATCTGACTCCCAGCTGCTCTAGCCTAAAGGTGGGGGGCCCCAACGGATCTGCAGAACTATGCAAATAAATAATTACTGTTGTAAGCCACTGAGTTTGGGGGTACTATTAACAGTATCACAACCATAGCTAATGACTTTAGGTGCAAGAAGATTTATTTGTAATGAGAGAATAAACCACAACAGATTATAAGATTTTAGCAGCTGACAAATAGCTCAAAAGTCACAGAATCCAGAAAAGTACATAACATTTTTTTTAATTGCCCATCTGACATCCCTTTCTGGTTTTCTACTTCTGGGGCCACATTTTCTTTGGTTGCCTCTTCAGGCTCAGGACAACAATTTTGTAAGTTTGTGTTTCTATACAGAGAAGAAAGGGACAATTCAGCTTTCCCTCCAGCATGGTTTCTTTTCCAGCATGGAAAAAAATCTATTGATAATTCAGAAAACTTTCTTCCCATTTCACAACTTGCTATTAGTCACATTGTGTACATTTTCAGGATTGTTCTCAAACTCAGGAAAACCTCTGTCAGGTTTCTTTCAGAACCCCTTACGTCTTCTTGTGCAATGACTAATCCTAAATCTTCCATTAATTGATGAAACTCATCAGTCAGTTTGTCATCCACGTCCTCTTATCGGGGTGCATTATACCTTTTACGTTCTCCTAGTCAGTTCAGTAATTTGTGTCGAGTCCACAAAAAAATGTCAGTATTTTTTCTAATGTGTCCACGTGATCCACTCCTTTGTATGAAGTGGATCATGAAAGACTCCATGAGCCTCTGTGCACCTGCTTTTCACATTTACCCACCCTTCCTAGGGAGGTACTGCTTTTGGAATGACTGGAAAATTTTTTTTAATTTTTTTAAAGATTTTATTTATTCATTTGGGGGGGAGGGGCAGAGAGGGAGGGAGAAGCAGACTCCCCCCTGAGCTGGGCTCAATCTCAGGACCCCAGGATCATGACCTGAGCCCAAGGCAGACGCTTAACCAACTGAGCCACCCAGGCACCCAAGGAAATTTTTTGGTTACAGTTTTCTTCATTGATTTCGTGGTTCATCTTTATGGCTTTAATTTCATACATTTTAAATATTTATGTCAGTTACTTAATAATATACATTTAAAGATGACAAAAAATATGAAGGTAGCCTTCCATATATTTTCAAATCAGAAATCTGTGATTTCTCAATGGTTTTATTGACACTCAACTGCCTCTCCCTCAGACAGACTCAAATGCATCTCCACTCAACTCAGAGAGCTCTCCTTGTCCCTTTCCAATCTGCGATCCTCCCTTATCTTTATAGCTGTTGACCTGAGATTACTTATATGCTGATGTTTGTTTTCTGTGTCCCCCCCGACAGAAGCTAAGGGATTTTTATATTCATTATACCCCTAATCTCTAGAACATTGGTAAATAAATAAACAAGTAAATATTTGTTGAATGATTGAGTGAGTGAGTGAATCTCCTAAGTGACGCCAGAGCATGTCTGCCCTGTGGCTTCTGTCTAGATACTTCACTCACTTCCAGGGTTGGTCAAAGCCCCCACCCGCTGGGAGCCTGCTTTCGTCTAAACCCCTCCCCATGCACATCTCTGTACTCAAACATCTCCATCTGCAGCCTCTTTTCCATAAAAAAAAAAAAAAAAGATCCCCTCAACCCAAAGTCTCTGTTCGATTAATAATTACCTGCCTTTATATTCTTTGATTTGGCATAATGTATTAATTTTACTCCCCTTAAACTGCTAACCCCTTTGCACCATCAAACTCAGTCTGGGCTCATCATGTCCATCTGTGTGTGAGCAGGTTGGTCTTCCGTTCCCCGGTTGGTCAGACCGAGAATCTAGAGGCATCTCTGCCCCTTGTCTCTTCCCCTTGCTCCCACTTAGGCGCCCCTTCCTGTCCACTCTTTGATCTCCGAGCCGCTCCCTGACGCATGCACCTCTCCTCCCCCACAGCCTGCACCCCAGTCTAAGTGCCAGAGACAAGTGTCCCGCTGAGGTCCTCCACCACACTCTGGAATGGTCTGTTGAGATGTCAGTGCCATCACTGCCCTAATCAAAGCCTCCAAAGATTCCCCAAAGCTCCTGGGATGGAGCCCCAGGGCCAGACGTGACCCACCCCCAACTCCGCAAACTCATCTCTATCTCTGCCCCCTGCTCTCTGTGCTTCCATTTCCCTGGCCTTCTCGGAGTCCCACCAAAATGCTAAGCTTCCTCCTGACTCTGCGTCTCTGCACATGCTGTTCCCTCTGCATGGAACGCCCATTATTTCCCACTTGGCCTGACATCTCCTGCCCATCCCCAGTCTTGGCTTAAATGTCATGTCCTCTGGAAGCCTTCCCTGACCCTCTGGACAAGTCCGGGCCATCTGTTTTATACCCCCATTGTGCACTGTTCTTTTCTTTCTCGATAAATCTCAAAAACAGTTATTTGTACAATTCATTTTTCAATGTCTGTCTTCCCTATATTCAGCAAGCTCTGTGAGGCAAAAAACATGTATTACGATAACAATAGCTAACATATATACAGGCCTTACTCTATGCTGGGTGATATTCTAAGTATTTTGCATTTATCATCTCATTTAATCCTCACAGTAACCCCTTAACATAGATCTATATCTTTCCCGGGTTTAGGAATGAAACCGGCTCAGAGATGCACCATTAGTAAATGGTGGAATCAGGATTTAAACCCAAGCTGTATGCTTTTTCCCACTTCCCTTGCTGCCTTCCACATCTGCTTTGGTTCCCATTATATCCCCAGCACTCAGCATGGGACACATAATAGAAGTTTCGTAAATATTGGCCAAATTTATGAATAAACATGCATTCGCCGAGCACCTACTAAGTGCAAAACACTGTGGAGAAATTAAAAATATGGATCCCACCCTCGCTGAGCTTTAGCTCTAAAAGTGTAAGGAAAAGAGAGATTTTTCTCGACAGGAGCATGTAGAAGAAGTTCTTAGAGGAGATGTTTTTGAGTTCCTCAGAGAACAGAGGACAGATAACAGGATGCAAGCAGGCTGGTGGGCAGGGGAAGGGGGAGCAGGCAGGCAGACACTGGGGAGTTGGGGGTGGGAGCGAGCAGCCTGGTAGGGGCACCCACGTGCTGGGGTAGGAGGGCAAGGGAAGGGGCCTGTGCACAAAGCTACGGGCGCCCCAAGGAGGGGCTTACCCTACCAGACCAAGGAGAGGTCTCCAATCTGGGCCTCCAAGGATTAGTAACTGTGTGCTGGGGAGGAAGCCTTTGTGGGAAGAGAGACCCACCTACGCAGAGCATGCAGGCAGGAAATCGCAAAGGGTGTTCAGGAAATACAAGCATGTTCTGTGAGATATTAATAGGGTTTCACAGTCAAACTCACTTGGAAAATTCTGGATTGAACAAGGTTAAACAGATTTTTTTCCTGAAAGCTTTCTCAGAACCCTTAATATATTAAAGTGAATCGGGTCTGCAAGACAGGGATGCACGTGCAACAGCTCTGAAAATGGCTGTAGACTCGCTTATGAACTTGACACCACATTAGTTATAAAGAGATGGCAGAGGTGGGTGGGGGGATGGGGTAACTGGGGGATGGGCATTAAAGAGGGCACGTGATGGGATGGGCACTGGGTGTTCTATGCAACCGATGAATCACTGACCTCTACCTCTGAAACTAATAATACACTGTATGTTAATTAATTGAATTAAAATAAAATTTAAAAAAATAAAATAAAGAGATGGCAGAAAAGGGGGCAGGTAGAATAGCCTGGGGTATCCCAGATGCCAAGCTGGGGAGTTTTGACCCTAAATGAGAGGCCATGAGAAGAGTGGAAGATTGTGTATCAGGGCTGTCCTCCAACCATGGCTGAGGGGTGGGAGGCTGTCTCTGATGCTCGCGTGGGGAATGGATCTAAGGAAAGAGGGAAACGAACATTCCTTGTCCACTCACCACATTCCAGCCCCTGTGCTCACGCTTGCCACATACACGTGCATCTAATCTTTCCAACTCTGCGAAGCTACGTGCTGTTTGCCCTACTTTGAAATTGAGGGAACTGAGTCTCAGAGAGGTCATCGAACCCTCTGCCCACACCTAGTGAGCCAGGGAGCACAAGGGGGAGCCTGAGCTGCGGCGGGAATCCCTGGGGTGCGGCTGAGGCCTCCAGCACTACGGCCTCTCCCAGGACCCACACCGGAGCTATGTGCCACCAACCTGCGGGTGGCCAGGCCAGCTCACAGCCTCTCTCTGGGCCTCCCTTACCTCAGGCGTCAGCACAATGATTGCTGCCCTTCCCCTCAGCCCTGAATGCCCTCCCAGGGTGCTGCCTTGCAGGACCCCGGCTCTGGCCCTCGGTCACGGAATTTGGGAACCGGCTATCATATACCCGATGAACCAGCCTCACAACAACTCCACACTGTTACCAAGCGCTGTCCTTAGAGTTGCCACGTGTTCTCTGCGAGGCAGAATCTACCGTGGGCCCATGTTTCCAGTATGGAGCCTTGCCCCAGGTCCCGCCCTGGCTGGGATGTGAAGGTCCATCTCCACCCACAGCCCAGCACCTGCCCACTCTGGTTTTGCTGCCACCCATATAAGCCCACAGGCTCAGGGCTGGGCCCGGGGCCTCCAGAGCGGGGACAGTGGGGGGTGGGGGATGGTGGCATTCCTGGTTCTGCCACCTGCTGGCCGTGTTACACCACCCTGAACCTCGGCCCTGTCACCTGCCCTAATAACATTCATCCCGTGGAGCTGCTGGGAGCATGAACATTCCCCTCAAAACCTGCCCCTTCTCATGCTCACTTATGCTCACTCCCAATCCAGAAACAAGGAATGGAGTGATTTCCTACAGTCCCTGAACTCTGGTGTTAGCAGTGTGATGTTTCGTGTGTCTTTATATGGGCTTCGTGATAATGGCAATGACTAGCATTTGTTAAGTATATCATACGCTCTAGGAACATTTCTGAGTGGTTTATAGACCACAGCTATTATGGACCAGAGCCAGGACTTGAACCCAGACTATCTGACTCCGAGGCCAGGCCAACCACTCCATATTTTGTTCGGTATAAATCTTTGTGGATTAGACTGTGAGCCTCCAGGGGTCACGAACCTGGCTTCTGCAGGATCCAGGAGCCAGCTCAGGCCCAGCCCTGCGTGAGTTTCAATAAATTCATTCATTGACTCACATATTCATTCATTCAACAAGTATCTATTGAGCACCTTTGATAGGCCAGGCGCTGTTCTAGGAGCTGGGAATAAAGCAATGAAGAAGGTAGAAAAGCCCCCTGTTCCCATGGCAACGACATCCTAGTGGGGATCCAGGCACTAAAGAAAGAAACAAATGCACACGCAGGAAGAATATCAGCCAGTGACTCGGGTTACATGGCGCCCAGTGACAGGGTGACTGCTTTGCTGGGTGATCAGGCAAGACCTCTGTAAGGAGTTGACCTATGAACTAAGACCGGAATCCTAAGAGGAAACCAGCCACCTGAACATCAGGGGAAGAGCATCCAGACAGAGGCCCTGGTGTGGGAACAAGCTGGGCGTGTTTGGGGGGCAGAGGGGACCCACTGTAGCTGGAGTCGGTGAAGGGAGACCAGACCACATCATGGAAGCTTCCTCAGCTGGAGGGAGAGGGTTTATTATTTTTTATAATTTATTGTTTTTTCAAAATGGGATAAAAGCAGCTAGGGAGTTTTAAACAGGAAAATGACACATTCTGACTTTTTTAAATTAATAGGCTTTATTTTTTTTAAGATTTTATTTATTTATTTATATGACAGAGAGAGAGAGAGCACAAGCACAAGCAGGGGGAGGGGCAGACAGAGGGAGAGGGAGAAGCAGGTCTCCTGCTGAGCAGGGCCTCCAATGTGGGGCTCGATCCCAGGACCCTGGGATCATGACCTGAGTTGAAGGCAGACGTTTAACCACTGAGCCACCTAGGCACCCCAATAGGCTTTATTTTTTAAAGTAGTTCTAGGTTTTAGGTTTAGAGTAGTTTTAGAAAAATTAAGGGGAAAGTACAGAGAATTCCCATATACCCTCTCGCCCCCAACACACACACACACACAATTTCCCCTATTATTAACATCATGCATTGGTGTGATACATTTGATGCAATTAGTGAGCCAATATTAAGCCGTAAATCCACAGTTTACATTAAGGCTCGCTCTGTGTGGCACAAATGTGTGATGAACGACATGTATCCACCATTACAGTATTCTATAGAATAATTTCACTGCCCGAAAAATCACCTGCACTCTCCACATTCCTCCTTCCCTCCCCGTGAAATCCCTGGAAACCACTGAGCTTCTTATTGTCTCCATAGTTCTGCCTTTTCCAGAACATCATGTAGTTGGAATCATACAGTATGCAGTCTCTGGTTTCTTTTGCTTGATCTGACTTTTTACTTTTTTCCTTTTTTGAGAGAGAGAGAGAAAGCACGTGCGCACCCAAGTGGGTCAGGGGAGGGGGCAGAGGGAGAGAGAGAATCTTAAGCAGACTCCTGCCCAGCGCAGAGCCCCACGCAGGGCTCAATCTCACAACCCTGAGATACTCCCTCAGCCAAAATCAAGAGCCAGAGGCTTAACCAACTGAGCCACCCAGGCGCCCATTGGTCTGACTTTTATTTAAAAGATCCCATTGGCTGGTTTGTAGAGAACAGATTGGAAGGGGACAAAAGAACAGCAAGCAGGCTGGTCAGGAGACAAAGCAGTTGTCGGGGCTCAGAAGAGCGGGTGCCCAGGCTGGTGGGGCGAAGTGGACGGCCTCAGACACCTGTCCTGTGCTGTCGGATCTGCAGGCAGACTGGCTGCAGAGGGAGGTCGGGGGAGAACAGGCGGATGGCTCCACCGCAGGGTTAGACAGGGTCCGAGAGACAGCGGTGGTAAAAAAGTTTTCGTAGATACAGCTGTGGGGTTTTTATTTACATAAGTAAATAAGGATTTTTCTCTTAGAATTGAAGAAGCAGGTCCAGAGAGCTCTCCGGGTGTGCTTAGGATCACACGAAAGCAGGTCTCCCGTGGATGGCAGCCCTCCAGCCTCTTCCTCCAGAGCTCCGCCATCGGCTGCCGGCTGCCAGCTCCCGGTCCCTCTAGTGCCTTCATTAAGTATTTGCTCTTCTCTGGTGGTCGTTTTGTTACATAATCGATAAACCGCTAACAGAAGTAAAAGGCTTCCAGATTTATACACTGCTGAGTCCCTGCCTGGAAAACCTTCCCCTTGGCCCTCCTTAAAACCCTCTTGGCTTCTCATTGCACCTGGGGGGAAAATACCCACTTGGAATTGAATCTCAGCAAAACTGCTTGTTAACTTATCCTGACCCCTGAATTACTTCAGCTTATTTTAGTTTCAAGTAGCTACCTTAAGTCCAAAAAAATTTTTTAAAAAGTGGAGGAAGGGGGGTTGATGGATTTCTTGGGAGGTGCTGATGCCCTGCCGGGTAGTATTGGCCATCTGTCCCCAGTAATCCCATAACTCAATCACAGCACTTCTCTCTTTCCACAATTTCTTGACATGCGTCTCCCTTTCACTGGACAGTGGGCTCTTCAAGGACGTGGCCTCAACTTAGCTTGGCATGCTGCAACAGAGGTCCCTCCTTTGCCATCCTCCCTGCTTCTACATTATCTTGAATTTTTAGCTAGGCTCATGGTCTCCCAAAGTAATGCCATGTCCCAGTCTGCTTTGCAGCTTGGGGTGACCACGTGACAAAGTTTTGACCAATGCATAAGGATGGAGGTTGTATGAGCAACTGCCAGTCATCCCTTTCTTGCTCTCCCCTGCCCATCCTCATCCTGCGGGCGGCAGGTGAACGGGGTGGCGTGTCCTATGGGACCACCTGGAAAGGGACAACTTCCTAGGAATGACAGCGTTATCAGACAGAGAGATCCGGGGACATCGGGGACCATATCAGCTTTAAACTGCTTGCCCCAAGAATATTCTGAAAGGCAATAACCTCTTTTCTCTGTAGGCCTTCCTGCTGACATAATCCTAATATCATCCACATAGCCATGCTTAACACGGTGACTGACATTTAGCAAGTGCTCAATAAACTATGGTTGATTCATTAAATCCATTGCAAAAGATAAGAAACCCTTGATTCCAGTATTTAACACATCAACTGTTTGCATGTTCTCTTTCAACTCTTCTCTACACACAGGTGATAGCTTTAATAGAGGTATACTTAGAGCAGAAATAGAATTTTATACCCAGCCTTTTCCCCTCAACAGTAACTGTCAGATTATCGTCGTTTTAAAGAGATCAACCATAATTAACTAAATCACTCCCTTATTGCTTGATACATACATTTTTTCATTTCTTTTTTTTGTAATAACTGATAATGCTGCAAGGAAGTTGCTTATGACTCTCATTTTTGCCCATTATTTTTGACAGATTTCTTGTTGCCTTTTCTAATATCTTAGGACACCCTCGACCTTCACCAGCCACTCTCGAGCTTTATAATTTCCAGTTCACTTCTGAATGATGGTCACCATGAGGCTAATAACTGTAATAGCAACAGGTGCATTGCTGACCCCCGGATTACGTAACTGCGCCATGCCGGCCCCCGGTCCTGTGTCTGTATCCGCATGTCCGTATAGACTTTATCTCGTACTTGCCACCTGCCAGGCAAGGTGGCAAAAAGCACAAATCCCAGAGTTAGACTGGATTCAAATCTCGACAACACTGCTTCCTGTGAGACCTCAGGGAAACCACCTAACCTCTCTGTGCCTCCATCTCCTCATCTATAAAATAGACATAGCAACCGGGGGTTGCTGCGACCATCAGGTGAGCGAACAGTAACAGCCAGCGTTTCTTGAGTGCTTCCTAGGTGACAGCGCGGTGCTAAAGGCTTTGCGGGGATGACCCCATCAGTTCCTTGCCAGAGTGCAGGAGGGACATGTCTCCACCCCCATTTTGCAGACGAGGCACCTGAAGCTCAGAGCGCAGACACACCGCACGGAGCTGAGCGACTCACATGGTCAGTCTTTGGCCTCAAAGCCCCGAGTTCCTTCTGAAAGGATTCTTCTCTTTCCTGTGCCCATGGAGCCAGAGCCAAAGCCCCCCAAAGCCCGACTTCTGCAGCACAGTCCTCCACCTTTCCCCACCGCATCCCACAACACACAGCCTTCTTCTCAGACCTGCTGAGCCATCCATTGTCCTTCCCACAGTTGCCGTTGAAGCACGGGATGCCCCAGAGGCTCAGTTAGGAGCTGTAACTGCTTATCAAGCCCTCCCTCTGGCCAGCCCCTGTGCTTGGTGCTTTATGCCATTATCTCATTTAATCCTCAAAACAATCCTAGGACATAGGCGCTGTCATCCCTACTTTATCACCCAGGCCCAGGCTGGTAAAGCAAATTGCCTGGTGTCCCAGGGCTATTGCATTTAAGAGCTGAGGGTCGCAGCCAGGCAGGGAAATGTGAACCTGGCATCTTGCTGTCCTCACGCACCAGCCTCGCCTGGGACAGTGGTTTCCATGGGACGGGGAAGGTGCGATGATCCCGTGTTGTCACTGCCTACCCCAGAGCAGCCATGCAGAGGGCGGTAGCCCAGTGCCCACCGGGCGCCCCTGGCCTCTCAAGGCCTGAGGCACAAAGCAGGGACGGGATCCAAGACAGAGTTGTTGGACGAGCTTTGGGCGCCAGCCCTGAAATAGCCCAGCTCTGCAGCTCCTGGTCTGGGAGGCGGCAGGCAGCTCCCGGAATAGCTCTTTCCTACTGCAAGGTGACCTAGTTAGCAGGCGCCTCTTGTCACGTGAGGCTGGCTGAGTGAGACATTCACCTGCCTCTCTTGACACGGAGAAGGCCCAACCCAGCACTTTCCTCTCCCCCTTCCCCCCAGGGCTGCTCCGCGCCTCTCCCCCTCCCCATCCTGGAAGTCTGGGAGTGCGTAATAATACACAGGGCATGGGGCTGCGAGGCCTCAAAACATGTTCACAAACATCATCATGCTTCCTTTGCATAGCAGACAGAGAGGGGGGACTTATTATCATCCCATGTCACGGGGGAGGAAATGAAGGCACAGAGAAGATAACATGAGCAAGGACACACAGCTGGGAGGAGGCAAAGCCAGGATCTGCCTGACACCAAGACCAGTGTTCTTGCAGTATCCTGAGCGTCCCCGGTTGCAGTCTCCTCTCTGAGGAGCCCCGGTAACTGCACCTGCCCCCCACCCCAGCTGCCTCCTGGGATGGGTCTCCGAACACCTGTGGCAGAGTGGGCTGCAGCAGTTGAGACCAAAGACTCGGAGGTCCACCAGACCAGGGGTGGGGCCGGGGGTGGCATTTCAGAATTTAGCAGCACTGTAACCTCAGGCAAGTTGCTTTACCTCTCTGAGACTCAGCTTCTCAATCTGTAAGATGGGAACAAATATCACGCCTGCATGCTGGGATTGTTACAAAGATTCAGTGAGATAGTCTATGTAAAGTGCCCAGCAGGCTCCTTGTATTCTGCATGGTCTTGATAAAGAAGCTATTCTTGTTACTTTCTATTACCCCTGACATCTTGAATTTAACCGAAAAAGGAAAAGTTGAAGATTGGTTAGTGCCAGTGAAGAGTTACTATAGTGAAGGACTTTATGGCTTTTCCCAAGCCCTCCTGCCACAGGCCTGGGAGAAACATTTGTATTTCCAATAATACGACCCTAGGATATGGCAACTTTTCCAAAGCCTTGGGCCCTGGCTCTCCGGACGACTTGAGTGGCCCTTGGGCAAGGGTGTTGGTTAGAGTGAGGTCTGTCCCTGACTCTCATGGTAGAAACCCACCGAAGGAGGGGAGAGAGAAGTGGTGGGGGGGGCCCCTCCTTGGATACCCCCATCCCAGGCAGCCACCTGCGTGTGTGCTCGCTACTCTGCCCCTCACCCCAGCAAGGCACGCAGAGAAGGGCAGGGTGCGTGCCCCAGTGGTCCCGGGAACACAGGGTCCCTGGGGCAGAGAAGCTGGGGAAGGAGATCAGGGGCAGGCCTGAAGGGCCCTGAATACCTAACCAAATTACCTCAGAGGAGAAGCGGCTATAGGACTGGAGCTGGGTTGTGGGGTCAGATGCTGTCCCTTCAAATCCTCCCCCCGCTCCTTAAATGGGAGGCCACAGATGAGTTGCTGAACCTCTCCAAGCCTCATTTTACCCATCTGTAAAAATTGGGCATTCTATGAACCTCACAGGGATGGGGAGGCGGCAAGGATTGGATGAGTCACCCACAAGTTCGAGAATCTGAACTTACAAGTCTAGGTAATTAAGTCCCAAGACCAGAGGTACCATCCTAGGATTTTGGAAGGAGAGATGGTTGCACTCTGGAGGAAATGAGGAAGGCTTCCGGATGATGGCTAGTCTCACACTGGGTCCTGGAATCCAAGCAGGATAGAGGCAGATGGAGAGGCTTGGAGAGGGCATGTCAGGCCGAAGACCAGTGGGACGAAGCCCGGAGGTAGGCATGGACAGGACCCGATGACAGAACAACAGCTCCCCATGGCACTCGGAGGAAGATTTAAACTCTTCCCTGTGGCCACCCTCCCTCGGTCCCCACCCTGCCCCACCTCAGCAGCTGCCTGCTGGCTGCACACAGTCTGTCCTCGCTCCCCATCCCCTTAGCCTGCATGCTCTTCCTCAGAGCACGGACCCCACTCTCCCATGCGGTATAATTTGCCAACATATTTACTGTCTGTCGTCCCCAAAGAGACTGTAGGAGTTTTGAGGGAGATGACTCAGTCTGCCTGTTCCCTGGAGCACCCCCAGCCCCTAGAGCCACTGCTCAGTCAGGACAGGCTCAGAAAAACAGAGCTGAGGTCGGGGGATGAATAAGCAGAGGAGAGTCCAGGCCAGCAGAAGGAAAGGGACCACGACGCAGGTGGGTAGGTTGATGCCAACCTGGGGAGGGTTGGGAAGCCCAGGCTAAGAAGTCAGGGTAACTCTTCAAGGAGAATCAGCAGAGCTTGTGACGAACCAGATATGGGGTTGGTCAGGTTTCCAGCCTGGGTGGCTGGGAGGCGGCCAGTGCCACCGACAGGAATCAGTTCCCGTGTTCCTTGAGACTCTGATGTGTCTCGTCTGGACCCAGCTCTGGGGTGGGCACAGGGGTACGGATAGGAACAAGCCATGCTTCCTCCTCTCAGCAAGCTTCCTATTCTAGGAGGGATTCATGACCAGCAAGCATCTGAGCAGGACCTTGAAAGGTAGGGAGGATTTGAACACTGAGAGATCTGGAACTGGACCCCGCCCACCCCCACCCCCAGCAGCACCGAACCACGACAGGGTGACAGGGTGACAGGGAAGGGTGGAGAGAGACCAGGAAATGACAGAGAGGAGAGAGAAGAGACGGCAGGACATGGAGGCTTCCTCTGGGAGCTGGGGTGGTATTCTGTCCCTTACTTCCCTTTGGGGTCCCTGCAGGAGGAGCCATGGTGGGGCTGCTTCCTACCTGAATGCCTCTCCTGTGGGCAAGGACACAGAGGAGGAGGGGAAAGTGCTCAACAAAGGGGCATTCTTCTAGCCACGACCCAGAATCAATGGAGGCTTGTTTGCCCTGCTGCCTGGGGAGTAGCCCGGCATGCTGGCTAGGGGACCTGGACAGCAGGGTGGGAACACCGAGTTCTGGGCTGCGCCTGGAGCATTGTTCTGGCCCCAGAGTAGCCACACCCTTGTCTTCCAGCAGCTTCCAAAAAAAAAAAAAAAAAAAAAAAAAAACACACGGGTGTGGGGGAGTGGGGGAGGGTGCTTCCAGAGAACACCCAGGCCCATCTTCACCTGCAGGGGGAGGCCTTGGGCTCCGAGATTGCGACTTTCCCACGGTCGTGGGTCCAATTTGCCCAAGGGCCTCGTTTACCCAGAGCAGCAGCCACTGGGCTTCATGAAGCGGAAGGCCGGAGCCCAACTCCCAGCTCTGTGATCTCTCCCAGCCTCAGTTTCCTTATCTGAAAGATGGGACTAATGATACCCGCATCACAGGTAGGAATTACTGGGTGGATCCAAAGAGACAGCGTGTTCAGAGTGCTTTGAAACTGCATGGTGTCTGCGCGCGTGAGGATGCTGGGAGGGTGGTGGCCGGTGGAGGACTCGGCAGAGAGGGCGTGAGCCGCAGCGGAGTCGCAGAGAGGGGTCGACGCGGACCTGTCCGGCCGAAGCTCGCTGCTTCGGGGAAAGGCAGCCGCAGACAACCCACCTCTCTGGCCCTGTCTTCTCTCCTTGTGCCCCCAGCACGCGTCCCATCTCTCCTAAGTATTCCTTCTCTCTTACACCGGCCGTTTATATCAGCCTGAAATTTCACGGGATCGGAAAGAAAAGCAGCAGCTACCGCCACGGAGAGCAGACTCTTGCAAGGGCCAAGAGGCAGAGCTCACAGAATCCCCATGGCAGCCTCATGAGCTGGATCCAGTGACCGTCCCCATTATACAGAGGAGGAAACTGAGGCTCAGAGTCGTGAACAGACTTGGCTGACATCCAGCTAGAGAGCGTGCAAACCTGGAGCAAAACACACATCTTCAGAGTCCAAGGCCAACTAATGCAGCTCCCTCCCCCTCATCCAAAATTTGTCCGCCTCCCAGCTGCCACTTCCAGGGAGGGGGTGCAGGCTACCTCCCTGCAGCAATCTGTTTCACTGTTGGGGCACCCAAATCCACCCCTGGAGAGTAGACTTGGCTCAGACTTGGGGTGTGACACGGGATGGATGAGGTGACAGGAAGAGGGGGGAGGTCTTTGGCACAAGCCAGCAAGGCCCAGGGAAGGTGCTGGGAGGGTGAGCTGAAGGTGGCCCAGGGTGACCTTTACCCAGACCCCCTACTTGCTACAATGCACCTGCCCAGGTGGTTTCCAGTTCTGCCTCGCCGGAGGATGGCGCCCTCCTGAGGAAGCCAAAAAGGGGACAGAAGGACGACGAGAGGCTGGAGTCACCCAGGCCAACACGCCCCACTTTAATTCCTGTCTGCTCCTCGCTACCTTGAGAAGTAGACAGGAAAGGGATTAGTGCTCTCCTTTCACAAATGACGAAGCTGAGGCCCAGAAGTGAGGTGGCCTGCCCCCGAGCACTTGTCCGTCAAACATTTGTTGACACCGGACCAGGTGCCAGTCCTGGGGCACAGCTGAATGAGACCCAGGCCGAGGCTGAACCAGAACAAAGCCGGGAGCCCACCCCACAGAAGCAGATTGTTGCTTAATTCTCCAGCCTGGCTTCTCTCACCGTTGTCTTCTGCCTTGGCATTCTAGAGACTGAGTTCATGTTCGAGGATTTGGGGAAGGGGAAAACGGCATTTGTGTTTACTGATGGCAAGGAAATAGAAAACAATCTCCATGAAGAGGGGAAAATTATTTCTCTACATCCCCCACAACCAAAACCAGGGAGAGTAGATGCTCAAGCTCGGAAAGAGGAGCTTCTGTTTGCTGGGAGGGGTGAGGTTGGCACAGTGGGAGGGACCAGGCTGTCTCCACATGGCTCTGCTCAGGAGAGGGGGGCGCTGGGAAGACAAGGACCAGGGAGTTGGGTGCAGGCAGGGACGAGGGGGCAACTGGAAATGGGAAGCCAGCGGCCAAGAAGGAAATTTCTGGGGTGGAAAGAGAGAATGGAGGCGTCTGATCAGCATTTGTATAAATTGTGCTCTAGGGTATGCAACATCATCCTGTCTTCTGTCTTCTGATGAAATCTTCAGTAAAATTGGCTTTACCCGCTCCACCTTTATGAGGCACTCGGATTGGCTTTGGGGGTCTTGGCTAAAGAGCCAGGCCCTCATTACGGGTGGGCGCAAGCTGCCAACAGAGATTGTTTCTAGGGCTCTCAAAACTAATTTCCATCTCCAGGTAATTTAAAAATGGTTCAGTACAAAGCAGAACAGAATGATCTTTTGTCTTGACACACAATGAATAATGAAAGTCACATTGTGTTGCATGAGTGATCGTCAAATGTGATACTCCTCTTCCATAAGACTGGAGCTTTTTGGTGGCAGGTTATTTTTCCTCCTAGACCTGTTTTTTCCTGGCTTCAGCCTCATCAGTAGAGGTACTTCTTTCTGCTAACTCCAAGGACAGCGCCAGCCCAGGCCCTTCCAACTGCCCAGGCTCCGGCTGGCCACACACAAAGGGGCTTTGTGGGTTCCCGTGAATTAAGCACGGATGGGTGATGGGGACGAAACAAAGTTGGTGACCAGGAGTGCTGAGTCTTGCCAAGTCCCCCTTCCAGCAGTCATCCTCCCCTGGAGGGGGGGGATGTGGCAAGAGGCCATTTTTATACTTCTGTAACTGGGAAAAACCTCGCAGGGTGTTACCATTTTCTATCCAAATTGAATTAAAATGGTCTTGAGCACCTGCTGCCGGATTAGCAGGGAGTCCAGGATCACCTTTTCTGGTCAGTGCCTTCCTTCCCCTGCCACTCTGACCACTTTGGGTCATTCAAGAATAGCCAAGGATTCTAAAATCCAAGAGAAGTGAAACTAGTTGACTTTCACTCCCAAGATGGGGACAAGAGTCTCGAAGTCCAGAGGCAGTCACGTGAGGGCTCTGTCCCCGCGGGAGGGATGTTGCACTCCAGCTGAGCTCCCTCCCCGAGGGGGCTCTCCTGCCCCTGCTCCAGGCAGTGAGAGTCTGTGGGCACAACGCCCCCTACACCAGGCAGGGCCCGGTCGCCTGTTGGGCTTGCCTGTTAGTGTCCCAGGTCATCCGCGTCGGAGCCGACACTTCGTTCTCAGTCCCAGGCTCCAAATATTTGGGGAACTAATTTTAAAAGAGATTTTGAATTGCCCCTAACCGAACTTAGAAACTCAGAACAGTTCACCTGTGGAGGTAGACAAGGGGTGGATCCTGGAGGAAACCCCTTCCATCCCTCCTTACCCTTTGGAGTAGAGAGAAGAAGGAAACTTTGGCATCTTTTATGCTAAAGCAGAAAAAAGGTTTTCAGCCGATCACTCCCACTTTTATTTTTATTAAAGAGAAGCCCTGTGTTTGTTGTTGTTGGTGGTGGTGGTGGTGGTGGGTTTTTTTTGGGGGGGGGCGGTTTGCACATGGTTTGTTACCTTCAGACTTTTAGGAAGGTTTGTAAGATCTAAGAAATGGATGACTGGACAGTTATTCTCCAATGGACACCCGGAGACCGCGTTTCTAGACAGTTACACTCTGCCAGCTAAGTATCTTATTTCATGTTTGTTTCTGGGTAACTGCGTGAATTTCTGTGCCTTTTTAATCTGTCTTGCTCTTGCTATAAAGTTATAAAAATAAGTACCAAAGCCCGCTGATGTCAGAAATATTTCATAAGAAGCCAAAGGTCTCTGTGTAGCCTATAGCAGGAGCTCCCAACCTGAGGGCTATAGAATTCTGGAAGGCTTTCAGGTTATTGCCAGGGATTAGTGAGCACCCATGCGTGCTGTGTGTTTATCACAGAGGCATTGATGTCAGGCTGCCTGGGCTTGAATCAGCTCTATCAACGTCCTGTGTGAACTTAAGATGTGTTACTTGAATTCTCTGAGGCAGGATTTCCTCATCTGTGAAGTGGGAGTGATACGAAAAGCACATAACTCATAGAGTTATTATGGGGATTAAAACAAATAATACATGTAAAGTGTTGAGCCCTGTGCCTGACATAGTAACTGACTGGTCAATAAATGTTTATCGTTTTAAGAATAGCCTTCCCATTTATCAAACTATTTCCCAGGCACAGCGCTAAAAACTTCCCGTCCATTATCTCAAATCCTCAAAACACCCCTCATTTATAAAAAGTGATAAGCTGCCCGATGCTAGACTGTTCCAAGACTTTTATTTTATACCAGTTTCCAAAACTAGCTCTTTTTGGCTCAAAAGCCTGCTTTCTCTGAGTTGGATCAAACTGTACATGAAGCGAACTGCAGGCTGATTATTTAACATGTCTTGTGTATATATGCAAAACTGGCATTCTCTTCAAAGGATTTCATAGCCAGCCCAGCACAGAGTGGAAGGTCCCGAGCCCCGAGCTGGGCATGAAGGATGAGGAGGGCTCCAGTCCTGTGGCAAAAATGAATGCTTTATTTGCTGAATGATGTCAAATCTGCAAAATCCTCCCCAAACCCATTGGCAAATCCCATGCTCCTGCTTTACTGACAATCAGACAATATTCTCTTTTTCTTGCTAATCTAACAAAAATTATTCTAGTCCTTCTCTTTTCCCATAAAATGTCTCTCCCAAGGGTGAATCTTTGAATCGCCCTGCTGGAGTCTTTTCCCCTTGCAGAGTGAGATTATAACAGACTTCGATATGTTCTCATCATAACTGAAATGCCTAGAGTTTGGTGTTTTATTTATTTATTTATTTTTTCCTTTTAACTGCGGAGACATGAGGAGAAATTTCCAAAGACTTGGGGAGGGTGGGACTTGGAGTGGGGCGGAGGCAGTCACTAGTTACCAATGAGGGCAAAAGTATTTCAATAATCCCAAGCCTATGTGCCCTCAGTGGTGGGTCCCAGCTCTGAGTCAGCCCTGAATGCAATATGTTTTAAATCCAGCTAGACCGTGTAGATTTTCTTGTGGTTTATACAATATAAAAACTGATTTCACAATAGCTTATTGACATTATAAATTTTCACAAACAATGGATACCATGGTATTTTTTTTTTTATGTTAAAAGTATTCTTCAGAGCACGTTACTAACTGCTGCAGGCAAGATTACTGATGCATGCGAAACAGGAAGGGAAATTTTAAGGAGAAATAAAACATCTGCTTAGCCTCAAAGTATCTTCTTCAAAATATTAATTTCCATCATGGCTTTAAAAGATGTCCACAGGTTCTTTGATACTTCTCCCTCTGGGAAGCAGAGCTTAATTCCCTCCCCCTAGGACTGGACTTAGTGACTCACTTCTAAAGTATGGAAAAGAAAAAAAAATAGGAAGTTTTACAGGGGAGAAACCTGGCAGACATTACATTAGCCAAGTGATTAAGGTTAACATCACCAATAACAAGACACATTGCTATGACAGAGCCGCAGAGAGCATGCAAGGAGAAGGCCACCTCTCCTCCGTGATATTCTCCCCACCCCAGTCCACAACCCTGGTCTAATCATGAGAAACCTGGAACAAAGCGTCAGGGCCATCCCACAGCAGACCTGACCAGTGCTCTTCAAAAGCCAACATCATAAAAAAACAAGGAAAGACTGAGAAACAGTCACAGACTGAAAGAGCCTAAGGAGACATGATGACCAAATGTAGTGTGGGACCCTCAATGGGGTCCTGGAACCCAGAAGGGACATGAGTGGAAAAACTGGTGAAATCCGAATAAAAGCTGTAGTTAATAGTGTTGTCCAACGTCAATTTCTTAGTTTTGATGAATGTGCCATGGTTATGAAACATGATGTCACATTAAGGGAAGCTGGTGAACTCTCTGTACCATTTTTGTAACTCTTGGGTAAATCTAAAATAATAGTATAAAGAATAACAAAAATCACAATTACACACAAAAGTGTTCATCCTCACGAAGATTGGGAACTGCAGTTATGCAACACTCAGAGCGCTGAATGAAAGAAAAACCACTAACGAAACACCATGGGCTGCATCGATGTTTCCAGTCATCCCAATGGATGCACAGTCCAGGGCAATGGACGATGTCCTCCTTGTGGCTGGTCTCATTCCCTGCTCCGAGCGGTGACCTCAGCGTGCAGCCTAGCACGAACAGCATGGAAACTGGGAGGTTTCCCAATAGGGCTGGGTGGGAGGTGGGAGAGTCTCCCAGCATGAATGGAGGGAGATCGTGGGCATTGAAATAATTAACACATGTAAAGTGCTCAGCCCTGTGTCAGTCAACTCTGTTTATTATTGTTTTTATTAGTAGCAGTTGTAATGGTATTACCATTCATCAAATACCTGTTGTTCTGTAAACCCTGTGCCCAAAACTTGCCGTGCATTATCTTAAATCCTGACAACATCCCCACTTTATATAAAGAGACGTTCTGTGACTTGCCCAAGGCTAGGCTGCTCCAGAACTTGTGTTCTTTCCTGGTCTGCTCAGCCCCCTCTGAGTCTCTGAGTCTCCATTTTCCATAAGGTGAGAGGATAGAACTGGCCCCAAAGGGCAGTGTAGCACAGTGGGGGGGCGGGGAAGCTCAGGCTGTGAAGTCACAGAAACCTTTGTATTTTGCTCCCAGGGCTGTTGAGAGGACAAGCAGGATGCCGTCTGCCGTGGCGCCAAGTGCAGAGTTAGTACTCAATCCGCGTTATTTGAGTAGGATAATATTGGGAATTTTTAAATTGAGTTTTTTTTCTTCGCCCAAATGTTCTTGCTGTTTAATGGTCCTTCACTCATTGTCTGAGGGGGCGGCAGAGAACAGCCTCGGAGAAAGAAGTCATTGTTCGCTGCTGAATGTCAAATTGGACTTTTGAAAGAGGCCGAAGGAAAATTGCTTTGAAAGCCAGGCATTCAATTGTAAGAGTCAACATATATAGGAGAGGAAAAAAAAAAATTTTTTTTTCCAGAATTCTAGAATCTTCTCTTTAAATAAACGTTCATAGAAAACTTTCAATCAAACTCGGACGACCCAGAGAATACAAGTTTTGCTGAAGTCAGAGAGCAGGCAGTTTCTCGAGTCAGACAGGGAGCTCTTCCTATCTGGGTGGAGAAACTGAGACGAAGGAGAGCAAGAGCATGGGATTCGAGCCTGGAGCCTGCCTCTCGAATCTGCTGCAGATAGAAGAGCCCAGAGCCCAGAGGCTTCCCCTGGTGCTGAAGAGCACATGGCCTCACAGAGGGCCCTGGGCCCCCATGGAAGTCATGCTTGTGCAATGGCAGTAAATCTTATATAGGGAGAGGACCTCACATTCACTCTGCCGAGCTCCACCCCACGTCCCACCCCTTCCCAGTCAATGCTGATTATTAAGCTGTGAGCTCTTCTTTTCTTAAGATTTTATTTATTTATTTGAAAGCACAAGCTGCAGAGAGCCTGAAGCGGGGCTCCATCCGAAGACCCTGGGATCATGACCTGAGCCGAAGGCAGACGCTTAACCCACTGAGCCACCCAGGCGTCCCATAAACTGTGAGCTCTTAACCCCAAACCCACATCTCTCTTCTGTCCCGAGACATTTGTTGCCATGGCAGACTGTGTCCATAGGGGGCACTAGAGAGCTCAAGACTGGATGCAGGGCAGAGGATTGGAGGCTTTCTGCTCGCTCTTCCTTGTGGCAGCGTCACCTCCCAGCAGCCCTTCACCCTGGCAGTGGCAACTGGTTCCAGTAACAACTGGTTTACACATTCCCAGAACCAGCCTCACTGAGGCCTGTTGGAGGTATCAGCACCGTCCAGAGGCGTGCCCTCGTCAGGGGTCGGGGCTCCAGTTTCTAGGTTCTAATAATCTCAGCTTCTTCTTCTGTCTTCCCATCCTGAGGGGCAGTATCTGTTTCCTGCAGTTATACCTCTGATATCTCACTGTTTGGTTTTCCACTTGTCCAATACCGTTTAGCCAATTCCTTATATTAAGAAAACAGCCAATGTGATTTCCGTTTTCCTGATGGGACTGACTCACAGGGGGCCTGACTCCCCTAAGGCCTTTGTGGGTCATGGTAAGCATCAGAAGGTTCCAGTGGGGCGTATCCGAACACTGATAAGACATGGATTGTGAGAGCCTTGGGGTCAGGATGAGAAGGGCTCAGAGGGCACAGCCTTGACACCAAGAGGTCATGACTGCAAAGTCACGCTCAGGGCCCAGAGCCAGGCTGGACCAGCTATGCCAGCAGAGAAGTGATGGGGAGTGAGGCTGACCCCAGAGACCCAAAAGGGCAAGGCAGCCAGCAGGGCCAGCAAGCCCAGAAGCCCAGGCCCCCGATGTCACGGAAGGCTCTGCTACCAGATGTCATCCTGAGGGGTGGGGAGTGGGCACCACCAAGAGATGGAGCAATTCTAATACAGAGTTTGGATCCTAATTCAACTCCCCCTCCCCGGCCCCCTCACTGAACAAGAATACATTTTTTTATTTAAATTTTTTGCTTTTGACACCATTTCAGGTTTATAGAAAAGTTACAAAAATAGTGCAAAGAATTCCAAGATACCCTTCTTCACCCCAATTCCCCAAATGATAACATGTTACCACATTTGTTTTACCCTTCTGCGTATTTTTCTGGGGTGCATATATAGTTTTTTTCTGAAATATTTAAAAGTTACAGACACGATACCTCTTTACTCCTAACTACTTCAACGTGTATTTCTTAAAAACAAGGACAGCCTCTTACATGCCCACAGAACAATTACTAAAATTGGGGAATCACTATTCTACAGTACTATTATCTAAGCTACAGGCTGACTTCCGATTTTACTGGTTGCCCGCAAACGTCCTTTGTAACAAAAGAAAATGCAGGATCATGCATTGTATTGTTGTGCAGAGAATCCACTTTCACCCAAAAAGAAAACTGGGGGGAAGGTTGCTGTGATCAAGTCGGGCTCAGTTGTAGAAGCAATCAAGTCTTATTTCGGCATGTCTGAGCCATACAATGTCCATGCCGGCCATCCTACGTTCGCGATGAAGAAGAGCGTCAACAGTGGCAGTAATAAAATTCATGTCCCTTTCGGTCCTGGGTCTGTATGTCTTTGAGTCATATTTGTGGTCATTTGGTATCAGTCAGTTACTCACGACAAAACTTATTGAGACGATGTAGTTTCACGGGAAAGGCAAGAGTTCTGGAGTTAGGCCCAGGTGGAAAGCAAGCGTTGCCACTTGACCCTGGCCCAGCTTGAACCTTTCTGAGTCTCTGCTTCCTTGCCTTTACCACGGAGGGGAGGGGGGCACAGCAGGACCTGGAGCCCGGCAAATCCACGCTCACATCTTGGCTCGGGGCTTACTAGTCCTGGGACGCCAGGCATGTGCCTTCACCGGTTTGGGTTTTGGTCGGCTCCTCTGTAAAATGGGGAAAACATGAACAAGGCGTCTTGCTGGGCTGTGGAAAGGAGATTCTTGTATGGAACGGGCCTGGCTCGTAGCAGGTTCTCGGGGAAACATTAATTCCCTTCCATCAGCCCATCTGAGTTTGGACATGTGATTCTTCCTCTGGGGACCTCAATATCCGCATCTGTAAAACAGAGCCAGGGATGCCCATCTCTTGTGCTGTGAAGAACGAAAATTGCTGTTGGAAGGGCTTAGTGCTCTGAAAAGCCTGATGCACTGTGGCCTTGGCGGAGTAAGTGACTGGCAGATGGTGACAAAAACAGAAAGTGCTTTGCAATCCTGGGGCCTGCCAAGAATGTGGGCAAACCTGTCCTTCCACTGCTGCCCTGGGGCTCTAGGACGCCCCATGCTCCCCCCACCAGCAGGTTCCTCCTGACTCCCCTGGGTGCATCTGACGCGTCCTGGAGCCTGCTTCTAGGAAGCCAGCCAGCCCTGCCTCCGAGAAGGGAGGAAGGATGTCACCCTGTCCTCGGCAAATTGTTGGGCAACAGAAGGCAGCTCCAGAGGCATCCCCCACTGCTGGGGAGAGAGGAAGGAATCTGCAGCCTGCTAGGCTTCCCCCAGAGGAGTCCCACCCATGGCTCCAGCCCTGCCGGTCTCCTCCCTGGCTCAGGCACATATCAAGTTCACAGTCAGATCAGGAAAGCAGAGAGGCATTGTGGAAAGGACTCTAGCCTGGGAGGAGGAAAGCCCACCCTAGCATTTATGGGTTCCAGAAAGAGCTGGGCAAGTCCTCTTGCGGTTGGAGGCCTTTAGCAAGAAACCTTGCCCCTGGGGAAGCCAGCTAAGGGTGTCCTGTCCCAGAGAAGGGGCAGGGGTCCAGCTCCCCCACCAACTGCCTCGATGGTGAAACCACAGGCCACATACCAGCCTTATGTGCCACACTTCTTGACCTTATACTTCTATCATCTTATGGAGCCTCCTAAGTCCTAAGGAGCTTGGGGGCATCTTCCTCCTTTGATAACAGGAGAGACTTGAGGCCTAGAGAATGAAACTACTGGCCCTGCTCGGGATTGAAACCTGGATCTGGTTGATTCCAAAGCCCATGTTCCCCAGGTTTGCAATCTGGAGCTGGGCCAGGGCTGCCCTTACCTTCAAGGGCCAACACCTTTCTGGGTGCAGCCCTGTAATCTTGCCAAGTCAATCACATAGTCCTTTTCCCTGGACCGACACATTCTGGGAATCCCAGATCTGGTGGGGACTGTCCGTGTCACCTAGCACTGGCCGAAAGTATCTGTAATTACATGTCATATGTGCCTTCTCCCCCACCCCACCTGACTGGGTTATTCCAGGCACTGAGTCTAATTCCTCTATTTATCTGCCCATGTGCCAAGCAAATGCCAGGAATGAAGTAGGAGTTCAGTAAATGTTTATTGGGTGCACAGAGGTGGAGTTTAAACTCTCTGTTTATCAGAGGAAGCATCTGAGACCAGTGCAGGCTGGCAGGGACTTGCCCAAGGTCACTAAGGCCTGTCCCCCTTCTATCCAGGGTGGTTTCCCCTCTATTACTCAGTCCTGGCTCAGGCTCAGGGTTTTGCCAAGAAAGAGAGCTGGCATTTAGGGATCCCCAAGGGAAGCGAAAGACCCCATCTGGTTCCTCAAGACCCTCCCTGCTATAAGATTAGGGACAAGTCCCAAAGGGAGCTGGGCAACCAGACCCTAAGACACCCACCTTGGAAGGGAGACCAGTTGCCCCTGAAGTTCAAATTTGCTGACCTGAAAAAGAAGAACAGCATGGTAAACAGTTTCTGTTTCACAGAGTAAGAGGCAGAGTGCCTGTGAGGCTAGGCTGGTGTCTTGTGGGCCATGGTGATCCTCTGACTTGAAAGGCAAGAACTGGGAAGTAATTCTGAGTCTATAAGGAAATGAAACCCAAAGATTCCACTGTTGCCCATTATCTATGCATTCATTCATTCATCTGTTCATTCACTCACTTTTCATCAGTGTCGTGTTTCCTAAACTTCACCCATGCCATATTCCTGTCATCACTTTGCCTTCTCCAGTATAAAGTAAATACACTTATTTTTACTTGATGTTTGTCTTTGATTATTTTGCTTCAGTGAATTTAGCCACAGTCTGGGCAATAGTGTAGTTTATCTAAGCACAACTGTGAGAACATCCTGTTTGTCCACATATGCCCCAAAATCCCCTTCCGGACCACCTTTGGGTGTCTCTGCATTCATCCATCTCTCCTCTCTGTGTCTCAGTTTCCCCATTTGAGAGGTGGATGGCATTTGGATGCAGTGATCTTCCAGTTCTGAACTTCTAGAAGTCTATGGTTCAAGGAGTCACACCCAGTAAAGAAAAACACGGACACCAGATGGAATCTGTGGGAGAAGTAACTGGTCAAAAGCCACAGGTTTATCTGTCATGTTTCTGAACATGACTCAGGAGGCCAGACAGGAAATCCCTCAGGATTGGTCTGTAAACCATCCTTCAGGGACTAAGAAAAACAAGTAGGCAGGTCCCTAGGAGCCTTAAACAGCCCCAAAAGCACAAGCTACACACACTTTACTAGACTCTCCCAGAATCTTCTGGAGTTTCTGGAGGCACTGGGATCCCTGATAGAGAAATCTTACCCCTGAAAATGCTTGGCGCTGAGAAATGACTAGGCAGAAAAATGAACCAGCTCTGGCCTCCTCCTAGTCCCCAGGACAGGCCAAAGGGAAGTAAATGTCTTTTTGGGTACCTGCTTAGTCCATTAGTGTCGATTTGACCCCAACGTGGGCAGTGAAGGAGAACGAGGCCCATCTTTGTTGTATACATCCAGCCCCTCCTCGTCCAGCTGACTGGCCAGAGGTGGGCACCTGCCTTGGAGGGAACCACTGCAGAGGCCAGGCTGGGCCAATCAGATTCCCAAACTTCAGAATTAGGATGAGGAGAGCCCAGACAGTTAGGTGCAGAGGAGACCTGCTTAGAATGTTCACTGAGAGAAAGGAAGGAAACCAGTGTTCTGAGAGAAGCTTGGGGTGGGAGGGGGAAGCTGGGCACTCCCAGAGAGCCTTCCGTCCTGATGGCTTGCCAGTCCGGGAGCGAGGTCCTTGTGTGACTCGCCTGCCCTTGAGATCTGTGATATAGCCCTGACTCCTCAGATTGAATTACACTGTGTGCTTAAGAGAGCTGGAGTGGGCTTCTGTTTCATGTAACCAAATCAATCACGGATACAGTGAAGCCAGTCTTTCAGCCTCCCAAATTAGACTCGGCAAGACAGGCACTAGCAATCATGATCTTGATGATGCCCGCCCTTACATTTGATTGGTACACTATAACTTTAAAAGTCTCTAACATAGGGTTCATCCCTTCCAGCCTGGGAGGACTGGCCCCAGACTACTCATGCACAAGACTTTTCTCCCAAGAGCACAGGGTTCAGAATAGCCCAGCTTTGGAGCCAGGCAGACCTAGGTCCCAGTCCTCACTTATCCATCCACTTACTACCTATATGACCTATTGAACCTCTCTGAGCCTCACTTCCTCATTTCTACAAACTGGAAAGCAGAACAGTGTGGACCCCGGAGTCACCTCCTCCTGGCTCTGCATCTACTGGCTGATGACCTTGAGAAAGTGATGTCATTTCTTTTTTTTTTTTTTTAGATTTTATTTATTTATTTGAGAGAGAGAGTGAGAAGATAAAGAGAGACAGAGAGCAGCAGGGAGGAGCAGAGGGAGAGAGATAAGCAGACTCCACGCTGAGTACAGAGCTTGATGTGTGGCTTGATCTCACAACCCTGGGATCATGACCTGAGCTGAAATCAAGAGTCGGATGCTCAACCAACTGAGCCACCCAGGCACCCCAGTGATGTCATTTCTCAAAGCCTCAGTGTCTTCAACAAAAAAGTAATAAAGTGGTGTTGTAAGGCTTGAACGAAGTATGCAAATGCTTAGCGCATGAAGCCTGATCACACTGTGTCTGAAGCCTTACAATCCCTAGACCCTTGAGTTACATTGGCCAATAAATTCCCATAGCATTAAAAACAAATGTCTGGCACAATATCTGGCACATACTAAAAATGTTCAGTATGTGGTAGCCATAATAATAATTTACTATGTAAAATACCTAGCATGAGGCTTGACATATAATTATTCATCAAAAATCATGTATTATCAAGTGCACATTGCTCAGTACAGAGGGTTTGACTTGACCTGGCTTAGCAGGATCACTTTTAACAGAAAAAGAAGTCTTAGTTGATAGTAAGCTCTAAGTGAATCAACAGTAATCTCACTACAAAGCTAAATGTGATCTTGAGTCATATTTTAAAAAGTATATATGTCCCTAGGATGTGGGAAGTATTAGTTCTATCTCTCTTGCCCTGATCAGACAGCACCTAGAGATGGGAAGGGGGTGGAGCCTGGGAAAGGGTCTTAGAAGCTCTCACTTTCCAAGGAAAATAAAAGTTTTTTCTTGGCAAGTGTGCCTATTTGAAAAAATGAGTTAAATATATATACACACACACACACGCACACACATGCACACACACACACAAAAATTTCCCCTTTTTTCCCCTTATCAATTATGTCTTTGTTTTGGAGTAAGCCACAGTAATCAAAATAGTGTGGTATTGGTGTAAAGCCAGACAAATACACTATTAGAGCAGAACTTAGAGTCCAAAAATACACATACAAATACAACTGATTTTTGAGAAAGGTTCACAAGCACACCCACGGAGAAAAGATAGTCATCTCCACAAATGGTGCTAGAACAAGCGCTCTTCCATATGTTAAAACACACACACCCACACTCACACACACACACACACACATCCTCCAATCTACTATTTGCATCATAAGTAAGAAGTAACTCAGAGTAGATTCATACACCTAAATTATATAAATGTATATAAGTATATAAATGTATAAATGTATATAAAACGTATAGAAGAAACATAGGAGAAAATTTCTGTGGTCCTGGCTTAGGCAAAGATTTCATAGCTACAACACAAAAAGCATAATCCATGAAAGAAAAAAATCAATAAATTGGACTTCATAAACAATAAAAGTGTCTGCTCTTTGAAATACACTGTTAGGAGAATGAAAAAGACAGTTTACAGCCTGGGAGAAAAATATTTGCTAATGATAACAGTCAATAAGGAACTCATATTCAAAATATATAAAGGATTCAAAACTTATTAGAAAGCACATAACTCAATTTAAAAATGGGCAAGCTGGGGACGCCTGGGTGGCTCAGTCAGTCAAGCATCCGACTCCTGATCTCAGTTCAGGTGTTGATCTCAGGGTCGTGAGTTCAAGCCCTGTGTTGGGCTTCACACTGGGCATAGAGCCTATTTAAAAAAAAAAAAATGGGCAAACTATTTGAGCAGACACTTCACCAAATAAGATATATGGATCACAAACAAGCACATAAAAGATACCCAACATTACTAGTCATTAGGGAAATGCAAATTAAAGCCACAATGAGATGCCAGGACATGTTAATCAGAGAGGGTAAAGCTAAAGAGACTGACCTATAGCAAGTGTTAGTAAGGATGAGGAGGGCCTGGAACTCTCCTACACTGCTGGTGGGGATATAAAATGGTATAACCACTTTGGAAAACAGTTCGGCAGTTTCTTAAAAACATAAATATATACCTACCCTATGACCTGGTCATTCCAGTTCTAAGGAATATGTCCATATGAGACTTATACATGAATGTTCACAAGCGGCCTTATATGCAATAGCCAAAAGCTGGAAACCCAACTGTCCATCGATAGATGAGTGGGTAAAGAAACGGTGGTATATCCATACAAAGGATACTACGCAGAAAAAAAAAAAAGAATGAACTAGTGATAGGTGCCACAAGATGGAGAAATCTACACATAATTGTGCTGAGTGAAAAAAGCCAGACATAAAGAAAGAGGACTCTTTCTTTACTGTGTGATCCCGTTTTTATGAAAGTCTCAAAATTGGAAAATGGATTGGTGGTTGCCTGGGGACAGGGGAAAAGGCTGGAGGGACGGATTAGAGAAGGGCACGAAGGATCTTTGGGGGGTAATGAATTTGTTCATTACCTTGATTATGGTGATGGTTTCACAGTATATACATGAGCCAAAACTTAACTAATTCCACACATTAAATACACGCAGTTTCGTCAATGTGGATATAATACCCCAATAACACTGTTCAAAACAACAACACAACAAACAAGGGCCTTCCCTGTGATTCTTCCATCCAGGGCTTGCCATAGGGTCCGTACAACATCCTGACACGCTCATCCTCATTGAGCACCATTGTGTGTGCTGAGTCAGTTGGCCCATCTGCCTCAGCTGCCTGCACCGCAGCCTACACCACCTGGAAACTTCTCTTCCTCTGGGCTCTCTTCCAAGGGGGAGGCTTGTGGATAACTTGGCAAATGGGTAGGAATAATTTACCCACGTATTGAACACCATGCCCCCACATTCTACAGGCCCACCAAATGCAATGCTGCTTTTTTGGCAGGGGAGGTGGGGTGGTCACAACGCAGCAAACTTGCCTTTCACTTTGGAGGAGCAAACATGACATGCCCAGACCTCTAGACCTCCAGAGGCATCACAAGGTACCAGTCCCTGAATTCCTATGGTCTGGATCTCCTACCAGGAGATGCATGTATCTTACCAGGGGACTTAGGGTGCCAGCTACTTCCTGCTCATCAAGTCTCATCAGCATGATGTCATCAAGGTAGTGGACCAGCAAGATGGTGGGGTGGTGAGAAGACCAGGCTCCCCCCCACGGAGTCGTAGACCTCAGTGGCACTGTGTCTCTAGGGACTATATTAAACTCAGGGTTCAGATATCCCAAAGATCTGGATTTTTCCCTCCCCCCCCAGGTACGTTCACCCTGGTAAATTGTCACAGTTTCCTTGGGGGAAAAAGACATGTAGTAGGTGTTTGTGATGTGCTTGGAGGGTCCAATCTTGGCATCGGGCCTCCTTTGAATCTAAGGAATTCTCCATCTGTGATTGATTCAATTCCCGAAATGGACTGAGGAGCTTTGATGCTTATTCAGGTGACTCAGAATTACATACAGCTTAATAAACAGAACATGGTGGAATCTGCTTCACAGCCTTCACGTACACGGCACCTGCTTGGTTCTAAGCCCTTCACGTGCATTAGTTCATTTGGGCCTCACACGCCTCGATGTAGGAGTGCTTATATCCTGATGTTTTCCTAGGGATGAGGAAACGGAATGGATTGGCACAGAGAGGCATGGACTGGGCCGCAGCAGAAGCAATTTGCAGAGTAGAATTGGCTGGCACCCATTAGAAATAGCTCAAGTCTATACGCTTCAAAGTCTGCCCAGGTACAGGCCTTGGCCAAGCCACTGTTAAGTGGAGTGAAGGTAACCTTGACCAGGAGTGGCATGGGCAGGGCATGGGCATCAAGCCAGTGGTAGCGAAGCCTCATCTCACTGCACCCAGCTCCAGGAACATTCAGTCCCAAAACCTCCTGGTGGCAGGGTGGGGCCCCTAGGAGGACAAAGGTATGTCCCTGAAGGCCACCAAACTGGAGAAAATGGAGGAAAGAGAGAGAGAAGCAATAGAATGAGGGAAGGAGAGACAGAAGATGAGGGCTGGGGGCGGGGGGGTGGTAGGGGGGAGCAGGACAGATAATGGAGGACGGGGAGGGAGGGAGGTTCAAGGGCCAGTGTTTGAGCCCCCTCATTCGCTCTGATTAAGAAACCTCTGGGCTCCCTCCCCTCCAGCCCAGGGATTGGGGGCCACTGTCCTCAGCACTTTGTGGACATTCTCATCCCCCACAGCTGCCCCTGAGGAGCAGGGATGGCTCTCCCATTTTACCATTGAGGAATCTGAGGCTCGCAGAAGGAAGGAGACCTGCCTAGGTCCCACGGCTGGGGAGAGTGGGGGTTTCCTCTGTGACAGCCCCCAGTGCTTCCAGCTGCTCCCTGATTCCGCCCTCCCACCCTGTCCAGAATCCAGAACCAGGATCCTGGCTTCAGAAAGGCTACAGCTCCCAGAGGGGAGCTGTCCCGGGAACGCCAAGGCTGGGTGCCACTGGAAACCTCCCACCAGAGAAGTTCCTCAACCACAAGGGCACTCCCCTATAGAATATGCCCCTATGTTAAGTTTGCCAAGCTACCAAGCTCTTGAAAAGCTTTGTAAATGAAATCTGGGGACTTGAACTTGTGGGAAACTTGGGTTTCACATCCAGAGGAGCCAGCACTCCAAGAGAGGAGGAGGCAGAAGCCGCAAGGCTTCTTCTGACCCTGCCCCTGAGGTCCTGCTGTGCGGAGCAGGGAATTGTGCTAAAGGCACATTTCCTTTTTCTGAACTGAAATGTACCGAGCGCTCATTGTGCTCCGGAGCTCCATCTGGGGCTCTCCAGGCCTCCTCTCATTAACTCTTCCCAATGGTTCTGTGATGCCCAGAAAGCAGGAAAATCCACAGGACCCTTCTGTAAAACTCAGAAGCCAACTCATCAGGGTGAACACCTGTTTTCTTCTCTCCCTAACCTGGGGCCCTTTGTTTCCTGGATGGAGGGACTGGGGAAGGGAAATCTGAGAGTCCTGTGAGGATAACGGATCACGGGATCACAGCGATGGGAAGGGTCATCGCGAGGGAGATACGCTCCACTCTTCCTCATGAGGCAGGTGCGACAGGGCCACAACCCGGCAGCCCCAGGGGCTCCTTCCCTCCTGAGCCATCTGTATACACCCTGCCCCCACGGGCCCCTCCCTAGAAAGCTTCTTAGTTGAGATTTTGCCCTGTTAAGTATTGGGTCAGTACAGAAAATTTTTTTAGAATACACATGTAGGTTATAAAGGTGAGGGAGCAGAAGTGACCCCTTTGTGCCACCCACGTGTCCTTCCTGCCCTGGGGCCTTCCCGCCTTCAGGACAGAGGAAACCACTCTTCTGAATTGTGTGTCCACCATTCCCTTATTCTAAAAATTATTTTCCCATATGTGTTTCTATCGCTAAAAAAATACCACTTAGTTTTGCATATTTGTGAACCGTGTATAGAAATCATAGAGAATGTGCTCTGCCGTGACTTGCTTTATGTGTTCAACATTATCATCCTGAGGTTCCTGGACATCAGGAACTGCCAGGCTTTTGTTTTCATTGCTGTGTACCATTCCATTGGAGAACATACCACAATCGCTTATACATTCAGCTCTTGGTGGATATTTGGGATGCTCCAGTTTTTTGCTATGACGAACACGCTGCTATGAACATTTCCGTACATACCTCCCACTGTGAGGGTTTCTCTAAACATCGAGGAAGGGAGCACCTGTGTTAAAAGGCAGGCGGTCTTCAGCTCTACTTAGGATGCCAAACTGTTTTCCAAGGTGGATGCACCCAACAGCTGGAATCAGACCTTGTCCCCCAGCAGCACCCAGGCTGGTGGGGAAGACAGATGATCGTCAGTCCATCAAGATCCAGAGTGCCAGGTGACAGCCTTGCTTTGGGTGCAGGGCAAAGAGGAAACAGCCCCGATCCAACTTCCTGCCCGGAAACTTGGAGTTAATGAGCAAATAAATACATCCCAGGTGCCTTGCTTAGACCGCTTCCCGTAACTCTGACAACAGACCCATACATCCAGTAGGTATCTTTAGTCTCATTTTACAGATAAGGAAAACTGAGGATCAGAGAGGTTAAGTAACTAGTCCAAGGTCACACACTTTGTTAAACCTCAGAATCTGGATTCCGAGTCATTTCTGTCTGATTCCAAAGGTGACCGTGCTCTCCTGCCTCCCATTATAAACTGTTGTACATTAGAATGATGGTTCTGAACCCTGACCAAGGGAGGAATTTTACCATTTTTACTCTTCCTTCCCAAGTATTATTATTCTTTAAAATACCTTCTTTCGATTTGTCACCAGCTTCTACAAAGCCAGCTAAATAAGCAATCCATCCCACCCTCCAGGAAGCCCTCTCTGATTCCCCCCCCCCCATCCCCTGGGAGTACTCCCACACAGCACCAGCCCACTGTTAGTGACTGCCTGAGCTGTCCAGTTCCTCCCCGGAGGGCAAAATCTAGCCACCTCAGAGCAGAGTAGCTGCCAGTAAGCGTTTGAGGAAGGAGGAAGAAAGAAGGAAAAACTGGAGGGAAAGAATTGCTTAAACCCGTAATAAAAATAAGTACCATTTATTGCATGTTTCCTCGGTGCCAGGCACTGGCTCTGCACATTCTAACCGCAATCACGATTTCTCTGAAACCTCTCAATCCCATGAAGTAGGGGAAAGATTCATCTTCAATTTGCATTTGGAGAGGGTCTTCCGCCCAGGGTTGCATCGCCAGTAAATGACTCCACAATCTGTGTTCTTAATCTCCATGCTGCCACTGTGGGGCCACGTCCCTGTGCTCTCATAGGAGCAGAAAGATTAATCAATAGAGTTTTGGCAAGAAATTCTAACTGTGCTATTCTGGGTTCATTTGGGTTCTATAGGGTAAAATGCTCCATTTTTCAGGATTTTTCATCCCCTTTTTTCCTTCCCTTGGGTAACATCAGAGAAGGGATATGGAGGGGGAGGGCCTGAGGAACCTCAGGGTGGGGAAGGGTCTGTGGGTCTGTGGTCCCAATGTTGCCTCCAGTCTCATCTCTTCCCTTGGGTGTCCCCCCTCTACAGCCGTGCTGAGGTATACAACCCCCCTGTCTTCTGGGCAGGTCCCCAGGCACCCATTGCCCCATAACTGCTCCTGGCCACAGCTCCCACACCCTCCCCTTTGACCCCAGCTCTCTCTGGCCCACAGTTCTCCTGAGCATTTCTACACCCTTTTCTCCTGGGGTCCTAGAGACCCTATGTTGTCCTCCCCTCTCCATACCTCCATCCTGGAGGGGATGGGCTCCACAAGGCTGCTGTGTGAGGTGACTAAGAGTAGCCCTGACGTCAGGGCTATTCAAAGTGTGGTTGGGGCGGCTGGGTGGCTCAGTTGGTTAAGCGTCTGCCTTCGGCTCAGGTCATGATCTCAGGGTCCTGGGATCAAGTCCTACATTGGGCTCCCTGCTCAGCGGGGAGTCTGCTTCTCCCTCTCCCCCTGTCCCTCCCCACTGCTCGTTCTCTCTCTCTCTCTCAAATATATAAAATCTTTTTTTTAAAAAGTGTGGTCAACGTCACCTGGAACTTGTTAGAAATGCAGATTCTCAGGGCGCCTGGGGGGCTCAGTTGGTTAAGTATCTGCCTTCTGCTCCGCTCATGATCCCAGGATCCCGGGATCGAGTCCCGCATCGGGCTCCCTGCTCTGCGGGGAGCCTGCTTTTCCCTCTGCCTCTCTCTCTTTCTCTCTGTCTCTCATGAATAAATAAAAAATCTTTTTTTTTAAGATTTTATTTATTTATTTGACAGAGAGAGACAGTGAGAGAGGGAACACAAGCAGGGGGAGTGGGAGAGGGAGAAGCAGGCTTCCCGCTGAGCAGGGAGCCCGATGTGGAACTCGATCCCAGCACCCTGGGATCATGACCTGAGCCGAAGGCAGACGCTTAACGACTGAGCCACACAGGCGCCCCGAATAAATAAAAAATCTTAAAAAAAAAAAAAAGAAGAAATGCAGATTCTCAGGCCTGACCAATGTGGGAGTTACTGAATCAGAAACTCTGGGGTTGGGACCATCCGTCCACGTTGGACTAAGCCCATAGGTGATTCTGATGCACACTCAAATTTGAGAATCACAGCCACATCTCATACCGTCCCTTCTTCCGGGGCTCGGAGTGAAAAGTCCCCGCTCCATGTGGCCAGACTCCAGGTCTTAACATAAAAAAGGAAGTTGGGGTGGGGGAGCATTCAGAAAAACGCTTTATCCCTCCCAAGGGTGTAGGTCTTTAAATTCTGAAATTCTGGATTCTGAAACTCTATGTCTGTTCTACTCTTTCAAAATATCCACTTAGAAAGTCAAGGCAGAGGATGAGGTTCTTGGCTGCTGAATCCGCCTCCTCTAGAAGTAGTAGATGTCTCAGTGTCAAGGGCGAAGAAGGACAGGAAAATTGCTGGGAATTAAAAATTCATGGGATAGCTTTGCAAAAAAATCTTTTTTTCACTACATATACAATGTGTTTTCAATTCCAGACCAACTTAACCTTCACGTCCACCCTGAGAGGTCCTACAATATCAGGTTTCCCTGCTGGTGCAGCAGTCAGTTCACAGGCTTGGGAACCAGTCACCTGAGCCCATCTGGAGAGCCCCTGTTGTCATCCACCCCTCCTGTCCCCTCTCGCTGCTGTCACTGCCCAGATTCCGGGCTCATCATCCCACCCCAACCACTTTCTAGTGTGCGATCTCAGGCAAACTACTTAACCCCGTTGTGCCTCAGTTTCCTCATCCTTAAAGTGGAGATTCTGCATTTGCTGTTCAAAACAATTTATTTGGGCACCTATAATATTCTAGGCACCAGGGATATGGCAGTGAAGCAAATAAAATTCCCTGTCCTCGTGGAGCTTATATTCTAGTGTGGTGGGGGGGCAGAGGGAGAGGAAGGCAATAAACAAAAAAACTAAAAAATAAAATATTTCAGACAGTGATATGTGCTATGAACACATAGGGAAGGGGATAGAGAGCGCCTGGGTCGGGGGGGGTGGGGAAGAGGGCTGTTACTTTAAATAGGGTGGCTAATGTCCCAATAATATGCCCCACTAAGAAGGTCACGTTTGAGCAGAAATCTGAAGGAGCAAACTACATGGATAATGGGGGAAATGGCATTCCATCTGGAGGGAACAGCAAAGTGCAGAATTCTGAGGCTAACAGGAACTTGGAGCGTTGGAGGACTGGCCAAGAAGTCAGTGTGGCTGGAATAGAGTGACAGGGGGAGAGTACGGAAGAAGTCTGGTAAGAAGCTAGGAGAGAGGGACTAGATCATGGAGGGACACCTGCTATTGTCATGACCTCGACTTTGACGCCAGGGAGATGGGGGCAGATCTGAGTAGAGCAGGAACCTGATCAGACTTTATATTTGAAGGTCACACTGTCTGCTTTGTGAAGAATCCACTGGAAGGGCCAGGGCAAGGGTGGAGGCAGGGAGACCAGTCAGAAATGGGGCCACAACAGTAATCCAGGCAAGAAACAGGGCCCGGCCCGGCTGGCCACACTAGGGAAGTGGTCAGAATGAGGACATGTGCTAAAGTCAAAATGGACAAACCCGCAGACGGATTGGCTATAAGGACTGGGGGGAAAGGTGGGGAGAGGATAGACAAGGATGACTCCCAAGTTTTTAGCCTGAGCAACTTCAAGGACGAAATTGCCATTTACTGAGATGGGGAAGGTTCTCAGCAGCTTTGGGAAGACTGTTTTCAGATATGGGAAGGTAAGGATTCCATAGAGGTCCAGCAGAGAAGCCTGTGGGCTGATAGGCTTATAGGTCCAACAGTGGGGAGGTGCAGGGTGGAGATGTAAACGTGGGAGACTTTAGTCTTCAGGTGGTATTTCCAGAAGATTCCGAAAGCACCTACTGTGTATGGGTGCTGGAGGGATTAAATGAGTTAAAACAGACAAGCATTTAGAGCACTGCCTGGCACATAGTAGGCACTCAATGCCTCCCTGCTTCCCACCACGGTCAACTCCACGCTGTCCTCCACACTGCTGGGCAGGGTGATCTTGCTAAAGGCCAGATCTGACCATCCCTCCCTGCTCACATCTGCAAAGGCTTCCTGTTGCCTACAAGATCAACAGCCAAAGGCCCCTCAAGGCTTTTCCTGATCCAGACACCACCACCCTCCCTAGCCCCAATTTCTGCCACCACCCCCCACCTCCCACTTTGACCTCCAGCAATAATAGAGCAAACCTTTGTTCCCAGCTTGGTGTCTTTGAACAAGCTACTGTCCCTGCCAGGACTTGCCCAGCAGCAAACTGACTGATTCTCACATCTCCTCTGAAGCCTCCCTCCCCACCCAGGGGGCTGTCTCCCTTCCTTGCAGCCCTGTCTTCTACCCTCACTGGTGTTCCTTGCCCTCAAGAAAGACTGTGTTCTCGTAGCACCAAACACTGACCCTACCACTGGCAAAGGGCTGGGGGGGCGGGGGAGCAGGGGCAACTGATTACCCATTAAGGGATGTATTATTGTTACTACATTTTAGATCAGCAAATGGAGTCTCAGGGAGGTGAAGTCACTTGCCCAGGTCACTCAGCTGGTAAACGTTATGGCCAGGAGTGGACCCCTGGCTTCTCTGATTCAAAGTCCCAGGCTCAAATGTATATGCACACATGTGCACACGTACACAGAATTAACCATCTCAAGGCACTTGGAGGATGAGGGGGACTCCCTTAGTCTTTCAGTCATTCCCTACTCAGAAAGGGATCCAGGACTAGGGAGAGAGTTAAGGATTTAGGCTCAGAATCCCTCTTCACTTGTTGATTCAATAATTCATTCACTCATTCATTCCTCATTTATTTACTTCCTCATTCTCGTGCATTCACTTATTCCATCACGATTAATTGTTTCTACTCCCAATTTCCACTTCCAGCAGACTTGAACCCTATCTTCTAAGAGCTCAGAGTCTATGGAGAGCCTGGTCAAGGGACAAGGTGGCTGAGGTGGGGAGTGGAACCCAAAGGGCTTACCATGAGATTTTGAAAGGTGAGAGATTACCAAGGGGCCCCAGGAAAAGGATGTCTCAACGGGAGGCCACAGCATGTACAAATGTCCAGAGGCTTTGAAACAAGCCTCGAGAGACCTCAGCAGACGGTCAGGAAGGAAGGTACCTGGAGATGGGGGGTGGGAACAGTGGCAGGGGATCGTTGGGAGAGAAGGTTGGTGACTTGGGCAGGAGGCCAAAGTCAAGATTAATTTGGGAGTTAGGTGTGGAGCTAGGTTAAGGTTTGACTTGGGTTTAGGATTAGAGATTAGACCTTGAAATCCGATTATTTCTCTTTAACCTGCCTTTTCCAGAAGGAAACCGTGTGGTTTCTATCAGTGGTAAGGATCTGGGGTTATGAGTAGGGCTGCCAAGAACCGAAGGATCAGGGATGGGCTTTAGGGTTGGAAGGCAAGGTGCAGTAAAATAGAAATATTCGAGGAAGCAAAACCAGCCTTTGCGACGCATGGAGTCTTCATGTTCCTTCTCTCTGAAGCGTGGGCACACTGGCTGTGTCGTCTTGCGCACAGTCGCTTCACCCCTCTGGGCCTCCGAATGCCCACCTGTTAAACTGCTGGGCAGATCAGGATACCGGGCCGTGTTCTGAGCCCCTCTCTGGCGGGCACCAGAAGTTCCCATCCGCTCGGTGGAGCAGGAACGCAACAGCCTGGCGGACCAGCCGGCACGCAGAAGGGCTCCGTCGAGGCTAGCCGTCTCCCCGCCGAGCCCCCGCCGAAGCCCCTTCTCGCCTGGGGGCGCAGGAGCCGGCCGCGCCGCGGGTTAGACGGGAGCCCCCGGCCCCTGCCCGCCCCCGGGACAGCGCGGCACAGCGGGATCCCGAGCCGCCGCCCGCGGGGAGCCGCGCAATTACGCTAATTACAGCCCGGCCTCCGCCGCGGAGGCCCGCGCGGCCACGCCGGCCCGAGAACGCCCCCGGCCCGGGCCGAGCGTGGGAACTGCCGGGCCCTCGGCCCGGGGCGGGGGCGGCGGCGGCGGCGGCGGCGGCGTTGGGAGGCCGCCCGCCCGGCAGGCCGGGGTGGCCGATAAGCCCGCCCCGCCGCTCGCCCCGCGGCGAATTTCTGGGCGGCGCTCGGGGCCCCTTTCATCTGCCACCTGCCCGCGCCCCGCGCCCCTCGCCCCTCGGCCCCACCCCCCACCCGCGGGCGGGGAGAGCGCGGGGCCCGCACGCGAGGGGGGAGGCGAGCTCCCGGGGAGGGGCCCACGCGCCCACCCTTGGTGCGGTCGTCCACGCACCCTCTCCCCGCGCGCATCCGTGCGTTCGTGCACGAGACCGACGTTTGCAGAGCACCTGCTACCACTGTCTCCCGCTCGGTAAAATGGCAGTAATCGCAGCGTGTGCTCCGCAGGACCCTTCTCAGGGCGAAGGTGGGCGTGGGGGAGGCGAGGGACGGCGCGTTCTGTGCGAGCCCCATCCCAAATACTCGCTCACTAAAACCCCACTTGACAGACGTGGAGACGGGGCCACAGAGAAGCGATGGGGTTTGCGGAGGTCACACAGTGTCAGGAGCCTCGGTCGGACTTTTGTCCTCCCCGGCCGCTGCCGCCGCGCCACCACGCAGGGAATACGCCGCTCGTGCCTGTGACACTGAATAAGAAAAATAGTTAACAGCTGACGTTTCTGGAGCGCTTACTCTCCGCCAGGCACTGTGCGAAGTGCTTTCTCTGCATTATCTCATTTCACCCTTGCAACAGGCACCCCCGTTTGCGCTGCAGTCCCACTTCGCAGATGAGGAAACTGAAGAGCAAGACCTCGGAGCCGAGGAGGCGGCAGTGGGGTTTGAGGCCGCCGGCCGGCAGGGGCACCGAGGCTCCGTCCTGCTGCGGGGTTGCCACAGAGCAGCCTCCCCTTCTCCCCCGGCCCCCCTCTCCCACCGTCCTTTCCAGCCTCAAGCTGAGGAGGGGCAAAATTCACCGAATGCCCTTTCTTTGCCCAGCTGCCTCCCACCCCCGTGCCCAGCTCAAAACACTCAGGGGACAGTTGAGAGGAAATTTGGTGCCAGTGAACAGATATGGAAGATGAGCCACCTGAAAGCTCAAACTCTCTGGGCCTCAGTTTCTCATCTATAAAGTGAGGAGAGCAGTCACCATTCTGCCTCCAACACTTGCTTGCCAGCGCTGTTGCTCATTTGCTCTTTACGTCATTGATTCTATTCCCTCAGAACATTTTTGAGTGCTGTGAACTTGAACTTGGTGTCAGGGCTAGGGTGACCCACTGTCCCAGTTTGCCCAGGACCAAGAGGTTCCCAGGATGCAGGTGTGGACTGCTAGAATGGAGATAGTCCTGGGCAAACAGAGCAGTTGGTCACCCTGCCTGTACGGATTCTGGGGGATCTGAGCCACCAGGGAGGCTGGCCTGGTCCCTCGGAGAACTGGGGAGGCTGCTGGCCACAGGGAGGGATGTCCCATGTGAACTGTTGGCACTGGAACAGGGCGAGGCGTCCTGGAGATGCGCTGTGCTCAGCTTTTTCCCAGTCCCCTGGCTCCAGGCCCGGGCAGATATGCCAGAGCGATCCTACCCATTGCCTGAGTGGGAAAGCCAAGGCTGAAAGACTCGCAGTGGTTTTCCCACAGCCGCTGCCATGAGTCAGTGCCCAGGGGCAGGGGTGGTCGATCCCACCTGTCCCACCCCCTCACTATATGACCTGGAGCAAGCCACCTTACCTTCCATCCTTACCTGGGGGCAGTGGAAGTGGGAGGGGAGTGGGTGATCCCCAAGTCTAGTGGGGTAGTGACTGCCTGTTCCAGGAGGCCTTTCCAGGAACCCTCTATTTCACCAGGAATTCCCAGTGAAGCAGTCCTCTCCAAAGGAGGGGGGGGTTGCCTGCCAAGAACTTGGTCACTGCTGGGTTCTTGGCAGTAGCCAGGTGAGGCCATGCCAGGAAGAACCTAGAAAGACTGGCCCTTGAAATCAGACAGAATGGGCCTTAACCCCTTATTGGACCTCTCTGAGCCTCATTTTCCTCACCTAGAGAATGGGGGCAATACCACCTCCAACTCCTGGAGTAGGGAGTGAGAGTCTGGAGAGGAGGGGACAAGGTGTGTGCTCGGGACACACCTTCTTGCCCCTCTACTGGTCCCCATGTCCCCCTGCCCAGCTGGCTTGACCTCACCCTAATGTCCTCTTCATCTGCTTCCCTCTTTCCCCTCCATTCACTGATTACCTATCATGTGCTGGTCTTCTTGGGACTTCAGGTGGGGCAGACATAGAAAAAAAATAGAATCTTTCTTCTTTTATGGGAAACCATGGTGGCTACCGAGACCCCAGGGTTGGAGGAGGAGAAAACCATCACTCCTGGGAAAATAGGAGCCCTACTCCTTCACACCTCCCCTCTCTCTCTGTCACCTGCCTGGAGGTCCTCTTCCTTCATTTTCTACCCCCTACCATCCCCCCCCAACCCCCAACACACACACACACACACACACACACACACCCAGTTCCACTGCTCCTTTCAGTCCAGCAGGGAAACCGGCCCTGGTTGCCCCCGGCAGAGCTAATTGCTTCTTCCCCCAGGAAGTCTGGCCTGTCTTTTATCTGCAACCAAGCACAGGGTCTAGCTCCTTGTAGACAGCAGTAAATAAGGAAGGAAGAGAGGAGGATCAGAAGGGAGGGGGTTGGGCCTGAGGTTTAGGGATTCATCAAAGGAACTCCTACCCACTCTGTGCCCAGACTGCCATGTTCCCTCCAGAAAGGGAGAAGCTGGCAGAGAAGAGGATGTCTGCTGGGGAGGGCATATCCTCTCTCCTTCCAGTGTCTTCCTGCTTCACCTTCGGTCCCGTGTGACAACCTTAAGGGAGGCCGTCAGCAACCCAGCTCCCCTGGCAGGGAGCTGCTGGGATGGAGCAGTTATCTGAGACTAGGACACAGACACACCCTCAGCTTTGCTAAGCGTCGTGGGGCAGTGGGTCTCCTTGAGGAAAGTCTTTTCCTGCTGTGTGATGGACTGCACCAGACAACCTTGAAGTCCTTCCAAAGGCAGTCTTAGGATGCAGAAATTCTGAGACTTTCTGATCTTCCGAGACTCCATGGTGTAAAGCTTCCAGAATCCATGGTGAATGTTGCTGTCCGGCATGGTAGCTACTGGCCTCATGTGGCTACTGAGCACTCGATCTGTGGCTGCTCCAAATTATGCTGTAAATATAAAATACACACCAGATTTCGAAGATTTAATATGAAAACGGGAAATAGCTCATTAATTTTTATATTGATTATATGATGCAATGATATAATTTCAGATCTATTGAGTTAAATAAAATTTGTTGTTAAAATTAATTTCACTTGGTTCTTTTTACTTTTTTTTTAAATGCCTACGAGAACATATAAAATTCCATGTGACTCGCATTCCGTTTCTATTACACAGCACCAGCTAAAGAGCTGGTGGTCACCCAGCTAAACCGAGACCTCTTCCCTGGGCACCAATCAGCGCTGGGGGTGATGAGGGCTCTTCCCAGGAGGGAAAAACCAGATCCTGAATGACAATCTTATAGGAAAGTGTTACTTCCTCCCCCAGAATAAAGGCACCCCACCCCAAATCGCCTCTTTCCCCTTGAGCAGCTGGTTTCTGTGGAATTGGAGAGCAGAGCCCATCCTCCAGTGCTGTGCTCCCTCCGCAATACAGAATTAAGACATGTCTGGGAAATTCCTTTCCAGGCTGGCTTCCAGCCCAGCAGGAGCCAGGCCAGCCCATCCAGAGGAAACCCCTAGCTACCCCTTCCGGGCTGACCCAACCCTGCCCCCTAAGTCTGAGCCAGGCTCGGGGCACCCCCATCCCATAGTCCCCAGCCAGGACAGCACCAGGCTGGGCGTGGAAGGGGCACATGGCTGCCCCCGCCCCCCCAGGGAATTTATGCACCAAAGTCAAGGAGACAGGTTACAGCCGCAGTAACTAGAGATGATCACGCCGCAGTCCCCATCTGCTAGGAAACAGCAGATCTTAAGGGAGATACGGATAGATATGGGCCCGGTTTCTCCATACCCCAACCCCACCACTCTTCCTCTCCACATATTGAGAAGGAAATAAAGAATAGGACACTGTTGACAGTAGTCAATAGTGAAAACTTAGCACACCTTCAGACATAAGTTTAAACCCCAGTTTGGTCAGCTGCTTGCTCTGTGACCTCGGGCATTAACCTCCCTGGGTCCTCAGTCCCCTCCTCTGCAGGGTTATTGTAAGAATTCAGTGAGGTGATGCATGCACATTGCCTGGTGGAAGAAGGGCTCACCAAAGGTCACTACTATTATTATTAATATTATTAATTATTATTAATAATAACAGAATCCATCTTCATTCACATACTTCTTTTTTTTTAAGGTTTTATTTATTTATTGGAGAGAGAGAGAGCACAAGCAGGGGAAACGGCAGAGGGAGAGGGAGAAGCAGACTCCCTGCTGAGCAGGGAGCCTGATGCGGGGCTCGATCCCAGGACCCCGGGATCATGACCTGAGCCCAAGGCAGGCGCTTAACTGACTGAGCCACCCAGGCATCCCTATATACTTCTTTTCATGACTAAAATCAGCCAAGCCAAGGCTGTCACGGGGGCTTCTCTGGGACTCTGAGAACCAGTCACTGAAATGTAATTGGACTGGCAAGGAGTTTTACAGGATGTCTGGTCTAGCGGTTCATAAAGAGCAGCCACATCTCTCTGTGACAGTCTGCACTGGTCCCCTCTGGTGAGGGTTGGCTGGTCAGGTTCTTGAACAGCATAGATGGGTGGGGGAGGGGGCAGGTGGAAGGCAGCAGGGGGCGAGGAGGACCCGCTCTTCAGGCGGCCCCTTCTTGTCCTCCCCTCCCACACACACCGGACAGCAGGGCCAGAAGGGGCATTGTGAAGTTCAAGAAAAAGTGGCTGGAGAACCCAGAAGCTGCTTTTTTTCCCTTAATCCGCCACAGTTTGCCTGTAAAATAAAAGGACTGGAAGAGTATTGCTTCCATTTCCTTGAATATTCCCACTGAAAACTGGATTTTTAACAATAAGTAGCGTTTTTTAAAGTCCCAGAAATTCCAGATCTTCAAATGGACAAACTTGTATGGAGAGAATGGTCACATTAGCATGTAATCCTGTAAGACAAAGAGTTGTGCCTTAATTTTTCTGCCTTCAAATTGGTTTTTAATATATCCTTTTTTTTTTTTTTTTTTTTTTGCTATGTTTATGTACATTTGTCAGCTGCTCTTCCTTAAGGGGAATGGCTTAGTCTGAGATAATTGCCATTTGGATATTTTGGTGCTGAATTGGCCTTCCTCTCATGCAGGAGTGAAACAGCGAGGAGTTGCTTTTGGTTTGTTTGGCCGGCTCATTAAGCTATTTTGCATGTCCTAATTTGGTGGGGGAAAAAATGGTCACCTTATATCAGTTCCTAAAATTTGGAAGGGGATGGTTTACTGATCCAAAGAAGGGACCGTAGCTGCTTCCCTTCTCTGAGCTAAGCGCTCCAGTTCCTTCCTTGGAGGGCCTCCACCCTGCCCACCCCCCTATACATAGGCTCCCCCCGGAGCTCAGTACGAGAAGCAGGGTGGTGTTGGTTGGCTGCTCCAGAGTCAGACAGCCTTGGTAAGATTCCTGGCCACACTTCTTTCTGGCTGTGTGACCTTGGACAAGTTACTTCAGCTCTCTGTGCCTCAGTTTTCAGTCTCCTCACTTCAAAGCAGAGATCATCACAGCTCCGGTGGGATTGTTGTGTGATGAGGATAAAGTCCGTAAACACAGAGTAAGCCTCAGAACAGTGCTTGGCACATCTTGCGCTCAGCATGGGTCAGCCACGGTGTGCTTTGTGATCCTGCCCTCTCCCCCATCCCCCATCACCCGGTGACTGGTCCCAGGGGGCGCTTGACCCCAGCTGGTCTGATGAGTCTTTTCCCAGGAATTTTTAGACCCGGGATACAGAGAAAGGAGTCAGTTTTTCTCCACTAGCAGAAAGTGCAAGGTATAAAACTCAGCCACGTTTTCTACACTATGAAGAAAATCAGTGTGCTGTGAAAGAGAAAAAAAGGTAATGTTCAGAAAAAAGCAAAGACAAGAGACACAGAGAGGAGGTTCTGGTTCCAGTGGCTCCCGACCCTTCCTATAACTTCACTGTTTGTCTCAGTCAGCTCTTGTTGTGTAACAACTACCTCAAAACAGGGCTTAACGCAACAATCGTTTATCAACTCCTGGTTCTATTTCTACACTTTGGCTGGGCCCAGCTGGTATCTGCTTCTGTGACTGGTATCTCCTGGGCCCATTCATGTGCTTGTAGCACATTGGCCGGATGGTCCAGGGTGGCCTGAAGGTGACCTAGCCTTACCAAATATCTGCCACATGCCGGGCACTGTGGGAAATACCAGAGTGGAGAAAATTAATCTTACTGAACTCCTACTTTGTGTCAGGCTGGTGATGCATATTACCTCACTTAATCCTCCTGATCACATGGTCGGAAAGTCATTATCGCTCTCATTTTACAGATGGGGAAACTGAGGCTCAGAGATAGAAGGAATAACTTGCATAGGATTTCAAGATCCAGAGAGATAGAGATGGAAAGAATTCAAGCCAGGGACTCCTGAGTGTCTGCAGGGCCCACACTTCCGCGCTGCACTCTCCTGGCCCTTCCCGCACCAAAGAATAAAACTTGGCCCTACCCTCATGCTGCTTTAAGTGTCGCCGAGGGGACTGAGTGGACACAACATCCCACAGTGCAAGATTCAATGCCATTCATTCAGCAAGTGTGCCCTCATCCCCATTTCGTGCTGGGCACTGTGTGAGGTGTAGGGATGCGGAAATGACTCACCCACAGGATGCAGGAGCAGCAGCGTGGAGAAGGAAATGATTACTCATGCCTGGTTTGGGCTCAGCGTTGACTCGTTTATCAGCCTCATTTTTAAGGGATGGGTGATGCTGGTGAGAAAATGCAGTTCGGGCGAACCCTCCCTCCCCCAGAGATGTGCAGGGTCTCGGAGTCCCAGTTACACAGCAATCAGAAATCAAGGTCATCCTCCGGGGGCAGGGGGAGGGTCAAGGGCTCTCAGGCCATCCTTTGCGCCTGGCTCTAAAGCTAGGCATAAGCTACGTGTTCACGGGATACCTGTAGCTGCCAAGTCAGAAGTAGCAGCTTCCAAGGTGACATGACACCCTGGTCATGTTGTCGGGCAGCTCAGGAATTCCTGAGCCCAAGGAAGCGATGTCTGCCAGTGCAGAGCTGGGCTGCTCAGAGACACAGTGTTCACGGACCCAGAGAGAGCCCTGACTCCGGTGGGCAGACATGAGCAATGGGGAGGCAGGGCGAGCCGTGGAATGAGTCTGACCTGGGACTGAGCCAGACCCTGCTGTGAATCGTAGCCGCATCAGTTTCTGGCTCTGGTCCCATCAGCTGGTGATGCAAACTTCCTGACACTCTTCTCATCACCTGTAAAATGGGGATAAAAGTCCTCATCTTAGCCAACACTTTTTGTCTCTCTAGCTAGCTGAAGCAATATCAAGTCTGTGCCAGGAGGAGACCAGGGCTGTCCTGGAACTCCAGGGCAGAGGGCCACAGAAGCCTGGCACTATGCCTGCAAAGCCATCTGGAATTCAGGCAGGACTCCCTCTCCATCTCCCCTCTTGTCTCTTTTCTCTCCATGCTGGCTTCATCCTTCTCCTTCTGCAGACGGGCTCTCTCCACTGACCTGGTGCCTGTGGCAAAAGCTGGCTGCTCCCAGAGCTCACGCGCAGGTTCGTGTGCGACAGTCCCAGCATCGCTCAGTCGGGCTTCTGTCTTTCAGTCCCAATGCCAAACTCCTGGGAGGAAGAATCCAGCCCAGCTTGGGCTAAGGCCCTCTGTGGTCTGTGGTGCAGGGGGCAACGTCCAGGAAATGTGGGTCACAGGGCATTAGTGGGGATTCCCACAGGTAAATGAGGAGAGGGCACTTCTCTTTTATGTGTTAAAGAGGAATATTAAATAATATCTTTGTTTTGTGCTTTTTATATAATGTGTGGTTTTTCCTATACTACATATTACTATGTGGTCATACAAACATACCTATTACTATACAGATTGAACATGCAAAAATGTAAATATAATAAGTTCTATGGGGGATTTTTAAGGACTACATATGACTGTTGCCTTACATGCTGATTTTAAAACTTAATGCCCCACCCTTATTAAATATGACTCCACTAGAAGTGGTTGAACACTTACCCCCATCCCTCCCTAATCTCCTTCTCCCACGGGATCACGGGGTTCTGGTCCTGATGGGGGCACCAAGGGGAGCCTCCTGGCTCCAGTGGCTTCCTTTCCCACTTAAAACACATCCAACCCCTTGACTCAGCTCCACGGCGCCCACACAACCTGACCCTTGCCTACCTGTCTGATCGTTGACCCTCAGTTCACCACCCTCCAGCCTCAGGGTCTTCGTTCCGTTCCTCAAAACCACCAGCTTTTTTCCACTTGAGCCTTTGCACATATTGCTTCTTTGCCCAGAACTTCTTCCCTCTGTTCTTTGCAGGGTTGGCTCCTCCTCTCTATCAAGTTCAATTTAATGTCACCTGTCCAAGAGGCCAGCCCTCAGCCTTCTTTCTAAAGTAAGTTCGAATCAGGGCGCCTGGGTGGCTCAGTCGTTGAGCGTCTGCCTTCGGCTCAGGTCGTGATCCCAGGCTCCTGGGATCGAGCCCCGCATTGGGCTCCCTGCCCAGCGGAAAGCCTGCTTCTCCCTCTCCCACTCCCCCTGCTTGTGTTCCCTCTCTCACTGTGTCTCTCTCTGTCAAATAAATAAATAAAATCTTTTTTAAAAAATAAATAAATAAAGTAAGTTCAAATCACTCTGCCTGCTTCTTTCCTTCCTAGCCCTTGACAGTTTGTAATTATTTGGTTTTTTTCACTTGGTTCTTGTCTCTCTTGTCACTAAATTGTAAGCTCCATGATGTCAGGAAGTACCTGGCACACAGTAAGGGCTCAGTAAGTATTTGTTGAATGAATGAATGAATGAATGAATGAATGAATGAATGAATGAGTCTATTGCTATACCCCAGCAGTTTGCCTCAAATTCATCCTGTCCTTCCCATTGGGAGGAGAGAAAGTTCCAGTAGGAAGATCAGCACCTTCTTGCTCAGAACCCTTCCATGGCCCCTCCCTATCCAAAGAGTGGCTGACCATCCCTTGCTTGATCAGGCCAGTGTAGGATGTGAAATTAAAAGACCCAAGTTCAAGTCCTTCCCTTGCACTTGCTAGCTATCCAATATTAACCAAACTGATTCACCTCTCTCTTTCTCAATTCCTTTCTGCAAAATGGGTGAAATATCTCCTGCCTTTTCTCCTTCTTGGGTTGTTGAGAGAAGATGTAGAAAACCCTTCACAGATGATTTCCAGTGTTAGGAGCACTGAGTTTCAAGGACTTTCACTGTCCAAGCCTGATCGCCCTCTCCAGACACAAACGACCATGATTCTGACCCCACCCAGCTACCTGATACTTCCTGAACTTCTTCCTGTACATGAATGCCTTGGTGCTTTCATTCAAAAGCTATGCTCTTTCTCCAGAGGCTCATTTCCCTGCCATCTTCATCTCTCCAGATCCTGCCCATCTGGGAAGGCTCACTCCTCCATGACGTCTCTGCCACCCAGCCTCCACCCCCATGTCCCCAGGACTTGCTGCATCTTTGAGATCTATGTTGTGCTGGGAATGTCTCCTTCCCTGCACTCCAAGCTCCTTTCCTGGATCCGGATGGCTAATCCCAACCTCACACCATACTCTGGTACAGACTAGGCCCTGTGCCAGGCAATGGGGTTTTGGAGAGGAGAGAAACCCCATCTCTACCCTAAAGAACACCACCATCCAGTGTCATTTGAGGTACCAAAAAGTCCTTGATAATTGATTTGCAGACTAGGAGGGCACAGTGGTTAGGTGTACTTGCCCTAAAGTCAGACACACCTGGCTTTGAACCTCACGATGCATGGGACAGAAACCTAACTACAATGGCTTAACTAAATTTTATTTTTCAAATAGTAAGAAGGCCACAGTAGGTCTTTTCAGGACTGGTTACAGAGGCTCCATGGTACATGGAGGGCCCAGGCCTCTCCTAGATTCCACTCTGTCATCTTAAGCATGGGCCATCATTCTTCTTCTCTGTACCAGTTTTTTCATCTATAAAATGGGAACAGTACCTTCCTTATAGGGTTGTTGTAATTATTCAGTGAATGAATATATATAAAGAGCTTAGAACAGTATCTGGCACATACTAAGCACTCTATAAGTGTTAGCTATTACTCCTCCTCCTACCTTCCCTCCTCCTCCTCCTCCATCCTCATGCTGAAAAAAAAAAATGTCTACTGCCCCTCTAGGCATCACATCCTCATCCCTGGAAGGAAGGGAGGGAAGGAAGGCAAAGCACATAAAGTGAGTGATGGCTGAATCCATCTTTTTTTTAATTGAGGTGAAATTCACATAACATAAAATTAACCATTTTATTTATTTTAATTTTTCTTTTAATTTTTATGAGAGAGAGAGAGTGCAGGGGGAGGAGCAGGGGGAGAGGGACAAGCAGACTCTATGCTGAACACAGAGCCCAAGGCTGGGCTCAATCTCATGACCCTGAGCTCATGATCTGAGCTGAAATCAAGAGTCTGACGCTTAACCTACTGAGCCACCCAGGTGCCCCTAAAATTAACTATTTTATTTTTTTATTATTTTTTTAATTTTTAAAAAGATTTTATTTATTTATTTGAGAGAGAGATTGAGAGAATGAGCAGGAGGAGGGGCAGAGGGAAAAGCAAGCCCCCTGCTGAGCAGGGAGCCCGATGCGGGGCTCAATCCCAGGACCCTGAGATCATGACCTGAGCCAAAGGCAGACTCTTAACCCACTGAGCCACCCAGGCACCCTATTTTAAAGTGAACAATTCAGTGGCATTTAATATAGTCACCATGTTGTGTAATCATCAACTATCTAATTCTGAAGCATTTTTATTACCCCAAAAGGAATCATGAAGCTGTTGATCCCATTCTCCCTTCCTCCCAGCCCCTGGCAACCCCCATTCTTCATCTTGTCTCCATGGATTCACCTCTTCCGCCCAATTCCAGCTGAAAGAGCTTTCCAGGAAGCCCCACCTAACCTCTTCTGCTCACATCTCATTGGCTAGGAATGTGTCTGAATTGGGGCGGGGCGTATTACTGCCTTCAACAAAACCAGCTTGCTGTCATTCTACTTTCTGATATTTATTGAGTACCTACATCCATATTTTATTGAATCTCACACCCATGAATTCTTTTTCCATTTTAATGTTTTCCAAAATAAGAATTGTCTTATATTGATAATATCTCATTTTTAATGAAGTATAATATGTATCAGGCACTGCTCTAGGTGCTAGGGATAAATCAATAAATAAAACAGACAATATTTTCTGCCATGTAGCGCTGGACATTCTAGTGGTAGGGAGATAAACAATTAAACATGATAAGTAAATGAATTATTTAATGTGTTAAAAGATGATGAATGCAGGATGCCTGGGTGGCTCAGTCGGTTAGGCGTCTGTCTGCCTTCAGCTCAGATGGTGATCTCAGGGTCCTGGGATCGGTCCCGCATCAGACTCCCTGCTCAGCATGGAGCCTGCTTCTCCCTGCTCAGCATGGAGCCTGCTTCTCCCTCTGCCTGCCGCTCTCTCGCTGATAAATAAATAAATAAATAAAATCTTAAAAAAAAAAAAAAAAAGATGATGAATGCTTAGAAAAAATAAAAAGTAGAGTAAAGTAAGGCCCACTTGGGGGATGGACCAGGGACAGCTTGCTATATTCATGTATTATCTACTGCTGTGTAACAAAATTGTGCCCCAAACTTTAAACAACAAACATTTATTATCTCAGTTTCTCTGGTTCGAGAAGCCAAGAATGGCGTGGGTAGGTTATTCTGGCTCAAGGTCTCTGGTGAGGTTGCAAACAAGATGTCAGCTGGGGCTGTGGACATCTAGAACCTTGCCTTGTGCTGGAGGGTCTTCTTCAGAGAAAGCTCACACATATGGCTGTTGGCATAAGGCCTTAGTTCCTCACGGGGTGTTGGCAGGAAGCCTCAGTTTCCAGCCGTGTGGGCTTCTCCGTAGGGCTGCTTGATGTCCTCAGGACATGTCAACTAACTTCCCCAGAGTAAGTGATTCAAGCAAGAGAGCAAGGAGAAACCTGCAGTATCTTTTAGGATCTAATCTTGGAAATGATACCGTCAATTCTGCTATATTCTCTTTGTCAGAAGTGAGTCACTGGGTCCAACCCACATTCAAGGAGAGGGAAATTTAAGGAGGTGTATCAAAAAATTGGGAACATTTGGGGAAACCACAACAATGAACTAGGTTTCTCGCTTCCAACTCTGGCTCCACCACATATACCTTGTGACCTCAGTCAACCTCCTGAGTTATTTCCTGGGCCTCAGTTTCCTTCTTGGTCAAAAAGGACAATAACTTCTACTCTGCCGAATTTATTCCCTTGACAACTACTTCAGTCCTTTCTATGGGCCAAGTACTGTTCTGATGCTTCAGAAATACTGTGTACCAAGAGAATCAGGGAGCCGACCTGCTAGTGGGGAGACCTTCTTTCCAATAAAGCCAAGAGGTGGTAAATGCTAAGAAGCAAAGCAGAATAGAGTGAGGGTAGATAGAGACAGGGACAGGGGGTGACCAGGGAAGGTCTCTGTGAGGGGCTGACTTTGAGATGAAGATCTAACACAGTGAAGGAGGGACTCAGGGAAAAGCATTCCAGGCAGAAGGAACAGCAAGAGCCCTGAGAAATGAATGTGCCAGGGCAATCCCAGGTGGAGCAAGGAAGCCGTTCCTGGGCATGCTGGGAGCAAACGCAGTCCACCCAGAGCCATGCTTCCCTGGCCTAAGTTACATCATGCCACTCATCTGCCAAAATCCTTAGGAGGCCTAACAAGGTCCTTACAAGCCCCACGTGATCTTCCTCCCTCCTCCCTCCTCCCTCTCTGACCTTGTCCAACCCGGAGCTCGCTCTGCCGCAGCCACATACCCTCCTAGCTCGAGGCTTTACCCTAACTTAGGGGTGCAGAACCACCTGCAGTTTCTGATTCAGAAACTGATTCCCGGTCTGGGGCAGGTCCTTGGTGGTGGTACTGCCCCAGTCCCCAGACTATAGTTTTAGAAGCACACTTCATTTGTCCCCTCTCTTGGTACGGCACTTACCCTAGATCTCACATGTACTGCCCTCTCCTCCTTCAAGTCTTTGCCCAAATCCCAGTCTCAGTGAGGTCTACCCTAACCGTCCTGTGCAATACTTAAGCTGCCCTCCACCCGTACCCCCAATCTCTTCCTGACTCTATTTTTCTTTTTTTTTTTTTCATAGCACCTACCACTTTCTAACGTGCAGATTATTTTACTTAGCTTATCTTTACTATATGTCCCTAAGGACTAACATGGGTTCTTAACCCACACTCGATGAACCCCTGGGGACCCCATGGATCCCCCAGAGATCTGCTAGCCTGCTGCATTTATATACTATAGTTTGTGACCAGGATGTCTGCAGCTTTCATTAGATTCTCAAGGAATTACTTGATCCCCAAAGCTTCAAGACCACTAGTAGATCAATGTCTGGCACAGAGTGGGTGCCCAATAATTATTTGTTGACTAAATGAAAGAACTTTTTAAACATTATTCACACTCAAGCACTTTTTCATTTTTAAGAAAACTGTTTAGTGGCACAATGGCTCCCCAATGTTGGTGTCCTTAGACCAACTCCATCAGAATGATGACAGGATTGTTTTTTAAAAACACAAATTTTTATAATTCAAAAATACCCTCACAGAATCTGAGTCAGGAGATTTGCATGGGGCCAGAGATTTAGTATTTGTCAAAGGCCCTCCCACCTTCCCCACCTCGACACACGCCTCCAGATGAGTCTGAGGTGCAGCCCGGCTTAGGAATTTCCATGTGAAGCCTTAATTGGAGAGAGTTTCAGGAGAATCAATTCCACTGTGCAGCTTTTACACTTTGCATAAAATATGATCCCCTCCATGGTCACTTGTGACCTTGCCACAAGCTCTCAGGGTGACCCGGCAGGGATTACAATCTCCCTTTCACTGAGCAGGAAACTGAGGCCCTGGAGAATCAAGTGACAACACCCCCTCCCAACACCCAGTGGTCACAGTGCCTGCCAGTGGTGGGGATACGATTAGAACCTGGGCTTCTGAGGTTCTCCCCTCTGCACCAACTGGATAAACCCAAGTTCCAGGAAGTCCCAAGGACACTGCCAGGGGAGAGAAGCCAGAGAAGGGAGGGACAGAGTGGCAAAAAAGCGGAGGGCAAGGTTCGGGTGGCTGTCTCCTGGCCACCTGGAGAGACTCCAGATGCTTTAAGGACACACGCATTCATGCACTAGCTCTGGCTGAGCAGGACCCAGGAAGGCCACTTTTCCATTGTGTGCCTCAGTCTCCTTATCTACAGAATGGGGCTGCTAATCCATGCCCTGCCCCCGTTACCGTGTTTGTGGAATGTGAAGCACTTTAAACATGCAAGTTGTTACTGTTATCAAGGGAAGGTGCAACATCCCAACTCAGAAGTCTCCAAGGACAGAACTAAATCCAGCCTTTCGTTCATATGAGGTACATTTTTGAGCACCTACTATGTTCCAGGCACGGTGATGTAGTTCTTTGAATGTTGGCTTGTTGGTGAGGTTGGTGCGGTCCGGAGCCAGCCGCCAAGAAAGAATATTTGAGACGTCTTTGGTGCAAAATGGTGGTTTTATTAAAGCCGGGGGACAGGACCTGTGGGCTTGGCTACTGCAGGGCCTCCTGCCCGCCACTCCCGGATTGTGAGGGGCAGTGATTTTATACCTCGGGGTTGGGAGAAGTAAAAATAAGGGAAGTTCCAAAGGATTTTCATACGCTAAAGGAGACTCACAGGATCCTGGAGGAATATTATAATCTGCCTATCTCAAGTATTTGTCAGTGGGCTGCAGGTTATAAGGAGATTTCATTTTATCTACATTTCCTTCTGCCTTTGTTTCCCACATCAACTGGACCTGTCTTGCTTCATTTAACCCTCACAAAAGTCCAGTAGGGTCAGTGCTGCTTTTGCCCGCATTTTATAGATGAAGAAACCGAAGCTCAGGTGAAGGAGTTTCAATTCATTTGATCATTTCTTCATTCACCAAACCTTTACTAAAAGCCAGTTCTGGGCCAGGCTCCGAGCCAAGTGCTGCGGACATGAAGATGAACAAGTCCTTCAGAAGACATGCCCATAAATTACTTTAATAACAACTCAGTACATGCTTCCACCGACAAGTAAGTGGGAGCCGGTGGAGGAGCAACTGGTTCCCCTGGGGTTATGGGGACAAGCAGCTGGCTTTCCGTGGGACCTTGCGCCAGGGGTTCCTGTGCCCTGTGTAGAGGTGGCAATCACAAAGCCTATGTTCCAGTCTCGCTTCTGTTAAAGCTTTGGTGTATATTTCCAGGAAACCCTTCCACCACTGAGCTTCGGTTTCCATCTGGAAAATTAAGAGGTTGGCTTGTGATCCTGCAGCTCTGGGGACCTAAATCTCTGGCCCCTCCCAACCCACCTTCCGGTCAGTTCGAGCTTGGCCCCAGCCAGTCCCAGACTGAGTATGCCTGGGACAGTCAGCCCAAACCCCTTGAAAAGCCCCAAACACCCCAGGGCAGCTCTGTTAGCTCCCCCGCAGGGCCTGGGGTCCATAGGGCGGAGCTCCGGGAGGGGCGGGGCGGAAACCTGGAGGAGCGGCACGGCCCGCCCAGGAGCGTCCCATCCAGCCAATGAGCGCCTGGGGGCGGGGAAGCCCCTCCTCTGCTATAAGAAGGTGCTGAAGCCGGGGGCGCGGCGTGGAGGTCTCAGAGCCCGAAGCCGTGGTGTGTGGTGTCCTAGCTGCCCCGAGCTGCGACAGCCAGGAGCGCGGGAGCTCTGAGTTCGGTGCGCCCTGGGCTGGGCAGTAGCACGAGTCGGGTTCTGTTTTCCTTTGCCTGACTACGCTGTGGGGAGGGCACGGGACGCGGATCCCTCGCCGCGGAGGAAGAGCTGGCCGCGACCCCGGGACGCCCGCGCTGACCATCCGCCCGCCGCCCCCGCAGGCATCCGGCCCGCCGTCATGGCCGACCACCTGATGCTCGCCGAGGGCTACCGGCTGGTGCAGAGGCCGCCGCCCGCCGCGCCCTCCCACGGCCCCCACGCGCTCCGGACGCTGCAGCAGTACGCGGGCCCGGGCCTGGACAGCGGCTTGCGGCCTCGGGGGACGCCGCTGGGCCCGCCGCCGCCGCCGCCGCCGCCGCCCCCACCCGGGGCCCTGGCTTACGGGGCCTTCGGGCCGCCGCCCGCCTTCCAGCCCTTTCCGGCCGTGCCACCGCCGGCCGCCGGCGGCGCGCACTTGCAGCCGGTGGCGACGCTGTACCCGGGCCGTGCGACCGCGCCCCCCGGCGTCCCGGGAGGGCCCCCGTGCCTGCAGCCGGCGCCTGGCGCCCCGGCCCCGCCACCGCCCGCGCACGCCCTGGGCTGCATGGACGCCGAACTCATCGACGAGGAGGCGCTGACGTCGCTGGAGCTCGAGCTCGGGCTGCACCGCGTGCGCGAGCTGCCGGAGCTCTTCCTGGGCCAGAGCGAGTTCGACTGCTTCGCGGACTTGGGGTCGGCGCCGCCCGCCGGCTCGGTGAGCTGCTGAGTGCGGCCGGGCGCCTGCCTGGCGTGCCCGAGAGGAGAAGGGGGGGTCTGACCGCCCGCCGGAGTCCGCCCCAAGCGCCCGGGCCCCGCGCGCACCCTCCGTGAGGGTGGAGGCAGCGGGTTAGTGCTCCGAGCCCGACACCCGGGCTGGGACGCCTGGCCTCGCTCCAGGCCCTGCCTCCTGCAGGATGACAGTGTAGCTCCACCTCTCTGACCCGGAGCCTCAGCGGTAAAGTGAAGGGGACTGGACCCCCTTTCGGACTCCCGGTTCTTGGATTCTCTGCCCTCTCGGATTCTCCCCTACCCCGCCTCCCAATCTGAGCCATTGCAGGCTGCTGCCTGATAGCCCTTCTCTCCGTGTGCAACCCGCTGTGGTCACTGGGTCCCTGGAGCCGCCCATCCACCAGGCCTCCACCCCGCTGCCTGGGCCCTGAGGTCGCTGGGCCCCCGCCTTGGGGAGGGAAAGATTGTACAGCCCTAATCCCTGTACAGTGGAGCAATGCCCCATCTGACCTCCAAAACCAAAATAAAACTGGGTCACTTTACAGTCTTCCGTTTTCATTTCTTTTTTTTTTTTTTTAAGATTTTATATATTTATTTGACAGAGAGAGAGACACAGCGAGAGAGGGAACACAAGCAGGGGGAGTGGGAGAGGGAGAAGCAGGCCTCCGGCGGAGCACGGAGCCCGATGCGGGGCTCGATCCCAGGACCCTGGGATCATGACCCGAGCGGAAGGCAGACGCTTAACGACTGAGCCACCCAGGCACCCGCGTTTTCATTTCTTTACCACTCCAACAACCCTGCGCTATATTTGGCTTTTAGAATCCTCAGGCCGTTGGGGACCCTGGGTCGGATGGAAGCCACAGCCCCTGACAGTGCCCAAGAGAGGAAACTGACAGTTTCTTTCAAAAACTATTGTGAGTTGTGCAACTATTACATCATAATCTGGAAGGCTGAGGCTTCCTGGCAGTGGACTGTAACCCAAAGGCACCTACGTTGGACTTCTCAGCTCCTGGGAGGGGTGGGAGAGCTTGGAGGTGCTACCCTCACTTGTTTGCTTGGGGCACCATGGAGGCCAGAGGGGAGCTGGGAGGTACCTGAGGATTCAGACACTTCGGGCTTTGAATCCTGGATCTCCTCTTTGGCCAAGACACCATCCAGTTTTCTGAGGCTATTTCCTCAAGAGATATGGCCCCCGTCTCAGGTGTTACGAGGACCACATGCCATGTGAGGCCTTTCGCACAGGATCAGACACCTAGGCAGCCTCAGCAAATGGTAGCGATGCTTATCCACAGACCGGTGCTGGCTTTATTCCAGGGCTTGTGCCAACCTGGTCAGTGCCCTCCTGGAGTCACACTCCAGGTGGAAGTAAGGGGGTGACTGGAAGTCAGCTCACCTTGGTACGAGTAAGAGTGATAAGGGCTAGAAAACAGGACGGCCAGGTATACAAACCCAGAGGAAGGAGGGGTTTCCGCTGCTTGGAGGTGTGTCCGTTCAGGCTTCCGGGAGGCAGTGACATTTGAACAGAGACTTGAAGGATGAGTCCATCCTTAGGACTTGGAGAAGGTGGCATGTAAGTGAAGAGCCCATTCAAAGGCAGGAAGCATACAACTACAGGGCATGCACAAGTGCATGGGGTCTCTAGAAGGAACAAAGGTCTAATGGCTTTGCAGCAACTTTGTGAAGTAGACACAGTCCCCATTCTGCAGAGGAGAGGCCTGGCAGGATTTGTCCTCAGTCCTGATCACCAGTGTGAGCTCCTGGCCCACCCTCTGCTGTTGACTCTCTGGAAAGATCCTTAGGTTGTTTGGGGCGGAGAGTGGGGGGTAGCCAGGAGAGAAGTTCTGAAGGCAGGGAGGCAGCCAGGTCAGAGATGCCAAGGACCAGGTAGGACAGGGCAGTGGGGCTGGAGAGGAGAGAATAAATTTCAGAGACTCTGGAGAGGAACACTGGCTGGGCTTCACTCTAATGCCAAGCTTGTTAGTTAACGGGACTCTTCCCTCCAGCCTGTGAGATCACTCAGGGTACGCTGTGTCCTCGTCGGCTCTGGAGCCACCAGGACAGGCATGGAGTGGGTGACCGGAGGTGTTTGGCAAATGAATAAAGGTCTCCCCTGAGATAATGGGGCTTTCTGAGACAGAATGAGGAGGAAGGACAGATAGGCTTCAGGAAAGGGACTGCTCTGGGCTCAGAATGGGCAATGTTTGCCCCAGCTTTGCCCAAAACCCAGAGATGAAAACCAGGGGACTGGATTGGGATGGGAGGGTCTGACCCTCGTCTGGACACTGTCCTGATTCCCTCCTCTGTGAGCCTCAGTTTTCCCACTAGTAAGATGGGGCTAATATCCCTGCCCTGCCAAGGCAGCAAGCCTCACACAGTAAGTGAGGAGCAAATTCGGGGATGGGTTAACAAGCAGCTGGTAAACACCAAAGTGCTCTCCATATGGAAGGGATTACAATGAAAACCCAACACCTGCTTCTTTGTAGAGTTAAGGCAGGGTGGAAGGCAGTGTAGAAGGAGTCCAGCTGCTGAGCTATTTCCAGCCCCCAATCCTTCCAGCGGGGCTCCTAACAAGTTGGACAGAAGACAGGTGGACCGAATAGAAGGTAAAACTGAGGCAGTCAATCACCCAGATCCCCAAGTCCCTGATACCCTTTGGAGGATTCTTTGGAGAATGGAGAGTCCTTCTTGGCAGCACATAGGAGGCTTGTATTCTGTCATCCTCGGGATCCAGTTCCAGAAGCTGCTCTTACTAGCTGCCTGACCTCAAGCAAGTCACCTTACTTTCTGAGTCTTGGTTCTCCTGCGGGGATCACACCACTTCCTGTGGATCCTGAGTGTATCTCACCTCTTCCCGGGGCTACTTCCTAAAGCAACCTTTTGCCCTCACGCCTGTGGATTTCACTCCCATACCGGGCGTGGGTCTTCGGGGTTAAGAGTCAGGCTCCCTCAAGTTTGGGAACTGAGTTGTGGCACAGAGAAGACATTTTTCCATCTTTTTTTCCTTTCTTTTCAGATGAAAGTTTCCCCAAGGCCAAGGTCCATCATTTGGAATCATTTTTTCAACAATGACTGGATTTCATCACAAAGTCGTTTTTTTTTTTTTCCCCCAAGACTTGTCTTGAATCATGTGCAAAACAGAAATGCTAATAGTACCTCTTCACAGAGCTGCCGTGGAGATGAAGTAAGTCAATTCACATGAGGTGCTTAGAACAGTGTAGTTTCTAGCTTATCCTCCCTGAGCCAGGGCTTTTCAGGAATACCTTTATATTCAAGTCTTTAGAAAGACTGTGTTGTAACCAGCTAGTGAGGGGTAACCCTGTTGCAGGGTCTGATGCTGTTCAGCTTGCAAGGAGTTTATTAGGGTGCCCTAAGGACCAGCCGCTGTGGACGGGAAGGGCTGGAGCAGATGGGAGTAGTGAAAGCTACAAAGCAGACCCAACAAGAGCCTTGGCCAGCCCCGTGGGGGGCTTGGGCCGTGGCTGCCGATGGGCAAGGCAGCTCTCCGCCGCTAAGCAATCCCTCAGGGAGCTGCCAGGGGACGGCACCGTCCAGGACAACTCGTGGAGGGGGGGTCTGGGCAGCGGCCACCACAAGCACACGCGGGGACAAGATTAGGCCAGCATCCTAAGAGTCCTAACAGCAAGGGCCTCCTTAAATTTGTGCTCCAGGTGTTTCATTTGCCTCTCCTTCGTCCCAGGCCTGAGTAGTACCTTCCCTATTAGAGGGGGAAAAAAAATCTTTGTAGGGAATATCAACCTTACGGGGTTGATGTGATGAGACTCTGTGTCAGTCCCTGGTACGTGGTAGAAATAAATGAGAACCCTCTCGCCATCGTCGTCACCATGCCAGCTCATCTCAGTGTTCAACAGTCATTTGTCGAATAAATTAAATGAACAGTCTGATCCTAGTATTTCCCAGGCAGCTTAGGCGTTCAGCTGATTACAAAATAATCCTCTTGAATTCCTTAATCCATCCTTGCCTAACTCTATATGCCACCCCACTGTCGGTCGTGCTGGGTCAGGATTACTGAGTCCCAACTTGGTGAGCGCCTACTGTGTGCAGGCATGACGGGACCTAATGGCAACCAGTAGGTGCTCTTTTCCAGTCTCTCCTTTAACCACCACCCAACCCCGTGAGTAGCACTCCTAGGTACTTTTACCCCCATTTCAGAGGTCAGAGAATTGGGGCTCAGACAGTGAATTGCTCCTCCAGGTCACACCCCGGTAAGTGCTGGGGCAAGCAAGCCCACTCTGGCATTCCCAGGGCCCTCCCCCTCCCCCAGGCTGGGGCTGGCCAAGGACCTGAGCCTGTGTGGAGCAAGAGCAGAATCCCAGACCTGGTTCCGCCACTTGGTGGCCGTGGGATACAGAAGTCACTGAGCCTCTTTGAGCCTCAGTTTCTGTACAGTGGGGAGGATGATCCCCTCGGTGTGTGTGCAGGGATTCAAATGGGACTGGGTTTCTGCGAGCACATTGCAAATAGAGCAGTGCTACTTGGTTGGGGTGAGCTGGGGGTGAAGAGGCACACATTCTACCCCAAGCATCTGCTCTGGAGAGAGACCCGCCTGCACACCCCGGGACTTGAGCTGTGGGCTGGCCCAGAGGGCACGACGTGGAGTCACGTGCCATGGGTTCTAGGCAGGGGCTGCTAAGCAGCTCAGGGCCTGGGAAGTCCTGAGAGCTGGTGGTGATGAAAGGGTAGGGGTGGGTCCGCCCAGGGTGGGGTGGGACATCCAGGTAAAAGCCCAAGGCCCAGAGTGTGCTGGGCCAGATAGAGGAAATAAAGCTACTCTGAACTCAGTGTTCTCATTGGTCAAATGGAGACACCACAGGCTTTTTTCGAGGATGAATGAAGGTGACATCCAGTCCCTGCCCCTGGGAGCTGCTCGGATGTTGGGAAGCATGACCACAGGGACAAGAAGGAGAGAGCCTTGAGCTAGCCCGCTTCCAGGCACCTTCCTACCCTCCATTCCAGCCACTGCAGGCTCCTTAAGCCTCAATACTTGGCCTGTGCTGTTTCCTTGGCCTGAAAGACCTCCCTCCAGGGCCTTTTCCACCTGCGAAGGGCCTATTTCACCACGTATCAGAGTTAATGAGGACTCTTCCTCCCAGACTGTGAGGTTCTGAAGAAAGAACCTGATTCATCGCTGACCGCATCCGCCCCACATGGGTCTCCGAGCCGGTATTAGGAAGCACTAGAGTGACTGCTTCCCGGCCCCGGGCTTGGGAAAGAGGGTCTGGGCCAGAGTCCAAGATGGAGTTGGGAACACTAGTGCAAGCTCAACCATGAACCTGTGACCCGAGGCACGTTATTTGAGCGCTCTAAACGTGGTAGGTGGAGAACCACATTCCCTACCCCTCCCACTTTGCAGGCGCGGGGAGGCAGTGAGGCTGGACCAAGGGAGGAGGGCAGGAAAATGCAATGCTTCCCCGGCGTGTGGTGGACCAGCACTCCGGGAGGTGGCTGGAGTTACCGGCCTCATTCTATTCCGTTGGCCTCCTTCTCGGCAGCTGAGCCTCCAAGGGGTCAAGCCATCTACTCACCAATACACAGGACTCTTGGGAAGAGGTTGTTCTCATTTGTAGGATGAGGGCTGTTGGACATCAATAAGCATGAAGTCCAGCTATGCCCCACAGAGGAGGGGTGAGGCAGGGACGGGGCAGGGAGTCCTACACAGTTTTCCGAGGGTGGTCTCCAGATGGACTTGCTCCTTTACCCCTTCCTAGTGAACAGCTCCAGCTATGGGCCTTGCCATAAAACTGGCACATCCAGGCAGCAGGATCCTCTTGGCGCCCAGCCTACCCTGGTCTGGCAGAGAATATGAGTCAAGTAGTGCTTGTTTTTAAAACAAAAACTCCGTTTTTAGTCAAGAGTGATATGCACGAGAAGCAAAATAACCTCAAACAATTTAGAAGGTATAAAGTGAAAATTCAAAGGCCCTGCAGGTTTTCCCACATGCATTACATACGATGTGTACATTCACGTATACTATATACACATACATCCCTTTTTCATAATGATAGGATTATACAATCTTATAGAATTGGATTTTTTTTCACTTAATGTATTTTTAGAAATCTTCCCTTGTCAGTAAATATGGCTCCATCTTACTCTTTTTAATGACTGCAGTGTGCATAATCTACTTAAACCGGTCTCCTGTTGATGGAAATTGAGCTTCTTTGCTGAATTTTGCTGTTACTAAATAATGCTACACGGAGTATCCTTGTATGTTTACCCTTGAACCCTTGTGGGAATATCTCTGTAGAATGGATTCCTAGAAGGGGCATTCCTGGATCAGAAGATACGAGCAAATAAAACTGTGAGAGCCACTGTGAAATGGTTCTCGAAGCAGCTGCTCCCAATCACCTTCCTGCTAGCGCCGTGACCGAGCGCCCGCTGGCTCTCACCCTTGACCACCACAACTGGGCATTAGCCATGTCTTTAATAGTTACCTCCCTGAGTTGAAAGGAAAAAAAGGTTATTTAATTTCTCTTTCTTTGATTACCAATGATAATATTGTTTATTTGTATTTCTTCTCCTAAGAATTACTTGTTCACGCTCTCGCCTGTGTTCCTGCTCGGCTGATTGTCCTTTTTGTTACTGAATTAGAAGAGTTCATTATATATTATGAATAGCAAACCTTTGTCTTTTGTAAATGTTGCAGATATTCTCTCCTGATCTGTTGCTGGCCATTTGACTTTGTTTAAGGTATCTTTTGACTTTTGGAGTTGTTAATTTTTATATCATTAAATCTCTCCCCTTTTTTTCCCCCCTCAAGAGCTTCTGGATTTGAACAAAGGACAGGAATGCTCTGGTGCTCCTCAGAGACAGTTGGAGGACACAGGCAGCGTTGTGTTTCTGCCGGGGCTCTGCACCCAGAGAGCAAGGTCAACACTCTGGCCACAGGGGCTGAGAGATGAGCCCAGGTCTCAGGGTCATCCAGACCTGGATTAAAATTCTGGCCTCAAACTACGTATATGACATCTGGAAAAGCCACTTTACCACTCTGAGCCTCTGTGTTTGTTTTCCTTTCTAATCTGAAATATGTATAAATACATACCCACCCGACTGGTCAGAGTAGGTGAGCCAGAGGCTGATGTGTGCATGCTCAGCACAGTGCCTGGCCCGCCGTGAGTTCCCAGAATGTGATCGCTGTGGCCAACGTGAGTGCAATAGGTGCTGAGAAAGTGGGAGCTGGTAACAGTGTCCAGACAGGAGGGCAGCGTGGGGACAGTGACTTCAAATCATGTCCCATATAAATGCTGGAAGGATGCGGCTCTTCCACCTGCAAAGGGAGACCCAGAGGCAGAAGTGGACATTTGCTGTTTATGCCTTCCAGATTCCAGTCCTCCCCCCACTGCTAAAAGGTTTCTCCAAATTCTCTTTGGGGAACCAACTCCCCTGCATTTGATTTGGGTAAGTTGCCTGTTTCTCTATATGTGATTCAAAATAACATTTTTACTGTAAAATGAGTGTAGAAATCCCAAAAAGTTCTTCAGTTTTCCGTGACTATTTTGAAATAGCTATGTTTTATCTCCTCCTCTTCCTCCTCCTCCTCTTCTTCCCATCAAAGTCTTTCAAATTTCCAGCTAAACACATGCCCTAACTACATGAGCTGTCTGCTTATGAGGTCATCGAGTACTGACTCATAAGATCTCACCTAATTCTCCCAGTGATCTGACTTAATACATTATTATTCCAGGCTACATAGAGGCAGGGAAACTGAGGCTCATGGAGGTGAAGGGACTTGCTTACCACTACACAGCTAGTAATTTATTGAATTTAATGTACTTAGGATAGTACATATAATCAGTCAACCCAGCTGGAAGGAAGGAAACCAGAAACATTTTTAAGTGGCTAAAGGGTAGAAAATATTTCTTTCTAGTTTTACTCATTCAGAGACAGATTGCTTCCTTCTTGCTGCTCTGTGATTCATGACCCCAACCTCATAAGCCAGGATGGCTGCTCAAAGTCCAAGCTGGCTCTTTTGTTTTTTGGAGTTGGGTTTTGGGGGGTTGGGTGGTTTTTGTTTTTGGTTTTTTAAATGGGGGGTTGTCTTTGTGGAGTGGAAGCTGGGTCACAGACGTCTCCATGTCCAGCTCTCAGGAAGAAGATATCGAGGAAATAAGCACAACAAATGTTTTAAGGTCCAGATACACATTACTTCTACCCAGACTCTCTTGACAAGAATTTATTCACAGGACATGCCTAGCTGCAAGGAAGACTGAGGAATATGCTTTCTATTATACAGAAGATGGGAAGAATGGATTTTGACAGACAACCAGCAGTCTACCACAGCAAGTGGTAGTAATAAGTGGCTCAATTGAGATTAGAACTCAGGTCTCTCATGCCCCAGGATGTTTGGTGGGGATGGAGAAGATGTCAGAGGACGTATATGAAGAGAACCATTGGAACTGGGAAGAGTCAGTGTCAGTCACCACTGTGAATGTGCACTTTGGCTAATTCACTTCCTTTCTCTGAGTCTCGGTTTCTTTATCTGTGAAATGGGGATGATGATGGTACTTACCATGGGTTGCTGCTATGAAAGCACTTACCCAAAGTTTGTGACACACACTAGGTACTCACATGGTGGAATGGATGGAGTAGAATTGGACATGAGCACATGAAAGAAGAAAATCCCAGGGGAGGTGACAGTGTGTCCAATGGCCAAGTGGCATGAACGAATAAGGCTTGATTGGGAAAGGCAACACACCGGTGTGTTAGCATGTAAAGTGGTGGTCAGACAAGCGAATGACATACTTGAAGAGGCAAGGGCCAAAGAGGGATGGCCCTTGAGTGGCAGGCTGAGGAGCTTGAACTTGATCCTGTGGGTAATGGGGGAGGGGCGTGGAGTCTTTGTGCAGCATGGAACGAGAGTTAGGTTTGTATTTTGGAACAATCACTCTGACTGCTGTGAGTAGAACGAATTCAAGAGGGGCACCGTGGAGAAATGGAGGCCGCTGAGAAGGCTGTGACACCGATTCAGGGAGACAGGAGGGCCCCAGGACAAATGGTCACAAGGGGGGGTACATGGGAGAGATGGTGAAGACAGAAGGAACGAGCCTTAAGAGAGATTTGGTTTGAAAAACCAAACATTGGCATAAATAGACACTCTTGCTGAATAAACTATAGGTTTAGGATTATTTAGGATTAGGTGAGTGGCTTTAAGTGACAAAATAATAACCGCTTGAATAAAATAGACCAGGTAGGTGGTCCAGGACTGGTGGGGTTACCACAGTGTCAACATCTATCTTATTGCTTATTGTCAATATCTCTACCTTATTGCTTCATCACTCATGGCTTAGACCTCATGGTCCCAAAAGGGCTGCTCCAGCCACTATATCAACATTCCAGCCAGAGAGGAGGAAAGAGAAGGAGGAGGGCCCATTCTGGAAGTTGCCCGCACCTAACCACAAAAGAGGCTCAGAACTGTTGTCTTTATTCTGAGTGGCCATGTGTCTAAGTAGAATTTGGGGGTTCTACTACTACTACGAAGAAAGTGGGAATGGATATTAGGGGCAAAATCCTGTCTCAAAAATGGGCTATGGAAGTGGAGGCCACAGGGAAGAGAGGAGCCAAAATGATTCCTAGGAGTGTGGCTTGCAGGACAAGGTGGCTCTTCCCCATGGTGGGAGCAGGAGGACAAGCAGGTTGGGAGACCACAATGAGACCAGCATGGACACATCGGGACATCCGGGGTTGATGGCCAGCTGGAGGCAGGCTGGACAAATGGGCCAAGTGCTCAGTAGTGAGGTCTGGACTGAGAATAAGCATGTTTTGGAGTTATTCGCATATCAGCAACCACCATAGGAATGGCCATGCAGAGTAATAAAAGAAAGTGGCCAAGGATAGAAGCGTGGGGAACACAAGAGAAGGGAGGGAAAGGCTGACAAGCAGCCGGGGAGGTAGGAGGAGAACCAGCAGAGAAGATGTCATGAAAGCCACCGAAGGAGGTGTGGTCAACAGATTCTAACGCTGTTGAAACACCAGACAAAGTGAAGGCTGAAAAGAGGCCACTGAGTTTGGCAACCAGGAAGAAAAAACTGACTTTACCAAAGCAGTTTCAGGGGAGTAGAGGGGCGTTAGCAGATGGGCGGGAGGTGAGAAAAGAAGAAGGGTCAGCAAAGGTAGGTGGGGCTTGGTTAGGTCATCTTTTGGACCGCGGCGTTTTCATGGGTCAAGTGACCAGTGACCCACGCCTGGGTCTTCTCGGTTGGGTTTTCCCTAGAGCTTGACCCAGATAGAGCCAACGGGAGATGAGCTGCAGTACCCCACTTTGCTCAGGAGGTGGCAGCACGATACCAGGTGACACCACCAGGATCAACACACTGCACAGAAATATATTTTCAGGGAAATGAAGCTTAGTTCCTGGAGCAGCAAAGCTTTGGGGATTTTCGCCATCTTGGATGAGAGCCTTGAGCAGAGAAAACTGAATGGGACTTTGGGTTCAAATCCTGACTGTCACTTACCGGCTGTGTGACCTTGAGTAAATCCTTCTTCCTGGTTGACAAACTGGGGATGATAACAAGCCCAAACCAGCATCTCGGGTCACTGGGCATCTCCAGATGAGTGTGGTTGTGTCTGATGGCCTTGTAGACAGATTCAGGGCAGGGGTGGGCAGTGGGCGCTTGGAAGCAGAGGGAGGGGACCCCGACCAGACATGGCCAGGGGCATGCCTGTGGTCATACAAGGACTGGATGGAGCAGTGGTTTGGGAGTCAGAAAAGCTGGGCTCAGACTCTGCAGATGAGGGAACTGAGGCTCACAGAGAGGAAGAATGACTTTTTCACGCTCACACCCTCAAACAGGCAAAAGCATCAAAACCAACATTTGGAAAAGAATTTTATTTTTAAAATATTTTTAAAGTATTGAAATTGTATCATTTTCAAGTTGATCAAAATCAACTCTGTGGGACTTCTTTGCCACTGCAGGGTTTGTATTTTCTACTTCTACACTTACGACTTCTGAAGGTGTCCCTCTCCTCTGGTTCCTGTTTAACCCACACATTCTGGGAAAGGCCCCGCGTCTACTCTTTCCTCCCAGGGATGACACAGGGCACGTTCAGGACCTGAGAGAAGGAAGACCACCCAAGGACAAACCTGGGGGTCAAGAAACTTGGGCTCAGCTCTAGGCTCCTCCCTGGATTACTGGGCCTCAGTTTCCCCATCTGAAAAATAAGACTGTTGGACCAGCCAGCCCTGGGAGCCTTGGCAGTTCTGAGTTTTTATAAAGGCTTTCGCTTCTCCTTGAGCTTCCCTGACCACTCCTCCTAAAATTGCCTCCCCTCAATGCTGCCACTATTCCTGTTTCCATTTTCTTGACTTCAGAGCACTTACTCTCTCTGAAATTATCTTGTTTCGCTTTTGTTTAGTTTATTTTCTGTCTACACAGTAATCTGCTGTCTACTTTATGTGAGCAGGGACTTTGTGAGTTTGGGAGAGCCACAGTGGCCTTGGCACCTAAAAGAATGCTTGACACGTAGCTGAGATGAACAACAATTGTGGAATAAATGAATGAAGGGCAGAGAACACAGCCCCTTACTCTCCCAGTCCTGGAGTCTCCATTTCTCAAGCCGTGAACTGCTCAGCCCTGCCACACCTCTCTCTCTTCCAGGCATGCCCATCCTAACTAATGGGCCCTCATGGTAGGGTGTCCTGCCCCCGAAGTTCAGCCTCCTTCCTGGCTCCAGGCTGGAGCTACAACACCAAGCCAAGGTCTTTACTGACGCCTTGTGGCCATGGAGACATATAACAGGGACTGGGAGGATTCCCAGGTGGGAGATGGTCAACCCAGGTGGCCCCGCTTCCCTCCCTGCCTGCAAATCAGCACTGATCCATCATCTGGGTTCCCAGGCTGGGGCAGGGGGATGGTGATGGCTGCAGGAGCTGAAGTAACACTTGCGGCAGGGGAGGTAGGGGATGGGTCATAACGTCCAGGAGGAGCTAGGGGAGAGTCTAGCGGGGAGGGAGGACAAGATGGTAAGGATACAACCCACCCGGGTTCTGAGCAGGCAGGGCAGCCTGGGTCTTGATCCTCAGGATCCTCCTCCCAGGGTATCTGTTTTCCAGCAATCTTCCTCCTTTCTTCCAGAAAGTCCTCCATGTCTCCCACCCACTTCAGAGGCTGTGCGGGCAAGAAGAAGAAGAAGGAGGAAGAGGAGAAGGAGGAGAGTCTGATACCCACAGAAGCCATTGGGGCAAAAACAAAGATATGTAAGGAGAGTTTAAAGAATGTTCTACTTTGTGATACGCATTGTAAACCTTTGACCTCACTGCTTCTGGTAAAACCCACCTTACTAGCTGTTTTAATCAGGTCTTGCTGAGATAATGCTGTGAAACAAGCAAATCTAAAATCTCAATCAGTAGCCTAAAAATCAAGTATCATTTAGCGCCCCTGAACCTATAGGTCAATTGCAGTTCAGCTGATATTGTCTGAGTCAAGCTAGACTCCTGACTTTGAGTCTGGTTCAGGTCTGCCCCGCCTGTCTGCATTCTGGACTCAGGATGAAGGAACGATAGCCATCTGAGTCTTCTCATGGTGGAGGAAGGAAGCACCAAGAGGCTCGACAGAACTTGCCATGCCTCTTATGGCCTTACCTTGGAACAAGCACACTATCCTTTCCCCCCACATTCCGCTGGCCAATGTAAATCCCATGGCCAAGCACAAAGTCACTGGGGTGGTGGAGTGGATGTCGGGGTGCTCAGATCCTCTCAGGGCCTGTGCACCCATTCTCCAGCTGCTGGCTTACAACTATCACCCTCTGGGGATGGCCCCTGGCCATAGGGAACTGCCTCACCCAAAGTCATGCCCTCCCGGGGGCAGCTCATGGCCAGTGATCGCCGAAGAATGGAAACAAAGGCCTGCCTCCTTCCCTTAATTTATTAGGCACAACCCTGAAGAGCTACCTGAGCTCCAGAGCTCCTGAAGGTCAGCAGATGCCTCAGTGGAAATTGCATTACAGATCAATTTCTCCCTCTGCCCTGTCCTGCCTTCCTGACATCCCCACAGAGGCATCTCCTGAGAGCACTGCCCAGTGAAGCTGCTGCCCACCACTCAGTCTCAGGCGCTATTTGTACGAAACCCACTGTAAGGCAGGTGGGGAAGTATACTCCACCCAAAGGTAGCCACGGCAACAATGAAGGAAGAAAGACTTTCAGACAGATAATATAATCTACTACAATGTTTAAAGACTGTAACATGGAGACAGATCTGATTTATTTTGGTTGCAACCGAATGCTGGGCACATGCTCAGTGTGTATGCACCGATTTTCTCTTTTATACTGGGATTCCAAGAAAGTTATGTTGTAGCAAAGGTTCTGGGGCTTTAAAAAAAAGGGCACCCAGTCTGTAGCATTTTTTATTGTAGCCCCAGTAAACTCATACGCCAGGCTAGCAGCTTTCACAATCCTGTTGCACACACGAGGTGGGTGGAAGGAGGAAAGTGTGCCCCCCAATTTCTCAGAGGGAAAATAGTTATTTCAGCAACTGGAAGTGTTCAAAGTACATCAAATAAGCTATCTAAATTGGGAAATAGGTAGCATGGGGGTTTTGGATCTGCAAGAGTGTAAAAATTGCAACAGATTCAGAGCACTCCACATGAGCTAAGCAGTCCCAGACTGCTAGGTACGGCTCCTGAGTCAGAGCCTTTAAGAGGCCCTCCGCTTCTGTTTCCGCCCTCTCATCGTGTGAAGAAGCCCAGCCGGATCTACTGGAGGATGATAAGCCACATGGAGCAAACACAAGCCATCCTGTGCATGGACCAACCAGGGTGCTGACAGCCCGTGAGTGAGGTCATCTTAGGCCATCCAGCCCCAGTCAAGATGCAACCACATTAGTGATCCCAGGTGAGACCAGCAGAACCACTCAGCTGAGTCCAGCTCAAATTGCTGACCCACAGAATCAAGAGCAAATAAAATGGTTGGTGTTTTAAGCTATTAAGGTGTAAGGTGAGTTGTTACATAGCAGTAGATAAATGACACACCAAGCTAAAATCATATCTGCTCGCAAGGCCACATTTGATGACTGTTTGGGGACTCCCATAACCACCTGCAAACCCTCCTTGCTGAGCCAGACAAACTTAGAAGATAAAGAGCGGCGTGTGCATTGGGTAATTGTCCATCTGTTTCCCCCAGGGGCTGGATGACCTCAGGGCCAGAACTGGGCCTCCTGCGTCTGTTCATCCTGTGTATTGTGCTGAGCCAGGACCTGACATAGAGCAGGTGCTCCACAGACATTTACTCAATTACAGAAATGCTGTGGGACTTGTCTAGCTTAACAACATCTCCTGCTCGAATTTCTGCAGCAGTCTCCAACTGGGAGCACCCAGGCTTGCTCCCTCAAATCCATCTTCTATCCGAGGAAGAAAACTTTCTAAAATGGAAATCTATCCTGGTTTCACCCCTGGTTAACATCTTTAGTTGGCCCCCAATGCCCTCACAGTTAAGTCCTATCTCTTTGGAATGATTTGTGGAATCATAAACCTGCAGACCTTGACCTTCTGTCTAATTCCCCAGCTTGCACCACTTTCTCCTTTGCTCTCTGGACCCACCACAGGAACTTCTTTCTGTTCCTTTGTACCACACTCTCTGGTGCCTCTGGACCCTTACACATGCCGCACTCTCTAGCTGGAATATTCACCACCACCAAGTTCCCAAGTACATTTGGTACTGGATCAACACTGGTTTCTGGGCAGTGGCTAATGGTTTGGCTGCATGGTCAGCAACTTAAAAAGCACAGAATCAGAGGATTTGGGATGAGGTATTCAGATGGACTTTCAGAAATGGCCACAGAGTGTTAAAGTATTTCTGTCCCATGCGAAATCTCACCAAAGAGCACCCATGGCAGGGGAGGCTCTTGATAATCAGATGGCTAAGATGGTGCCTCCCAAAGACACCAGTTGGCCTCTTTCTGCAACTCCTCCAGTGCTGGCCCAACATGCTCTTGCCCAGTGTGGTCATGGTAGCTAGAATGGTGACTACTTACAGGTTCAACAAAATGGACTTACCCCACCAAAGCTGCCCTGGTTAATGCCATTACCCTATGTCCAGTCTACCATTGGCAGAGACAAACGTTGAATACCCAATATAGCATCATTCTGTAGGGATTCATCTAGCCACCTGATGCCATTTGATTCCTTGGGTCCTTCCCATCATAGAGGGCACAGTGATTTATCCTCATTAACACGGCCAAAATATACCGTTCCAGGAATCAATAGCGTCTCTCACTGTTACACCAAATAACCCACGGGATTAGTTTCTTGTAGTTGCCATAACAAATTACTATAAAGGGCGCCTGGGTGGCTCAGTTGGTTGAGCGACTGCCTTCGGCTCAGGTCATGATCCTGGAGTCCCGGGATCGAGTCCCGTATCAGGCTCCCTGCTCGGCAGGGAGTCTGCTTCTCCCTCTGACCCTCCTCCCTCTCCTGCTCTCTGTCTCTCATTCTCTCTCTCTCAAATAAATAAATAAAATCTTTGGGGCTCCTGGGTGGCTCAGTCGTTAAGCGTCTGCCTTCGGCTCAGGTCATGATCCCAGGGTCTTGGGATCGGGCCCCGCATGGGGCTCCCTGCTCGGCGGGAAGCCTGCTTCTCCCTCTCCCACTCCCCCTGCTGTGTTCCTTCTCTCGCTTTGTCTCTCTCTGTCAACTAAATAAATAACATTCTTTAAAAAAAAAAAAAATTACTATAAACTGGGTGACTTAAAACAACAGAATTTATTGTCTCACGGTTCTGGAGGTCAGAAATTCACCGTCAGCTTCACTGGGGCCTAAATCAAGGTGTCGGCAGGTCTGTGCTCCCTCCAGAAGCTAGGAGAGAATCGTTCCTTGGCTTTTCCAGCTTCCGGTGGCCATGCTCCTCCAATTCTGCTTCTGTCTTCATATTGCCTCCTCCTCTTCTCTGTGTGTGAGATTTCCCTCTGCCTCCCTCTCTTAAGAGGACATTTACAATTGGATTTAGGGCCCACTGGATAATCCGGGATTATCTCCCCATGTCAAGATCATTAACTTAATTACATCTACAAAGATCCTTTTTCCTTATAAGGGAACATTTACAGGTTCCAGAGATTAGGATCTGATATCCTAGGGTGGCGATTATTCAGCCCACTAGGCCCACTCACAGAACTTTTGCTTCTTGTCCCCACAGTGTTGGGCTCCACTCGTTTGGAGGTCTTTGTTCTCAAAGGAAGGGAAGAAATAGTTTTCATTGAATTGGAAGTTGAAACTTCTAACTGGCCATTCTGGACTTCTCACGCCACTAAACCAGCAAAGAAAGAGTTACCGTACCAGCTGTCTGACTGGTCCTCTTCACCAAAGGGAAATTGGGATGCTGTGCACAGTAAGGATGGGGAGGACTGTGTCTAGAACCCAGGGATCCTTCGGGCCCCTCTTAGTACTTCCTAGACAATAGTAAAAGTTAGCAAAAAGCTTTGGCACCCCAAACTGTGCAGGACCACGGAACATTCAGACCCTCCAGGATTAATTATGGGTCATTCTACCACGTAAAGAACCCTGACTAGCTGATGTCCTGGCTAAGGGCAATTATAGATGAAAGAATGACAAACACATACATACACACATTTACCCAATTAGCAAAATATATATATATTTTGTGTATATACACTTACTCAACTAACAAGTATCTATCAACTATGGCACTGGGACCAGTTACCAGAAGGAGGTGTCCTGCACTTATGCATATTTTCTTCCTTGCTTGGTGTGTGTGTGTGTGTGTATTGTATACTAAGCAATTAGTTTCCTCCTCCCTCCTCCTTCTCCCCTATTATTTTATAAAAAGATTGTGATTGCTAACTTTACAGTTTACTGTTTATTTTTTTAAAAAGATTTTATTTATTTTTTTGACAGAGAGAGACAGAGAGAGAGAGAACACAAGCAGGGGGAGTGGGAGAGAGAGAAGCAGGCTTCCCACGGAGCAGGGAGCCCGATGTGGGGCTCGATCCCAGGACCCCGGGATCATGACCTGAGCCGAAAGCAGACGCTTAACGACTGAGCCACCCAGGCGCCCCTACAGTTTACTGTTTAGTTGTAGGTGGGCTTCTGACTGATTTAGAGGAGTAATTAACATCATCCAAATATGGATTCAATGATGAACTCCTGGAGATAGATACATCTATTGGACGGTGGGACTCTATTTGAGGGGAGAGGGTTCGTGTCTTCATTTATATGCAGGGTAGCTTCATCTGATTAGGTGGAAGCTACTGTTATTATATGGAGGTTCAACTGTGTGTGGAATGATGTATATGGGTCCTGAGTGCCAAAGGGGTGGACTGTGCCAGTTATGAAGCTACGGTCTTTTAGTCCCAAACACAGCCTTCTGTACTCTGCTCTGGGATCCTGAGGCTGGGATTCTGCAAACCACATTACCTCTGTTGGCTGGCCTTGACAATTAGGGGCATTGGGGAAAGGCTGGAAGGCAGGAGGAGCGGAGACTTCCTTCTTCCTTTGACTGTAAGTTTATCGGCGCAGCCTAATGCCAACAGTTGACCCCAGGCGTCAGCTGTTTTCCTGCGCTCCCAGACAAGCTTCACTGTACCCCCTAAGAGGTACTAGGACCAGCCAGCCAGACCCCCTTTCCGGATTCTTGAGCCCTAGCACTACAGCACTCCTGCAATCAAGCCTGTGGGTTCTGCTAACCCCAACCTCTCCCCTATTCCTGCAGCCTTAAGAGAGACAGCTGTTGCCTGCAAGGATCCCTCTCAGCTATCTTAGTGTTCTTTTTGCTCTTTGAGCCCCCCTACAGCAGTGTAATCCAGCCCCTTTTGTAAATTCTCCTTGTTGAAAACCTAGCCTAGTTTCTGTTTTCCTAAGTGGACCCTGACTGACACAAACTATTAGGAAACAGGTACTCAATTTTCACTGGGGGCCCTAAGCCAAGAGCAGGTAAATGTGTAAGTACCAGGGGTCATCATGAGAGGTCAGCCTGCCTGAGAGGGAGGCTGAGACAGAAGGCAGAGCCCGGACATGTTACGCACCCAGCTCTAGCTGTGCCAAAAACCACTCTATCCACCTGACGGTTTAGTTATCCAGGCTAATAGGTTCCATTTTCTTTCTTTCTTTTTTTTTTTTTTTTTCTTTAAGCTATAATGCATGAGGTTTTTGTTGTTTACAACCAAAAGAGTGCTGACTAATCCAAATTTCTTCATCCCAACCCCAGACCAGGTACCCCACCCCACTGCCACTGAACAGGAAAAGCAACCACCTCCTACTGAAAACTTTAATGAAACCAATAAGTTAATAAGTTAACAAAGTGAGGTACTTGCATGTCCGAGAACTGGGTTGTGGGGGGAACTCGGTCGTAGGAGGGAGGGCTTCATCCCAAATCTCCTTTGGTCACAGGGTAATCCCATTCTCCTGCCCCTCTCCACAGCTCTGTCTCTGAGGGGTTAGAGGGTGGCTCTCTGGGGACAGTGCAGTGCAGGTGAGGTGAGCCAGGACAGGCTCCATCCAGGGCATGATGGTCACATGCAGAGGGTCTGTTGGGGCAGAGGCTGGGCACCAGGGGGCTGAGCAAGATCCAGCCCCAGCCCTGGTGCTGGTGCATGCAGGTCCCCAGTCATGAGATGCAGGCAGCTGGGCCTGAGCCCCTGGTTCCCTGGCACCCCACAGAGGGTCACCATCGGTCCACTACCCATCATGCTCCTGCTCCCTGCATTAGCTTTGCAAAAGAGGGACAGAAGGGTCAGGATACCAAAGAGGTGCTGAGGGCCTGGAGTGGAGGGGGGGGGACTTATGCCAGTATGGGGGGCTGCCAACTGAAGTGAAGAGTGAGGTGGAGAAGGCAGGGAAACAGGGCTTGTGAGTGTCAGATGCACAGCTCGTGCTGGCCAAGTAGGAGTGGCTAGATGCATTATTATTCTCTCAGGGAGGGACAGTGACTAGGAAGGGGGCAAGTCTAGTGGAAGCGGGCCTGATAACCACCCTGGAGAAGGGCCTGGGGTCTTTCCAGTGCTGTCCAGCCCCCCAGTGGTCTAGGCCTGAGCTGTGCTGTAGGAACGCCAAGGAGGGTCCTTGGGGGCAGCAGAAGCAGCAGTTAGGGCTCTTGGACCAGTGAGAAGTAGATGTTCTTGAGAAAAGGGAGCTGGTAAACCTCGGAGGTGAGGCCTAGAGAGGCCTGGGGTCACTTCAGAGCTCCCTCTCCTACTTAGATGGAGTGGCAGGCTTCCTCTTAGTGGACATCACCCTGCAAGGCCAGGCCACTAGCATCAGCTGCAGAGGCCCAAGGAAGGCTGAACGGCTGTGTGCGCACATCTCCAGGTGTGTGATCGTGTGTGTCAGGGAGTGTGAGACTTTCTGCATGTTCGGGGAAACTTTGGGTGACCATGGGAGCACTGTCCATGGGAGATTTGGAGGCAAATACAGAAACTTGTGCTATAATGTGTCTGGAGGGCCAAGGAGGGGAGTGGACATCCAGCAGGAAGAAGGAGCCCCTGGGAGGGGATACCTGCGAATGGGAAGAAAAGCCCAAGCACTGCCCTTGGGGAGGCAAGGGAGAAACAGGCCCCATGCTGGGTGAGGAGCGGGTGATAAGCCAAAGAACAGGGATAGGGGTCATGGCCAAGCAGCCTGAGACCAGCTATTGCTGGGGGCCCATCTCCCAAGAAGGGAGGGGCAGAGGGACCCCATGGGGGTCCCCAAAGTTGCATATTTAACATAGTTTGCATATATGGTGCCCAACTGCCTTGTGGCAGGGTCCTATGCTTGTGGGTACCTATGGGCACCTTGGGCCCACCCCCAAGTGGGGCGGGGACTTGGCGGGAGGGTTTCCCTGCTCGGTCCGAAGGGCGGGCCAGAGACCTCACCTTGCATAGCTGGAAGCTGGGTCAGGGCCCAGGACCCCAGCGCCCCACTCCCACTCCCGGGACAGTGCCCCTGCCAGGCGGGCCATGCAGGGCCTTGATGGAACGGGCAGGGCACTGGGGGGGCTCAGAGGCCGCGGGGCAGCCCCTGCTGCTGCCCTCCGTGTGGCCTGGCATCTCACGCTCCTGAGATGGGGCGGGTCGCTGGCACCCCCACGGCGGGTATCTCGCCCATCCAGACAGCTCAATACTGCATGTGGCCTCTCTCCCCGCAAGGGAGCAAGTTCAAGTAAGAGAGGAGTCCGGAGGCCTCAGGGGGCGGGTCCGAGCGCCAGGCCCAGGGGCTGGCCGTGTGCTGCCCCGCCCCTGAGAAGCCCCTCAGTCCATGTTGGTGCTGACAGAGCGGGAGATGCTGAGCGTCTGTGCGGAGACGGAGATGTCCTCGTGGTCCACAGGACTGTGGTAGTCGGAGGTGATGTCGGGGTCGAAGAGCGGCACTTGCACGGTGCCCAGGCTGGCCGAGGTGCCGGAGCGCAGGCAGCGCGAGTAGAAGCCCAACAGCAGGTCCAGCTTGTGCTCGATGGACTGCACCTGGGGGCGGGGCGCGGCTGGAGGCGGGGCTTGGGGGCTTGGGCGGGGCTTGAGGAGGAGCGCGGCCAGGAGGCGGGGTTTGGCCGGGAAGGGGCGCTTCTGGGAGACGCGGCTCCTCCCGCGGGAGGTGCGACCGGAAGGGCGGAGCTTGGCCGGAGGGCGGGACGAAGGTGGGAAGCTGGGGTTCATTCCCGGAGGGAAATTTAGTTGTGATTGGTTGGAATAGTCCGGGAGCTAGAGACAGACATCTGAGGAGGGCTTACGCGGAAGTAGGTGAAATTTAGAACGGGTTTATCTGAGACCACAGCCACCTGGAGGCGGGGCTTGGCAGGAGCGGGTGGGTTTATCGGGGTCGTCTAGCAGGAGTGGGCGGGCTTCCTGGGAGGCGGGACTTATCTGTGGGGCGGGGACCGGTGGGGCCCCGGACGCGTGGGCCCTGATCAGGCCTCCCTGGCTGGTGTTCTGGGCTGTGGTTCTGAGAAGTGCACCCTCCCTGTGCCCCGCGGCGTTCTGGAGCTTCTTGGTCGACGACCAGCTTCCGCCATACGAGCGAAACTCCATCCCATACTCACCTGCTTCTCCACCTTGACCACGCGTCCCATCATACTGATCTCATCCACCGCCTCCGTGTCGGAGGGTCCCTTGTCTCCCTTCTCTCGGGCCTTCCGGTCCCCGGACCCCCGGCCCACAATCTGGTCCACCCTGTGGAAGAAAGTAACTGTCAAAGGGTCCAGACACACGCCACCCGTCCCTCCCTCAAGAACTCTAGGTTGCCTGCTGAAAGGGGAGACACAGCCTGCACGGGTGGGAGGGGGCCATTTTGTCCTGACAAATGGAGACTGAGATGGATGGAGGGGCCGGGCCTCTGCTTTTTGGGTTTTCCAACTAGCCGCGCAGAGGGACCACACACAAGCATGACAAATAAAGCAACTTCCTGGTGGGAGGACAGGTGGGAAGTGGTGGACTGGGAAAAGAGAGACCCAAACGGGAATGCGAATTATAAGGTGGACAAGGCTGGAGCTGGTCCCACCTTATTTTTCTGCTCTCCCTTACAGCGTGATTCTTGAAAGCGTTTATCTTTGCCCACTGTCTCCAATTTCTCTCCTCCGTCTCTGTCTTAAACCTACTCCAGTCAGGCTTTCATTCCCACCATCTCACCAGAACTACTGTTGCCAAGATCCCAAATGACCTCCATGTTGCTAAATTCGATGATCAACTCTCAGGCCTCGTTATACTTGACCTTTTAGCAGCACTCCAGCACTCAGCACATCTGATCACCCTTCTTCCTGAGCTTCCTTCATGTGGGGTCGCAAACACTACCTTTTCCCGGTTCTCCTCCTACTTCACTGACTTCTCCTTCTCACTCTCCTTTGCTGGTTCCTCCTCTACCTCCATGAAATACCGCAGGACCCAAGGCTCACTCCTGGGACCTCTTTTCTCTATGCACTCTCAGTAGGTGCCATCTTCAGCTCCCGATTTGCAATTCCTCTGCACAGTGTTGACACAAATCTGTATCTCCAGCCCACAGCTCTCCTCTGAAGTCCACACTGCTCAGTCTAACTGCCAGAGCAACACTCCCTGTAGATGTCCAATGGGCCCCATAACCCAACAGCTCCCAACTCACCTGAGCCAAACCTGCTGCACTTGTTGCCTTCTCCGTGTCAACAAACGGCAACTTTTTCCTGTTGCTCGAGCCTCAACCCTTGGCTTCAGCCTCGACTCTCTTTTTTTCTCTTATACCCCATCAGAAAACTCTGTCAGCTCTACCTTTAAAATCTATCTGGAGTCTGCATACTTCTCCCCACCCCCACTGCTGCCACCTCGGTCCAAGTCCCCCTCATTTCTTGCCTGCATGTCTGAGGCAGGCTCCTGACTTCCACACTCGCTCCCTTATAGGTCCTCCTCAGCACAGCACCTACGGTGCTCCTTTAAAAATACAGCTCAGATCTTGTCCATCCTTTGCTCTAAGCTCTCCAAGGCTTGCACCTCCCCCTGGATGAATGCCAGCGTGTGTGCAGTGGCCCACGGAGCTTTATACAGTCCAAGTGCCATTCATCAGGCCAGAACAGACACGTTGGGTTCCTCGCTGTTCCTAAAACAACACCCCAGACACCTGCCCAAGCCTTTGCTCTTCCCTCTGAAAACTCTTAAACTGCCACAGGGCTGGTTGCCCCACCTTTCTTCTTGTTTCTCTCAAATGTCACCTTCTTACCTATTTAAAATCACAAACCCCAACACCCTAACCCTTATGTTTCTCCTTAGCTTTGATCATCATCTGATATCGTCTAGTTTCCATCTTATTTATCATCTGTTCTCTTCCACTAGAATAAAAGCTGCATGAGGGCAGGGACTCTTGCTTTCCACCAGAGCCCAACTGTCTGGCAAGTAATAAAAGCCCAATGACTATTTCTTAAGAGAACAAGAGAATGAATGGGCAGTGAGAATGCAGGCCACAAGAGGAGAAGGGCAAAGTGTAGGTGATTAGGGTCTTGGTGCAAGAATTCTTCCTATATGCTGGGTGGAGAGAAGAGGTGCGGGAGGGTTCCAGAGGCAAGAGGTGGGCAGCATTGAAGACAATTTGCCTATCCCCTTGGGACATGGGAGATCAATTATTTTAATCCCATTATTTTAGGACCAGGAAACAGTCATCTAAAGACGTCGCCCGAGGAGTGCAGGTCAGTAGGGTTCGCACAGAGGACGTGCGGCTGGGTCCTTCTTCAGGCTCGAGACAGGTGCCGGGCCAGGCCTCAGTGGCGCGCTGTGAGCCAGAAGCCTTGCCCAGGCCAGAAACTCCAGCTCCCGCAGCGGCCCCTAGGGGGCGCTCGCGGCTCTGTTCGGGCGCGGGCGGGAGGCGGGTGGGGAGCTCGGGCCCTCAGTCCCCGCTTTGGGGCTGGGGCCTCGGCCTCACTGCCCCCGCACCCACCGAGCCTGCAGGCTCTTGATCCGGCCCAGCATGTCCAGGTGCCCCGCCGAGTACTGCTCGATGACGTCCTTCACGTCGTATGGTCGCAGTGTCTCCTTGAATTTCCTTTTGGCCACCAGGAATTTCAGGATCCTGCCGGGAAAGGGGGTCTCTGCGGGAAGGGATTCTTTTCCAGCCCCTTCTCCATCCCTTTACTAACCTTTTGCCTAGCATGAGGGCACCTTCTGCTTGGGTCACTGCCAACAGCCTCTGCTGGGTCTCCCAGCCTCCCTGCCTCCCCACCACAGTCCACCCCTAGGCCCCGGATGTCTCTTGGGTATTTTTTTTTTTTTTTTAATGTGTCTAAATCTACAGTAGCATTAGCCTGGGAGCGCAGGGACCGGGCCTGGTTTCTTCCTGCTAGCTGGGACACAGGGCAGACATCTGTGAACACTGGTGATCAAGACCGCTTGGGGGAAGACATTTTTGCATTCACTCCACAAATGCTTGTTAGCACCACTGTGCTGGACCCTGGGCACCCAAGAGGCATCAGACCCAAACCCTGGTCTCAGGAGCCCTGTTCTGGAGTGGGAAACAGGACACACAATTATGGGGTGACGAGGGCCATGTCAAGGAATGGAGAGAGTGGTCTGGGATGATGAGAAGGAGGGTCTCAGCTGGGGAGAGCAGAGGACAAGGCTTGATAGTGATACTTCCCAAGGGCAAAAGGGGGATGAAAAAAGGCTTTCTGGACACAGATAGAGGCATGTGAGTGAGATTCTGTTCAAAGTAGCCGGGACAGAATGTGAAGCTAAGGGGTTGATCCACCTGGGGAGGTGGGGTGGCATGTAAGAAGACAGAGAAAGAGATTGGCCTTGAAAAGGAGGTGCGGGCAGGGGGAGGAGGTACTCTGAAGAGCCCCGAATCCCTGGCAGAGACTGGGCAATGGGCGGCTGGGGTGGTGGGGAAGGGTTTCCTCTGCGTTAGCATGATCATTCTGCCCACCTGTGGGGGGGAATGCTCCAGAGGGGCAGAGTCTTGGGCAGGACAACCAGACCCAGGGGCTGGGCCTGAGCTGGGAGTGGGCAGCTGGGAGCAATTCAGGACTAAAAGGGACTTCAAGGTTCCAAGTCTGAGTCTAGAATAATTCCCATGGCTTAGGCAACGGGGTGGATGGTGGTGCCACTGCCTGAAATGGGAACAGGGAGGAAGAGCAGGTTTGGGGCATGCTGGGTGTGAGGGATCTGGGGGGTGACCAAGGAGACCTGACCTGGGCCAGGTGGCGGCTCGGGTGATGTGTTCCAGAAGCTGGTCACTTGGAGGAGAGAGACAGCATGTATAAAAAGGGGGTGGGGAGAGGCCTCAGACTCTCTGGGGAGTGGCAAGGGGCCCAGCTCACTCTGATTTTACAAGGAACACAAAACAAAGAGGCTTGTGGGTAGATGCATCAGGCAGAGAGGAGAGGAGGTGAGCATGGAAGGCCTGGGCGTAAAGGGAGTCTCTGGAGCTACAGAGGGGCAGGCTGGAGACAGGGTCTAGGCCAGGACTCCACGCAGAGAAGCGTGGAAGCCAGAGCCATGGCTAAGGGGCTCAGGAGACTCTGGGCCACTCTTGTCAAGGCGGGGAGACAGCCAGTACAGCCAGCCTGACAGGGACTGGCAAACTTGTTTGACCAAGACCCACCATAAGAAATACATTTTACGGGGCGCCTGGGTGGCTCAGGCGGTTAAGAGTCTGACTCTTGATTTTGGCTCAGGTCATGATCTCAGGGTGGTGAGATCCAGCCCCCGAAGTCTTTGGACTCCACACTCAGCGGGGAGTCTGCTTGGGATTCTCTCTCTCCCTCTCCCTCTGCCCCTCCCCCTGCTTGGCTCGCTCTCTCTCAAATAAATAAATCATAAAAAAAAAAAAACAGAAATATGTTTTACATCAGAAGCCAGTACACACACACACACACACACACACAACTGAAACAGGTTTCATCAACATTATTTGCCACTCCTATGGGGGAATGCACTCTACTATTTTCTATTCCTTTTTGTTGTTGCTGTTAAATGCTGACCATGGCCCACTAAACTGATTTCAGTAAGTTGATTTCAAACTGTTGTGACCTGTGGTTTGAAAAGCACTGCTCTGGAGGAAGCCCTGAGGGAGACAGACAAGCTGAGGTCAAGCCACCCAAGGAGAGAGGGAAACTTTGAGACACAGAAGCAAAAGGAGGATGAAACTGAGACACAGAGTTGGAGGGAAAGAGCACACAGGACAGACGCAGGGAGAGGCAGTGGCTGGTACACAGCTAGGGGGGAGGAGGGGAGAGATGCAGAGAGGACATTGCGGGTGGAGGAGAGGGACTGTGGTGGGCAGCCGAGCCTACCGCCCTAGCCAGCCAGCCCTCCAGCCGTGAAGAGGATGAGCAAACCCTGCTGGGAGCCATATGCCACCTCCCACCCCACCCACACTCCAGGGTCCCCGCCAGCCTGCTCAGCCAAGGGTGCCAGGCGGGCAGCAGCTGGTGTACCCGGGAGCTAGGCCAGGCCTGGCCATGAGGGCAGGCCCCAGATGGGGAGCAGCGATGGGTGACAGACGGATTCGGGGGGGGGGCACCTCAGGCCTCAGACTCACCTGACGGAGCGGATGACCGTCTTCACAGCAGGTATGACGTCATCCACAGTGAGCTCACACTGGTAGCTCTTCTCTTCTGCCACTTCCTCCGAGGGGCCCTCTGGAAAGTTAGGGGCCCATGGTGGCAGCAGAAGGGGCCCCTCCCAACTCCTACCACCACCTGCCGAACCACCCTTAGAGATACCGATCAGGAGATAGAGGCTCAGAAAGGGTCCAGAACCTTCCTGGGGGCACAAGGCAGACCAGGCTCCTGCCTCCCTGGCTGCATTACCCAGGTTGGAAAATTCTGGCTTCCTGCACACCCATCTGCCCTCTGACCAGTCAGGGTAAGAATCTGCCCAGTGGCCAGGTAAGTGGGAGTTGTTTTAGGGCACATCTGGTTTGGCCTGATGCAAATTAGGAAGGCCCACTGGTCCCACAAGGACAGTGAGCCTCAGAGACTAAGGGACCTGAGACCTCTGCACATAATCACACACACAGCTTTATCCTTCAGCCAAGAGGGAAGGAAGCTCGAGGGGCTGGCCCCCATGCCCAGCTCTGCTGCTGGGGAAGGCCCTGAAAGCAAGTCCTTCTGTCTCCGGGGAAGAGAAACGCTTCTCCCAGGCTGGTGCACTGCACAGAGAGCAGATGCTATCCTTGCTCCGTGGGGGCAGGAGAGGGTGGAAGGCCAGGCAGCTTTTGGGCAGGGAAGCGGGGGCCCTGGGCACCAGCCATGCCCAAACTCTCATAGATCAGCACCTCCCAAAGACTGGTTTGTGGGATTCTGTAACTTTCCAAGAAGTGGCAAAGCCAGGATTCAAACCCCAGCAGCCTGGCTCTAAAGCCTGCACTCTTCCCCACTACCGAGCGCCACCTTCTGCATTCTCATTAGATTCTTGAACAGTCTTGAGCCCAGCAAAGCAGGTGTTATGACGCCCAATTCACAGACCAGGAGACCAGTGCCCAAAGATGGTCAGTCCGTTATAGAGCTGAGACTAGAACCATCTTTCCACCCCTAGCCCAGACTCTGTCCCTGCCCCGCCCACCACAGCAGGTAGGTCCTGGGCCCCAGGCCCCCAGGGGCTCACCCTCAGCAGAGGTGCGGGGTTTGAGTCTCAGGGAGGCCCGGAAGCGGGTGCGATCGTTGAAGCTCCAGCTTTTCTGCACCTTGGTGGGGCTGGCGGCCTCGCCCACCTGCTCGCTGCTTGGGGAGGTGGGCATCGGCGGAGGGGCCAGGTGCTGCTTGGAGGGGCCTGTCCGTCGCTGAGAGCTGCCCATGCGGATGCGGTCCTTGATGCCCATCCGGCTGCTGGCAGGGCAGGTCAGGTGGGGGAGAGAGCCACGTTAGCCAGAGCTGGGGATGGGTGTGCGTGGGGACACGGCTGACTTAGGACTTGGGGGTGGCTACTGGGTTTTGACTCTCCACCAAGTGGAGACTTCCTGGGATGGAACAAGGGTGTGGCGAAGGGGACCCTGACCCCTACAGGAAGCTGATGCGCGGTCAGTCTGAGCAGGTCCCCTCCCTACCCCCATCTCCCACCCCTCATTTTCGCAGACAGATATAAGGGGTGCACAGGAGACAGATGTCAGAGCGGAAGGAGTGAGAGAGACCCAAGAAGGGAGTCAGAGACAGACAGGAGGATGGGAGAGCTGGGCCTGGCACAGCTGGGTGGGTGGAGGTGGAGGTGGCCACCCCTTTGGGCACAGACAGGCTGCTGAGGGATGGAGAGGCTCACCTGGCCATGCACACTGAGAAAGGCCTCCAGGTCCTCATGGTACACAGAGGCAGGCTGTGTGGAGTTGGGGTGTGTGTGTGTGTGCGCGCATACATGCGTGCATGCCGTGTGACAGTGTGGGTACCCTGGTACTAGTGTATCTACATGTGTCAATGTATATTTTCCTCCTTTCCTACTGGAGCTCTTTGATCCCACACTGGTCAGTCAGGTCAGGGCTTTAGGACCCAGTCCAGCTTTGCAGGCAGAACATTGCAAAACTCCAAAGGTCTGCATCACACAGGCTTCAGCATAAACAGGGCTGCCCAGGGGTGCAATGAGCCGGCTGCAGAGGGCCTTGGCCTTGTGGGTCTAGCTGCTGGGCCCACATATACGCCCTGGACATGTTTGGTGCCCACTCTCCTGGTGAAGGTCTTAACCTGTGTTTCTGTGGTCTCCCCTGCCTGAGTTCTGCCTACCTGGATGGAGTTCACCCTCCCAGCTCCCCAACCCCCACTGCCTAACGAACCCCCATTTTAACAACACCTACACACGTCTGTGTGCATGGGAACACACATGTGCGTGTCTGTGCGTGTGCTCAGACCTCCCTTCCCACACCCCAACTCCCCACCACAACCCCAAACCTTGCGGAGGCCCCAGGTTGCCCAGGACAGGCCCTGGTTAGCCATACCTGGTAGAGTAACTCTATGTCCAAGAGTTTTAAGGACCACGTTCTCACTGTGTGAGTAGGACGTATGCAAAGGTCCCCCATCCCATGCCCTGGAGTGTCACCACTGCCTCCCTGCTGTGGCTTAGACAGGTTGGGGGCCCTTCCACCCCAAATGTCCAGGGCCCTGGCTCAGGAAAGCACCAGCCAGTCTTGGAGGAGGCCTAAGGTGTGGCATGGATTGGGGGAGGAGACTGTGTCACCTACTATCAAGGACTTTCAGGTCAAGAGTTGACCAGAGGACAGATTCTGGTTTCAGGGCTGGATGAGAGCTAGCGTCCCCCATACCCTGGGCATGGGGTACAGAGTACAGAGCCAAGGTACTGAAGTGAGGAAGATCTCGAAACCAGGGGCACCTTCGGGAAGGCAGCCAGGATGTAGGGCCATCCTTAGGAGTAGGGACCTCTGCCCTTCTAGAAGGGAGAAGTTATAGGTCATGGATTGGGGCCCCGAGGATATCAGAAGGGAAGGACGAGGCAGCCCCACAATCCAGCATGCCGTTTGCTGGCCCAGGATCCCCTCAACACATCCCAGAGATTCCAACCAAAGTTTGAGGTTGGCTCTCCCAAACTTTCCTCTGCAGAGCCATTCCTTCAGGCTCTCCTCATGCTGGCAAGCACCCCCCACCCGCCCGGCCCGTGCAACCCCTCCCTCTGTCCTCCACTCCTCCAAGAGGGAGAGCAAGAGGGGGGTGGAGAAGGCCCTGACACATAGCCAAGGGCCTGGAACTCCGGATCTCTGCGCCCAGCACATTACTCCAATGACATTCTGGGGGAAGGGTGTGACCTCCCTGTCATGAGAAGTATACAAGCAAGACTGAGCTTGCTCTCAGCAGGACTTGGGGAGGAAGGGGTCTGGAGGCTTGTACTAGAGGCCTTGAAAGGTCCCTTTCCAGCTCTGATTCTGCGATGGTTGAAGGAGCTTCCAGCCTGGTTTGTGGGGTTCTGTAACTTTCCAGCCAGCCAGAGGCCCTGGGCTCCTCTTCAACGTAAGAAGGCACTGTTTTCCCAGGGGTGGCCCTGGATTCCAGCTCCTTGGGCAAGGCCCAGGAAATGGCTCACGTCAGCCTCTCTGGAGCCTAAAAGCTCAAACAAAATGGAAAGAAACCTGGCAAGCGGTGGACATCGGAAGAACTTCCCGTCCCGGGCTCCTCAGCACACGCGCGGTCCTGTCTGAATGCCTTGGCCCTTCCAGCTCTCTCTCGGCCGCTTTGTGGGGTGGGCTCCACATTTACCATCCCTAGGTTACAGACTGGGAAGGAGGGAAAGTGACCTGCCCAAAGTCCCAGAGCCCCTGTGGATGCAGTAAGGATCAGAACCCGTTTTTTTCTGACTTGAGACACTGTTCTTTCTCTGGAACTAAGGATCAGGAGAGCGTCTAGGGCGGTAACCACTGGAGGCAATTTTGCTCACTAGGCCCCAATCCATGAGCAATGTCTGGAGACATTTTTAGTTGTCACTTTGGAGGGTGTTCCTGGCAACTGATCGAGGCCAGGGAGGCTGCGAAACGGTGCTAAATAATGCTTGTGACAACCCCCTCCCCCACCAACCAATGAAGAATTCTCCGAACCAGACTTCCATGGTGCCGAGGTTGAGAAACGGGTCTAAGGGGTCTGTTGATGCCTGGGACACAGATGGGCTAGGCTTGACTGAGGCTATCCTTTGGCGGAGGGCAAGCTCTGGACACAGGCTGCCCTCTGACTGCCCTGCTGGGTCAACCCCTGTGCTCGCATCCACAAGGAATGACTTTAAGGATTCCATCTGCTACCAAAGGCCAATCACATGGGGACAAGAGGCAGCCTACCCCTTCTGATGCTGCATACAGCCCCTCTCTTCAGGACTGTGGATGCAGCTTCATCGCTGGCCCCTCTGCCCCGGCCTTGCCCTTCCTGCCCATCGTGCCCACACAGCCAAAGTCATCTTGCAAAAGGGCAGGTCTAACCCAGGGACTCCTTGGCTTAACCCTTCAGGTGTGTCCCCATTTCCATCAGCCATGGTTTCCAAGCTATTTTTAAAAATAAGACCTTAACTGCTCAACATACCACACTGAACAAGGCCAACCATTTATATAGCACTTCCTATTAGCCAGGCACATTTTGAGTGGAAGCAGATGCAATTACCATCCGCATGTTACATCTGAAGAAACTGAGGCACCCAGGGCTTAAGGTGATGTTCCCCTTGCTAGCAAGTTGTGGCCAGGTTTGGATCCAGAACACTAGTTTCTAAGAGGCACTGTCTCTTGGATGAGCAGCCAGGAGCTCTGTCACCTATGTACTTATGGGCCTCTCAACCCACAAGGCTCCAGAAGCACTTTTGGGCAACCCAAGACTCAAGGAGCCCAGGCTGCCAGGCAGGGCCTACAGGATGGCGCTCATACAGGACTTTGGGGTTCTTCATGATCCAGCTCTGCCCCCGACCTCACTCCTGACCCCGCACTCTCTGATCTGGCCATGCTGGGCTGCCTGCTCCTTCCCCACGGCTGTTCTCTCTCTCTCTCTCTCTCTCTCTCTCTCTCTCTCTCTCTCTCTCGCCTCCTCACCATGATGCACCACGTGATGCATGCTGCTTCCTTGGCCTGGGATGCCCTCCCCTACGTCCACTCCTTTTTGGGGCCTCCTCTAGGTGAAGGGCCTGACCCTGGCTCTGTAGCACCTCTGCTTCCTCCTTTCATTGCATTCATCACACTGAACAGCCCTTGCTCTTTGCAAGCCTCCAGGTGCCATCTTTCATTCATCCCTGTGTCTAGTGCAGGGCCCGGCACGTGGTGGTGATGCGGCTATCCAAGCTGGGCTCTAGAGTTAGTGAAAGAGGAACCAATCCCAGCTCCTCCAGGCATAGGCTAGGTCCCTAGGGGGGGGGCAGTGGGAAGCCAGGGAGCTAAACCCAAAGCCCGGCAAAAGTCAGAGTGGGAAGGACCCTCAGAGAGCCTCTAGTTCAATCTGCCCATTCCACACATAGGAAACTGAGTTCCAGAGAAGGGAAGCAATGTGACCCAGATCACACAGGGGGTCAGTGGCAGAGCCAGAACTCATCCCAACTCTCCTACAGATGTCCCTCGTGGCAGAGTGGGCCCCAGGCCCATGCCCCCGACCTGGCAGAGGCCTCCCCAGGAAGGTAAGAGGCTCGTCAGGGCCCCAAGGCAGACGGCAGGCGGCAGGCACATGCACCTTGGCCTTGGCCTATCCTGTCCCCCTCTCCAGCCCCCGAACCGGGTGGGGCAAAGAGGAGTGGGGACAGGAGGAGCAGGCGAGGGGGTACCTCGGTCTCCAGCTGGCGTGGATCCGAAAGAAACTCCGTTTATTACTAAACATCTGGCTGGAAGTTGAGAACAAGACACAAACAGAGGTTAGTGGGAAGAGGGCAGGTGGGCAGAGCATGGGGAGCTGCCAGGATGGGGCTGGCTTCCTGCGGCTGGTGGGAGAGAAGAACCCCCACCCAAAGCATCCTCCAGCCTGCATCCCCAGAATGCAGAGATTCTCAAGATTTGCATCAGGATCTCCTGGGCAGCATGTTAAATATGCAGAGTTCTGTGCCTCTCCCCTAGAGATTCTCATTCTACGGGCTTGGGGAGAGGTCCAGGCATCTGCATTTTTTAACGAACACCCCACCGATGCTGATGCAGGAAGTCAGTGGACCGTGCCTTGAGAAACATCGTCTTAGCGCCTCATTGAAAAACCTCAAAGAGAGGAGGTGCTGGCCTTGGCAAGACCATCCCCCAGGAAGTCCTGCTTTTGGAAGTCCTGGAAATGTGTTCAGCCTGGGTCCATCCACAAGGGCCACTGAGGGTGTGGCCAACCAGGAGAAGTGTGTATGTGTATGTGGGGGTGTGGGGGTGGGGCTCCTGTCCAGAGCACCCACCCCATGGGGCCCAGACAACCAAGAGTAAGGATATGGCCATTTGGCCTGAGCCTGGTGACTGATGTCCTAGAAGTCACAGCTCAGCCTCCTGGGGTGCCTGGGAAGAAGGGACACTCCACCACCATCACCATGAGCCCTGGCCACACAGACACTGCAAGGCAGACGGACACAAGGCTGGGAGTTAGTGAATGCCAAGCCCTCGGCAGTCATCTGGTCCTAGGCTTTGGGGGACTCAGAGCCCCGGAGCAGTTGTGGGTGGGAGAGGTGCTGGGCTCCAGGTTCGTCTTCGTTTTCAGCACCTTCCTATCCAGGCCAGGTAAGACCAGAGCAAACTGGAAGCTCCAGAGAGCACGGGCCCAGACCCTGGGCAGGGTTGCTCAAATTTAAGCTGTGGCTGGATGGAGGTGAGGGTAACACTGAAGGGCCTTCAGGCAGGGACAGAGAATCCGACCCAGGGCTGCACTGTGGACTCTCTTCCAGGGAGTTCCCAGCCTGGCCTGGCCAGTCATGCTGCCCCTCCCTCCAGCCCCTGACCTGGAGGGACCCTCCATCTCCCTGCTTCCTGTCCAGCCCCTGGCCAGAGATGCCCTCACTGAGCACAGGGAAGAAAGAAATGCTGCTCCCAGCATCCTCTGCACCACCCACCCCCCACCCCCTGTTCCCCAGGTCTTTTCAGCCTGGAGAACCCAGAGCCCCTGATTAGCCTAAACATCGCTGATGTTCTGCCTAGGATCCAGAGGCCCAGTGTGACTCGATGACTTTCTCAAGGACACACAGCCTCAGGTGTCAGAGGCCGGCTTTCACCACACTGCCTCCTTCTGATCGCTGAGTGGCTGGCGTCTTCTCCCCTCCCTTGTTCTGGGCCCAGGGCTCAGAATCACACCTGAGGCTCAAGGCCCAGATGTCTACCTGGCTGATCGGGGATGATGTGTGAAGATGAGACAAAACAAAGAGATAGGGAGGGAGCAGGGGAGGAATGGAGGGTGGGGTTGAATCCTTGACCTCAAAGCTATACCTCTGCAGGAGCAGCCCCTTTCCCGTACTGTGAGTCAGTGAGCTTCCCTTCTCCAAAAGTGCCTGAAATTCCACTACTTTGAACATTTATGTGGGGGTAAGCATTGTCCTTTCTTTGTTCTTCTTTCAAGACGCAAAAGCTCCAGGAGAGACAGGTGAAGGGAAAAGAGACTGTTAGGAGCAGCAAAATGTCCCTCAGTAAGGAAGAAAGGCATTATGGGAGAATCCCAAGAGGACCCTCTGGGATTAGCCAAGCTGTGGACAAGGGTTGCACAAGACAAGAGCATTAGTCATTGGCTGAGTTTACGGAGGTCCTACAGCGGTTCTTAGTCACAGAGCACTCTCTCCAGGTAGCACCTCGTTCCCGAGAGGCAAGTTCAGTGGCGAGCCCCTTCTAGAGAAACATGCTGGGGGAGGGGGTTCCCTGCCCTCACGCCCCAGAATGGTGCCCACGATTACCTGAGCCGTAAGCACCTGTGGCCAGAGGCCTCCTCCTCTCTCCAGCTGCCCGGGAGGGATGGGGGTGCAGGGGTAGAAGAGTGAGGGGACGTGGAAACAGAGAAAGAAAGAGGACAAATGGAATGAATGGGGGAGGTGCCGGGAAAGGGCAGTGTGGATATGTCCCCCGCTCAGACCCTTAGAGCCCCAGGTGACAAGCAGGTGAGTCCAGCCTGGCCGCTCCAGGGAGGCTCTCAGTCTGTAACTGTCAGGCCATCCGACGACAACTGCCCAGGCCTCATGACAAGGCCTGGGAGTCCCCAGAACAGGCTGACACCCACATGGTGGCTGCAGGCAGGTCTGAGAGAGGGTGAGACAAAGAATGGAAGAGGAGGAGGAGAAGCGAGAGGAGGTGGCGGCCCCGGGGGGCCCCTACCTTTCCCCAGGGCAGAAGGAGGCGCTGCCCGGCCGCTGGCAGGTGGCAACGGGCGGGTAACGGGAGGGCGCTCCATCAGGTACCGGCGCCCGCCGCACCTCCAGGGGCCGCAGGCCCCCATTTCGGGCCCGTTGCACGTGCTCAAACAAGAGGGCCAGCTCTCTGCAGGAGAGGGCGCCATCAGCAGCAGGCAGGGCCCTGGCACCGCCCGCTCACCTGGTGGGCACCGAGCTCTGGAGCTCAGATCCTGCCAGGCTCTGCCTCTAGACACCCAGCAGTGCTCAGCAGACACCCCAAGCCAGAACCGGCAGGGGAGGGGGTGGGAGACACTAGCCTTCCTCCCTCCCTTTCTGCGCTCAGTTCCTGGGAAATCCTCAGGTCTGCTGAGTACGGTTGTGCAGGTTGGGCACAACTTGAGGGCACTCTCAGAAGGCGGCAGGTGGGAGCTTGGATCTAACCTACTCTCTGCTCATCAAGCGGAGCGCCTAGACATGGAGCTGTGCCTCCTTGGAGGCCAGCAGCCACCCTGAAATCTTCACCCTCCAGATCTGACTGGATTTTAGGGGGAAACTGAGGCTCAGGAGAGAGACTTGATAGGGTAGCTAGACCAGCTTCCCACTCCAGCATCCACTCCTGCCACTGGGTTCTTGGAGATTAGATTTGGGGCTCAGCTTCTTCCTAACTCCCCAGGCCACTTCCTGTTTCCATAACCGAAGGACAATATCTCCCCTCTGCCTTCCCATTATATGGACAAGGAAACCGAGCTCCAAGGAGCAGAAGGTCCGTGAACCTAGAATCTCTAAACCAAGCTCTGTCCCTCTTACCAGAGGACCCAATCTACCCCCAAATCTTCCCTCCCCCTCACATACACCCTACAAACCAACCCCAGTCCCACTCCCCAGGGCCTGGCCTTGAGTCCTTAGAGCTACCCCTGGGAAAGGGAGGCTCCTTCCAAACCAACTACCATGCCTGTCTCTGAGGTGGGAGTTGCCTCTGCCAAATGGAGGTGGGGGGGGACCCAGTGTGATTCTGGGAGCCCCCCTCCCAGCCCCTTCTCTTCTGCTCCTCCCCGAGGAAGCCCCTGGGGCCAGGAGGGAGCAGGGAAGGGGAGCCAGGTGTAGGGGTGAGTGGGATCACGCAACAGCTGCTCTGGCTAATGAGGGAAAAGGCACCCGCAGAAGCGCTGAGCACAGCAGCCTAGCCCAGCCTCGCTCTTGATTCCCTGCCTGCCCGTGGGACTGAGCCACACTCTGTGCTCTTCATTCCTGCCCAAGGGCCTGGCCAGGCACCTGGCCACACAGACCTTGGTGATGGCTATTAATAATCCTCTGCATGCAGCCACCCCCAGGTGCAGCCTTACCCCAGCCCGGGCCAGTGGGATGAACCCGCTTCTGGGCACTAGGGCCCGGAAAAGTCGGGGCCTATTCACACACCGGGGTGCTGGACTCTGGCGCACACGTTCTTGCCCGTACCGCGCTTTCTCTCCCCAGCTGCAGTCTGCCAGGCTGGCAAGGGCTAACCCGACCCTCAACTCAGACAGAGGGGAGACGAGCTGGGGGCGCCACGGCCCTGAATGGCGGCACTATGGGCTAGCATGCGGACTGCCAGTTCTCCAGAGCCCGGGGTGCAGCCGGCGGGCGGGGCTCTACCCCGTGCCCTGTGCCCAGCGTCCCCCACCTTCCCGGGGAAGAGCGAACTGGGAGAGAAGACGCTCCGGGCTCTGCATTACACAGAATGTGCAGAGCCAGCCCCAGATACTCCTTTGGGAGCCGTCACCCCTTTCCCACCCTCCAGGGCCGAGTTCCAGCCACCTGTCCCCAAGCGGGCATGACGACCAGCCACCGCCCCCCGCGCCCCACGTCCCCCTGCAGCAGGGCCTACCTGAAGGATGGGAGGATACTGTCATAGTAGTACCAGGTGGCCGTCAGGTAGGCCCGGCTCGTGTCGGTGGAGTACAGACGCCATGCAGCCTGCCGTGTGAGGGGAGGGAAGGGGGGACACGGCATCAGCGAAGCCTCCCCGCCCCTCACCAGCCCTCCACCCTCAGAGGACCCAGTCCTTGGGTCAGCGGAAGGAGACCCAGAGCCAGAGGCCAGTTCCAATTCCATAGCCACTGGCAGGGCCAGACAGAAACAGAGGCCCAGAGAGAAAGGACTTGCCCAAGGCGGGGAGCAGGGGTCCAAGGTAAGAGCTGGGCTCTGTCATCGGGCAGACGTGGCTTCCAGGCCAGGCTTTGCCCTTTAGTCGCGTGGGCAAATGAAGTAAAGCTGCAGAGCCCCGCCTACCTCATCTGTGAACTGGATACAATAGTACTTACCTAAGAGCCTGATGTGAGGATTAAAAGGGCAAATGTCTGTTAAGTGCCCAGCACGGTGCCTGCCACAGAGAAGGCCCTTAATACCAGGCTCCCCTGTTCAACCCTCCTGGCATCCCCCGTGACCCCAGCCAGTAAGTATCTGTTCATCGTGTATTTGAGGAATGTTGTCTTTCTCTCCCCCTAGACTCTAAGCTGTGTCTTGGTCACCACTGTATCCTTTGGCACATGGTAGGTGCTCTGCAAAGGTTTGGAGAATAGAAACTGAGTGAATTCTTAGTACTACGAATAAATCCACCTCATCTTTCCCAGCTGCCTGTCACTGCCCACGGGGTCGAGGAGGGAAGGGAAGAGCATCCCCGACCAACCCCTCTGCATCCAGGGACTGGCAGGATTTCCTCTGCAGCAGGAGGGATGAGGGGTGGACAAGAGGAAGGACTGTCCCTCTGCCTCCAGGTAAGAAGAAGAGCCAAGGAGGGACTGTGAGTGCGGTGATTAGGGAGGGCAGGGAGGCATGGACTAAGCCTAACTGAGCCCTGGAGAACCCCCCTTCTTTGGGTGCCTCTTGTCCTTAAGGGACTGCCCACTGCTGACCTCACTGGCCAGGCACCCTCCTAGGACAGGAATATTTTTACTTCCTGCTTGTCTAGGCCCCTGGCTTGAGCTGGGGAGCAGCTCAATGAGCTGTCTCATTAATTATGGGCACCACAATACCAGCTGTCTCTTGGCATGGACAGTGCCAGCCGCCTGCCCCTGCGGTGCCCCTTGGAAGGCCAGCTCCCGGGGGACGACGGCCATTGTGCCCCACGGGAGGACGGCCATTGTACCCCACGGGACGCTGGGCTGGTGGCTGGAAATAGCAGGGATGGGGAGGGGGTTCCACCCTGGGAGGAGAGATAAGGGGGTGCTGAGTCAGACTTGGATCGGGGAGTGCGAGCGTGGCATGCTGGGAGCAGGCCAAGGTGGGATGCGCCAGTATTCCCCAAACTACTTCCCACAGGGGCCGCTCTCGCACACGCCGACTAGAGAGAAGCCAGGGCTGAGTCACAGAGTCCCCCCAGAATCGGAGCTCTTGCCTCTCCCCACCCCATGCCCTATCAGAATGGCTCAGTGCAGTGGGGGAAACTGAGAGCACACACTCCTGGTCTTCTGATTTTCTTCCCACCCCTCTGGTTGCTCCTTCTCTGTCTCCTTGACTGGCTCAACTCTGCTGGCCCAGTCGCTGAATGCTGAGGTTCCTAAGGGCTCCGTTCTGGACCATTTCCTCTCCTCCGTCTTTGCTCTCCACACTGGGCGAGCTCCTCTGTGCCCCGGGCTTCATTACTGTCCAGGTGCAATGGTTCTAACACAGCCCCGTCCTCTTAGCTACAGACCCGGATGTGCAGCTGCCTCGCTGGGGGGCTGAGGCCCCTCACGCTCTACGTGCTCCCGCCAATCTCACATCCCTCCTGCCCCAATCTAGTCCCCCTCCAGTGGGGAGGGCCATCAATCATCCAGTTGGGCAAGCCAGAAACCTGGAAGTCACCTGCCACGCAGCTCCCTCACCCTCTCCCTCACTCCTGATGCCACGAATCTCACCTCCTAGATATACAGAATCTGCCCACTTCTTCCCGCCTCAACTGTTGTGATACCAGTCCAGCACCCTGCCTTGCCCAGACAGTTGTCAGAGCCTCGTGTCATCTCCCACGCACACCTGGGGCCCTCTCCAATCCTTTCAAAACACAAATCTGATCATGTCACCCATTCCTCCTATTTCATACCTGTCAGGGGTTCTTCATTGCTCTCAGCAAAGTGTTAAACTCCTCTCTGTGGCCCTCAGGTCGGGGCCTTGCCCACTTACCCAACCCCTTCCACTATATACTCCTCCTTGAGCTTTCTGTCCCAGCCTCACTAGCTGCCTTCAAGTTCACCAAACACACCATGCTCCCTTCCACCACAGGGCCTTTGCACATGCTGTTCCCGTACTTTGAATGCTCCCCCCCTTCACCTCTTCACCTATTTGACTCCTACCAGTCCTCCAGCTCTCAATTCAAGCATCAATTTCCCAGGCTCATCATCCCAGAGCTCCCCTTCAAGGTCAGATCGGGCCAGGACCCTGTTAAATACTCTTCAGAGAACTATTCTTTCTTTCAAGGTGTTTGTCTCAGTTTATAGTTACAACATTCACTTGTGTGAGTGCTTGGGGAATGAACTGGTGTTGGGAGCAGTGCGGGCTTACTGATAACGGCACAGCCTTTCGGTGGCAGGACAAGAGGCCCTAGACCCCACTCCACTGCCGGTCACATAGAGCTGGGGCTGGAGCGGGACTGTGGGGCAGCTCTGATGAGGCCCGAACTAGGCCTGTGGCGCAAGGGAAGTTTCTGACAGTCCCCCTTAGCATCCTAGCTCTAGCTCTAGCCCTGACTTGGCACGTGACCCTGGAGAAGTCACATCTGCTCTCAGAGCTTCAAAGTGGAGTCACAGTTGCAAAACTGGGACACCTGGGTCAGCATAGAGGAGTTGACACGCCAGTTCGTTTCAGGGGCTTCCTGGGCGTCTTGTACCTGGATGAGGTTGGCTGCAGGCATCCTCCTCTTCTCGAAGTGCTTCTGACGGTGCTGCTCCTGCACCTTCAGGGCAAAGCCAGAGCCAAGGATGCCCTAGGGGAAGAGGCGTCGTTGGGAGAAAGGGGCGGAGGGGGACGACAAGAGGAGAAGGTCTCCACCCCTGCCCCTCTGAGCTCTCCCCTCCCCCATCCCTGCAAATCCAGGCAGGCTCTGCCCCCAGGGCCCTCCCCGCCCGGCCCGGGAGATCCTAAGTGCAGGGGGACTCACGGCAGGCAAGGCAAAGAAGGAGATGCCTAGTAAGGCGAAGCCAGCAGCCAGGACCCTGCCTAGCCATGTGTGGGGTGTCTTGTCACCATAGCCAATGGTCGTCAGAGTGATCTGGGGACACAAAGAGTTTACCCTCAGGAGCCACCCACAAGAGCTTGTTGGGGCACAGGCAGGTGGGAGCCTGATCACGAGGGGGGTGCCCTATGGTCGTCCACAGGGGCTGGTTAGGGGCATAGATGGATCATCGCTCCCCTTCCCTGCCCTGTGCTGATCGGGGTGAGGTGGCAGGGGCTGGGTGTGAGGAACTAGATGGAGCACAAGCAGATCTACTGGGGCAGGTTGGGGGCTAACACAGGGGCTGGTCACAGGGGGCCCCGGCCCTAGCTGAGAGGACAGGCTCGCTCAACCCTGAGTCAGAGGCACAGTGGTCACGCAGGGGAGGGTCTCAGGCAGAAGGGCAGCTCTGCATAGACCCTCACGCACCGTCCCCCACCAGAGCGAGTCCGCGTAGGAGGAGAAGTCGGAGTTGGCGTCCTTCTCGGCCAGATAGACCAGGAAGGAGGCGAAGATGAGCACCAGGAACCCGATGTACCAGGCGGTGATCAGCTCCTGCGAGGGCAGCAAGGGTGAGAACATTAGGGGGGCCGAGGGGGAGGGGCATGGGGAAGTGGGTCACCCTGTGCCCACCTGTCAGAGGTGGGCAGGTGGGAGGTTCCCACAATGACTTGAGAGAGGTGTTCTGGAGGGGGGAAAAAGTTCCCCTCCTCTCGGAGTTGCCTGACAGAGGCTCTGCCCGCTTTCCTTCCCCAGCTCCTCCCTTCAAGGAGACCCTCCCCGGCCTTCCCGCCTTCCCGAAGGGTGAGGCCCTCACAAAAACTCAGGGTATGCCCCGGCCCCGCCCTTGACCTTCCAGGTTCCACATTCAGATCTCAGTCCCCAGCCGCCCCACACCCCCAACATCTAGTCCCGCCCCCCCACACCCTGCCCCAGCTCCCCACTTTGCTGTACGCACAGACCCCCAAACCCAGAAGCTTCCAAGTGGGCCCCTCCAGCCCTACCCCTCAGGCCCCGCCTCCTGGCCTACACCTGCCCCCCGGACCTCGCCCCTGCCGAGCCTCAGAGACCGCACCCGTGAGCTGGCCCCTGCTGCCCGCCCCCCCCCCCCCGGTCCCCGCCCCCGCCGGCGCACCTTGCTGTGCGCGTAGACCACCGAGCCCAGCAGCTTCCAGGTGCCACCGCGGCGGTCCATGCGCACCATGCGCAGGATCTGCAGGAAGCGCATGCTGCGCAGCGCAGACGTGGCAAAGATGTTGCCCTGCGTGCCCGCAGCGATGACAGCCACCGAGGCCACGAACACGATGAAGTCTGCAGGACCGGGGGAGCCGAGGTCACGGCCATGCTGGGGAGCCAAGCCACCCCGCCAGGCTCCGAAGTGGGGGTGGGGGGTGCCGGGGCCGTCGGGGCGGGAGTGGGGGGGAATAGGGAGGATCCGTGGAATCTCTGTCAGCAGCCAGGGTCTGGGTCAGGGTGTCCACCCCGGGGCTTGGGGTCAGGGGGTCCGGTGCGGGTGGGCTGGTCTTATCACCGATGACACAGAAGGGCTTTCTGGCAAAGCGGAAGCGGCCCTGCCATCCTCGGTAACGGCAGCAGCACCCAGCGGACCAGACGCGGATGATGTACTCCAGGCCAAACACCACGATCATCACGAATTCCTGTGGGACCAGGGCCCTGAGTTCGGGTCTCCTCTCTCCAGGAGCAAGGGCCCAGGTCACACAGGACTGGCCCAGCCCAGCTCCCCTGGGTTAGGGGTACCAGGATTTCCTCAGACCACCTCTCCTGGACGTTCCTACCCCTGGCTGGACCTGAGGAGGCGTCCAGAAGTCACGTGGCCCCTTCTTCAGCCTGAAAGCCCAAGGCTGTCTTGCCCGTCCCATCCACCAGCTGTGTGGGGTTGTCTGCTCTCCACCCCACCCTCCCCCTCCCAGCTCTCCCAGACTCAGTAACCCTGACTGGGTGACATAAGGGGTGGCTGTCTGTCAGCTGTCCACTTCCAAGGTGCCTCTGTTTAGAGGGGGAAAAAAAAAATCACACCAGGGGTTGAGTTAGCAGTTTGGGTCCTGAGAAGGAGTGGGGCTTATTCACCTCTTCTCTGGGCCCAACATCAGCCCTGGCTTAGGCAGGAGGTTCCTAGCCCCCCAACATTGGCTAGAAAGCAGGGCAGGAAGTCCAGAGAGGGGCAGCCATCAACTCAGGGAACACAGCACAGCAGAGCAAGCCGCTCTCTGAGCCATAGAATGAGAAGCCTCTCCCCCCCCACATCCCGCCCCCACAAGCCCCGAGGGGCTGCCTTACACAGCCTCACTCAGACCTGGCCTCTGACACTCACCAAGATGAGGAGACATTCGTTGGCAAGTTCCTGGTGCTCCTGAATAGTGGACAGCACAGACAGCACCAGGCAGCTGAAGACCAGCAAAAATCTGCAACGGCAGCAGGGAGAGGGTTAGGACTGCTGCACGGACAGGACTGGCAGGGGGTGGGGGGGCTGTGGAGTCACTGGAGGAGGGAAGCATGATTTGGGAAGAACTATCTGGAAAGCAGAATCAGAATCAGAGTCCCCTGAAGTTGTGGTTCTGTGCCCGACACCAGAGGGAGAAGCCCCCACGCTCTGGGCTACGGAGCTCACAAACACCGACCACCCTCTCAGCTGCCCTCGCTGCAGGCTGCCGCTCAGACAAGGTGCCACTCGGCTGTGGGTGGCAGGTCTGTCTGGGCTCGTGGTGGAAACAGACGGGCTCAAGGTCCCACAGTCAGGAAGCGCCTGTGGGCTCAGCCACTCACCGGTGGTGCCCTCAGGCCCTGGCTCAGTTTTAAGACTTTTCTTAAGAAAAGTAGCCCAGAGGTCAGCTGAGGGGCCAGGGAAGGTCAGCAGCCGACGGAGGGGTCCCTACTCCCTGTGAATGCCAAGGTGGCAGGAGTATCGCTTCATTTGCAGAATGGGGACAATTGCCTCTGCCTTCGTGGGCTCTTAAGGAATTAAAGAATGAGGGAACTATGAAAGGACAGGAGACTAGGGAGGACAGGAAGAAGGGAAGGATGCAGAGGGGGATGGGGAATGAGGAGGGGGATCGGGCCTCAAGGCCTGCGACTCCCCTGAGGGCAGTGGGAAGCCCAGAAAGGGATGTTTAGAAATGGAAAGAACTTTATAACCCAGCTCATCCAACAGTTCCCTCAACCCCCATTGCACACGTGAGGAAACTGAGGCCCAGACAGGGAAAGGGACTCACCCAAGGTCACTCAATATGTCCAGGACAGAGGTGAGATTAGAGCACGGGTTCCCCACTTCCCAGGGGATGGAAGCGGGGTAAAGGGCATGAGAAGAGAGGCTGGCGGCCTTGGGGCCTCGGACAACGTGTGACTAGGCAAGCAGGCCAGGCTGAGGGGCGCAGGCTGCAAATGGGGGAAAGCAACCGAGTCGGACTTCCGGAATCGCTCCTCTTTGGGAGGGGGGTGTGCTGGACGTGCATGTGCCCTTTGGAAGAGACTCCGGAGGGAATGGGCTTCTCTGGAAACACACCTCTTGTGAACTGACCCACAGCCTTCCCCAGATGTTCCCAGAGTCTCCCCACCTGGGACTGCATTCTGCCTGAAGCACCCCACCTTTGGGGCCTGCTGAGACTCTGCTCACCCTCTGCTCTGGGGGGCCGTGGGCATGCCCTCCGCCCCCCTGTTCCCTCTTCAGAATGCCCCTTCCCAGTGCTTGCCTGTGTGTATGTGGCACTTTCCACATAACTTTATTTGTGTTCCTGTTACACGGTGGCAGGGGCATGGGCTCAGGGTCAGAGAGACTTGGGTTCAAATCCTGGTCCAGCTTGTACAGTGACCTACCCTGTCTGAGCCAGTCTCACATCTGTCCAGTGGGAGCTGATGGGAGGACAGACAGGGAAAGGACTTACACCCCTCCTTGGACAGGGGCTCCCAGCCTGCTTGGAGGGCAGGCTTAGCACTGCAAGCCAGCACATGCCCCTGGGTAGAGGAGGTAGGTGGCAGATGCTGGTAAAGGGTTTTGAATGAATGAGCGAGGAGGAGGCCTCCTTGGCCAGTTCCAGGCAAGAGCTGGGTCAGCAAAGACAGAAGGCCCAGGGAGAGGAGGCGGGAGGGCACCAGCATCTCATGCTCAATAATTAACCACAGAAAAACGCAACAGCCACATCCCCCAGGGAGGAGGACTGCCACTGAGCCCCGGGGCTCAGGGACCGAGGACCCCCGCTGAGGTCATCTCTTCCAGCCCCCTCCCCTGGGAAGGGCTGCAGCCAAATCTTGATGGGCCTTCACCCCAGCCCTGAACAGAAATCCTTCCGTCCCACTGCTCAGCTGACCTCAGATCCTCAGGTAAATGGGCCACACTAAGGGCTTCCTGCTGGGACTTTCAGAAGTTTATTTTCTCAACACTGTTCTTTCCATGTCAATAGTTACACATCTATAAAATGGACACATCACAATGGGTTAAATGAAAAAAGCAGATTATCAAATCGGAAGGGCAATGTGATCCTAATTTTTAAAATGTAGATATTTTTATTTTTATTTTTTAAAGATTTTATTTATCAGAGAGAGAGCAGCAGCCAGAGGGAGAAGCAGGTTCCCTGCTGAGCAGGGAGCCCGAAGTGGGACTCGATCCCAGGACCCCAGGATCATGACCTGAGCCAAAAGCAGACACTCAACCAACTGAGCCACCCAGGAGCCCCTCAAATATAGATACTTTTTTATATTCATACCAAGGGTCAGCAGGGCTTATCTCTGGGTGGCAAAATTAAGAGTGATTTGGCTTTTGTTTTCTTTTTTGCTTATCTGCACTTCCTCTCATTTTTTAGGAAAAACTGGAGTAGGGGCGCCTAGGTGGCTCAGACGGTTGAGTGCCCCACTCTTGGTTTTGGCTCAGGTCATAATCTTAGGGTTCTGGGATGGAACCCAAAGGGGCTCCGAGCTGGGCGTGGAGTCTGCTTGAGATTCTCTCCCTCTCCCTTTGCCCCTCCCCCCCCCACGCACTCTCTCTCAAAGAAATAAAATCTTTAAAAATAAATAAACAGGGGTAATAACAAACTCATAGGACTTGGAAAATGCATTTCCTTAAATATACAGAGATAGAGCCACCTTTAATCCTGTCCCCACCCCTTTCCCACAATGGCCTTTGCCATTTCACAGGTGTCAGGGTGTGGTGGTCTCCCCCCCGCTGGAGTCCAGCTCACATGTCCAACTGTCTGCTCAGCATCTCTTTCTCAGATGTCTGGTGGTCTCTCAAACCAAACATGTTCAAAACCAAACTCGACTTGCCCTCAAATCTTGTTCCCCTTCTATCTCCCCATCTCCATTAATGGCACCACCTGCCACCCAGGGGCTCAGGCCAAATATCTAAGAGTGCCTTTGATTTTTCCTTTCGCTGACTCTCCACCTCCTGTCCTTTAGCAATTCCTATTGGCTCTACCTTCAGAGTAAATCCCTGGACAGACCACAGCTCCCCACCCTGACTAAGCCACCACCATCTCACCTCCGACTGGCCTTCCCGCCTCCACTCTGGCCCAACTGTGACCCACTCTCTTCATAGAAGCCGGGGTGATCTTCCTACAACACAAAGCTGGAAATCATCACTCTCCTCAGAACTCTACCCTGACTTCCCGTCCCATTTGGAGAGCAGAAGCTAAACTTAGCGTGTGCAGGAAGGCCCTGTGAGCTCTGGCCCCCACCCCACCTCGCAGACTTGATCCTCTCCCCCACCCCACCTCCATCACTGCGCTCCAACCATCCTGACCTCCATGCCATTCCTGGAGCACCAAACTGATTTCCACCTCCAGGCTTTGCACTGGCTTTGCTGCTTCCTCTGCCTATTCATTGCTCCCTTACTCATCCAGGTCTCTGTTCCAACATCGCTTCCTTGGAGAGGCCTTCCCCAACCAGCCCCTCTCCAAAACAATGGCCCCATCCCCACTCTCTCTTTCTTTGCTCTGCTTTACTTATTTTTTCATAGACTGAGTAAATGAAGAGCAGAAATTCACATGAAACAAACATTAAAACATCATGTCACCAAAGCCCCCAGTTTGTATCCACTGAGAAGGCCCCCAAAGCTCTAAAGCACATCCCTCCCTGACCTGTTGGACACCCCAGCATCCTTCCGAGAAGGGAAGAGAAGGCAGGTCTCTGACCTTGACCAGCTCCATGTGGTGGACACTGTTTCAAAAGCCCCTGAGCTTCACCTCCCCTTCGTTCACACACTGGATGGGAGTTTCACCACCCTAGATGCTCGATACAGTGGAGCAGATACACTGAATCTGACAGAGAACATCTTGTGTCCCAGGCACTTGAATAATTATCCCCATCTTCCAGATGAAGAAATGGGGCCCAGGGAGGGACAGACTTGCTCCAAATCACACGGTGAATCAGTGTGATCTCTCAGCCTACCTTGGTCTTCCTGAGGGGTCCTCACACAGACCCCACTCTCGGGACAGTGGAAGGGAGCTCAATGTCTGGAGCTTAGGCAGAGGGGAGACAGAGAGAAGGAGCCGGAAGCCAAGGTGTTGCTGTGTCTGTCAGAACCAGCGTATGGCTTCATTCATGCGACAAACAAGGAGGAAGGATTGTCTCTAGCCCCCTCTGGGGCCTCAATTTCTCTGTCTCTACAATTATAGATAGTACACTATCAAGCTGGCTGGCTTGGCCTCTCTATAATTGCCCCAACAGAGACGTCAGACTGACATGCGCTTTCTGGAGCATCTTTGCCCATCATGTCTGGCTGCGATTTGGGGCCCGGGCCCTCCCTTGCCCGACCCAGGAGGCCGAGCTGGGACACATGGGTGCTGCCTGGCTAACTCTCCCCGGCTGGGCTGCACCCCACGCTGTGACTATCCCGCTCATTCGGGAAGGCAATAAGGAGATTAGGGACCGAACAGGTAGACAGTTTGCTTAGATCCGTGGTTCTCCACCTACAGCTGGTGTGGGAATCACCCAGAGGACTTGTTCAGATACTGACTTCTGGGCCTCACTCCTAGAATGTAAGTATGAGGTGGGACCTGAGAATTCGGATGTCTGTAAAGTTCCCTGGTGATACTGGTGCTGCTCCCCCCCGGAACCACACTTTGAGGATCACTGACTCAGCAGCTAGGCGTGGTTGCGGCTGATTCAGTGATTAGCCAGCTCACGGCTTTTTGAACAACTGCAATTATTACTTTCCCCGCCTCACCCCGCCCCCCCACCTTCCTGAAATCACTGCAGAAACAGCCACAGGGCAGGGGGAGCCAGGATGGCCCTGCTGGGGATGTGGGTCTCATGCCAACATCAGCTTCACCCCCGAGTCACTGTGTGACCCCCCAAACTGCTCCTGCTGGCTGAGGGCTTCCTATTGGTCAGACACTGTGCCAAGCCCTCTACACGCTTATTTTTAATTACTTCTCACAACCACGCTGTGAGAGCAGAACCATAATCACGCAAGGCTTATCAATGAGAAAACACAGGCTCAGAAAGGCAGACTATGACGGCTGCAAAACTCTGTGAATATACTAAAAAAACCCTGAATGGTGAGGGGGGGATTTTATGGTATGTGAATTAGAGCTCAGTAAAGCTGTTATTTAAAAGGAAAAAAAAAAAAGAAAAGAAAAGTATACTAGATTGTCCAAAGTCATAAGGTGGGGACCTAAACTCAAGTCCACCTGGACCACCAAGCCATACTACCCCTCTGGGCCTCAGTTTCCCTGCCTGCAACCTGAGGTGGGGGACATCAGCCTTATGACTCTCCAGCAGAGGGGTAGAAGGGAGAGGGTCTGCCAGGAGCTCAGGTCCAGATTCTCTGGGGATGTCCCCAGAGAGACAGATGCTTGGAGACTGAAGACATGGGGATGTGAGTCGGGGGTCACACAGCAGAAAAGGGGTTATCTCCCAACCTCTGAGGTACGTTCACTTAAGACGTTGTTTGCCAACACTCAGCCAGGTTGATTATAAAGCCAGAAATGAATAACCCAGACCCCCCAAGAAATGAACAAGTATTTCAAAGCGATGACGTGATGGACGAGGGGATAACAGGTGCCAAGGGGCTTGGGGGAAGCCCTAAGACAGCTTTCACGGAGCCAAAGTGGAGGGATCTGTGAGGACTTGGGGGAGGTGACAGCCAGTGCCCCCAGCAGGAGAGCTGCGGGCACCAGGGCTGTGAGGGCCTGTCTACAGCAGTTCTGGATGGTGCGGGCCCAAAGTGAAGGCACTGTGGAGAAACCAGGGGGCAGGATCCAGGCATCATGAACGGCATCCTCGAGGCTACAGGGAGCCATTGGACAGTGTCGTGAGAGGAATGACATGTGTGATAGGTGTTTCAGGATTACCACTCGGGTAGTGTGGAGCATGGATTGGAGGAGGTGAGACTGATGGGGGAAAAGCAGATAGAAAGTTCCACAATCATTCAGATGAGAGACAAGGGTGACAGCACTAAAAAGAAGTGGACAGATGGAGGTTTCAGGGAGTAGGATTTGGTGATGATCGGGAAATGGGGACAAGGAAGGAGAATGACCCTCCTAGTTCTGGTGTGGGCACCAGGTGAATGAAGGTGCCGTGAGGGAGCAGAGATGGGAGACGCTGCTGGAGGGGCAGGTGGGGGCACACGGGCAAACACTCAAGGGCATGAAGAGAGACACCGGAGCCGGAAATGCAGATTTGGGGCACGGGCGGGGTAGAGGCCACAGTAGTGGCCGCGATGGCTCAGAGAGCATGCGGCACATTTCGAGGCGGACCCAGTGGGACCCCAGAGGCACAGAGGGAGGAGACATACTCCACCCCAGATGCGGATCGAGCTGCCAGCGAGACGGGAGGGAAACAAGGACAAAGAGGAGGCAGAGATGCCAAGCAAGGGGGTTTCAAGGAGGGAGCAAAATGAGTGTCAAGGGGCGCCTGGGTGGCTCAGTTGGTTAAGCGACTGCCTTCGGCTCAGGTCATGATCCTGGAGTCCCTGGATCGAGTCCCGCATCGGGCTCCCTGCTCGGCAGGGAGCCTGCTTCTGCCTCTGACCCTCCGCCCTCTCATGTGCTCTCTCTCTCTCATTCTCTCAGTCTCAAATAAATAAATAAATAAATCTTTAAAAAAAAAAAAAATGAGTGTCAAGTGCTGCCAAGAGGTCAAACAAGATAAGGCCTGAAAAAATGTCCACTGGATTTGGTGACAAGTTGGTCCCTGGGCACATTGGCAAGGGCAGCAGAGGGAGCGGCGCAGGCCCCAGTGGGATGGAGAAGCAGAGGGGTGTGAGAAAGAGGGAACAGGGGCATACAGATAGCTAAAGACTGCCGGCACGGAGTAGATGCAGTGGCTGGAGAAGGATGTGGAGCACAGGGACTGGGCTTTGGTTTTTTATTTTAAGATGTGAGAGCCAGAGTGGAAGAAGCCAAGAGAGAGGGAGAAGTTGAAGATGGGGGAGAGGGAGGGAGTGATCAATGGAATGACGTCCCCAGGGCAGCGGGGAGGCTGGGATCCCGAGCATGGCAGGGCTGGTGCTGAGCAGAAAGGACCCTGCCATCTTGGGACAGGCGGCCAGGGGGAGGGGCTAGGTGGAACAGGAGGTTGGGGGACCAGGAGGCCAGAGTGCTCCCTGGGGACTGCAACTTCCTCTGCAGAGGTGGGGGAGGTTTGAACAGCCAGTGTGGAGGGAAGGGACTAGGCCCTGGGGAGGGGTCCCTGGGGAACACAGGACCTTTATCCCCTATCATAAGGATGGGAGGAAAGATCCAGAACATACAGGTGCTCCACATGTGCATTTTTTATTTGGTTTGGTTTGGGACTTTTTTGGTTTTGTTTTTAAGGCTTCATGATCCTGAGGGAGGAAAGCAGCCATGTGGGATGAGGGGCTACCCACACCCCCAACCAGGCCAAAGTAAATGCAGAACCAGGCCATGCCCCTTCCTTCCTCCTGGGCCTCCTTCCTTCTCTCCAGTGTCCCTCCTCCCAGATAGCTCTGCCAGTGTCTGCCACCTGCTTGGCCACCAGCTGGCTCCCTCATTTCTACAACTGGCCTTGGGAGTATGTGACCCCACCCAAACCAGGACCCCAAAGGCAAGTTTCTGTCTCCCCACCCGGGGACAGCGAGGGCCAGTCTGTCCCCATTCAGCCAAGGTTTCCGGAGGACAGAGGCCATAACCCCACCATCTTCCAGCAGAAAAGGGCTTCTTAAGCCCCAAACCAGAGTTGATACTGAACAAGGGACCTCAGCTAGACCTGAGGGGCTCCCCCTGACAGTGGGGTATGGTGTGGCCTGGAGGGCCCCAGGCTCGTCTGGGGAGAGCAGGCTCTTACTTTCTCTTGCAGGGGGATGGAGGGGAGGGGCAGTCGGCCAGGCCTCAGAGTGAGGCTCTTTCCAAGAATCCTCAGGGGCTGGGACGAGAAGTTTCCCCTGATCCAGCGATTCTAAATATGGCAAAGGGAGCAAAAGCACGTGACCCAGGGCCCCACACCAGGGCCGCTGCTGCGGCCGCTGCTTCTCTGGGCCAGAGGCCTATGCTGGGGGCTCAGGGTTAGGGATGAGGTCTCAATGGAGCCTCAGTTTCCCTGTCCACAACATGAAGGTGGGGCACACTCAGTGAAGGCTAAAGTCCCTTCAGCCTTACTACTTTCCAGAGTAGGGTGGAGGGGAGAGGGCTGAGCCCTCAGCTCAGTTCCAGATTCTTTGAGGATGTCCCTGGAGGGACGGCAGTCGCCGGCACATAGTACAAAATATGAAAAAAATGCCCCCTCTTGGAGAAGCAATTCGAAAAAGGCGTTCCCTTTAGCCTGAAAAATTATAAGAAGTTGACCCCTGTGGACGGACCCACTAGAAACAGGCACCCCTTCTTCTGGGCTGACCGAGCCCTTAAGCATGGGCTGGATTTCAGTGCCACCAGCGTCTCCTTGGCCAGGCCCCTTGGCAGCGCACAGGGTGTACCAGGGCGTGGGCAGCCCCCGGGACAGCTCTGACAGCCACCGCAGCCCGGAAGGGCCAACCCTACGTGGTACCACCCGGCTCCGTGCCGCTCTCCTGGCCACCACTGATTCATCCAGAGCTGGACACTGACCCAAGAAAGGCCCCCCTCTAGGTCGGGCCCAGCCAGTCAGGTTGTCTTTCTCGGGAATGGAACGAAGAACCACAGAGGAAAGTTGGCAAGGGTGCAAAGAGAAACGGACACGAGGCTGCTGTTCCAGAATCTCATCCCCCTCCTCTGTTCTGTGAAGCCCCGACGTGCCTCCCTCCGTGATGCCACGAAATTCTTCCCTCTCCTGGCAGGAGGGGGTCCTATGCCTCCACATGCCCATTTGTCTTAAGCTAGCGTGAATGCTCTCAGTCCCACTAGGATGTGGCAGGCAGTGTCTTCTGGACCAGGTGTTTCATGAATCATAGCCTGGTCCTCTCCTACCTGGACCAGCTCCAAACCCTCCTACTCCTTCTCGCTGCTTCCCCCTGCCATGCCAGCCAGACTACCTGGTGCACCAGGTAAGTGGGCTGAGCAACATGTCAAGGGTGGGAACGAGGAGGGAGCCACCCATCTGTTTGGGGCTGGCCAGGCAGCGCTGACTCCTCAAATAAACAGGGAGCGTGGGCTCCCCAGCAGGAGGCCAGCGAAATGAAAGCGAAGTAAGGAGTGGAACACAGGCAGCCTGGATTCTGGAAGCTTAAACAAGAGAGCCAATGGGAACCTTCCCCTGGCTCCACCTGAGCAGCTCCATGTGGATTCGGGTGACTCAGTTCTACATTCTGGGCTTGGCATAAGATTTCCTTTGAACGAAGAGCTTTGCTGCTTTTTTAAAAAGTGTGAAATCCACCGACTTACAGGCTCAGGCCCAAGCTCCCAAGCACCAAGCACAGTTGCAAGGAAGGCCCTTCCTGCCCCACCACCTCACTCCCCACCGCGCAGAGCCCAACCCCGCACTGGGTACTCCATTGTCACACAGCCCTATCCCCCCCAACAGCCAGCGACTTCTCCCTCCCAATCTTTGCTCATGTCGTGTCTGCCCCTCCTCCAGGTGTGGCTGGGTTGGCGGGGGGAGCCCACCTCAGACTCCCTTCACTCCCCACCCCCCTCTCTATGCCCACCTCCATCATCATGGCATTTACTTCAACTGGAGAAAAGCTGTGGGAGGAACTGCCACCTCCCACAGACCAAGAGCTGGTTGAGGTCTTGTCCTTTCCACCTTGAATGCCCTGTGCCCAACTGAGAATGGGTGCTGGGCGAAAGCTCCCTGAGAGAAGGCACAACCTAGGCCCAGGATCTGTTGGGTGGTTGGGGAAAGCATTGAGAAGGTGACTTTTCAGCAGAGATCTCAAGGAAATGAGCGAGTGAGCCATGCGGGTATCTGGGAAAATAGCGTTCTGAGCAGAGAGAAAAAGCAAGTGCAAAAACCTGAGCCAGAGGGTGCCTTGTATGCTCTAGACCATCAAGAAAGGAGTGCCCCCAGAGTGGAGTGAGGAAGGGGGAGTGGTGGGCAGCGAGGGCAGAGAGGCAGTGGAAGTGGGAGGCAGATCATCTATTGGCTCCTGTGAGGATTTTGGCTTTTACTCCAAGTGAGATGCGGAGTTCTGAGCAGGGAGTAAGGCAATCTGACTTTCATTTGCAACAGCAAGGGCTGTTGGGTAGAGAGCAGTCAGTGGTGTGGAGTGGGGACGGGGAGGGGGTAATGGCATTTGCCCCCACAGCTGTATGATCCAAGCTAAAGATGCTGGTGACTTGTACTAGGGGGACGGATGTGGCAGGAGGGGACCAGATACTGACTCTATTTTAGCACAGAAAGATCCCTTAGAGTGAATCAATCCTCTCATTTATACAGGGGAAACTGAGTCCCAGAGAGGGCATGACCTACCTGTGATCATACCCTAGAGCAGAGGCAGAGCTGGGTCTGGCCCCTAGATTTCCTGATTCCTAAGGTAATGTTCTTTTGATTTCTCCTCTTCCTGAAGGAGGACCCAGACACCTGCCCCTCACCCCCACCTCAAAAATTCCCTCATCTGAGCATGAGCAGCATTTCTTCCTGCCGCATGTGACAGGGTGGCACTGGGTTCAAGGATTGCCCAGGCCCCCAGCTACTTGAGCCTGGCAGGGGTCAGGGTCACCCCTAAGGAGCCTTCTGTCCTCTGAATCAGCAGAACCTTCCCAAAGGGGGGAGTGGGGGAGGGAGGGAAGAATCCAAGCCAGGGGAAAGAGCTCAGTCCCCAACACTTGGTTGTCAGCACTCCCGGAGTAGAGAGGGCACCAAGAGCTGACAGGGTGGAACAGGAGATTCAGGGAAGGCTGGGCCCCCTGGGGAGTCCAGGCCCCAAGGTTGAGCCCAGCCTGGGAGTGCTGCAGACTCAGCCAACTGAGAATCCCACCCAGTGGGAGGTTTAGGGGGCATAGTGGGGAGAGGTGTTTCAATGCCTTTGCTACCAGTAAGCAAAGCAGTATGCAAACTCATGGGCCACACTGGGGCAGTTGGTTACAGCTGTCCTGAGAGCCTCGCTCCCCATAGGGACCCTAAATCCGGGTCCAGCCAGACTGAATCCAGCAAGACTGACTCCGGTGGGCCCTGACAGCTGGAAAAGCTTTGCTGTATGACCTTGGGCCAGGAGTACAACTTCTCTGGGCCTGTTCCACAGCCAAGGTGGAAGGGTGGTTAGGAGGGTCTTACTTAGGCTGGAAGCCAGAAGTAGAATGCAGACATCCTTTCAGTTCTGCCTTTAATGGGAGAGGCCGCCCAGCCCCTAGTTCCAGCTGATTCAGAGTCCTCTAAGAGCCAGGAACCCGCGTGGGGGCTCTCTGCTCTTTGTCAAGGTTGGGGGCTGCAGAAGGTCAAGCACAGGGGTGTGGACAGGGCTAGGAACCTAGGTCGATGGGCTCTCTATCCTGACTCTGCACCACTCAGCTGAGGAGGTGGGAAGCTGTCTCTGAGTCTGGCTTTACGACTGAGGCAGGGTCTCTGAGGGCCCTATTTTTCACTCATCCATCTGGGACTAGTGATTTCAGCTTCCCCAAAGGGAAGTGAGGTCCTAGCAGCTCCCGAAGCTGCCAGTCCTGAGGAGCTTCTAGAATCTGAGGAGAGGATCTTTTACATTTCATTTGCATGGTGCTCATTTGCATGGAAAGTCTATCTCCAAAACTCCTCTACAATTGAATAATAATAGCAAGGAGGAGTCAGGGTAGACCAAAGCGAAACTTCCAAAAGCTCATTAACCACAGAAAGGGCGCTGGAGGTCAGGGAAGGGGACATATTGCACCTCTCTGGTCCTGACGCCCCCTCCTCTTCTAGCGGAGGAAGGCAGAACCCTACAAGTATCAGATCCAAAGGAAGAGGGCTTCAATTCAGCTCTGACCCTGATCTCTGCCAGGTTCAAGAATTTGGGGGACCTTGTCTTGTGGGACTTTGTCTTGTGGGACCTTGAGCAAGTGAGCTGGCCCACGCTGGGACTCAGTTTCTTCGTCTGTCTAATGGAGCCAGGGATCCCTGGTGCAGCACTCCGGAGGCAGGGGTCTGGCCCAGATGAACCCCGCGCTGAGGGGTTGCCGAAAGGCTCGGGTTCACTTAGGGACACAGAGGAGGCTGACTCCCGGCGGGACTCTTCGGGAGAGGGAGGGGCTCCTGGGAGGAGGGCCCTTGGGAGGAGGGCCCCGGGGGGGACTCCTCCCTCCGCACGGCCCGCTACTCGCTTCCCCTGCAGGGGCCCCTTCCTCTGCTGCCAACGCACAGCCGTTCGGCGCTCCAGGGTCCGCAAGGTCGGCCCCGCCTCCTCGGCGTAGCGGGGGGCTTACTGGAAGGGGCGGGACACCAAGGTGGGCGGGGCTCTGAGTCCTCCCCGGGAGGGGCGGAGCTTCGCCGACACCCGGCACCGCGCGCGGGAGGGGCGGGGGCGGCGCTGCGGCTCCGGTTACCTCCTTGCGGCCTCCCCCGCCCCGCCGGCTTCTTTTTCCGTTTCCAAATTAACAATTGAAAACGCGGCGGCCTGAAAGGCGAGCAGCGGGCCAAGCGGAAAGTGTGAAGGTGCCGCCGCGTCCCCGAGGACGGGGGCGGAGTGGGGGGCGCGACACCCTGACTGCCCGGGGCTCGCCCACCCACCAAAGCGACGTGTGGGCACTGAGCGCCCCAGGGCACAGAGGTGCCAAGGCCCCTAAGTCGGGTCTTGGCCTGATCCAGCCCCTCGTGCTGTCCTGGCCACTGCAGTGTCTCAGGACCCAGTGCCCAGGCTCTGGGTGGCGGAGGAAGGGGGGGCACCAGGGCTGGGTTACTACTCTCGAGGCTGAGTGCCCAGGAGGGTGCCAGGCAGCACCCTCATAGCACTGTCCTTAAGGGCTCCCAGAGTCAGCTAGGTTTGTGTGTGGCCTCAAGCAAGTCATTTCAGCTTAGAGAGACTCAGTTTCCTCATCTGGGAAATGGGGAGGGAAGATCCAGGGCTGGTTGTGAGGAATAAATGAAATGAGAAGATGCCTGCCGTTGGCCCACAGCGAACACAGTAGATAGCAGCCATTATTATCTCCGTTGATAATGATGATGATATTGAGTCCTTGGCACCCTTTCGCCTTCCTGTCCACCAGTGGAGAATACTGGAATTGACTGGTCTTTTCCTCCCCTCATTTCCTCAGGGCCTCCCCCAAAGCTCCACTTAACAGATAAAGAAACTGACGCCAGGAAGGTCCCTCATAAGGGGCTCCACGTCATTTGTAAGTGAAAAGAACCAGGGCCTGAGCCCAGATCTGACCCTCAGGCCTGGACTCATCGTACAGAGATGAATGGTCCCTGGGGTCAGGGCCCTGGGCACTGGACCCCCCTCATCAGTGTTCTCAGACCTGGGTACTGATCCTAGGGCAGCTGGAACAAATGAGTGAGTAATGGAGAAAGTCCCCTCTCTCAGGCAGGCAAGAGCATGGACCAGTGAGCCAGAGGGTGGACACCAGGGAAAGGTACAGTTTCTGGTCCCCTCAGGCCCCCGTAATGTCAGCTCCATGAATGAGCGACCTTCTATCCTGTTCACCACTATCTCTCCCACACCTAGAACAGGGCTTGGTGCATTATAGGTCATCAATAAATATTTGTTGAGTGAATAAGTGAATGAATGAACAAACAGGTCCCCTCTTATACAACTGTAGCCTCCCACTCGCCACCGGTGTGAGGTGGTCTTCCATAGGGAGGTGGGTTTGGGGTGAGGTGCCCTTCTCCCCAGCGTGGAGACACAGGGCCATAGAATGGGGGGAGGAGACAGAAAGCAGGAGGAGAAGATAGAGGAAGAGATTCCAGAAAGCAGAGTGGAGATCAGCTCTTACTTCCTAGCCTCCCACTTCCCACTCCTGTCCATCCAGGGACTAATCCCTTTCCCCCTCCCTCCAGCCACTTCTTCACTGACTGCCATGATTCTAGCTCCATCCCCACCCCAACCCTAGTCCACTTACCTCCTGCTGTCTGAGTGCTCCCACCCCATTTACAATCCTATAATGGCTCCTTACTATGTACCATCTAAAATCCAAGCTCCTCAACCCAGAGTTTGAGGCTGTAAACACACAAGCATCAGCCACACTCCACCCCTCCATATGCTGTACATTTCTACCCTGGTGACTTTTGTGCTCTCTCCCCTCCTTGGGATGGACCCCCTTCCTCCCCAAGAATCCCTGCTCTGCTTCGGGAAGCCGTGCTCCCCCAGCCCCTTGGGATTCCTGGCCCTTCTGGGTACCCCTGGACTCCCTTGTGCTGAGGCTGTTCCTGCCTCTGTCCATCCCCCACCCACCACCACCTCATTAGGATCCATCCACCAAGGGCAAGGCCACTTGTGACTTCCCCACATCCCCCAGGCTGGCCGATTAGATGCTCAGACAGTATCTGGGAGGGAACAGAAAGACCCAGGTCCCCAGGGCCTTGAGCATCAGTGAGTCAGGACTTTCCCACTGTTCTATGAAGCCTCAGGGCTCTGGGTAAGGGCATCTTAGGGTGGCTGCAGAGGTGGGTAGGTGGAGTGAGGACCATTGTGAGCCCACCCCAAACACTGGCAGCACTGGGGAAAGGGTCCAGATGGGGACCCACAGACTATTAGTCTAAATATTGAAAAATTTAAATCAAGCTAACAAGTTGTTAGCTAAAATATGTTCCACCCTTCCTGACACATACACCTTCGTAACAATCTGGAAGGCCAGGTTCGAATTTAAGATCTTGGACTCTTTGGAGTGCCATGCTGGAATCTGGCAGGAAGGGTTGCGACCCTCCAGCCCCCAGCCCACGTTGTGGCCTCTTCTCTTCCTGCACTGGGCTCATCCCTCACCAGGAGTGGCGTGAGGTACACTCCTGTGGGTGCCCTCGCCTGCTCTTCCACGCTCCATCTCCACTCACTGCAGACAGCTGCCCTTGGTTCTAGAAGTGCTCACATACCTTGGCGCTTGGAATGATGAGCCAGGAAAGAGGCCTATACAAACCCTGGAGGCAGGCACAGGGATCTGGGGGCCGGGAACTGCAGGGTTACCTGGAATGTGTTCTAGAATAATCAGGGCTGTGTAAGACTCTGAGCTGGTGGTATGCAGAGCCTTACAGGCTGAGTGGGCAGGATTCTGGGCCCCTACCCTTGAATCCACCTGGAGAGATGTCGCTTTGATATGTTTTATATATTGTGCTCCTGCGTCACATTTCATCTAAAGAACCAGATCTACTGCGTAAAACAGTTTGCAAAGCACTAATCTCGCCCCTCCCCTCCTACTGAACACAGAGGTAGCTAAGGCTATGAGGGGCCAGTGACCACAGTCATGTAGGAGGTTAGAGCAAATCCAAGGCTCCTGCCTCCTGCCCAGGCCTTGGCCTCCATGAGCACTTTTCTGATCTGCAAGATCCAGTGCCTGCAATGGAAAGGCTGTTGGGAGGAAAGAGTGCCCAGTCCCTGGTGGGGTTTGAGCAGGCCGGCTGCTGAGGCCCCCTGCCCTGACCGCAGCCTGGACCCTCCACTCAGGTTGCCCAGCTCAGGCGTGAATTGAGAGGCCAGACCAGGCCTGAGAAGGAGAGGGAGTCCTGGTATAAATAACTGTGGGGGGCCGGGATGTTTGGGCCTGTCTCCTGGGCTACGGCTGTGTTTACTGCCCAGCGAGGGGGGGCAGAGCCCACACATTTGCCTCCCTGACTTGTAGCCAAATTTCTCCAGGAAGGGGTGGCCCAGGATTAGCCCCAAATACTACAGCTCTGCACCCCCATGAGGTCCTCCCCCTAACTTTGCCCAACATGGGCCCTAAACCCCCCCTGACATTGCCCCCACCCTTCAGCCCCAAATGCTGCACAACATGGTGTCTCCATTAGCCCCAAATGCCCCAGAATTTGCCCCCATAAGTCTCAACTCTGCTCAGATCGTGGGAGGGTGAGGAGCATGAGTATGGCAGAGGAAGGCCCCAAGCAGAGGAGCTGGGTATGTGCCAGGGATCTGAGCTGGGGCCACTGGGCAGGGGAGGCAGAGACAAACCTCTCCCACGGCCCTGGCCAAGACAGAGTAGGGCAGCAGACCCCAGATTAGGAGAGTGCAAATCCCTCTTCCCAGCCCAGTGCCCATCCCATGCCTGTCATGTGCAGGGCATTAGATGGCCAGACCCCAGCGTGGGCAGGACAGGCAGGTGCCCTGTTGGTCATGCTGCGGCCAGCTCCTTTCCCTAGCAAAAACCCTCAGTGCAGGATGGCAAGGGGGTCCCTTTCCCCATGGGGGGACAGCAGCTGCAGTCTGCTCAAGCATGTAGGCACAGGGGTTGATAGAAGCTGAGTTCCAGCCTGCGGGCCAGCCCAGCCTACCAACCCCCCCCCCCCCACACACACACACACACTGCCCAACTGATTGATGGGTCTTGCTTGAGACACTAAGCTGATATTCACTGAGAGCAGAGCCTCAAAGTCGGGGCTGTGTCTATCAGGGGCCTTAGGTGCCTGGACACCCGAGCTCTAGGCCCATATGAGGCACTTCCTAGCTGAATGACCTTGGGCAAGTCACTTCTCCTTTCTGAGCTTCAGTGTAATATAGCGTAACAATATCTTCCTCCAGGGTTGTTAAGAACTGAGTGGGATGCAGTGAGCAAACATTAATTAAGCCCCACAGTGGGCTGGCATGGTTCCAAGTACTTTGTGGACCATCCAGTGGGAGAGGGGGCATCCTTCTCAAGACAAGGTAGCATTTTGGATCCAGAGGCTCAGGCTCAGGGATGTGATGGGGCCTGCCCAAGACCACCCAGAGGGAACCTGAGCCCACGTGAGCTCTGAGGAAAGTTTTTCAGTTATTTATCTGTCTTGGGGACAACTGAAACTCTTGAGCTAAGCTGGGCTCCAGTCTGGGCTCTGCCACTGACCTAAGTTTAGTCCGTGCCCTGTTCTGGGCCTCAGTTTCCCCATCAGTAGAATAAGGAGAGAGGGTAAGACCAGTGATTTCTGCTTTCTATTGGGCTGCAAGACAGGGAGGGGACAAAGAGGTGGGGCAGGCCGAGCCACCTAGGTTCAGCCCCTTTCTCAAGGGCACCGCACCCCTAGCTGGGCCAAATCCTTGGGGGCTCTCATGAGCCTGTCCTAAGGCTGCTGTTCTGGGGACCCCCATAGAGCCTAAGCCCGTATCCCCAAGCTCCTTGCCCACAGCCTCAGGGCCTGCACCCATACCCTCTGCTTCCAAGGGCGCCCTCAGCTCAGCCACACACAACTACCCCCAGGCCAACAGGCCAACCTTTGAGCATAAGCAGCTCAAAGTCCTACAGGCAAAGTCCTAGGGCTTCAGGCCAGGTCCAGCCAGGCCTTGGCAGGGTTAGTGGGCAGCTCCAGAGGAGCCGCTCAGGGGGCTGGGCCATGAAGGGGAAGGCAGAGGGGAAAGGAGGCCAAGTGGAGGGCATCCCCGTGGCTCCCTGCCAGAGTTCTCCCCCGTACCATCCTCCTTGTGAGATCCAGGAAGATGTTTCTAAAATACCAATCTGCCCAGGGCATTCCTGTCTTCAGTTCCTTCCTGGACTCAGTCTCCTCCAAGAAGTCACTGCTCCTCAGCCTGGCATCCTCAGCTCATGTCCCAGCCTCTTCTCTGCATACCTCCTGCCCCCTCCAGGCTCCCACTCTCCTGACCTCTTGGACATCTTTGCAACATGCCATGTTTAGCGTCACCTCTGGGCTTTGCCCATGCTAGTCCCTCTGTCTTGAATGCTGTTCCATGCTCCTTTTTGCCTGGTTGACTCCTACTCCTATTCATGTTGCAGGTCTCAACTTAAACCTCTTCCTCCAGGAAGCCTTCCTAGCCATGCCCACTTTGGGGCTGGGTTTGGCCCCTCTGTGCTGGGCTCCTACAGGACTCCACACCTGCCCAGACAGTTGCCAGCCCCTGGCCCATCTCCCTAGGGACCGAGGGAGGGTCTGATTCACTGCTCTGTCCCCAACATCTGGGATAGTGGCTAGCCCCAAGGGACTGCCGGTGAAGGCTTCCCAATGAGAGAGCAAGTTCCCAGTGCAGAACTGGGGTGGAGGACAGAAGCATGAATTTTAAGGCTCAACTGGTCCTCATATCGGCCACAGGCCCACGGGGGCCAGTTCGGCATAATACGGTGGGCCAGGACATACCCCTAGCACTAGACTTCGGGGCTTTGAATCCTGGCCCTCCTACCTACACCCAGGCAAGTTTCTCAATCTCTCTGTGCCTCAGCCGCCTTAGCTGGGAGATGGGCATAACCACAGCCCCCACCTCATCCGGGTGTTGAGAGGAAAAGGGGCCAGGAGCCACGGTGAGTTCTTAGAGCGGCAAATACTATTGCAAATACTATTATGTTCCCATTTTGCAGATAGGAAACCTTTGCTGGTGCCAGGTCAGTGCTCATTAAAAAACATTTGCTGGGGCGCCTGGGTGGCTCAGTTGTTCAGCGTCTGCCTTCAGCTCAGGTCATGATCCTAGGGTTCTGGGATCGAGCCCCGCATCAGGCTCCCTGCTCAGCAGGAAGCCTGCTTCTCTGTCTCCCACTCCCCCTTCTTGTGTTCCCTCTCTCACTGTCTCTCTCTGTGAAATAAATAAATAAAATCTTTAAAAAACATTTGCTCTTAGTGTCCCTCTTATTATCGAGAGCCCCAGCAGGAGAGGGAAACTGAGGCACCGGGGAGTGGGGGGAGTGACCGCTGGAGGCCACCAGCAGGAAGGTGGCCTTCCCGCCCCAACCCACATCCCCACATACCACATGAGTGTCCCCCCGCCACACACACTGACTGCAACCCCGAAGACCGGCTCACACCAGAGTCCTTGCACACTCAGCCTTAAACTGCCACCCTCCTGGGCACTCAGCACCTACTGGGGGTGTGACAAAGCCACATGCTTAACCCTCCCGCGTCAACGTCCTCTTCTGTGTGACGGGGTAATAACAGTGCCCACCTCCTGGGGCTCTTGGATGGATTAAATGAAGTGGGATATGGAAAACATTTGGCACAATCCCGGTATAGGTTAGACTAGGGATGTTCTTAGCGTATGACACACGGGGTTCAAACTCGGATCCTGGCTCCTGCTAAGTGCACCGTGGTCCTGCGGCCCCGGGCCCCAGAAAAGAGGGAGATAAGCCCATGAAAGGTACAACAAGCCCTCTGTGCTTCACGGGCATTTGTGGTTTCTGAGGTACTTGAGCAGGAAGTGATCATTCCACGTGGAAAGAAGCTGGTGCCTAGGAGACATTGAGCCCCTGCCCAGAAGCACAGGCGGCAGTTGAACCCCAGCGGCTGACTCCTGCTCCAGTGCTCCTTTAACTGAGGGGTGAGCCCTGATTCTGGCTGACCCTGTGAGCACCGACCCCGGAGCCAGTCTTGGCTAGGGCCCTGGGCTGGTCCTCACCCCTCTCCGCTCTCCGGGGCTGACAGCGCCGGAGGCCCAGGCGGCGTAGGTAACAAGGCTGAGCGCTCCTCCATCCCCCCAATCCTTCCATCCCCACCCAGACGCTTGTGGCCCTCCCGCCCAGGAGGGATGAGGCAGGAAGGCGCCCAGACTCAAGGATTTCACGCACTGGTGAAATTTCCAAAGAACACTTGGGGACTGGTTGTCAACTTTTTATTTTGCCAAGTAAGGACATTTGAAAAAAAAAAATTCCCAGCCCCATCATTTCATAAAAGAAAGGACATAATCTCAGACTAAAAGTCCTTTAAATGGAATAAATTTAGCCTTATGAAAAAATCACCACATTGTCCTTATTTCCCTGGATTTTGCCTTAGGCCACTGAGAACCGCATGGATCGGCTGACATATCTGAGAGGCACTCGGAGCTTGGGCTTGGGAGTCACACAAACATGGATTCGAATCCTGACTCCACCATGGACAAGCAGTGTAATCGGGTGCATGTTATTTTCCCCTCTCTGAGCCTCACTTTCCTATCTGCAAAATGGGAACATAATAGTATTTGCAAAACGCCAGCTCCTGGGAAGAAATCAGGCAAGCCGTGGCTCCCAGCCAGGGGTGCCTCCCTGTCTCGTCACTGCCTGTGACTCCCCATTGCCCACGGGGCAAAGCCCACCTCCATCACTTGATGATCCAGGACAGGGTAGACAGAGGAAGGGAGTTCCACCTCAAAGCCTTTGCTCCCATTGTTGCCTCCAAGTGGCGTGCACTTGGGATAAAAATCACACCAGCTTCCGGCTCGGTGCCTGCACACAGAGAACCTGGGGTCCTTTCTCCAATATCCCTCTAGTTGGCACAATGCTTCTCGTCCTTATAACCGGCCTCAATGCCACCTTCAGTCCCCGGCTCGGCAAACATTTACAAATCACCAACCACATGCCAAGCACGGTGCTCAACCCCCACCTCCCAGACCTCACAATCCGATGCAGAAGAACGCACAGGGCTGGGTGAGCAGGGCTCCGGGGAAGGGTCCCCCATTGAGCCTGGGGTGGAGCGGGGAGTGATTCCAAGAAGAGGTGGTGCTCCAGCTGAGAAGTGAAGGATGAAGAGGAGTTCACTAGATGATGGATAGGCCGGGGGAGGGAGTTTCAGGCCAAAAGAAAAGCACAAAGAGCATTAAACAGCACATTTTGGGGACACTACAAGTTGCTTCTTAGGTGAGCAACAAAGGATGCTTGAGGGACGCCGGGGTGGCTCAGTTGGTTAAGCGTCTGCCTTCCGCTCAGGTCATGATCCCAGGGTCCTGGGATCGAGCCCCGCATCCGGCTACTCAGCAGGGAGCCTGCTTCTCCCTCTCCTCCCTGCTTGTGCTCTCTTGCTATCTCTGTCTCTCTCTCTCTCAAATAAATAAATAAAATCTTAAAAATGCTTGAGGGAGGGGATTCCTGACTTGGGCAGTGAGGGGTAAGGGAGTCACTGTCGGGGGGACTGGGGAAGCGTAGATCAGAGGGAGAGGCTGAGTTTGAGGTGCCCACAGGATGAGGGGGCAACGTGTCCACAGGAAGCTGCAGGGGATGAAACTGCAGAGGGCCAGGCTTTCATCTCAGAGGGGACCCCCAGTGTCACAAGAGTACATGAGGGCGCTCCCCACCCACACAAAAACTCTGTACAGTGAGGAGGACACAGGACAGAGCCCCGAGGAACCCCAACATTCAACGGGCAGAGAGAGAAGAGCCAGAGAGGCCGATTGAGGAGAGTCAAGGGAAGGCCCAATGGGCTTAGACCCTCAGGGGCAGCATGGCAGCATCCCCGGGAACCCCGGCCTGGGTTTGAATCCTACCTCTACCCCATATCAGCCATGTTGACTTGGGGCCTTCATTCCCCTCTCTGTAAAACAGGGCTGATTTATTTCTTACAGCAAGGAGAATAAAGGGCAGTGGGGAGAGGGCCGACAGCCTGGGGCGGCCTTCAGCGCACCCCCAGGCTGCACCTCCCTCCCGCTCCTGGGCCCTGGGGCCCCCTTTCCTCCCGTCCTCTGTCCCCCCACCAGACTGCCAGCAGGCCCCGGAAGTGGGGAAATTAGACGAGTGAGTGAACTCGGGTGGAATTCTGAGGGAGACATCCCTCGGTCCCGGGCCACTCCAGCACAACCCCCATCTCCTGAGGGGGCCTGTGTGCACTGTGTCCTCGGGCAATCAGGTCCTTTCTCCTGGCCTCAGTTTCCCCATGTGTGCTAAGAAGCCACAGCTCTGCTTGAGCTCCGAGCCCTTTCTGGTTCTGATGCTCTGCAGCAGGACGAGATGAGAAGCCCTATTTCTGCCCCAGGAGAGGAGATCCCACAGGAGTCTGGGTCCCCATTATGCCCAGGGACTGGTCCCTCTGGAAGAGGGTGGCAGCCGGGCCAAGGAGGGCAGGAGCAGAGGCACCCGGAACTGTGCTGACCAAGCTCTTCCTTCCCCCCTCCTTTGCTCCCTGCCCCCTCCCCTCCCAGGGGACAGCCGAGCCCAGCAAAAAATAAACCCAAAGACGGTGACCTGGGGAGGCCTGAGGCTCCCAGGGAGGCGTGGCAGGGAAGGAAGGGTGGCAGAGAGGCAGCCTGTGACCACTCCCCCCCAAAGCCGAGGGGCATCTGCTCTGACCCCTCTTCCCCACCCCCCAGAGCTCGGCTCAGAGGGAGCAGGTTCTATCTACTCTCCATCCTCACCCTGTGAAGAAGGGGTGCTACTTGCTTGACAGGGATAATTAGCAGAGTAAATCTTGTCCAGGCCAGCTAGACATGGGTCCGAAAGTTTTGGGAAGGGTACCCCAGGGAATTTCACTCTACCTCCTGGTTATTGGGCAGTCCTTCCTACTGTCTGACCTCCATCCCTTATGCTTCAGTGGGAATCATGCTCCATTTACCTCCAGCAAGCTTTCCCCCCTTCCCACCTGCCTGGCCTAGATGTCCGAGCAGTCTCAGGAGAAAGTGCCTCCCCCACCGCCCCGCCCAGATTTCCCTGAAGAGATTGAGGAGGGTCCCTAGGCCAGAGACCCCACTCCACCCACTGTTCCCCAATCTCCAAGAAGGAAGGAAGAGGGAAGGAATTGCTGAGCTCCCTGCTCTCTTTACCTCCCTCCCTCAGGCACTGCCCACGGATTCCCAGCCCAATTAGTCTGCTGCCTGGGGCTGCCCCTCCCATTCCTTCCTCACCTCCCCCCGACAGGTGACAACCCCCAGGGCACACAGATCCTGCCCTAGGGACAGAGTTGCCCAGAAAGCCTGGAGTCCTGGGGGCACTTTATGGGGGCCCCAGAGGTCTGACCAGCACCTTCTCACTAGCCCCCATCAGAGCCCCAGCTGAGGGGCAGGCAGCCTCCCGAGTGCCCTTCTAAGTGCTCCGAGTCCTCTGAAGGGCCCAGGGAGAAGGTGCTGGAGATTCCCCTGCCCCCCCACCCTTCCTGCAAAATTCAAGGTCTGTACAGTGGCTCCTTCTGTTCCTCCAGAGTCACTCTGTGCCCAGCAGCCTTGGATGGTCCACGTTCCTGTTTAGCCCCATCTTACGGGGGGCAGGGGGATGAGGCTCTGGGATTGGGGAGGAGTGTGGGTGGGTACCTTCCCAGCAAGTGTTGAGATCTCTGAATCTCCTTTGGGATCCCCTGTCCCCATTCCCCAGGATGATATGCTCAGGAGAGAGTGGGGCATCGCCTCCTCTCCCAAGGGTCCCTGAGCACCGTGGCTCTACTTCCATCTCCCTGGGGCCAGGCTACGTGCAGGTTTGACCGTGAGGCCCACACCTCGGCCATACAGTGACGCGGCCCCGTACATCCTCCGCCCCCACCCCCAACACAGACACGTTCACACCCACCCCCAGACCTCTCTGCCAGGGCCTGGGAGAGGACGCCGGAGAGGCCAGTGGCCGGGCAGGCTCAGCAGCCCCTCAGTGGGCCCTGGAGTCCTAGGCCGGGCGCAGGCCTGGTCTGCCTCTCTCTGCCCCCCAGGCCTGGTACAGGTTGGAGTTCTGGAGCCACCATTCACTAGCTGTGTGGCCTTGCACAAGTGGGTGGTGTCCCCTCACCAGCCTCCTGTGAACTGAGGATCACGCAGGGCCTGCCTTCCCTAATGGCTGTGGGGGCTAGATGAGGGACTGCAAGGCAGGACCCCGCAGAGAGCTCCAGCCCCGCCCCCGTGCAGTCACCCTGGACTCTGCGCTCGGCCAGCCCACGATGGGACCCTCCCAGGCAGAAGAACAGTGAAAGTGACAGCGATAGAATAACCCGGTGGCCGGTGGCTACCGCCCGTGCCCAGCACAGCGCCCACACTTTAACCCAGTCGGCCCCGACTATCCCGGCTTTCAGATGACAAAATCGAAGCTCAGAGAGGTTAAGTAACTTGCCCAAGGACACGTAACTGCTTAGGGTGGAACCAGAAGCGATCCCAAATCTGTCAACTCCGAGCTCATGCTCTTAACCCGCTGTGGGGTAGCCTCTGGAGAGATGACAAGTGCCCCCCTCTTTCTCCACCCCAGCCCCACAACTCCCACACTTGGGGCGTTAGGGAGGGGCTGCCCCCGAATTCCCTGCTGGGACCCTAGCCCGCAGGAGGGTCAGCCCTGCGCAAAGACCCCCGTGGGTGCGGTGTCGGGGAGGAAGGGCGATGAGCTCCTCCAAGTCCAGGGAAGCTCCCTGCGCGGCCTCCTTGGGGGGCAGGGGCAGGGCCCTGGCCGCTCCGCAGAGCCTTCCTTTCTCCTGCTCCCCAGGAGGTTTCAGCTCCCTTGACTGGCTCAGAGAACCTTAAATTAATCACCCACTCAAAGTGCTGCCATCAGCCCAAGAATAATCACCTCTTGAAATACTCCTGGCTCCAACATTTAGAGAATACAGGTTTCCGCAGCAGTAGGGACTAAAGTCAGACATTCAGCAGGGCTTTCTCAACGGAAGGAATGAACGTACTATGGAGTTGGGGTGGGGCAGCAGTGAGAAGTCTAACCTGCTCCAGTGACCCCAAAGGAGAACTCGGGCAGGAGGGCGCAAAGGGGCCTAAGGGGCAGGGAGAGGAAGAGAAGAAGGGATAGAAAGCTGGCAGGATGGTCTCTCCATTCGCCCCCTCCTCACAGTACAGGCCAAACAAAAGAATGAGAACTGAAAAACAGCAGCACCAAAAATCTGGGTCACACTCCAAGACTTTCCCCATCATAAGGCCAAGTTCTTGGGGCATCAGCCTTCACCATCCACTGGGGCAAGGAACAGATCTAAAGTCCTGATCTGGGAGGCAGAGGGCCTGGCTTCCTGGCACAGTTGACCACCGATCTGCCAGGTGTGACCTGGGATGGGTATCTGCCCCTTTCCATGCCTCAGTAGACCCAGCAGCACGCTGCAGGCCTGGCAGAAGGGTCCCAGGGGGCCCCTTCAGGGAAAGCAAAGGCCAGCCAAATTCTAGGTGGCCAGGTACCCCGCTCCCACGTGGCCCTGAAGCTGCCCTCCCAGGTGGACACACAGGTGAACAGAGGCCTGTAAGGGCAGCCCGGTGCTGCTGGTGCAGGGGACCTCCACACAGGTGGAGGGAAGAAACTTAGGGACGGGGTCAACTCTCTTCTGTCCTAGGGGTCTGGGCTGGGGCTGCAGGCCCAGGTGTGTCTATGAAGTCAGTGAGAAGGTGGGGGCAGCTCTGTATTAGATTTCTTTCACTGGCTGTATGCTGCAGGTGCATCTGTCTCACCCATGGCCGCGTGTGTCAAAGTTGCAGTGAGTGTGTGCATGAGACAGTCGGGGGTGCGGCAGGGACGTGTGTGTGTGCAAAGCCAAGTACAACCCAAGTATGACCGCTTTGGACGAGGCTGGGCAGTTGCCGTCCATTCACACAAACTCTTGCTCCCTGCCCACCCCCTGCTGCCTGGGTGCTGGGTGCCGGGTGATGGGCACAGAGAAGGTGACAAAGGAGCACCGCTCCTGCGGGTCCTGGCACTGGGGTGCTGGCTGAAGCCGAGATGCAGGAGAAAGGCAGCTCTGAGTCAGACCTAGCTCTCAGGAGGCTCCTCAGAGACCTCTCCTGAGCCTCAGTCTCCCCAACTGTCAAATGAGGAGGATAGCAGCCCCCGCCTGGAGGAGGTGGTTTACGGAGCGCACTTAGCACGGTGCCTGGCGCACAGCTGCTGTTCCATGCACGATCAGAAACTTCTGTTCCAACTGCAGGAGCCCCCACCCCCCACCCCCCACCCCCGCCCAGGCAGCTGCAGGAAGCAGGAGGGACGTCCTCAATAGGGAGTCAGGAGTCTTGGGGTCTGGTTCCGCATCTGCTTCTGATTCACTGTGTGACTTGGGTCCCCAGAGCCTGAGTTTTCTTAGAAGCAAAATGGGCCGTTCAAATGTGAGGACCTGCTGAGTGGGGACGCCTGAGGGCTCTGGGCCCCCTTTGCTGGGCTGATTTCCATCCCAGGCAGTGGTCTTTCTCAGATGGTCAGGGTGGGAGCTTGGAAGACTCCAGGGTTAGGAGTCTGAGGGCTCCAGGAGCTGCCGCCACCCTCCTCCCCTCCCCATTCCCACAGCTTCTGACCCCAGGGACATGGCTGAGGAGGATGTTTACAGAGTGTAAACCTTCACATAGAGAAAGTGCTGGGCAGCTGGGGGCTGGGAGCAGCCAGAGTCTCACAATGGCACGGGGGAAAATGGGGGGTAATGACCTTGCCCTGTATCAGCCCCTTCCAGCCCTCTAACTTTAAAAGGGAGGCTGGGGGCAGGGGGAGCTTTGAGAGGGTGCAGCGAGGAGGTAAGCATTCTCCTCCCCCCACCCCACCTCCCCCATCCCCGGCGAAGGCTCAAAAAGCAGGATGGGCAGTGACGTGGTATCTCTCAAAATTCAGAGAGCAGGGCGTGTGAAGGGTTGAGGGCTTAATCAAAGACTGGGATGCCGAGGAGGGACTGGGGTTTGGTGACAGGACCAGGGGCCTACAGAGAGGTGAGAGAGCTCGGAGAGGGGCCTGCAATCCCTCATTCTGGACCTCAATAAAGAGAAGACGGGAGTCAGCAGTTCCCAATTCCCAGAGACCACAGCTGCACGGGCAGGAGAGGCGGGATCCGGGCTTGTCCTCTGGGCAATCTCCCACACTTCGGGGCCAGAAAATGTGCAGGTTGTGTAGGGACCTCGCCGGCAGGTGTGAGGCTGGCGTCCCCTGGGGTGAATGGACTCAGCTCACCCCAATCCTCTCCTTCCTGAGCCCTCCTCTTCCAGGCTTTTCTGCCGGGCTCCCCCTGCTAGGGCCTGAGTCTCTGGGAAGGGGGTGCTAGCTAACTGTGCACACTGGGACCCCTGCACTTGAGCGGCCTCTGAGCGCCGCGGCAGAGGTGGGAAAGATTTGACGGAAAGTGTGGCGGGAGGGCTAGGAGTGCAACAGCAGGAAGCACTTCCTGGCAAGAACAGCCAAGACCCTACAGCGAGTGACTGAGAAACCCCACATCTGGAGCGCCTCAAGAACAGCAGAAGCCTCCTGTCTGGCCCCCTCCACCAGCCCCAGGAATAACACCCATCTTTCACACTCAGGACCTTGCAGCAAACCAAGCTCTTGCCCACCTCTTACCTCACCCGAGACGGAGGCCCACAAGGTTGGGGTTTCTACCCCACTTTGACAGCGGAGACTTCTAAAAGCTCAGAGAGGCCCAGAGATCAATCCAAGATCACACAGCACCCAAGACGTGGAGCTCCCAACCCCTCGCTCCATTTGATGTCTAAGACAGATGACCAGTTCCCTGAGATCCCTAACCCTCTGGACGTTTTCACACCGCATTTCCTCTCCCCCAGAGCTCCTGAGATGCCTCATCCCTGGCCTCCCGGGGACAAGTGGTCAGAACAAGCCTGCCCCTGGCCAGGGCATTCCTGGCATCCGGAAAGGGCAGGATGTGGGGCAAAGGCGCCAGCAGATTTAGCTCCTGGAGAGGCAGGAGAGGCCCTTCCAGAGGAGGCGAAGACAGCGGCCGGCCGGGCGACGTGAGGCGGGTCCTTCACCTCCGGTGACCGCCGTGGGGTCTGAGAGGACAAGCCTCAGGACGAAAGACCCCCTCCTCAGAGGCTTACTGGCTTCCCCGGCCCAGCCTTGCCTTGGAAGAGTCATCTCCCGTGGAGCCTACGGAAGGCACAGTCGCTCTCTGTGGAGTGTCTCAGCCTCCTTGGGCACCCCAGGCCGCATGTAGGCAACTCGGCCACCCTTCACCACAACTCTCTGCAGCGAAAAATATCCATCCCGGACCACTCAATGGGCCCTGGGGGTTGGGCTACTCCTAACAGTTGACCCCGACCCTAAGTCTGACCTCGTGTCCTGACAAACTCACCTCTGCCCCCGGCCTAGCCCAGCTAGAGTCTCTGCCCTGGGTCAAGGCTGCCACCCCCAGGAGCCGACTGGCTGACAGAGTTCTCTTCCTCCGCCCTCCCTGCGGGCCTCTTTGGCCAGCATTTTTCTCCCCTTCACCTCTGCAATTCTGCGGGCCCAGGGAGGATGGGACAGAGGCAGGCAGGAAGACGGACCAAAAGACAGGTAGAAACAGACAAGTAGAAGACTGAGACAGACGGACCGGCAGATGGAGCGGTGGACAGACAGGCACACCGAGGGATGCCTGTCCCACAGGCGGGATGGAAACAGACAAGCAGAAGGACCACTGGACAGTGAAGGAGGTGGGGGAGACAAATGGACCGCCAACTCGCACACAGGTGGGTATTCTGGCAGAGGGACAGCCAGACAGGCAGAAAAACTGTCTTGACAGTCAGGTGGACAGGCAAGGGGGCCACCCAGGAGACCCCAAGACCAGAGAGCCCTCTCTGAAGGCAGCAAGAAGGGATTAATACCGGTACATTTTCCAGGGACCGGAGGTCTTTCTCGGGCACCTCCGGGCGTCCCAGTGCCAGGCCCAGCCCTTCAACTGATATCCGTGGGGCCTCTCATGTTCCCGGCGGGGCCAGGCCGTCCCCCAAGACTGAGCTCTAGGCTGCCAAAATTCACTCTTTACATCCAAGAGGGGTCAGTGTTTTTGAAAGTTGCAGGAGCCTGGCAAGGGGGAGGACGGGGCCCGCAGCGTCAGTGTTTCCAAACCGACTGCTCTCCTCTTTCTTTTTCCCCAGGGTGCCCGGAGCCAGGCCTGGTGCCACAGCCAGCGGGCTGGGCGGGCTAGCGGGCCCAGCCACCGGGGCAGGCAGGGCCGCCCGCTGCTGCTGCCCCTGGCCGGTGCAGGGTGGAGGGAAGGCTGGGTGAAGACAGGCACACGGCACACACGAGTGTCAGGGCTCAGGTGGCTCACAGGGACCCCCGAGCTCCTACAATGGGGGGCCAACCCGGACTGTGGTGGAGGCCATCCCTGTAGAGGGCCATCTCCAAGGGGAGCCCAGGTGGGAGCCCACTGTGGCAACAAAGTTGGGGAGATGGTAACAGAAACTGTGGGGGCCAGTGGGTCCCCTTTGTGTCTGGGGCACAAGGAGACGGGGGCAGGGAAGAGGAAAGGGGACCCCACTGTAGTGGCTCCGGACTGCAGGAGGATGGGGGACAAGAAACTGGATGTGGGGAGTACCTGGGACAGAGAAGCAGGGGTTGGAGATCAGAATGAAAACAGTTGAGGTGGGGAGGTCAGAAGCGAGGTCAAGCAGGGGTCAGGACCTGGGGATCAGGGTTAAGGTCCGGCTGGGGGACCAGAAATGGGGCTCAGGCCTGAGGGTGACCGAGAGGAGGGTCGGCCGTGGGAATGGGGGGCAGGGGGCGGAGCCAGGGCGGCCCGCGGGCCCCAGGGGAGCCCAGGCTCAGGCAGGGGCGGCGCCGGGCGGGAGCGCGGGGGCGCGAAAGGGGGCGCGGGGTCGCAAACTCACATGAAGACGTGGTAGACGAAGGCCCAGCCGCGGGGTCGCTCCAGCACGTTGTAGACCCAGTTCTGCAGGCGGCGGTAGCGCTTGTGCGCGGCCGAGGAGCGCTGGCCGCAGGCGGAGCCCGAGCCCGAGCCCGGCCCAGGGAGGGGCGCGCCCGGCGGTAGGGGGCTGCCCAGGAGGCCGAGGCGGCGCGGGGAGCCGCCCCCGCCCGCCTCGCCCCGCTCGCTCTGCACCGCCGTGAGCGCCACCAGCTCGGCGCGGGGGGCGTCCCCGGGCGGGGGGGCCAGGCCGAGGCGGCGCGGGGGGGCCTCGGCCATTGGCGGGCGCCT